>NW_026988473.1:43067500-43720000 GCF_030222135.1 Aotus nancymaae
TTTCTGAGATGTAGTTTTGCTCTATCACCCAGGCTGGAGTGCAGTGACGTGATCTTGGCTCCCTGCAACCCCGCGTCCTGGGTTCAAGCAATTCTCCGGCCTCAGCCTGCTGAGTAGCTGGGATTACAGACACCTGCCATGGCGCCAGCCTCCATTCTCTTTTGATGTCTATGGGAGTAAATTTGGTGCTTCCTAAATTGAGAACTTTGGAAAAAGATTAAGAGAGCACTTTAAACAGAAATGTGCGTGGGGCAGGGAGATGCCAGTTTACCCCCCGGTTAAGTCTGAGGTGACAGAGGGCTGTGGGAAGACTGCCTGTTGACCTTTCAGCCTCAGTATGTGGACTATATGGTGGTTCAGTGAGGTGCCTGCTCTTGTTTTCTGTCTTCAGAGGACAGCACAGGTTTGAATCTCTTTGCTCAGTATAAGACGGCAGCATCTCAGTAAACTGGCACGGTGTCTTAAGTAAATATTGGCAGAGGGAAAAACACGGAGGAATATGGTTATATTTGCCTGTTGTTTTTAAATGGCTGTCAAAACGTTTGCTTTTCAATTTTCTGAAATGAGAAATATTCTAAGTTAATGTTTTGTCGTTTACAGAGTATTTCATGAACATTCTCTGGTTTGTCTCATAATCACTGAATTTTTTTAGTGTGGGAATTTGGGCTCAGAGGGGTAAAGTGACTTCTCTAAAGTTGTATACTGGGCTGGGCATGGTGACTCACGCTTGTAATCCTAGCACTTTGGAAGGTCAAGGCAGGCAGATCACCTGAGGTCAGGAGTTCAAGACCAGCTTGGCCAACATGGTGAAACCGAATCTTTACTAAAAATACAAAAATTAGCCAGGTGTGGTGGTACATGCCTGTAGTCACAGCTACTTGGGAGGCTGAGGCAGGAGAATTGCTTGAACCCAGGAGGCAGAGGTTGCAATGAGCCGAGATTGCACTACTGCACTCCAGCCTGGGGAATAAGAGTGAAATGGCATTAAAAAGAAAAAGAAAAAGAAAAAAAAAGTTGTGTACTCTATTAGTTCAGCTTCTCCAAAGTTCAAGGGAGAGGCGTGGACATACTGTTCCTCATATCTAGGCTTCTCAGACTTTCCAGCCACAGGTCTAAAGGCAGAAAAGAATGAAGGCCGACTCACCTCGGAGACTGGATGCAGGAAGTGCCATTAAGTGTTGGTTCTGTCCAAAAATTCATTGACAGACTAAAATTAATTGAGACTTTACCCTCAATTTAATTTGTTATGGAATCCTCTCTCATAACTTCCTTTCAAATCAATACTTTGGCAAGATGCATCACGTTTATTGCTTTGTGTTCTAAACAGAAGTGTGTACCAGCAGAGGAAGGCCAGGTCCCCCGTTAAGTCTCAGGTGGCAGAGGAGTGTGGGGAGACTGCTTGTTGGCTTTTCAGCCTCTCTGGGCCCTACATCTCTAAACAGGGTGTACAGGAGGCCTTCAGGAAGCAGCAGCAGCTGTGGTGACCTTGGATTGCCTTTTGCTTGTGTTGAGTTGTGAGTTGTGCCTGATCACTTCTCTTTCTCATCCAGCCTGCTTACACTCTCCTGGATACTGGCCTGGGCAGCAGTGTTGGTTTTTGTTGAAGCCCAAAGCACAGCTAGGCAACTTCATCATGCAGAAAAATGTATGAAAAGGGCTTTTGAGGTGAGTGACAGCATGTGTAAAGAGACAGTAGCCAGGCATGGGGACTCTGGAGTCAGACTACCTAGCCTCTAATTCTAGCTCTGCCATGTACAGCTCCCTGACCGTGGCAGGTTGCCTACTCTCTTTAAGCCTTACTTCCTCACCGGTAAAATGGGGTGAAATGTGAGAATTACATGTGTTAATTGATGGAAAGGGTTTAGCAAGTAGTAGTACCACATTTACTGGCACATAGCAAATGCCCAGTATGTGAGCTCCTCTTCTGGACATCCACACAGCGATGAGGTGGGGTGGAGACATGACTTCTGAGTCCTAATTGCATTCAGTGGCTGCAGAAGTCTGGTGCCCTTGAACTAGGATTGCTGGGATCAGGGGCATGCAAACTGTAGAACTCAACTCAAAATTGGTTTGGACCAATAACAATGGCACAACCATTCTGGTATTTAAAGGATGTCCTTATTGGAAATATACACTGAGGGTATTTGCTCTTCTCTTAAGTGGTTAAGTGGTGTGGGGGGAAATTGTGTTGTGGGGAAGGAGCGGATGACAGAGCAAATGGGGCAAAATATTAACAGTGGGTGAGTCTGAGTGAGGGGTGGCCTCTGGTTTGCCTCTTTCTTGGGCAGTTAGAAGCCTGCACAGATGTCTGCGTCTTAATCTGGGCAGCCACCTGGTTATCGGCTCTGACCACTGAAGGACAAATGCATTGTCTGGCGTGTCTCAGGTCACAGGTGTCAACAGTAATAATCTTCATGGTGCTTTCTAGTTGAAAAATGCATTTGTTGTAGAGGCAGATATTTTGATTGTCCTCATTTTACAGATCAGGTATTTGAGGCTGATGGGGGCAGGGAGAGGGGGTTAAAAGATCTCCCCAAGACCACAGCATCACTGAGGGGGTTGAGACTTGAACCTGAGTCTTCTTGGCTCCAAATTCTATGCAGTTTCTACCATGGTACACGGTGCCCTGTGGCTCTCATCATCACTCTCTCTATGCTTTTTTTTTTTTTCTTTTAGAAGTTGAGGTTTTGTTCTGTTGTCCAGGCTGGGGTGCAATGGTACCATCACAGCTCACTGTAACCTCAAACTCCTGGGCTCAAGCAATCCCTGCGCCTCAGCCTTCTGAGTAGCTGAAACTACAGGTGTGCACCGCCAGGCCTGGCTAACTCCCTCTCTACTGATTCCTCCCTCTACGGTCTATCCCTCAAAAGCAGTTCTCTGCCTGCACCTTCCCTGATGACTGTGAGGCAGAAGCCCCCTTGGGCCTCCCTCAGAAAGACAGGATAGAAGAGTGATGGGTGGGTGGATAGTCCCCAGGCAGAACTGTGAGCCAGTCCCTGGTGCTCTGCGGGAGTGGACCTCCCTAAGCTGGAGAGGCACCCTCTCCCCCCACAGATGTCAGCTGACCTTAGCTTAGGGCTGATGAGCCTCTTAAGCCTGCTTAGAGCCAGGCTGTCTCTTTCAGGTCCTGCCAGAAGAGCATTTCCAACGTCACAGCCAGTTTTCTCAGGGTTTCTCAGGGGCTTTTCTGCCAAGACAGAGCCCTCAGCCTCTTGAGGTCTGACAGCTTAGAGTTAGTGTGCAGTCTCTTCCTGGGGCTGCTGGCTACCCCTTGTGCCTTCCTGCATCATACTCTATGGTTCAGAGAAGTGAGGGCAGCATGCTTGGGGGATGGAGGGGCCAGAAGTCCCATTCCAGCCCTGTACCAAGGCCCCTGGCTGCACAGCCTCTTGTGTTCTTTCACTCTGGCTGAGGTGGGCGATGAGATCGTCCTCTTCTTGGGAAGAGGGGAACCAGAGCAATGGTTTAAGTTAATTCAATCACCTTTGCAATGATCATATCCTCTCCACTTGCAAACTGAACTGTCTGTACCTGTCCACAGATGGAACCAGTTGGCCATCTTGAGGAGTGGTGGACATCTTATGGGTGGAGCAGTTTAATCAGAGGCTGGATGGCTTTTGATCAAGGAATCATCTAGGTAACAGGGTGGACATTCAGACAGCTGTACCCTATCAATACTCTCTCAAGGCCTTTCACACAGCTTAACCCAATGACTTTGGACAGATGTTCTTCTATAAGGAAAGGGACTCACAATCCTGGAGTCACTGGGTGCTGCAGAGAGAAATGGAGCTCACTGTTTCTGCCTTCCAGCAGTGGCCAGTCCAAGACAGGAGAGGAATACTGGGCAGTTCCAGTATGGGTGCCTGGGGCTGGGAAGCTACAGAGGGTGAGCAAGGAAGGCTAGGCAGCTGTGGAGCAGAGCGTTGAGCAGCCCGAGGCAGGAGAGGCCAGTGCAGAAAATGTGAAGGAGCTGGGGAGTGCAGGTGAGGGCCATGGTACCTGTGTGCCTGTTCGGGTCTCAGTGAGGTTAGTGCTGAGTTGAGGAGTAGGGACAGGCCTTGGATAAAATCCTTCACTAGTAATTGGGCTTCAGCAGAGTGGTATTTGGGAGCTATGCTCTAGGGGGCTCCCCGAATTCCTTTGTCTATGGGGTTGTGCTGCATGGTGTTTACAAAACATGGATTCTGGGATCTGAGTGCCTGGGTTGAAATCCTGATTCTGCTTTTAGCTTGGGCAGGTCACTTGAACCTCTCTGTGTCTTCAGATGTTTATTAATCTATATGATGGGTACAATGACTGTACCTATCAACTTAGAACAGTATCTGGCAAATTTGTAGTGCTATATAGGAATTAGCCATTATCGCTACCACTCCTATAAAGGAGGCCCCTTTCTAAGGTGAAGTGTGGCCTGGTTGACAGGAAAGCTGTGGTTGGTTCTCTTTGGGGAGATCTCCTAAGGTCAGGCTAGCCAGAGGAAGAAAGAATTGTGCTTTCTTGTTGAGACTTGTCTTTGAAAGGAAGCTGGGCAGTAAAGGGTTAGTGCTACATATCACAGAAACTATTTCTCATCTTGGAAGCCATGCGTGGCTCTGTCCAACCAAAGAGAAAATGCACAGGTTTCTGGAGGGGTGTCATGGCTCACGCCTGTAATCCCAGCACTTTGGGAGGCCGAGGCAAGTAGATCACTTGAGGTCAAGAGTTCAAGATCAGCCTGGCCAATATGGTGAAACCCCATCTCTACTAAAAGTAAATAAATAAATAAAAAATTAGTTGGGTGTGGTAATGCATACCTGTAATTCCAGCTACTTGGGCAGCTGAGGCATGAGAATTGCTTGAACCTGTGAGGCAGAGGTTACAGTGAGCCAAGATTCCACTCTGTTTCAAAAAAAAAAAAAAAAAAACAGGTTTCTTGTTACCCTTCATTGACACATTTGATTTACACTCCCTGTCTATCCCTGCTCCAGTGGAGAGGGTTCCCACATGTTAGTATTAGGGTTTGCATCTGGTTCTTTTGTGAAGAGGCAGTAACCCTGGTGTCTATATTAGGACACTTGGTAAGAGGCAGTGAAGGTAGACATGAATTAGAGCTTCTGTGGGCTGGGGCTGGGAGTCAGCATTTATTACAAGCTCCACAGGCGATTCTTTTTTTTTTTTTTTGAGATGGAGTTTTGCTCTTGTTGCCCAGGCTGGAGTGCAATGGCATGATATCAGCTCACTGCAACCTCCACCCACTGAGTTCAAGTGATTCTCCTACCTCAGCCTCCCAAGTAGCTGAGATTACAGGCATGCATCACCATGCCCAGCTAATTTTGTATTTTTAGTAGAAATGCAGTTCCTCCATGTGGGTCAGGCTGGTCTTGAACTCCTGACCTCAGGTGATCCGCCCACCTTGGCCTCTCAAAGTGCTAGGATTACAGGCGTGAGCCACCATGCCTGGCCACAGGTGATTCTTATGGACACTGAAAGTGGAAGCATTCTGACCTTCAGCTTCCCCACCTCTAGAATAATAATAATTAACAATATTCTTATGGGAAAAGGAAAGTAATTAATTCTTTTGGGAAAGGTACGTTTCCTCCCTAGTGTTATTTAAGAATTAAATGCAATAACCTGTCAAAGCTCCTACCATGCTATTCAGCACATGGTAGGTGCTCAGGGATTGTGAGTCTCTTTCCTTATAGAAGAACATCTGTCCAAAGTCATTGGGTTAAGCTGTGTGAAAGGCCTTGAGAGAGTATCGGTAGGGTACAGCTGTCTGAATGTCCATTCTGTTACCCAGGATAGAGCCTGGGAAGCAAGGTCCTGGGGAACCTCTGGTTTTCTCAGTGAAGTTTGGGAATGTACTGCCTTCACCTTTGCTGAGATGATGCTGTCAGTTCCAGTGGGACGTGGTGGGACAGAGCTTGTTGGTGACCACTGAATGGGACCTATGTCTGCCTAGGGGTAGGTGTGCAGCTCCACATCTTAGAACCCATGACCACTTAGAGATTCTGCAGGTGGAGGAGGACCTGGGGTGACAGATTGTTCTGAGTGATTGATGTTGATAGTCAGAGAAGGCAAGCAGAAGGCAATTAAGTTGAGAAGTGGGAAGGCTTCCTCTGTGTGGGAGAATACATGTGTCCTGTCAGATAGTGGTGATGATGAGCAAGTCATAGAGGTGTCTGACATTGCAGTTGTCCCTGAGCTGGTTCTGGGGGCATGGGGTGGGGCTAGGATTGTGTCTTAGTGCCATGAATCACTCTCCAGCTCCCTGGGGACCGTATCAGGCACAGAGACAGTACTCAGCCAAATAGATGTGGATTGGTTGATTTGACATTTGCCATTACCCTCCTGAAACTGCAGATATATGAGGATAGAGGGCTGGTTGGAGTTGGGAGTGAATGGGGGATTGCATGGTGAGGCCAGGAGGAGGGGGATAAGTCAGTGGTCAGGGTCCCAGGGCAGAGAAATGATTTCCTACCCACCAAAGTGTTTTGGAAGATTTTTTAAAAAACACATTTTGACCTGGGGTTTTAAAAAAACATGGTTGAATGCTGTGAAGCTAAATATCTTTAATAACGGTACCCATTAATGCATTTCTAGATGCAATTGGTGGTACCTGAAATTATATCCACTTATGGAGGCTTCAAATAATTATTATTTTTTTAGCTTTGGTGTGTGGGTGGGAGCTGGAGAGAGCTCAGTCGGTTTCTGCTTCAACTTTTTCCCACTCTTCTCACCTGAAAATGCGTAGACGTGTTTGTGTGTTTGGCACCAGATGGTTTTGAAAATTCAGAAGGGATATTAATTCTTTTGAGGAAAGGAAAGTAATTGGCTTCCTATTCTGTGAGTACATAGACATTTAAATTAGAACCCAAAGTACACTCTTTATTCTAAAAGCTGCATGTGTTTGAGGAGCCCAGCGACAGAAGGTGTAAGAATTGTGGGGCAATCTCGCCAGGCCTTTCAAGGCTGCCCCATGGGGAGGGAGGTCTTGGTTGGTGCTGATTTCCTCCTTGAGTCAGTGGAAAGGTTTGAGATTTTGTTTATCTGTTTGTTTTTTTCCTGAAAGTCCGTGTTGGGTTTTGCTTGGTTCGGGGTGGGGCGGGGGTAGTAGTGAGCTGAGGGGTGGGACTGTGAGGCTGTCACACTGAGAAGCCAATTGCTTCTACTTATTTATTTTACAAATATTTATCTGGTGCTGACACTGTTCACATGTACACTGTTCTAAGGGCTTCACAGACACAGGCTCCTTTAATCCTCATGCCCACCTTATAAGGTAGGTGGTGTTATCATCCTCAGTTTACAGATGGGAAACTGAGGCTCATGGAGGTTAAGTACAGTAACTTAAGTACAGTAAGATGTAAGGTGCACAGGTGTAAGGCGGCAGAGCTGGGGTCATCCAGCGCTCCCTATGTGGGGTTCTCATAGTCTCTCTCTGTCCAGCTTGGCCTGTCTCCACCATGTTCCGTGACAGGCTCTGCTGTGGAGGCTGCTCCAGTTTGTTTCAGGGAAACACTCAAGCTTCACACAGGTCAGAGTCCACGGACATGGTGCGGGAAGAGGGCTTGGCCGGGGCTTAGTCTGGGACTCACTGGAAGCAAACTGCATGTGGCCTTCTGTTGAGTCAGTTCCCCGTCTTGGGTTTGGTAGGAATTGCCACTGCTCCCCCAAGCACATGCACCTGTAGGGAACCCCATCCCCACCCCCACCCCGCGTTTTGCAGAGAGCCCCTGAGGGAGGGTACAGGCTGCGCTGGGCTACACCTGGAGCTCAGAGACGAGCTGAGGCAGGCTTTGGGGGCTTGCCATCTTGCCTCCTGCCCATCGAGTGCCAGGCGAGTGAAGGAAGTCCACTGCCTGGTTAGGTCCACCTCTCCCTGAGCCATTCTCCCTCTGGTTTCTGGGGTCTGGGAGAGGAGACAGACTGCCCATCTTTGTTTTGGACTTGACTCCCTCTGGAGGTGGAACCCCCTCCCCTAACCTCACCGAGACAAAGAGAATATTGGGAAAATGAGGTCTTCTTCATAGTGGAAGGGTTTGGCATTTTGAGACTCAGCATGAAAACATCACTCTAGCACTTTCCTGCAGACTCTGGAGCCATTGCTCAGCTCCTTGACATTTCTGATGGGAGGAGGAGGTAGACCATGGGGTGGAGCGGAGAGAAGATAGGTGGTTTTTCTCTCTGAAGTCCCTATAGGCACCCCAGGGGTATTGTTAGGGGGGCGGTGATGGGAGCAGTGACGACCTGGGGTGGGTACAGAAATGACCTTGGCCCAGAAGCACAGCCTTGGGGCAGGGGACTCCACTCAGTCCTGATGAGTCCACAAAGCAGTCCATGCTTGTGTGAGGCAGAAAAGGGGCTTACTCGGGCCTGGTAGCTTCAGGCTGGGACCTGGCTGAACTTGAAGCCAATATCCGCAGGGTAGAGAGCCACTCTGAGATTCAACTTTTAAGTTTCCGCAGGGTAGAGAGCCACTCTGAGATTCAACTTTTAAGTTATGTGAAGCATTGTGCAGCACAGGAGACTCAGTCGTAGCTGAGGACCATAAACTGTTGACTTCCTTCCTGTAGATTGATAAGCATTTCCCCGCTCCCCCATCCCTATGCATCTGAAACACTTCTGGAGTTGGACGTGGCGTCAGGCCTGTATTCCCAGGGTTGTCAGGGGCTGCATTATAGCTCTTTCCCACTGAAAAGTCCTGCCTACCTGCAGTGTGGTTCTCAGGTAGGATAGGTGGAGGGACCACCTCCCTGAGAGTCTATTGTCTCCATGTTGAGGGCTTTTGACCAGACTTGACCTCCCTCACAGTTTGGCTCTTCTCACTCCAGACTTCAAATAGGGCAGCTATGGGGTCGTGGGTGAGCACACAGGCCTGGAGCCAGACTTCATGGCCGTGAAACTCTGGCAGGTTATACAACCTCTGTAAAATGAGGCAAATGCTGGTATCTGTCCCATAGGTCTTTTGCAGAGATTAAATGAGAATAATACGTGTAAAGCACTTAGTTCCCAGAACATAGTATGGTTCAACAGATTTTAGAATTTATTTCCATGAACAACAAGTATTTTGTCTTTTCTCTGTAATGGCTATGCTGATTCAAATGTATGTAGGTAATTTTTTGACATCTCCTGCAGGGATTCTGATATACACAGCGGGTACCTGTATATATTGTGCAATCAGCCAGATTCTCAGTTATGGGCATTTTCTTTCTTTCTTTTTTTTTTTTTTTGAGATGGAGTTTCGCTCTTGTTACCCAGGCTGGAGTGCAATGGCGCGATCTCGGCTCACCGCAACCTCCACCTCCCGGGTTCAGGCAATTTTCCTGCCTCAGCCTCCTGAGTAGCTGGGATTACAGGCACGCACCACCATGAGTTATGGGCATTTTCTAAGGGAGGGCAATGAACACCCTGATAGGTTTAACTAAAGGTTTCAAAATGTCCAACTTTACCTGTGGTTTTTAACCACATCTGCATCCTGATTACGACCTTGGCTGTATAGGTTTAGGCAATCTGGATATAGTTGTAGCAAAGGTTATTTCTGATTCATGCCTTGCCTTGCTTCCTCTGGGCAGAGTAAGAAAAAGCTCCAGTGATGATGGAGGACTGGAGAGAGGAAGTCGGATTTAGTTTAGCATTTCGAATCCATTTACCTAACATCATATTTGTTATACTCTGGGGGATATCAGGTAGCCGGCAGCAAATGTCCACATCGCTTCAGCTGATAGGGTGGTTGGGAGGTGTGTGACTGACTGTCAGGATAAGTGGTGCAGGTGCTGCATGGAGAGTAACACCCAGGAGAGAGCTGTTCGGGGGCTGGATGAGTCTCAGAAGACTTGGGGCATGTGTAGGGGGTGGGGGTTGTGTACTGGGATTGGGTGGGAAGAGAGAAAGAGTGGGTGTTGTAGGCAGGGGACCAGCACTCATTGTTCAGGGGTCCCTTCAATTAGGAGACTTTCACTGAGCATTGGATGTGTGCCAAGCACTGGCCTGGGCACAGTGAATACCAACATGAGTGAAGCAGAATAGAGAAAAGAGCATTGAAAGCCAGAGTGGCCCAGTGCCCAGGAGCATGGTCTGCTATGGAGTTGCCTGGGCTTCAATCCCAGCCCTGCCACTGACTAGCTTGTGGTGTGATCCTGAGGAGGTTTTATACTCTGGAGCCTCACTTTCCTCATCTGAAAAGTGAGGATGGTAATAATTGTGGCAGGGATTAAATGAGTTAATAGGAAGTACTCAGAACACTCTTGAATCTAGAAAGTACTACCATGTTGGGATATTTATTATCACTGGAATATTAGCTCCATGACAGGCATTTTGTCTGTTGTGTTCACGGCTGTAGAATGCATCTTGTACATAGCAGGCATTCAGTTAATGAATCATAGTAAGTTAAAGGCATTAAGTTAATGAATCAAGAAGCCCAGAAGCCTGTGTTCTGGTGGGGACACAGACATGTCAATGACCAGAGGATACCGTGCAGATGATTTGAGAAGAGAAGCATGGGCCTGGTGGGGCACAGAGGAGGGCTGGCCAGGGGAGGCTTGGGGTCAGGGAGCCTGAGCTAGATCTTGAGAAACAAGCAGGGATTTGTTGGGTGTTGGAAGGGAGTTTGGATGTTTCTGGGAGAGGGGCAGCACAGGCTGAGCCAGGAGAGTGTGGTGTGTTCTGGGATACCAGGAGAGAGGATCCTGCAGAATGGGCCTCTCAGAGGATCCAGGGATGGGTCCCAGCAGGGCTGTGACCGGGCACTCCGAGGCTGTGGGAAGGAAGGTAGAATATGCTGGTTTGTGATCACTCAGACTTCAGCCCCCACTTATGTCCGTAGGGGTGGGGCTGGACATAAGTTGGTGCCTGTGAGAGCTCCCCTGCAGCAGGTAAGGGTTGGCCTCCAAACAAGGAGAAGGTGGATGGTCCCCACCGCTGCCTGGCAGCACTCCTGCGGTAAAATAGAAGGGATGAAGATAGTGGGTGGTGAGTGTCCCTGGGGGCCCTAGTTAAAACCTGACCCCTGGAAGCGCAACTCCAGGTTGCCTTCACTTTCACTCAGACACCAGGGCCTCCTAAGAGGCATCTGCCGAGGGCCGCCCTGCTGGCCACACTTTGTCCCTCTCCGCAGCTCTGTGCAGTGCACAGAAGTCCTGTCACCTGGTGGCCTTGACCCTAGTGATAGGCTTCCAGGCCTGTGTGCTCGGTGCTTCTAGGGGCAGGTGTGGGGGCTGTAGGGAAGGATGATGACTTCAAGCTGATGAAACTGATGCGTGTATCGACTCTCGTTGAGGAGGACTTGGAGGAAAGATCTACTTTATACTTAGGCTTGTGTTCCCCACAGTTTGCCATAATTCCTCGTGGGCATAATTATCTGCCATAGATAATTATCTGATACGAACGCCTTGCACCTCCTCGTTTCCTCCCCCTTCCTTAAGTTCACCCAGACACAGTGGGAAAGAGGGAAAATAGAGATGGCTTTCACTTTTCTTTTCAGCCTACTGCCTTATTATCCTTTGGTCTCTCCTGATGTCTCTGAGGCCTTTGGGATTTATTTCTGTGGCTGATCATTTATATGCAGGGTTTGCCAAAGGTCCTTGTGCAGGGCTTTTAAACTTTAACTGAGGTAGTGGGTATGACAGAGTGTTGACGTCTGCGAGCATGTCAGGTGGAACCATTTAACACCGTTGCACCTAGGGCACTTTTTATGGTCTGCAATCCAGTGTCAGGAGGCTGCCCAGAGATGAGAGGAAACAGGGTATCTGGCTCATTTCTGTGCTCACGTAACCACCATTTATTTAGCACCTACTGTGTGCTCAGTGGCTCTTCACAATGAGTCTGAGAGGTCTGGGTTGCCACAGGGAGAGCCATGGGAACTGAGAGAGCTGGGGTCTCAGTGAATGACCCATGGGTGCTGGTTGTTCCTGGTTGAGGACATGTTTAAAACTGCCAGGAACTTTTGCTACCCTGCAGGAGCTGTTTCCTGCCTGCCCCCGACTCTGCCCACCCCCACCTGGCCCCTTCCTTAAGTCCATCCAGAGATAGTAGGAAAGAGGCAAAATGAAGAAGGCATTCACTTTCCTCTTAGGCCTACTGCCTTATTTTCCTTTGGTCTCTCCTGATTTCTCTGAGGCCTTTGGAATTGATTTCTATGGCTGATCATTTACCTGCAGGGGCTTGCTTAGAAAGGGTTTCTTGGTACTGAGCCTGATAGGAATGTAGCAGGAGGGAGGAGAGAGAGTGGAGGGTCTCCCTGATGCCTTGGCTCCCTTGCACGCTGGGCAGGGGGAAAGGTGGCAGGGTTGGCAGGGTGAGGTGCTGGTATGGAAGATGATTCAATCAGAGCACATCAATATCACTTAAGGGCCTGGAGGGAATTTCACAACCAGTGAGGCACTTTTTTGTGACCAACACTTTTCACACATTATTTGCTTTAATCCTCATGGTAGCCCTAAAAGGTGTTATTCCTCCCATTTTGTAGATGAGGACACAGAGGCCCAGGGAGGCTGTAGCTGGGAATGGTTGGTGTATTCTGATTCTGTTGGCCAGGTTAATTCTTTTTTTTTTTTTTCTTTTTTGAAATGGAGTCTTGCTCTATTGCCCAGGCTGGAGTATAGTGGCAAGATCTCAGCTCACTGCAATCTCTGCCTCCTGGGTTCAAGCGATTCTCCTGCCTCTGCCTCCCATGTAGCTGGGACTACAGGTGTGTGCCACCATGCCTGGCTAATTTTTGTATTTTTAGCAGAGACAAGATTTCACCATGTTGGTCAGGCTGATCTTGAACTCCTGACCTCAAGTGATCTGCCCACCTCGGCCTCCCAAGGTGCTGGGATTAACAGGTGTGAGCCACTGCACCTGGCCCTTATTGATTCATTCAAACCTCGTAAGAACCCCACAGATGACATATGATTCTTGTTTACACATGTAGGACTGAGACCCAGACCTAGAGACCATAGCCAGGAGGTGGTAGAGCCAGGGCTTGAACCCATATCACCAAACTGCCTCACCAGGCTTCCTTATGAAGGAGTTCCTCTTCCACCCTTGAAAGCCGGGAGCAGTTTGCCCATGAACCACGCAGCCCTTCAGTGGCGAGGGGAGTGGGGCACAGGGTGGTGAGTCCTGCTGAGAGAAGCCCCTTTCCAGCAGATCTGAGAGCTTCCCCCACTCCCTTCCTACACAGAGTCACATGGCTTTCTGCCTGGAGCTCTGCAGAGACACCGCTCCCAGATCTACATGCCCAGGCTGAGGCTCCCTGGACCAAATTCAGTCTGTCCTTTGGCCTACCCAGTACTGGCATCTGGTAAGGCCCAGGACTACCTGGCATCAGGCACATTCCTGGGGAGCTTTTAAAATCCTGTCAGCTTGGGCAGGCGCAGTGAGTCATGCCTGTAATCCCAGCAATTTGGGAGGCCGAGGCGGGCAGATCACAAGGTCAAGAGATCAAGACTATCCTGGCCAACATGGTACAACCCCGTCTCTACTAAAAATACAAAACTTAGCTGGGCGTGGTGACGTGCGCCTGTAGTCCCAGCTACTCAGGAGGCTGAGGCAGGAGAATTGCTTGAACCTGGGAGGCGGAGGTTATAGTGAGCCGAGATCCCACCACTGCACTCCAGTCTGGCGCCTGGTGACAGGGTAAGACTGTCTCAAAAAAAAAAAAAAAAAAAAAAAAAAAAATCCTGTCAGCTCTGCTTTGAAATTTATCCAGAATCAGACCATTCTCATGGCCTCCACTGCTACCACCTAGTCCACGCCAGTGGTGGCACCTGGACAACTGCAGTACCCTCCTAACTGGTCCTTGTGCTTCTCTCCCTGTCTCCTACTATAGCAGCTGGAGGGATTGTTTTATGGTGGAAGTTGGGTCATGTCACCCCTCAGCTCGAACCATCTGAGAGCTCCTATCTCACACACCAAGTGGACTCCAGAATCCTTTATGGCCCATGAGGTCCATGTCTTCTTGTCCTCTCCCCAGTCCCGTTACCTCTCTGGCCGCATTTCCTCCCATCCCTGCTGCTGTTTCTCAAACATGTGAAATGAAGCCAGCCTAGGGCCTTTGCACTGCTGTCCCCTCCATCTGGATGTTTTCCTTCAGATCTTCCCGTGGCTGCTGCTCCCTCAATTTCCCCAGGTCCCTGCTGAGATTTCATCTTCCCAGGGTGACCTTTCCTGACTCCTCTTCTCCAGCACACTCATTCTCTAGATGCTGCTTTCTTTTTTCTTTAGAGTTCTCAACCTGACTCAGACATGTTGTATTTTAATTTGTTTTTCTCTCCCTGCTAGAATGCCCCTCCATGAAGACAAGGAACCAAGCCTGTCTTGTTCAGGCTGCACCTCTAATGCCTAGAATAGTGGTTGGATTAAGTAGGTCCTAAAAAAATAATTATTGAATACTTTATTAAATGGTTAGTTGAACTCTGTGATTTTCTCTCATTGGGACTCTGCCTGAGAAGCCAATCAGCTGCTGAGAGGTCCCTCCCTACATCTGAGGGAGGCTGGGAGTCCCGGGGCAGAGGGCTGGCCCTTGGGCACTCTGGCTGGGGCTCCCCAAAAATTTCTCTCCAATTTGGGAACCACCAGCATCTGTGCTAGCTTCCAGTCATCCCTTCTGGGGAATTATCTGAAAATAGACATTTTCTACCTTGTCTGCCCACAATGATGACAATGAATTAAAATGGGTTGGCTTACCAGCTAAAGATTGGGGATATTCATCTGCTCATTGAATTCTCAGAGCCACACAGATACTAGCAGTGGCCAAAAGTGATGTTGTCCACACTCTCGAGGGTCTCCTGTAGAGTTGGGGCTAAGTAGTGCCCGGGACGATAGGACTGACTCAGTGCTCTGGGATGTGATAGACCAGAAGGAGAGAAACTGACATTGAGTGAATGTTTCCTGTGTGTAGTACACAGCCACAGTGCTTATGTAGTATGAGCATCTGGTAATGCCCAGGACTACCTGGCATCAGACACATTTCCAGGGAACTTTTAAAATCCTGTCAGCTCTGCTTTGAAATTTAACTGTGTTACAACCTTGAGGTTGATAATGGTGTGCCCATTGGATGGGGTGGGGAAATTGAGACTCTGAATTGATGGGAATGAGGCTTTCACAGATCCCACAGCCTTAGGAGTAACTGAGAAAGAGGCTGTAAGGAAGAACTCATAAGCAGGCCATGAAGGACCAGTGGTATCCGTGTCACTGGAGCAGTGCAGCATCAAGTGTAGCACAGACAGTGAGGTATGAGTGCTCTATAAGGTGGAGCCTGGATGGTTTCAAGATGGCCCATTGAGTATGAACAGGTGTGTCTTCCTTTTTCCTATTATTGATTACCTGGGAACAGAGATATTTTTTTTTCTTTATCTTGTTTTCTTTTTTTTTGGAGACAGGGTCTTGCTCTGTTTCCCAGGCTGGAGTGCAGTGGTGTGATCTTGGCTCACTGCAAGAGAGGATGTTTTAAGTGAAGCCCCAGAGAGCTGAGGAACTCTGGAGAAACCCTGGCATCAACTCCCCCCAACACAGGACCTGTGCCTTCTTGGTGTCACCAGGGACCATCCCGGCCAGTGCTCATCAGAGTACACACAGCTCAGCCTCTAGCCTCAGGAGCAGTGGAGAGTAAATCTCTCCAGTCTTGGAGGTTTTGTGGATAGGGAAGGCAGAACATTGCTATGTCCTGATTTGGGGGATGGTGCTGGCATGCTTCAGTCCTTCAGCCCTTATGAAATAAATGCCTCTTGCTACCCAGCCCATGTGGTGGGATTAAAGCTGTGTGTAGTACACTGCCACATGCCTATGTGGGTATTGGGAGAGCAAAAGAGGGCCTGTCTTCTTGGAGCCCGTGCCATTGACTCGTTCATACAATCACCGTTCGTCAGCCTTTCTTAGCTCCTATTCTGTGGTAAGTGGCACCATGTCAGATTCTGGGGCTACAAAAACAAGGGCATCTTCAAGCAGCTCACAGTCCGGTGTGGGAGAGAGATAAACCAAAGATGTCATGCAGCGTGGTGGGGACTGTGTGACAAGAAAGCAGTGCGGCTGTGGTGTGGGACTTAATGGCCACAAAGCTTTAGGGTGGCAGGCTTGAGTCTGAATTTCATCCCAACCCAGCCACTTCCCAGCTTTGACTTTGGGCAAGTTCTTTGTCTTTGTTAGGTAGTTATATACCTTAGCTCATTTATTCCTTAAATCCGTCTAGAGAGGTAAAAATTTTCTCCATTTTGTAGCTGAGGAAATTGAAAATTGGAGGGAGGGAGTAGTTTGTCTATGGTCACTCAGTAAATAAGCGGCAGGACCAGGATTCTAGTCCAGATCTGACTCCAGAGTTCCTGCTCTTCCAACTCTAACAAGCTAAAGAGAATGAGTTTTGTCCTTGCTCCCACATGGCCAGGGCCCTCTGAGAAATTAGCTCTGGACAGAGGGGTTTTGGTTTTGGTTTTAAGCTGCATTAGTGGAAGTTTCATCCTCAGAACACAGGAGGTGATGGTGGTGCTTTGCTCTGGGGAGATCACAGATGGAGCACTGGGGCCCATTCATGAGTCATCCTTTTGAGGGAGATGTGGCTGTTTGAGGTCCTTCTGAAGGGTTTGACTGTAATGGGCATTGGAAACCTTGTCTTCCAAGCAACAGCTGAATGAACTGGGGGTATTTTAAATGGAGAAGAGGAGACCCACAGGAACATGATTGGCTGCAGATATCTGAAGGGCTGCCATATAGAAGTGTCTCATCCTCTGTGAAAGCTACAGGGAGAAAGGTTTGGGCCCAGGTTTGCAACGATACCTTCTGAAATATTTGGGATGTAGTGAGTTCACTATCATCGGAAGTAATCAAGCATGGGATGGGCTGGGCACAGTGGCTCATGCTTGTAATCGCAGTACTTGGGAGGCTGAGGTGGGTGGATCACCTAACGTCAGGAGTTCGATACCAGCCTGGCCAAAATGGATGTAGTGGTGGGTGCCTGTAATCCCAGCTACTTGAGAGGCTGAGGCAGGAGAATCGCTTGAACCCTGGAAGCAGAGGTTACAGTGAGCTGAGATTGAGCCATTGCACTCCAGCCTGGGCAACAAGAGCAAAATTCCGTCTCAAAAAAAAAAAAAAAGGCATGGGATGGAGGCAGTGGAGAGTATGGAGTAAATGCCCTCTGGCATTCCTCTGCCCAGAGTTCCTGACTGTGCCTTGGCTGCTCTGGATGTGGCTCCAGGGCAGTCCTAAGGAGAGGTTTACATTGTCTCTCTCTCCAAGCCCAGATCTCCTCAGCAGGCTCAGGGTTGATGTTCCCTCAGGTATGGTGGGAGGAACACAAAGTTAGAACCAGAATTAGGAGACCTGGGTTTGAATCCTGGCTTAGCCCCTTACAGCTGCCTGAACTTGGGCAAGACATTTGCCTTCTCTGTGAAAGGGGATCACATCAGTATCTCCTCTGCAGGGGAGGTAGTGAGTGAGAAAACACTTTGTTAAGGAGAGAGGGTACAGAGAGTGGTTACTAACAGGCACAGTGGTTTCTAACTTCAAGGAGCCTGGCCATCCACACACTGTCTAAGAAAACTTCACCCAGTGGTGATCAAGGACCTGTTCCATGCCAGATATTTTATTTATTTATTTATTTATTTATTTATTTATTTATTTATTTATATATTTAGAGACGGAGTTTCACTCTTATTGCCCAGTCTGGAGAGCAATGGCACAATCTTGGCTCACTGCAACCTTCACCTCCTGGGTTCAAGTGCTTCTCCTGCCTTAGCCTCCTGAGTAGCTGGGATTACAGGCATGTGCCACCAGGCCCAGTTAATTTTTGTATTTTTAGTAGAGACAGGGGTTTTTCCATGTTGGTCAGGCTCATCTCAAACTCCGGACTTCAGGTGATCCCCTCGGCCTCCCAAAGTGCTGGGATGACAGATGTGAGCCACTGTGCCCGGCACACCAGGTATTTTAGAGCATGAAATGAGTTTTGACCCTAGGTTTGTCTGGAGATCTCTGAAATATGTTTAAAACGAGTTTCCTGACAGTAGCAATGAGTAAAAGAATCCCCTGCCCCTCAAGGCTAGTTGAGTATAGGAGGCAGAAAGAGAGTTTGGGACAGGTGTTGAGAAGGGAGGGATCCAGGAAGCCTTCATGGGGGAAGTGACATTTGAGTTGGGCCTAGACAAAGGCTTTACTATGCAGGAAAGGGAGGAGGCAAAGGTTACAGCAGGAGCAGAGGAGGAGGCGAGAGCCTGTGTGGGGTAAAAATGATAGTGGGCAGGGGAGAGAATTAAGTAGCTTGGGTTGGGCAGGGAATCTCCTGTGGGTGGGGCTGTTGCCTTCCAGCTGGGAGACTTCCTGATAGTAGAGCTTGCAGCTCTTTGGTAGTTGAGAGAGATCCAGGTTTATTGCAGTTTGCAATAAAAATTGGGGACTTGTTTAAAAAGGCCAGGTAAGGAGTTCCTGGGAGGAGGCTGTTTTACATTCCCTTCATTTCTCAGATGAAGATGATGTCCAGAGACGGCAAGCAGGTTTCTTAGCAGGGATAGAGTGAGTAGAGGTTAGAACCAATGTCCAGCACCTCACCTGGGGCTGTTTTCACTATGCCTTGAGGGTGTGTCTTGGCTCAGAAGCCACTTTTCCTGGTTTTGCCTCCTGCCAGGCTGTTCTATGTTAAGGAGGAAAAAAAGGGAGCAAAAGTTGTATTTGCCAAAGGAGCTGGTTGGGCAGGTCTCTTTCCGAGGTCAAAGTCAAGGCCAAGGTTAGCCTAGCTGGCGTCTGGTGGGTGGAGCCTGGCCTTGGCCAGCCACCGGGTCGGTGGGGTGGAGTGGGGGCTTTTGGTTGGGAGTGATCACTGGTGGGGACTGAGGTTTTTCCAAGGCATTGCCCCAGAGAACAGTGAACTGAAAAGATTACAGCCCACACATTCTTTCTCAGGAGATTAGGACCATGGGAGATTATGGAATACACAGGAGGCTGTAGGAGGCCTGTAAATTTCCCATTTGGGGCAATTAATTTGATGGATTGCAGAACAGCTCACTGCTTCCTCTCCCCCTTCCCTGGGCTGGGTTGGGCTGGGCAGTAAGTCTGGCTGGAGAGTGTGCCTGGAAATGCCCTTGTCGGAGTTCTGCAGTACCTGCTTGGACCACCTTGTTAAAACCTTCTCTAGGCAGGGGCTGGGCCTGCCCCTTTCCTGCCTTCCTTCCCAGTACAAGGAAGATCACATAGTAGGTGCCATATCAAGCTAGGGCTGGGCAGTAAGTCTGGCTGGAGAATGTGCCCGGAAATGCCCTTGTCAGAGTTCTGCAGTACCTGCTTGGACCACCTTGTTAAAACCTTCTCTAGGCAGGGGCTGGGCCTGCCCCTTTCCAGCCTTCCTTCCCAGTACAAGGAAGATCACATAGTAGGTGCCATATCAAGCTATGCAGAGCTGATACTTATCTGATTGGGGCCTTTCCAGGATGCTGGTAGAGGTGGGGCTCTTGGTGACAGCTCTGGTTTATAGATGGGGAAGCTGAGCCCCAGCGGTGAAGTCACCTGCCCAAGGTTACTCAGGTTGTTGGTGACAGCTGGGACTCCAGCCAGGTTTCTCTACTCCTGGGCCAGGGCATCTGCTCCCCACTTGTGTGCTCAAAGTGAAAGTGAAATAAATAGTGAGTGATTTTTCTGGTTTCTCTCTCCTGACTTCCTCCTTGCCCCCAGCCAGTCAGCAGGGTCCCTGCTTTGGTAATCGTGCACAAGGTGTGCCATGTCTGCTGGCATCTCCCCGGCAGCTTTGCAGCATTCCCAGGAGGGCTCTGGTGGGGCTGCACTTTTCTTATGTACTCAAAGTGTGTTTGGGCTTGTTGGATGCCTCGCTTCTCCAAGGGATCTTGCACCTGTGATTCGTAACAGATTCTTGTGATTAGTCATTTCTCTGGTACCTTCTAAAGACCTCACCCTCACCAACTCATACCTGCAGTGGTACAGATGGTTCTGGCTGGTTTTCCTGCCTCCATTCTGTCCTCCCTACAGGGGCCCAGAGACCTCATCCTGATGTGCCTCCTGATGAGGGCCTTCCCAGGTGTCCTGACTTGGGCTTCTCTTCCTGTGTCCGTGTCCTGTCAAAGCACACCATTCCCCTCTGGCCTGAACACACTTCACAACATCATAAGCTGTAGCACTCTCTTGCTTCTTTGTCTTTGCTTTTGCAGAAATGCCCCCTTCCATCCAGGTAATTTCTATGCATCCTTGAAGATTCAGTCATTACCTTGGGAATCTTTCCTAGACACCCAGCACTGAAACAGAGCAGACGAAATGGTTAAGACTTTGTGACATCCCATTTAAGGCTTTTATTCATTTAATTAGCAGTGCTTTTGTTCATTTGTTATGTACTGAGAAGCTTTTCTGAGCCTGACAGTGTTGTGCTGGGGAGTACAGTAGTGAACACAATGAGGGGTGCCTGTGGGCATGGAGCTTGCATGTCAGAGTCCACTCTTGCCACAGGTCACCCCAGTCTGTGCTAAAGTCTCTCTGTCTCTCCCTCATTAACCTGTGAATTATCTTCGTTTGATTCCTTCACATCTCTGTCCTCAGCACTCAGCATAGTGTCAAGTAACAAGCGCAGTGTTTCTTAGAGCAGAAAACTTTAGATGATAATGTTGGATGAATGGATGGATAAGCCTTCCTCACCCCTCTTTAGCTGTCTAGCTGCTGTGTGTGGCCATCCCCACCCCCACCCCAGAACTCTTTTGCCCCTTACACTCTTGGCACTGCATTTGCTGTTCACGTGACTGTCCTGCTTCATGTTATAACTTTTTGTGGCTGCATCTCTTCACATTGTTGTGGATTTCTTCAAGGCGGCGTCCATTGTAGTTCAATTTTGTGTACCTGGAATTTCTATACTTGATATTAGCCAAAAAGTTGAGAAGTATACTTGGAATTTCTGCTTGTCATCACATTCAATAAAATGAACAGCAATACACAAAGCAACGTGTAAAGAAATAAAAATGTAAGGACACACTAGGTACCTAGGAGTGGGTTGGTTTATTCCCAAACATGTGGTGGGCACCTGCATGCCAGCCCTGGGCCAGGTGCTGGGTATTCTTAGATGAATGAGGCAGAGGCATCTGCCACAAGGGCCCCTCAAGTCTTCCTTTCTTGAGGAAGAAGAACATGTAGATAGGGTGAGGAGGTGCCCAGCCTGCTGGCACCCAAGACACTCATGGTGTAGGATGTCCAGATCTTTCCTTTTGGTCAAAGAAGATGCCATCACAGAGTTAAGGGGGCTGTCAGGCCTCAATTTTAATCCCACTTCTGTTGCTTGCCAGCTGTGTGACCTTGGGCAAGTGAGTCAACTTTTCTGAGCTTCAGTTTCCACATCTGTAATCAGTAGCTAGTAAGAACACCTACCTTGTAGGGTCATTCATTCATTTATTGAACGAATATTTATTTTATTTTATTTTTTTGAGACAGAGTTTTCACTCTTGTTGCCCAGGCTGGAGTGCAATGGCATGATCTCTGCTCACTGCAACCTCTGCCTCCCAGGTTCAAGGGATTCCTCTGCCTCAGCCTCCTGAGTAGCTGGGATTACAGGGCATGCGCCACTATGCCCAGCTAATTTTGCATTTTTAATAGAGACGGGTTTTTTCCTGTTGGTTAGGCTGGTCTCGAACTCCTGACCTCAGGTGATCCACCCGCCTCAGCCTCCCAAAGAAAGTACTGGGATTACAGTCATGAGCCACTGTGCCTGGCCTGAATGAGTATTTATTGAGTTCCTACCTGGAGCCAGGCATCGTTCTAAATGCTGGGATGGGATAGTGAACAAAATCAATAAAGGTCTCTGCCCTCATGGAGCTTATGTATTAGCAGGAGAGAAAGAGAGCAAATGAAATGGTTAAAATATATAGTATCAGAAAATGGTAAGTGCTATGGAGAAAAATCAGCAGCAACAGGGGGCGGGAGGCCTGGGTGTGAGAGTAGAATGGTCAGAAGAGGCCTCTTTGTGGAGATGACATTTGGGTGGAGATCTGATCAAGCCATATAGGGGCAGGGTATGCCATGACTGGGGAACAGCAAAGAGGCAGAGTGGCTGGAGCTCAGAGAGCAGGAGCTGAGATTGGAGAGGTGCAGGCCTTTGACTTGGGGTTTCACCCTGAGTCAGGAGAGAATTCACTGGACAGCTTTGAACAATAGAAGGCTTTGCACAGAGGAGTGGCATGATCTGACTTTTGCTTTAGAATAAGGATAATTATTCTAAATATTTGAATTATTCTAAACATTTATTCTAAACATTCTAATTATTTAGGATAATATTCTAAAATATCCTTATTCTTTTTTTTTTTTTTAATTGCATTTTAGGTTTTGGGGTACATGTGAAAAACATGCAAAGTTGTTGCATAGGTGCATTCATGGCAGTGTGATTTGCTGCCTCCCTCCCCCTCACCCATATCTGGCATTTCTCCCCTTGCTATCCCTCCCCAACTCTCCCCCCGCTGTCCCCCCCACTCTCCCGCAACAGACCCCCGTGTATAGTGCTCCCCTCCCTGTGTCCATGTGTTCTCCTTGTTCAACACCCGCCTATGAGTGAGAACATGTGGTGTTTGGTTTTGTGTTCTTGTGTCAGTTTGCTGAGAATGATGGTTTCCTAAAATATCCTTATTCTAAAGAAAAGTCAGATCATGCCACTCCTCTGTTAAATTATGGTTGTTGTACATAGAATAGACTGATCAAAGATTATGTAGGTAGCATGTTTAACACAGAATCTGGTATGAAATAAGCCCTCATTAAATGGTAGTTTTGTTCTTCATGATAACATTATTTTAAAATTCTTTTAATTTTTAAATTATTTTTTGAGACAGGGTCTCACTCTGTTGCCCAGGCTGGAGTACGGTGGTGTGATCATGGCTCACTGAAGCCTCAACCTCCCAGACTCAAGTGACCCTCTCACCTCAGAATCCTGAGTAGCTGGGGCCACAGGTGCATGCCACCATGCCTGGCTAATTGTTAATTTTTTTGTAGAGATGGGGTCTTGCCATGTTGCCCAGGCTGGGATAGTATTATGAAAGACGGACGTGGATGCCTGCTAGTCTTGGCTTCGGCCCTCATCCCACCTACCTTCTGCCCTCTCAGGAGCTACAGTGTCCAGGACGCCTTCTCCCTGAGGAGGACGGTGATGAGCCTTGGCTTGGGAATGAGCAGGGAGAAGGCGACTGATTCTGTGGCTGTTCCTGTCTGGATCTTCTGTTCAGTAGTCACAGTGAGGCATGGTGGTGGTACGGGAGTGGAGGCAGGAGAATAATCTTGGCCTCCACAAACCTAGACTGGGGAGCTCAACCTTGAGGCCAGAAGCTGCCAGTAAACCACTGGAAACACCACATCAGCTGCCCCGTGGAATTCTGCTTTTCCCATATGGTTGTCAGAGTTTCCAGGAGGGACTGCAGCTGTACCCCAGAGCTGCCCTCCTCCTCCCAGACTTCACCGTGGGCATCCCTCCTCACTACCTCAGTCCCTGGAATCTCAGGCCTTTATGGAATGGTCTCAAGTCTCTCACATGGTCTGATGTGGTGTGCCTGTTCACCTGACATAGAGACTTCTTCAGCAGCAGTGCTGACCGAACGGCTTCTGCTTGATGACTTTGGATAATGAAGAGTTCACTGCCTCACAAGGCAGCCCCTGCTGTAATTGTCACATTTTTATTGGTAGGAAGTTCCATTTCAGGCTGGGCTGAAATCTCTGCTCTGACTCCCCCATTGCTTTTGGTTCTGAAATAGGAGGGAGTCAGTTACAGTCCTCTCCACCCTACCCATCCCCTATGCTACCTCCACGATGGAAAGGTTTACTAGTGTCCCAGGAGGCTCTGTTCAGTTCTTGCTCTGTTACTCAGCTTCATCCCCTGGTTGGAGGCCCAGGAAAGCTTTATAGAGCACATGACGCTTGAGTGGGGTTCTGAAGGGTGAGGGGTGAGCCAGGTCAGGAAGGGAAGAATGGCCTTTGAGTCAGAAGGTAAGGCAGTATCTTGAAATACTGTGTGGCGTCCAGGAATCCTAAGTAGTTCAGTATCTCTGGAGTACTTGGGATTCTCTCTCTCTCTCTCTCTCTCTCTCTCTCTCTCTCTCTGTGTGTGTGTGTGTGTGTGTGTGTGTAGGGGATAGTGAGGGAGGTGAAGTCTGAGAAGTAAGAGAGGTAGATCAGTGCCAAAGCATGGAGGGCCACCTGTGCCTAGCCTGAGGTCACGGACACAGGTGGCAGAGGTCAGAGGGCTGTACAGGAGGATGAGTTTTAAAATTGGTTTTTTTGGGGCTCTGGTACCATGGGTTTCACACTAGCTTAGAGGTGATGAATGGCTTTTTGAGCACCACTGACTCTGCTTCTTGCTTTGGTCTGGGGTTCCTGATTAAACCTGTCCTTGAGATCTCTGTAGAGCAGGACAGGGACAGTAAGCACTTTGAATGTGCCAGTCACGCTGGACATTCTGTTTCTGGGCTGAGCACTGGATGAGCTGATCTCTAGGCCCTGGCACCCCTTTCCTGGGTTGGGGTGGGGGTCGGGGTGCTATAGCCAGGGGTGGCTGGCTGGCCTCAAGCTTGCCTATGTCCCAGAGTTGGCTGGACACACAGGCCTGTCTCTGCCCTGCAGGGTTTCTGAATTATGCAGGAAGTCTGCATTAATAGTGACCTAGACTCAAGCCCTTGGCCAAACATTCCAAATTCTTTGGACATAAAGCTTTTCTAAAGGGGCTTGGGGCCCTTCCAGGGCATTAACAGTTTATTTATGCCCCATTCAGATATCTATTTGTATCTGATTTTTATATTCCCCAAAGTACTTTCCCAGCTTCCTGGGGGAAGCTTGTTCCTCCCAGCCTGGCCAGATCATTGGGAATGATCTGACAGACCTGCCTCTCACTGCTGGCATATGGAGTGTCCTCTAACCACCGTCTGTCCTTCCCAGTGTCTTGCATGCTGAAGGGCTGAGGATGGAGTGGGGCTTTTTGTTTTGTTTTTAAATAAGGACAACGTGGGTAAACAGAGCAGTGTTTCTGGTGCCATCGGGGAGGGCCAGGACCCCACATTCCGGCTCCATGACGACAGTCTGTTTGGTTGCCGCTTGCTGGGCTGTGGGCAGCAGCAGTTCAGATGGAGACAATAGTGGCTCTGTTAAAATGCTGCCGCTGGGCTCTGGCAGAATGCATTTTAATTGGACATTCTCCACCCTGGAATCTGTGGGGATCTAGTGGCCCACTCCTCCTCATTCTTTCATTTTTCTCTTTGCAACTCAAGAAGAGCCAAGTTATTTCAGCTCCTTCCACCCCCAACCCCGCCCCCGACCCCAGTCTACTATTAGCAGCCTCTTGGGGGAAAATGGTGTTTCTAGCCAGGCGATGGTTTGCATTGGGCTGACTGGCAATAGTGAGAGAAAGGCAGGGGGTGGGGGGCTGGAGGATCTGGGCGACATCCTGTAGCCTGGTCTGGAGCATCATTGCAGGGTGAAGAGCCGCAGGTGTTCCAGGAAGCTCTTCTCTGCCGTGGACCAGGGTGGTCAGGAGCACTGGCGCTCAAGTCAGGCCAGCTGTGTTGGAATCCTTGCGGTAGCACCTCTCTGTGCCTCAGTTTTCATATCTGTAAATTGGGGATAATACTAGTATGTACTCATAGGATCATTGTGAGAATTAAATGAAGTTGACATATACGAAGTGCTCAGGGTAGTCATACCTGGCATATAGTAAACACCTGATAAGGGCTTCCATCACTGTATTTTGTCATTTGAATCTTATGTCCTGATCATCAGTATTCCATTCCTTGTAAGGGCCTCACCTGAGACTGCAGGAGGAACAGAACAACACTCTTCTAAAATGTACATCTGCTTTTGTCACTCCCTGTCCTAGATAGCCTCAGTGAGTCCCTGTTGACCTCTCTGCATAAAGAGGAGGGACTTATGTTTATTGAAGGTGTCAAAGGCCTACTGTGTGCTAATTATAGGGCATTTGGTGTTCCTTTAGATTAGCTCTAAGGTAGAGACTGGTATGTGAGACTCTTCATCATTGGGCCCTATCTTGCTGGTTTTTTATTTCTCTATCCCCCAACAAACCAAACCAAAAAAAAACATAACTACGTCAAAGAACAGCTTGTTCTTCTCTGATGTCTCCTCAGCTTTCATCTTCCATGACTTATTGTGCATTCTGCCTTCTGCCAGGATTGCCCTGTGGGAGGTGGCTGTGGATCCAGGAAACAGACTGGACCGGGGAGTGTCTGGGGATTTCCTTACCATTCTCTCCCATGGACCAGCCTGTGGAGAGCCCACTTGGCAGGCTCTCTTGGTGGGACCAGCTCTGGTTTGAGTCCTGGCTCCACCACTAACTGTCTGGCCCTAGACATGACCTCATACTAGTGCCCATCTCATAGACTTGATGAGTTAATATACGCAAAGCCTTGAGTACAGTGACGTGCTGTGAGTGCTCAACAGATGCTAGCTGTTCCTGCTGTTGTGATCCTTCCTGTTTTCTGTTTGGAATGTCTGTCTTTCTAGGCCCAATGCTGGACTGAGTTTCTTTGAAGGAAACAAGCATTGAAAAGGTTCTGTAGATCAGGTCTAAGTAGGGATTTCTTTGTTCTGCCTTCAGCTTCCTGGGGCTGTTGGTCATTGCTGTGGGTCGTAGCCCTTTCTGCCTCCCCCTTGTCTGCCCGTGGCAGGACCTCTTGCTTCTCAGCCACTGACTGTACCTCCCAGTGTGGCCACTCCCTGTGGGATAGCTGGGGGTAGCCACAGGGTAGCCTTACAAGATGTGGAGACCCAGCCTGCGTACACAGACCTGATTACTTATGATAGACTTGCCTGTGAGTTAATCAGCCGCTAGATAGCCAAATGAGAAATATTTGTAGACCAAAGAGAATTGCTGTGACTTGAGATTAGCCAGAGAAACCAATCTCTGTGAAAGGAGAAGGAAATATGTCTTTTTCTTTTTTAATTTTGCTGATTTTGTAGGGCCAGGTTCTCAAAGTTTGATGGTTTTGCAAGTATATCTCCATTGAAAACAATGAAAATGGTGAAAGGCTTTAGAAAGAGTTGGGGAAAAAAGAATGGAAAGTTTTAGTTTCGGGGAGCTATGGTGATGTATGGTTTATGCCACCTCAGTTCCTCAGTTCCCCTGTTATTGGGTTTAATAGTAAGGAAATCTAGGGCCTCATCCTGGTTGTGTCACTAACTGACTGTGTGACCTTGTGCAAGGTGGGCCTCAGATCCCATAACTGTAAAATGGGAATAACTGTCTTACCCTGAAGCTGGGGTTGGAGCTTTGCTCTGAAGGTGGTAGGGGTGGAGGTGAAATGATTTGAGGCATTCAAGTAAAGAATCAGGTTGGTATTTTACCATTCTGGTGGCTGGGGAGGGAGACCCGTTGGAGGATCCCTGTGACCATATCAATGAGAGATGGTGCAGGCCTGAACTGCAGCAGGATGTGGGAGACAAAAGGAGGCGTATTTGTATGGGTACTTGTGTGTGTTTATATGTATATGCTTTAGAACAGGGTAACTCTATATATGTGCATTGGATAATTTCATTGCTTATTGAGGTAATCAAAAGTACAGACACCCAGCATTTCCATCGCTATGACTCCATCCTTCCAGGTAGTAAGTAGACAGTTGCAAAGGCACACATATGGGGATATTCGTTGCAACCTTGTTTATAATACTAAGAAATTGCAAACAATGTAACTGGCCATCCATCAGGAACTGTTTAATGAAATTTTGGAACCATCCAACCATTAAATGATGCTACAGATCTGTTTTTCTGAATACAGCAAGATACACACATACATCAAATGAAAGAATGGAAAACCACACGTGCAGCATCTAGCCTGTTACCACTTTGCCGTTATTCTCTGTGATTCTAAGGCCCATCAAGGTTGGGATTGCTCAGGCCTGCTACACCTCTTTCCCTGTGGTTGACTTTCTCTCTCATGTTACTCCTATAACTGTTTTGCATCAGGTCTCTGTGAACAAGAACCATGCCTTGTTTTTGTTTCCTTCAAGCAATAGGAGTAGGTGGCCACTAATTACTGCAGAATTTAATTGAGGGACGTGAACAAAAGCCCTCGTTATCAGCATTAAGTGATATTAAGCTGTAGGCTGATTCTCCCTCTCTTACAAAATAGAAACTGTGTCTGGCCCATAAAGAGGCTTTTAGACTAAAGTTGTGTTAACAAAGACCTCTTCCAGAGACCTCCCTGCTTGAGGGGAGCTGGAGTAAATTCAGGCTTTGTTTCCTCTATCCTAGGGAGCCAGCTGGAGGTGAGGGGAGATGAGGTGTGCCTGCTGTCCAACCGGTTTTCATGCACAAGATCTCAGCCAGTGGGTTTTTGTTGGAGTGGCAAAGCAGGAGGGAAAACCTGGCCTCAAGTCTGCTGGGTGCTGGGCCCCTTATGTTGTCTTGTTTCATCCTCACAGCAGACTGAAGATGAAGGAAATACTCTACCTCGTTTTACAGACAAGGATACCATGGCTCAGAGAGGCTGAATGACTTGCTTAGGTTGCCCAGCTAGGAATTGACAGAGTGAGGATTTGACCATGCTTTGTGCCTTGCTCTAGTTACCAACGATCCTAGAGCAGCTACTGGGCAACAGTCTGGGCAGGTAGGTGCAGTGGCTGTACAGGTTTGGCACTGGGGTGATGGGAGAGGGGTGGGAGGCTCTGAGTTGGGGCAGGGTGGGTGTTAACCAGCCAGGTATTTATTTCATATCTGCTGTGTAAACGGCACGGTGCTGGGCACTGAGGGGATACGGAGAAGAGGGTGACACTGTCCTTGTCTATTTTACCATCTGGTTGAAGTCATTCATTCTTATCTAGAGAGATACAGCGGGGATGGGGAGGGATAAATGGGGGCACAGAAAACAAGAGGTAGAGGAAGTCTGAAAAGGCACAGCCAGCAGGACTGAGGTCGGTGGGGAAGGTTTCATCGAGGAGGGAGAGGTGTGAGCAATGTGTAACAATAGAAGGCCTGGGCTGAAGCCGGGGCCCGTGAAGGTGAGAAGTGGGAACCTGTTTGGGAAGGGAAAGAGGTAGGTGGTCAGGAGTACTTGACACTGGATCCAGGAGTTCTGTCTGATTCTCTGAGTGATAAGGAGCTGATGTAACCTTTTGAAAAAGGAGTTAACATGGTGGGAAACAGTTTTAGGGTGATTCTTCTGGCCATGGTTTGTTTAAAGTGTAGAGTGGTGGAGGGAGAGAGGAGGAGGTTGCTTCGCTTTTCTAGAAAGTCTATCCATCTGCAAGATTAGTAGTGAGAGGGATAGAGATGCCCTGGCTGAGGTGGACTGGGGGATCTCAGGTCTTGACTTGGACAGTCTAGTGGAAGAAACAGATAGCTGTGTGTGCTGTGTCCTGGTGTGTAACAGCACACTGCCAGGTGCTCAAGTTGAATGACTGGCATACAAGCTTATGTGTATGCATCCATTCAGCAATTATTTATCGAGTGCCTAGTATGGCACATGAGCTAGGCTTATGGTAGTGAGCTAAGCAGGCACAATCCTCCACCTTGGGCCTGGCTTTGAAAGTAAGTGTCGTGTGAGACCAAAAGAAAAGTGACAGGAAGACATCTGAACCTCTCTGGGAAAACAGTTTGTTCCATAGCCTGATTGTGCCACTAGAGGGAAAGCATTACTTTTCTTTGCAGAGGTGTGGTCTTACAGAGGAAGGTCTGGGGATTTTAGATAGCAGCTAGCCTAACCCCCTTAATTAGAGGGAAGTTAAATGGGGCCTCACAGAAGTTGGGGGAGTTCCTTCAAGTTGTACAGCACATTGCTGTAACTCTCTATGCTTGTTAGCACTCTGGCCCCATACCACACTGGCTCTGCTCTGTGGCTGAGCCAGCCTTTCTAGCCTGATTTCTCCCCTTGGGTGGGGGAAGTGGGGGCTAGAGGAAACAGGGGGGTAAGGTTACTGTTAGAAATTGAATAAGAAAACCATTTTAAATAGGGCAAGCCACAGAGGAGTACTCTCCCTTCCTCTGTGGGCTAGCAAGACCCCCACATCAGAATTTCAAAGAGACGTTTCGTGACCTGCGATCTTTACCAATTTCCCAAAGTTCACAGCTTACTCCCAGGCCTTATTTCTGAAGGCCTAGGTGGTGGGGACCAAGATGTCACTCACTTTAGAAGGCCAAATACCCTGAGAGATTCCAGAGACTTTCTTTTGAGCCTTGGGGCTCTGGCCAAATAGCTCCTGATACATGGCAGCCTCAGATCCATTGATGAGTACCTATGCCTGGCAACGGCTGGGCCAACAGGGGCCAGAGGGGTGCAGACACTTCAGGAGTGCAGCCTCTTCCTGAGCTGGGGGTCAGCTGAGCCTCTGAGTGACGTGAGTCCTAGAATGGAGACCCACACACAATGCTTTGCTAGCCAGGAGAAGGACGTGATTATGGCTGGAAGCGTTAAAGATGGCAAAATTGGAGCTTTACTTCAAGCATTTAAAACAAATTATAAAGTTATTTATATTTATTGTTGTAAATTTAGACAATGCAGACAAGCAACAAGAAGAAAATAAAAATCCCTTGTAATCCTACCACCCAGAGATAATCAGGGTTAATATTTTGTTGTCTATCTCTGTGTATCTATGTATTTCTATGTATGTTTTAACAAAAATGGGATAATACAGTATATGCAGTTTTGTATTTTCTCACTTAACTATATAGTTATCTCTCAGCATCCATGGGGGATTGGTTCCAGGAGCCCCCATGGATACCAAAATCGGTGGATGCTCAAGTTTCTTACAGTTGGCCTCTATCCATGGGTTCTCTGATGTGGAACCCATGGATATGAAGAGCTCACTGTGTATTTGAAAAAATATATATGTCCTTAATTTATGTTTAGTTCATCAGTTTTAATGACTGCATATGATTTCATGATATAGTTGAATTATTATTTACTTAGCCAGTAATGGATAAGATTTTTTGGAATTGTTTTCCAAAAGGAAGTATCTTTATTGTGGTAGCTGATCACAAAATAAATACATGCTTATGTTGAGTTTAAAAAAAAAAAGCCGCCAGGTGTGGTGGCTCACACCTGTAATCCCAGCACTTTGGGAAGCTGAGGCTGGTGGATCATGAAGTCAAGAGATCGAGACCATCCTGGCCAACATGGTGAAATGCTGTTTCTACTAAAAATGCAAAAATTAGCTGGACGTGGTGGTGCGCACCTGTAGTCTCAGCTACTTGGGAGGCTGAGGCAGGAGAATCGCTTGAACTCTGGAGGTGGAGGTTGCAGTGAGCCAAGATTGTGCCACTGCACTCCATCCTGGCGACAGAATGAGACTCTGTCTCAAAAAAAAAAAAAAAAGCCAATCTCAAAAGGTTATATAGTATATGATTTCATTTATAAAAATTTCTTGAAATGACAAAATTACAGTGATTGATAACAGATCAGCAGAAGACTTAGAAGAGGGTAAATTTCTTTGAAGTGGTGAAACTGTTCTGTGTCCTGATTGTGGTGGTGCATATACGAATGTATGTATGTGATAAAATCTCATAGAACTGTACATAAATACACAGTATGTATAAAAACCTGTGAAATTTCTGTAAGGTCTGTAGTTTAGTTAATAGTAACCATGTCAGTTTTCTGTTTTTGACAATTGCACTATGATAATATAACATGTTATCACTAAGGGAAGCTGGCTGATGGGTACACAAGAATTCTGTGAACAGTTGTTTTTGTTTTTTGGAGATAGGGTCTTACTTTGTCACCTGGGCTGGTGCAATCACTGCTTGCTGCAGCCTCGACCTCCCTGGGCTCAGGTGATCCTCCCACCTGAGAATCCTACCCATATAGCTGGGATGACTGGTATACGCCACCACATCTGGCTTAAACTATTTTTAAATTTTTAAGTGACTCTTACATTTCTTTTCAGAGTAAAAAGTTTAAAAGAAATAAATATGTGCTTGTTGAACAACATTGACACTGTAAAAAGTATGTGATGATAAAGAAGAACCGCTTGGTGGAGGGTGGGAGAGTGGTCATGCAGGCTCAAGACAACAGCAGGAATGTCCCGGGGGTGTCCAAGAGTGACCAGGTCTGGGCTGGTCTACAGGGAAGAAGTGGGTGATGTGGCAGGAGGGGATAGTCACCCAGACTGAGCAGGGTCTTTCATGTTTGATACTCACAGTGGACGGGGAGGAAAACCCTGGAGGGAGACTCCGGTTGGAGGGCAGAGTGGTGACAGGGGAGGGTGTGGACTTTGGAGGCAGAGAGTGTGGGTTCAAGGCACAGGGCCCAGCATAGGAAGCAGCTGCTCAGTCTAAGCTCCTGTCCCTCACACTGATCCCCAGGACTCACCTGCAATTGAATGAGAATCTCTGAGGTGGGGTCCCTGACAGTATTTTCCTTTAAGCCCCCAAGGGATTTTAATGTGCAGCCAGGGTTGAGAACCATGTGGTTAGACTCTTTTACACCATGACTGATCACAGGGCATGGCACCAAGAGAAACTTCTCTCCTCACCTCTGCTGTCATCTGGGGAGAGTTTTAGGCAGTTGCATGCTGGTGTGAAGGGGGTCGATCTGGGAGCAGACCACTACCCTGTGGTGGTCCCTGCCAAGTCTGATGGCTGTGTCTTGGTGGCCCTTTAGTTGGGATTCTGACCTCCCGCATCACCTCTTTACCTTGTACGGGGCATGATTTGAACACTGCAGGTGATAGCTTTCTAGTGGTCCATGTCCTTTCCCACCAGGAGGGAGGGAGGGGCTGGAAGGCACTATAAGAGAACTGATTTGGGGCTTGGCAAGTGCCTGGCAGGATCAGAGGGAGATCATAAAGCACATAAAAGTACACATCCAGGCACTTTTTGGGTCTTATGGTGCTTTCCAACGTGGTCCACCCAGTCTTCACAATAAGCCTGTAAGACAGATGGGCCAGAAATGGAGCAAAAGGGAAACAGAGGGTCTTTGATTCAAGGAAGGGGCAAGCAAGAGTGAAGCCTCTCTTTTTTGACTGTTAATCTACTTTCTTTCTATAAAACCATCTAGGTCTCTGGATTTTCTGGAGGCTTCGAGGTTTATGCCTCTTTAGGAAACCCTTTGTTTTCTTATGGCAGGATGTGTGGTTACTGGCCAGAGGTTTCTAGTTTTTTAGGCATTTATGAAAATCTGGCTGTTGAGTCACAGCACATGTATAATTGTATTGGTAAGTTAATGGCTATTTATCAGGATGTTTGGAGGTGTTTGGAAAACAAGAAGGAGGCAATTTATTTTTATTTTTATTTTTTTGAGACAAGAGTCTCGCCCTGTCCTCAGGCTGGAGTGCAATGATGCAATCTCGGCTCACTGCAACCTCTGCCTCCCAGGTTCAAGCAATCTTCCTCCCTCAGCCTCCCGAGTAGCTGGGATTACAGGTACATACTACCCTGCCCAGTTAATTTTTTGTATCTTTAGTAGAGATGGGGTTTCACCATGTTGGCCAGGCTGATCTCAAACTCCTGACCTCGTGATCCACTTGCCTTGGCCTCTCAAATTGCTGGGATTACAGGCGTGAGCCACTGCACCTGGCCTGGCAAGATTTTAAAATATGTTCTGCCCATGTGCAGTGGCTCACACCTGTAATCCCAGCACTTTGGGGGGCCAAGGCAGGAGGATTGTTTGAGCTCAGGAGCATGAGACTAGCCTAGGTGACATAGGGAGGCCTTGTCTCTACTAAAAATTGAAGAAAAGAAAATTACCAAGGCATGGTGGTGTGCACCAGTAGTCCCAGCTACTTGGGAAGCTGAGGCAGAAAGATCACTTGAACCTAGAGATGGAGACTGCACTCCAACCTGGGCAACAGAGAGAGTCACAAAAATAAAAATAGCTAGGCACAGTGGCTCATGCCCGTAACCACAGCACTTTGGGAGGCTGAGGCAGGAGAATTGCTTGAGCCCAGGAGTTCAAGACCAGCCTAGGCAACATGACAAAACCCTGTCTGTACAAAAAATACAAAAATCAGCTGGGTGTGGTGGTATGCGCTTGTAGTCCCAACTACTTGGGAGGCTGAGGTGGAGGATCAATTGAGCCTGGGAGGTTGAAGCTGCAGTGAGTTAGGATGGTGCCACTGCACTCCAGCCTAGGCAACAGAGTGAGACCCTGTCTCAAAAATTTAAAACAAATTTGTTGGGCATAGTGTCTCACACCTGTAATCCCAGCACTTTGGGAGGTTGAGGTGGCTGGATCACTTGAGGCCAGGAGTTTGAGACCAGCCTGACCAACGTGACAAAACCTCATCTCTACTAAAGATACAAAAATTAGCCAGGTGTGGTGGCACATGCTTGTAATCACAGGTACTTGGGCGGCTGAGGCACCAGAATTGCTTGAATTCAGGAGGCGGAGTTTGCAGTAAGCTGAGATGGTGCCACTGCACTCCAGCCTAGAGGACAGAGTGAAATCCTGTCTCAATAAAAAAGAAAAAAAAAAAGAAAAGAAAATGATATGAGTCCTTAATGACATCTGTGAAAATATCTCTTCACCAAAAAATAAAAAAAGATATTTAAAAAAACTATAAAAGAAAAAAAGTAAAATAAAATAAAATAAAAATGTTTTTCTCTATATTTGTATCCAGAAAATACTTCAGATATGTGTCTCCTGCCCTGACCTTTCTTGTGTCCCAGATAAACATTTAATAAAGCCCCAAATACTCAACTGAACTTGGATATGTCCCTGGCACCTGTGTGGTAGTAGTAATAGTGGTTGTGGTTGTAATAACAGCTTACATTATTGAGCATATCCTATAGTTCAGCACTGGGAACTCACCTAACCTGGAAACATTGCTGAAGAGATTAAATATTTGTATTTCAGAAACCAAACAAAAATCTTTTACCACTCACTGGTTAAATTAGTCATGATACCTCTGTACAGTGGATTATTATGCATATATTAAAAATGGTATTGTGAAGTATTAACTAAGAACATGGAAACTTCCCTGTACATTAGTAGATAAAGGAAAATTTATGAAACAGATTGGCATTTGGAGGTTTTCAATGAATGTTTAAATCCACTTACAAACAAAGCTATATTGTCACTCTCCTCCTTTATTGGTGAAGAAATTGATTGTGTAAAGGTAATGCAGAATTTTAGATCTGGATCTTTTGAATTAAGACTGAAGTGCTTTCTTTATGACACTCATCTGTTTTTGTCTATTAAAAACACAGTAAGATATTCTATAATCAAGGACTCATTGCTATGTTCAAATCAGAAAAGGCAGGTGAGTCCGGGATACCTATTTGACACACACACACACAAATTACTTTGTTTGCATAGCTCTTTACAGTTGATAAAGCACTTGAAAGCATGTATAACTTTTTCTGATTTTAAAAGATGACATATTTATTGTATAATTAGGAAGGCAGCGAAAAGCCCCAAGAAGGAAAAAATATTTATAATCTTATAGGTTTAATTACTATTAACATTTTTTCTTCTTGTCGTTTCTCATTGCAAATATAAATTTTATACAGTTGGGATCATGTTGTACATATAGTTTTGTTTCTTGCTTCCTTAACTAATCTGTTATAGACAATTTCTTATTAATTGTTCTTCTACAATGTGATTTCCAATTGCTGCACAGTATCTAGGTTTTTTTTTGTTTTTTTTTGTTTTGTTTTTTTGAGACGAGGTCATGCTCTGTTGCCCAGGCTGGAGTGAAGAGGCGCGATCTCAGCTCACTGCAACATTCACCTCCTGAGTTCAAGCGATTCTCCTGCCTCAGCCTCCTGAGTAGCTGGGACTAAAGGCACATGCCACCACACCTGGGTAATTTTTTGTATTTTTAGCAGAGATGGGGTTTCACCATATTAGCCAGGATAGTCTCGATCTCCTGACCTTGTGATCCACCCACCTCAGCCTCCCAAAGCACTGGGATTACAGGCATGAGCCACCACGCCCAGCCAGTACCTAGTTCGTATAATTGATCCTCAATTGTTGGACATTAGGTTTCCAGTTTTTTTCTTTATTATAAACAATGCTGTTGTAAACACCCCTGTCTTTATTACCATCTCTGGTTGTTTTTTCAAGATAAATTTTACACACACAGACACACACACACAGACACACACACACACACACACACACATCTCTTTTGAGATAGGATCTCATTCTGTCACCCAGGCTGGAGTGCAGTCGTGCAATTTCAGCTCATTGTAGCCTCGACCTCCTGGGCTCAAGCAATCTTCCTGCCTCAGCCTCCCTAGTAGCTGGGACTACAGGCACACACCATCCGATGTCTAATTTTTTAATTTTTTACAGAGACCAGGTCTCACTTTGTTGCACAGACTGGTCTTGAATTCCTGGACTGAAGCAATCTTCCCCACCTCAGACTTCCACAGTGCTGGGATTACAGGAGTGAGCTGCCATGCCCAGCCTGCATTTTCTCTTTTGATCTTAAACACCATGAAGCTGGTAGGGGAGGAATTATTATTCCCATTATATAGGTTGGAAACTGAGGCTTCTAGAAGTTGAAATTTGCTCAAGATAAGAAACGACTTTGGTATGAGAAAGGAATTGCTTTAATCCAGTGAGTCTGAGGGAGTGGAGTAGGAGGTAGGTTCAGATTCATCTGTTTTATTGTATTATTCAAAGTTTTGAGAAAATCCCGTTTCTGTAACCTCTACCAATGTCCTGGGTCTGTCCCCACATAGAATAAATTTTCACTTTTTAAGTGTTTGAAGAGGCCCTAAGTGTTTTCCTTTCCAAGTTAAATCATCCTTGTTCCCTCATGAAACATGGCTTTTAGTTTACTCAACGGTCTTTGACATCACTCTGGTCATATTCCCCTTTATCTGTAATCCTTTTAAAGAGTATGTACTAGTAAGCTCTTCAGGTTGGAAGTGACAAAAGCCCAACTCAAAATAGCTTCAAGAGAAAAGGAAAGATATTGGCACCAGCACCTGGGAACTCCCAGTGTAATCCTGACCTGGCCTTGGTACTGTTGGACTCTGGTGCTCAAAGGGCATTTTGGGGGCCCTGCTTTCTCCATCTTTCAATTCTTCTAACCCTCTTGTCAGGGAAGAGAGATGCTCAGTCTCCCAGGAGCTACACATCCCTTCTTAGGGGAGATTGCGATCCCCTGCTTAGAACATGGGTCCATCCTAGGGGTAGAGCGTGGTGTATGACAATTGCTGCATGATGATAGGGGAGGTATGGCTTCCACTAGTGAAGGGATGCATATCACCAACGCGTGTCCATCAAATTGCAATATGTAGAATTGGTGACTGGCCAGCTCAAAATAGCATGGGACCATCATCTGTGTTGTCCTCAATGGCACACTTGAATTAATTCAACCTAAAATCAAAATAGGCTCCCTATTAAGATGTAATCATATTACATCAACACTCCTGCTTAGCCTCTCTCTCTCCTCTTAAACTGCTGGTCTCAAATTTAGGTCTTTAAGCTTATCCCTGTTAGATTCCATATGGCTCTATTGGGTCCAAAGAATCAGCTTGTTAAGATCTTTTAGCCCTAATTCTGTCATCTGTCTTCCTGCTTCTCCCTCATAGCTCAAGCACTCTGCAGTCAGGTGATAGGATGCAACTGACATTTGGGAGTGGTAGGGGTGGGAGATGGGAAGTAAGACAGCTCCAGGCAGTCAGTTGCATCAAAAGAGCCAGAATCTTCTCCCACCTCCTCCTCCACACCCTAAAACCCCTTCAGATTCCTTTGCATGGCCCATGAGTTCAGCTTTCTGGGTTCATGATTGTTTTTTTCTTTGAGATGGAGTCTTGCTCTGTTGCCAGGCTGGAGTGCTGTGGTGTGATCTCAGCTCACTGCAACCTCTGCCTCCCGGGTTCAAGCGATCCTCCTGCCTCAGCCTCCCAAGTAGCTGGGATTATAGGCATGCGCCACCACGCCCAGCAAATTTTTATATTTTTGGTAGAGATGGGGTTTCACCATGTTGGACAGGATGGTCCTGATCTCTTGACCTCATGATCCACCCGCCTCGGCCTCCCAAAGTGCTAGAATTTCAGGCATGAGCCACTGTGCCTGGCCGGGTTCATGATATATTAAAGGTCACCAGGAAGGACATCACACAGCCTGCTTTTTTACTGAGGCCCTAAATGGACTTAAGTTGAAATAGGAAGGACCTAGGTTAGCCATTAATGACTTCTTGGCATAGGTGGATATGGGAGGCATATTAGAGAAAGCAGTAGTAGATCCATTTCTGGAGGCTGTCAGGCACTAGCACGTTCCTGAGAAGTCTGCAGTGTGTAAGGTGTCAAGCGGGCGTTGGGAAAGCCTTGTTGAGTTTGCAGGTCTATCATGTCAGCCATTGCATGCAAGTGCTCTTGGTGGTGGGGGAGTCATGGGTGTGCTGATGGCTTTGGCCTCCATTATTCTACTGAAGACTCCAAACTGTTGTTCAGCTGCAAAAATTGTCTTTTTCCATTGTAAGCAAGAAACACAAAGCAGCCCTTTAAGGAGGGTGTGGAGGCATGCAGCAATTCTGGTGGTACGTTGCATTAATCTGATGCGGCATGGAGTGAACCACCCCAGATGGCCTGGCAGAAACAGAGTTGGACAGCAGCATCCAGACGACCCATGGAGGGCAGAGGGCAGTGTGGGGAGCCTTGTCCTGGAAGGACCTGAGCCCACGGACATGGCCTGGAGGAGGCCTGATTTCAGCACTGGCTTGCCCATGAGTTGAGGAGGAATAGGACTGGAGAGCAGCCTTTTCCATGTGGCCCACTGTGGAGCCTCATGTGTGCTGTGCATGAGTCTCTGTGTCCAGCGCTGAGTCTGGAGCAGTTTCCCTGTGGTTGTTTGGAAGGAGAGGGAGGCAGATCTCCACTGATGAGTGTTAGCAAGTGGGTTTGCCAAACCCCTCAGGATTTTGGCAACTGTCCTTTGACGCCTAGATGACTTCCTGTGGGTAGATCCCATTAGTACTCTATTTCCTCTGCCTGCTCTACATCTCAGCTGTGGTTTTGGCTTGGGCTAAGTGGGGTTCTATCTATTCTCCCTCTCCCTTCTTTCCCTCCTTCTCTCCAGGCCGCCTCTGCTCTTTCCTATATGCCCTGAGCCCCTCCTTCCATGCCAAGGGAGGATAGGGGGTAGTCAGACAGGAAATGACTTCCTTATCTTTAGATGGGTACCTCTTTCTGGGCAGTTCATCTAAAGAAAGGTCTGAGGTTGGCTGGTGAGGGGTGGGGTGAGGCAGCAAGCTGGCAAGTGTATGTGTCAAATGGGGGTGCCCGAATCACTCTGGTGCCTGGACAGCATAAAACAGGTGCTTGTGTGGGGCTCCTTCTGGGCTCTTGGCCTGTCCATCAGAGAAGGCTGGTTTGGAGTGCACCTGAGTGTTGGGGAAGGGGAGCTGATGAAGAGAGGCAAGGCAGGGGTGATGAGCGGGAGCTCTTCTCTCCTGGACTTAGGGTGCTGTGAGGCCCAGGTCTCTCTGGCAGGAGGTGACTTGTGCCTACACTGTGGCTTGTAAGGGGTGGGCCCCAACAGTGGAGGGCCTGGTGGCATTAAGCAGAGCTGTTTTCTCCCCTCACTTTCCCCTGTGTGGCAGAGAGACAACATGACCAGCACTGCCTAGAGCTACGCAGCCAAAGGTCCATTTGAATCACCATAGTTTTGCTTATTTTTGCTATAAGAGAACAGAAGCCAACTTGGAGAAATCCTGTGTTGGCTGAGTGGTGGGGAGTGTGGATTAGTTGAAGTTTGCCCTAATGGAATGGTTTCTGCACTGTTCTAGAAGTTGCTGGAGAAATTATATTTTAATGGGAATGTTCTTTTCTAAACTTTAACTAGCAAAGCCACAGAAGCATTTGCCAGTTAATAATGTACTCAATGAATTGTTGAGGTGAAATTTAACAGCCAGTTTAAAAAACAAGATAGGGAATTAAAAAAAAGTAGGACATCGAGAGCATGTGTGTCCTAGAATGCTTTCTGCGTTTCTGTTGGAATCAGTGATTTTGTACTGACTGGGAGAGTTTCAAGGGTCTCATATCTTCAGTGGCATTTCTGGGAGGCCCTGATGCTTGGCTCCTTGTCCCTGAAAAGTAATTTAATGTGTAGCCCATTTATAGATGAACCAGGAAGCCATTTCACCACTTCATGAAGCCACAAAGGCTGGGGCAGCTCTTCTTGCTGTGAGATGGCCCAGTGAAGGTGGTGGCAGTGGAAAAGGGGGCCTGAATTCAGTCAGGCTCTGGGCAGATGACAGCAATAAAACCTTCATGGCCAGAGCAGGGGTGAGGCTGACTGAAGGAATAAAGCAGGGAGTGGAGTTTCTGCTCTGATATCTGAGATGACAAGGTCCTGCAGAGTTTGCTTTGGAAAAGAGAAAAGGTTAAAAAAAAATTCTGAATGGAAAATTTAAGGAAACAGAACTCAAGGCTCCCGTTGGATTCTGAGCAGTGTGTGTTACTACAGGAGACTGGTACCTTTGTTAGAGGCCCTGGATCTCAGTCACACCCCCTCTGCCTAAGCTCCCAGTTTTACTTTTGCACCCTGGCTAGTGACTCCAGATGTCCCTGAGCCCCTGGAAAGTGTCACCCCTGGAAATGAGCTCCACTCCGCAGGGTGGACTTTCCGCCTGACTCATATCTGCATTCCCTCAAGGTGTGTCCCATTCCTGCATCAGTCCTTACTCTCTCCACCTCTATCCAGGGTTTTTCTCTCCTGCATCTTGTGCATGCGTATCTTCCTTCCTGGGTTTTTTGTTTTTTGTTTTTGAGAAGGAGTCTCACTCTGTCGCCCAGGCTGGAGTGCAATGGTGTGATCTCGGCTCACTGCAAACTCCACCCCCAGGTTCAAGCAATTCTCCTGCCTCAGCCTCCCGAGTAGCTGGGACTATAGGCACATGCCACCACACCTGGATAACTTTTGTATTTTATGGTAGAGATGGGATTTTACCATGTTGGCCAGGGTGGTCTCGAACTCCCAACCTCGGGTGATCCTGCCTCGGCCTTCCAAAGTGCTGGGATGATTGCAGGCGTGACCCACCACACCTGGCTCTTCCTATATGTTTTATCAAAAGAGCTGGAACGTGCTGGGCAGGCAGTGCACTGAGTGCTTTTATGTGGACTCCCTCATTTACTCCTCACAGCCACCCACTGACATAGATGCTTAGAATTATGTTGCTATTTTATAGATGAGAAAATTGAGGCCAAAAGAAATGAACTAATTTGCCTCAGAAGTTAATAGGGTTGCCACTGCTCACCCACAGGTATCTCTGATTCCAAAGCTGAGCTCTTCATTTCTCAGCTACAGACCTCCGTTTTCTGGGCTTTGAGCTAGAGTAGGGTGGGTGTCTCAGGGAAAGGAAAAAACACGCCCATCTCCTCCCCTTGCATCTCTGTCTACAGATTCCTGTCTCTCACTTCCCCCAGGTGTAGGAGAGCCCAAAGGTGAGTTGGCAGTAGAGAAGTGTCAGGCACTGAGGGGATAGGGTGGTGGGTTTTGTGAGTTATTTCCCTCAGATATCTTTATTATTGCCATTGGTACAGTACATTAAAATTAGGAGGGAAAAACAGCAACAAAGGAGGAATTGGTCTGAGATAGGAGTCTAGGGTTCTTCAAACTTTTTTTTTTTTTCTGTGACAGGGTCTCACTCTATCACCAGGCTGGAGTGCAGTGGTGTGATCTCGGCTCACTGCAACCTCTGCCTCCCGGGTTCAAGCAATTCTAGTGTCTCAGCCTCTCAAGTAGCTGGGACTACAGGTGTACCCCATCACACCTGGCTTATTATTATTATTATTTGTATTTTTTGTAGAGACAGGGTTTCACCATGTTGGCCAGGCTGGTCTTGAACTACTGACCTCAAGCGATTTGCCTACGTCGCCTCCCAAAGTGCTGGGATTACAGGTGTGAGCCACCGTGCCTGGCCCAAACCTTTTATCATGTATATCTTATTAATAAATTAGTATTTGCCCCAACACATGTATGCTCATTTATAAATTATATACATGCCTGCTGTGCTAATGTACATATAAGACACACACGATTGTAAAAGGATGGCATAAAATAAACCTGAATAGATGTTCTACTGTTTTCTTCCAGAACTGTAGTGGGTTATCTTGATCACCTCAGGATTGAGTGCTGTGCAGTGTGGAAACCGCTGGTGTCCCCCAGTAAGGAATGCTGTACTACTGCAGCCCAGTGCTCTGTAAGAGAGTGCACATCTGGCTGGGCCCTCCAATTTCAGGTGCTCTGATTTTCAGAAGCAGGAAAGGCCCTGCCCAGCCAGCCCTCATGCTTTTGGCCTGGAGTTTTACCAAATGGAATGAATCCCAGAGTGAAACACTCCTGGTTGCTTCTCTGGTTTCAGTCCTTTGCTGTTACCCCAAAGCCCCTCAGGCAGTCCCAAGATGTGCAGACATCCTGGGGTATGAGGGAAAAGCTGTTTCCTGGGCTTGGGTGCAGCCTGAGGAATGGTGAGGATGTGGAGAAATTGGAACTCTTGTGCATTGCTGGTGGGAATGTAAATTAGTGCAGCTGCTCTGCTTTGATGGTTCCTCAAAAATCTAAACAGAGTTACCCTGTGTTCCAGCCATTTCACTTCTAGTTACATAGCCAAAGGAATTGAAACCAGGGGTTCAAACAGATACTTGTACACCTAGGTTCATTGCAGCAGTATTCATGATAGCCAAAAGGTGAAAAAAACTCAAGTTTCCATCAACAGACGAATGGATCAACAAAACATGATCTATACATACCATTGAACGTTACTGAGCCCTGAAGAGGAAGGAAATTCTGACACATGCTACAACACAGAGAACTTCAAAGACAGCATGCTGAGTAAAACAAGCCAGTTACAAAAAGACAAATATTCTATGATTCCACTTATATGAGATACCTAGAATAGTCAAATACATAGAAACAAAGTAGATTAGAGGTTTCTAGGGCCTGGGGGAAGGGAAAATGAGGAGTTATTGATAACGGAGAGGGCTTCTGTTTGAGGTAATGACAAAGTTTTAGGAACATAGTGGTGCTGGCTGTACAGCATTGTGAATGTAATAAAGTAAGAAAAAGCCTTAAACATAAAAGCAACAAGAGGTAGCTCGGGGCAGGGTTGGAGAGACAGGTAGTTAATTCTTTTGTCCAAATGCAGTGCACCTACTGATCAGATGCCAGGCTGTCCGTATCCTTTTGGACACCTGCTGCCAGATTAGGGTTGCGAGAATGGGACACTTGTGGCCACACCCTGGCTGTTCTGACTGGCTGTACAAACAGCTCTCCTGGCTCCCCAGGGGACATGCTCATGGAGATTTAGGCCGTTTGTTCGCCTTCTTGCCCCTCTCCCCAGTCAGCTGACGACAGCTCTGGTGTGCAGCCCAACACCCTGGGATGGAGGACACACCTCCCTGGTGCTCCATTGTCAGGGCTCTCTGATTTGCAGAAACAGGTAATGGTTTTTCTCTAAGGTTTAGAGTCATGAAGTAGGGCAAGACAGGCTTCTTTGGAGTTAAATTTAGGGCTTAGAATCCAGGGGGTGGCTGAGTAAAGCTGTATTTAACTCCTACTCCACCCTCAAAAAAGAAAAAAAAAGTCCTAAATTAAGCAAGGTACACGGGACCTGCAGATACCTCATCCAAATTGGAACACACCTCTAAAAATAAAAGGTGCTGAAGTCTAGAAAATACCAAATACGGTTATCGGTCAGGCACTTGCTTCTCTGCTTTTCTCATGTGACCACCCTGTCCCAGTCCTGGAGCTGCACAGGAGTGGCATAGCCCTCCTCTAGGAGGACTGCACTGTGCACAAGGCCTTGTCTTTCCACAATACATTCTGGGTCAAGTAGTGGAAGGCCACCTAAGGTACAGATGAGGAGACTGAATCCAGAGGGTCACAGTGGCCACCTTGCTCCTCATCACCCTGATTGTCTTGCAGTGGGAGGAGTAAGTATGCATTTGCTTCTCTTGTATCTTTAACTCAGAGCCCCACTCAGTGCCATCTAGTTCCCAAGGCACCAGTAGCCAGGGCCCATATTTTGGGCACTGTGATGTTGTTGTTGTTGTGCTTCTGGGAGATGTGGGTGCATGAGACATTCTTAGAAACCCAAGTTCAAGGGAGGCTGTCCAACAACCATATCAAGGTGCCTGTGGGCTGGGCACAGTGGCTCATGCCTGTAATCCCAGCACTTTCGGAGGCTAAGGCAGGTGGATCACTTGAGGTCAGGAGTTTAAGACTAGCCTGGCCAACACGGTGAAACCCCGTCTCTATTAAAAATATGAAAATTAGCTGGGCATGGTGGTACACACCTGTAGTCCCAGCTATTGGGAGGCCAAGGCAGGAGAATTGCTTGAACCCAGGAAGCAGAGGTTGCAGTGAGCTGAGATCATACCACTGCACTCTAGCCTGGACAACGGTGTGAAACTATATCCAAAAAAAAAAAAAAGTGCTTGTGACTACAGGCAGAACTTGAGTTTTCAGGGAGTGAGGACAGAAGGTTGTTTTGGGGAGTGAGTGTTGCACAGGGAAGATAACCATGGTGGAAAGATACAGGGCACTTACTTCACGTTGACCCGTCCCCAGGAGTCTTTTTACACTAGTGATCTCACAACAACCCTATCAGGTGGATACAGTAATAATGCCCATTTAGAGCAAGAAAACATAGGCTAATTACCCGCCTCAGGGCCACACAGCCAGCAAGAGGCAAGATGGAGTTGGAACCCAGGCAGTCTGTCTCTAGTACTTTGCCACCGTGTACATCAGTCATTTCTGCCAAAGCCACAGGGCTGCCTCCTCATCTGAAGCACAGGGCGCTATTTAGGAAAAAGGATCAATTCAAGGTTGCCCTGCTTCCCCCCATTTCCTCCCTTCTGGAGCGGGGATGGGATCAGTCTGATTTTGCAATGTAGGCTCCTGCTTTATACCTGGTGCATTGTGGTCAGACCCAACAGGACATATTCACCCAGCACTTACTATGTGCCACAGTGTTTTACTCATGTTTTCTCACAGCAGCCCATGAGGCAGGTGATACTGATTCCAATTTGCCGGTGAAAAACTGAAGCATAGTGAGGTGAAAGATTTGCCTAAGTTAAATCACTAATTAATGGCAGAACCTCAATTTCATCTCAGGACCATCTGACTCATAAGTCCACGGCCTTTCCGCCCACTCTCAAGAAGATGCCATGGGGCTGCTATGACCCACCACATGCCGGGCCCTGCCGGAATCCTGTCTCCCACTTTGATGATGACAGGGCATGTCTGAGGACCAAGGTTATAACAACTGCATCCCCTTCTGGGGATGATGCTCCCCAGGGGAGAATAACAGCTCAGGATGTCCCCCTCTGGGCATGGCCAGGGGTGGGTGCAGGGCTGGAGGGCCTCTTTTCTGGGCCACTTCTCCGGTTGCCTGTAGCCCGTAACTGTAAACTCTCCAGAGCTCTTGGCTGCCTGGTTGGAAGCTGAGGGAGGCTCAGAGCCTTTGAGAGGCCAGGGCGGGTGTGAGAAGCAGGTGCTTTTCCCCTCTCTGAGACTTACCCTCCGATGAGCTGAGCACAGCCTGGTGTTAGGACCATCTCAAGGCACTGGGGCAGCCTTTCCGCAGCCCTGCCTGGCTGAGTCACCAAGATTCTGTCCTTTCTTCTGGAGCCTTGGTCATCCTAGTGAGTGGCAGAGAAACCAGCTGGGGACTGGAGACGGGGGTGGTTTGGGGATCTCACTGAGGAAACTTTGCTGAATGACCCAATTTTTCTAAAAGTTGAGAGTTTTGTGTTTTGGATTTGGAAAAGGCTGATAATGAGGAGGAATGTTTCAGATAATCAAGTTTTTTAGCCAGAGACTTCCTACTAGGGCACAGGGGCAGTGGCCTTCCTGGAGGGGGGTGGAGGGGGACTTGCTGGCTGGGTCTCTTGTTGGGGTGGAAAGACAGGCTGGGGCTGAGGTGGTGAAAGGAAGCTGGAAGTTCCAGGATGAGCTTGGGTTCAAGGAGTTGCAGGTAACTGGAGTGAGAGCTGCTTTCCCAGTCTGAGTCAACCCCTTGTGTGCCTCAGTGTCCCCATCTGTCTGTTAGGGGTGAAGGTAGGGTCCCTCATGGCAGTGTTCCCGCCCTGAGGCATTGGGAGGCCTCAGCCGGGGTGTAGCTGTTACACAGCCGTTGTTGTTTGTTATTTATTATTTAAGCACCTCTCCTGTGGCTGAGCAAGGGGTTGAGTATCACCTTGGGTTGTGGGTCCCCTTTCTCCTCTTTGCCCTGCAGTCACCTGTTTATAGTTAGCACCTACTGTTGCAGGGGACTCTGTGCTGGATACGTCACATGGGAAGGTCACAGATGAGGGAAGGGCCTCCCTAGAACCCCTAGGACAACGCCTCCCTCCTCGGTGACCTTCCCAACTGCTTGTTTCTACCAATGAGGTGAAGGTGGGTGGGGTGTGTATGTCCCCTTCTTCCCCTGCTCCCCCAACCCAGAGCTCAGGAAACAGTTGAGTAAATACAGGGAGAATTTGAAATCTAGATCTCCCATGGCTTATCTCATTGCCACTTCCTGGCCCAGCTCCGGCTTCTGGGGCCCATGCCTCCTGCTCTGTGTGCCAGACACTTGGGGACAGTAGCATGTTTCTCTGGGGTGGGTGGGACTTGAGGCTGTGTCCTGACTGTGGAAGCAGGGGAGTTGGTGAGGGTGCTATGCATTCTGGACAAAAGGGAACAGGGGTCAGCATCCAGGAGTGAAGAGGGCCCGTGAAAGGAAGGTGGCCTAAAGTGGAGAGAGAAGCCAGAGCTCAGCAGGGCGTGAGAGCCCGTGTGGGTGCGGAGGTGTGTGTGCACGCACACAGCCTGGGCCGGGAAAGGAGGAAATAGGAGTGAGGGTGGGGGCCAGGACCTGCCACTGCACTTTTCTGGTCTGTCAGTAGGTCCCTTGGGGGCAGTAGGTTTTACCTCTGAAAATTCTGCAGCCTTACCTGGGCTCCTTCCATGGGGCTTGACCTGGGGAGGCAGACTCTGCCTCCTGGCACCTGAGGGGAAGTAGGTACAGTCCTCCAGGGCTGCTGAGGGGAGCCTGCAACCCCCGCCAGGAGCAGGTTTTATGGGAGAGCTCTAGCCAGGAACCACACACTGATAAAGAAGTGTTTTCATTCTCTGGGGCATTAATTAACACAGATTAGATTTCAACTGAGTGGGCCTTTTGTTGCTCCAGCCTTTCTAATCAAGGTGGTTTCAATACTACCATGGTTTCACGGAGCCAGTTCAGGTTCATTATTTTGGTCTGTTACTATCCTGGGTGTTCAGACCCGATGTTATTTCTTATGGCTCTCTTTAGACCAGTTTTTCAAACTTGATTCACTACTGGGCTGGCCTCTCCCTCACACATCACCTTCTTTGGGTACTGAGCGTGGAAAAAGATAACCCAAGCATGGAGGCACATTTCCTGCCTCTGTGAATTTTATTAAACATTTACAAACATGTTTTCTGCAGTTTCCTGAGGTAATCTGGCACAAACAAGATAGGATTTGAATTTTCTTTCTTGTTGTCATGTTGATTAACAGTTCCATCCATTCCCACTGACTGGATGGAGAGAGATTGAAAGCACATAGACATGGGGGCTAAATGATGACAACTCATGAGAGCAGAGAAGGAAACAGCAGACACTGGTGTCTACTTGAAGGAGAGGACGGGGGAGGGAGGGGAGCAGAAAGATAACTATTGGGTCCTGGGCCTAATACCTGGGTAATGAAATAATCTGTACAACAAACCCCTGTGACATGTGCTTACATATGTAACAAACCTTCACATGTACCCACAAACCTAAAATAAAAGTAAAAAAAAAAAAAAGAGAGAGAAAATGAAATGACAGCGGTAGCAGGGAAGCCAGGCTAGCCTCTGAAAGGGTGCAGGCAGGTGGCCAGCCAGCAAGGGTAAACACAAGGAGCTTCCTGGCTTAGGTGGGGCTCTGGGCCTCTTTATCCCCACCCGCCTCCACCCACCCCAGCATTGACACTTCTGTTTTTGCAATGGGTACTACCCATTCTGCTTCTGGGTTAGAGTGTTCCTGTTCCTTCTTTTCAATATTTTTTTCCTCTGGTTACATCAGCTATGCAATTAAGCAATTAGCAAAGTAGAAAATAAGTCACCCATAATCCTACCACCCTAGGATTAGGATAGCTAGGATTTTAGCGTATTTCCTACTAGATTTTTGGGGCATTTAAAATACTATTGCGGTCTTACATTCTCCATATATACATATGCGTATCTTACACTTGCAGAATACTTCTTTTTCTTATTGCAGAAATAATGGATATTAGACTGTAGAAAATTTGGGAAATACAGAGAGAAAGCACAGAAATGGGAAGTAAAAATTATACTAATTATTCTTCTACCCAAAGTTAATCACTCTTTGTGGCTGTTTGCATATCTACACTGCCCGTCTTTCCTTCCTCATTCATGTACATACATTATTCCTCACCACAACTTGGAATCATGCACATACAGATACTCTTTTTTTTTTCCATTTTTACTTTAACAAATCTCATAAATATTGCATTATGATAAAAAATTTCCTCTGAAACATAATCTTTTTTATTTTAATTTTTATTTTTTGAGACAGAGTCTTGCTCTGGGTTGCCCAGGCTGGAGTACAGTGGTGTGACTATAGTTCACTGCAACTTCAGCATTCTGGGCTCAATTGATCCTCTCGCCTTAGCCTCCTGACTACGTGGGACTACAGGCGTGTGCCACCATGCTCAGCTAATTTTTAAAATTTTTTTGTAGAGGTGAGGTTTTGCCATGTTGCCTAGGCTAGTCTTGAACACCTGGGCCTAAGCAATCCTCCCACCTTGGCCTCCCGAAGTGATGAGATTACAGGCGTGAGCCACCATGCCTGGCTGAGACATGATCTTAAAAAATTATTGAGGTAAGGCCAGACACGGTGGCTCACGCCTGTAATCCCAGCACTTTGGGAGGCCAAGGTGGGCGGATCACGAGGTCAGGAGTTTGAGACCAACCTGGCCAACATGGTGAGACCCCGTCTCTACTAAAGACGCAAAAAATTAGCTGGGTGTGGTGGCGCATGCCTGTAATTCCAACTACTTGGGAGACTGAGGCAGGAGAATGGCTTGAACCCGGGAGGCAGAGGTTGCAGTGAGCTGAGATCATGCCATTGCACTCCAGCCTGGGCAACAGGCTGAAGACTCTGTCTCAAAACAAAACACAGAAACAAAAAACAAACAAGAAACCCCAAAAACTTATTGAGGTAAAATTCATGTAATATACAATCAACTATTTTAAAGCCAACAAATCAGTGGCATTTACCACATTCACAGATGTACAACCACCATTTCTGATTAGTTCCAGAATAGTCCCATCACTCCAAGGTAAAAACCCTTATCTGCTAAGCTATTTTTTTTTCTCATTTTTCTCAGTCTCTGGAAACCAACCAATCTACCTTCTGTCTCTGTAGATTTATCTCTTCTGGATATTTCATATCAATGGAGTCATACATGAGATAATGTTTAATGGCTGCTGTTTATGCTTTTATTGATCGATTTAAACAAGCCTCGGGTCTTCAGCATGAGGTATTCTCATCATAGAGCTGGATTCTGTCATGTGGATGTACCAAATATTTCTAACCAGTTCCTTGGTTTTGGATACAGAGATTGTTTCTAGTTTTTTAATGCCACAAATAATAATGTGTTAAACATCTTTGTGCTTAGACCTCTTTTTGCATCTCAGATTAACAGGAACATGTATGCTTGAATATCCCCATGTAATTTAGTTTGAAAGTGGTTGTGAAGTAAACCCCCTTTTTGTTAGTTTTTTGTTCCCTTGAATGAAAAGCTCTTGCCACTAACCTTCAGGCTCCCTGTTGCTTTTTGAATCTTATCTCATCCATCAAAGCAATTCCTTAGCAGGTGACTATTGCTGCCTATAGCCTTGGGGGAGGTGTTAATGCCTCTCATTACACAAAACTTAAACCTACCACTTTCTTTGGGATTGTCTGGGCTGTCTTTATTTTTCTGTGCTTCAAGGGCAGCTTTTGCAGCGACTGGTTAAACTGCTTTAGATTGAGGTGACAGGGCTGGCCAGTGCTTGTGGAACATTGTAACTGCCAGAGACCTCAGATAAGTGTTATGTGCTGCTTCCTGTCTCTCATCCAGGTGCAGGAAGCACCAGAATAAAGCTGGCTGAGGTGTCTTGTATAGACAGATTGTGGATTAGGGCTTAGCCAGGAGTAGGCTTCAGACCTCCCTTGGAATCCAGGATTGTGAGGATCTTTCTTTATCCCTGTCACAGACCTGGGATTAGGTGTAACTAAAGTACAAGCTACCTTTAAATCTTACTGTGGCATTGTGAGCGTGGGATTATTGAAGGGCCATTAGCTGGTTTTGTTATCAGTAGAGAGAGCCATGGAACCAGCTGGTGTGAGGAACACTAAACTGAGACTCTATCTTTGTTGCGATATGTGACTTTGGGAAATGTACTTCTCCCCTCTGTGAACCAAGTGGTTCATACTCTAAGTGGTCTAAGTGGGTGTTAACTTGCGGTGGGGGCGGGGAATAACTTCCGTCTTCAGAATTGCACTTGCTAGGTCATGGGTGATGACTCTTCCCTCCAAGCCTAGCACAGTGCCTGGTACAGAATGAGTATTCAACACACGCATGTGGCTAGACATGGTGGCACAAGCCTATAGTTCCAGCTACTCCAGAGGCCAAGGTGGAAGGATCGCTTGAATCCAGGAGTTCAAATCCAGCCTGGGCAATATAGCACGGCCCTGTTTCTAAAAAACAAAACAAAACAGGTACGTGTGTGCACACACACATACGTACATACTCCTCTGAGCTGCTCTATTATGAGAAGGGAATATGACTGTTTTTTCTGGTCCCTGTGGAAATACAAAAAGACATATTTCCACAAAGTAGGCCACTGAGTGTAGTCACTTAACATGCTAATCCTGCCTTTTTTTTTTTTTTTTTTTTTTTTTTAATGAGACTGGCTCTTGCTGTGTTGCCCAGGTCCACCTTAAACTCCTGGGCTGAAGCAATCCTCTCCTGAGTAGCTGGGACTACAGGCACACCTCTGCTTTTTAAGTGGCTGTGTAGGGTCTCTAGAATCCCCCTCTTTCTAGATAACTGGGTCTCTAACAATTCTCCAGTCATTTTAGATCCCTTTGGTGGTTTTACTAAGCCTGCCTTAATTTTAGATAATTGGGAAAATCTCATTTAATTTTAAAATCTCATTTCCCCCCAAGTTCCCATTCTAGAGCTTTTTAGAGGTAGTCTTTACCGTCCTTCCATTGTGGACCACTGGCTCATGTTTGGCATGGCCTTGAAGGAGAAAAGAAAACAGCAACAAAAACTTGGAGCTCCAACTAAGCAGTTATTTTCTTTAAGCTTCATCGATTCTGAGCTTAAGTATATACATCATTTCCCCTATTATTCTGAAAGCAATGGACTTACTTGATCAACCCAAATACCTGACTGAACCTCTCCTGGGTGCCAGGCACTATACTAAATGTTGGGGAATAAAAAATGAGTAGGTCGTGGTCCCTTAAGCCCAGTTCAGTGGGACAAGCAGCTAAGTAAACAACCATAAGGCAACAAGTGTCTTTAAGAGTATTTATATAGAATGCTTCAGGGACATAGATTGGGAGGCAATGTATTCCACGGGATACAGAAGAGGGAATGCTCAACAGGAAGCAACATTTGAACTGGGCCTTGAATGATGAGTAGGAAGTTGCCATATTGATGGGTAGCAGAGGAATCCTCCAGGAAAAAACCATTAATTCATTCAGCAAGTCTCTCCTGTTAGCCTGCTGCAGCCTAGGCCTCAGGTTCACTGGGGTTTAGATTTTCTTTGTATTCTCTAGGGTGCCTAGCATAGTCCTTTGCATCCAACAGTTGTTTGGGAATTATTTGAGTAAATAAAAAATCCATCTGATAAGGGAATTAAAAATTACTCTGACATTTGCAAAAACTGTTTCAAATGAAACGGTGTATTGTGAAAATAAAGCATGAGACAACTGTAATGTAGTTAATATTTAACTTTCTTATTGTTTATTTTGTTATCTTCCAAATAAATTAATCTGACTGATTTCTGTGACCTTTCAAATAACTAACAGCATCCAGCATACTATCTTATTAGTATATATGTATTTCTTAAGACAGAGTCTTGCTCTGTTGCCCAGGCTGGAGTGTGTTGGTATGATCATAAATCCCTATAACCTTGAACTCCTGGACTCAAGCAAGCCTCCTGTCTGAGCCTCCTGAGTAACTGGGACAATAGGTGTGTACTACCACACACGGCTAATTTAAAAAAAAAATTTTTTTTTTTGTAGAGATGGAGTCTCACAGTGTTGTTAGAGCTGGTCTTGAACTCTTAGCCTCAAGCAGTCCTCCTGCCTCAGCCTCCCCAAGTGCTGAGATTACAGGTGTGAGCCACTGTGTCTGGCCATTGTTGGTTCTTTATTCTTTGCTCCAAAAGTGCTGGATAAGAAAACATTTATAGTGGTATTTTTATCTTATTTTTTGGCTATTGTTTAACAAAATATATAAGCCAATAGAAACCCTACAAATCCCTCTTACCTTGTGGAGTTAAGTTTGCTTCTGAACCAGTGAAGCCCTGAAATTCCCAAATGACTCCCCAACTAATTGTAGCTTTTTGTGAGTCTTAGGGGTTTGTTTCTGTTACATAAGTTTCGGTTCAGTGAGCCAATGTTCTAATCACGATAAAGGCCAAATTATTATCTTATAAACCTGGTGCAATTTGTCACATTCCTATCTTACCAGTTTCTTGAGGGGGAGGTGAAAGAAACCCATAAGCACCCTCTAAATCTGCTTTGCATTTTCCTGCACAATGAAGAATAGACTTTTCATTTGAACAGAAAGATAAACACAAACGAGAAAAACACTGCCTTCCAGTCAACCAAGTATACTTACCTTTAGGAGGTAAAGTGGTAACGCTTAAATACAGAATTATTTGTTCAAATATTAAAAATTAATCAGTAAGGGGCTCTGATATAAACTTTGTGTAAGTTCTGTGTATTTAAGTGCAAAAAATATGTAGAGCATAAAATGAAATCTACATATCAAACATGTGATCCAGAGTCTTGGTTTTATTACTATTCTGGAAAACCCTGGTCCTTACCGTTTGGTGTGGCTTATTTAATCTTTTAAATTGGGATAGTGTGCAAAATTATCCTTATTTTGTTCATTTTCTTTTGGCACAAGATCTTAGGACTTTAAGTCTTATAGATTATAGTCACTGCAGCATTCACAAAAGAACTTATAACTTTCTTTGGCTTCTTCATACCATTTATTCTTATGTTCATTTGGTTAATCGGTACAAGGCATTTTGCTGATTACTGTGAAAGAAGAGCAAGGTTTAAGACTGGTCTTTGAGACTGTAATCCAGTAGGAACTAATAGTTTCTCACCCTGCCTCTTCATTTGCTGCTCCCTGTGTCTAGTGTCCTTTCATTGTCCCTTCCTGTGCATCTGGCAACTTAATCCTTAGCCTTCAAGGCATAGCTCAAACTTCACTTCCTCCATGAAACTTTTCTCTGACCTCCCTGTGCCATTTAGGGCAGGAGTTCCCCAAATCTTGGGCTGACCCCTTGGTGGGGAACCTGACAATTATGGCAGTGTCAGTTGTCAAAAAATACTATTTTCAAATATATGTAGATGCCATTGTGAAAAAAAATTAAAAGTCATTTAAATTTAGTTAATTCATGAAAAAGCTTTATTGGATACATAGAGGCTCTTTGTTCTTTTGTTTTTAAAGTGAAGAAATACTCAAAATATAATTACAGGTTGAACATTCCTAATGTTGAGAAATCTATTACCTGAAACTTTTTGAACACTGACATGGTGCTCAAAGGAAATGTTCATTGAAACATGTTAGATTTCTGATTCTGGGGTTAGGGATGCTTAACCATGTATTCTGCAGATATTCTAAAATCTGCAAAAACCCCAAATCTGAAACACTTCTGGTCCCAAGCATTTCAGGCAAAAGGTGTTTCACCAGTATATGATGAAAGTCTAAGAATTTTTTTTTAAGTTAAAAATGACTATTCCTGTTTGTACTAGTTGGGGTTATGTTTAGCTGCAAATGATGAAAAACCTGACATAACAGTGACTGAAATGTATTTCTCTTTCACATAAAAGTCTGGGCTGGGCATGGTGGCTCGTGCCTATAATCCTGGCACTTTGGGAGGCCAAGGCAGGCAGATCACCTGAGGTCAGGAGTTTGAGACCAGCCTGGCCAACGTGGTGAAACCCCGTCTCTATTAAATATACAAAAAGTTTGCTGGGTGCGGTGGCGTGCGGCTGTAACCCAGCTACTGAGGATGCTGAGGCAGGAGAATCACTTGAACCCAGAAGGTGGAGGTTGCAGTGAGTTGAGATTGTGCCATTGCACTCCAGCCTCAGTGACAGGGTGAGACTCCGTCTCAAAAAAAAGAAAAAAAAAAGTCTGGAGATAGTCATCCCAGAGCTACTGGGCTGGTCTCACGAAGTCTTCTGGGCCCCAAGCACTTTATGTTTTTCTTTTCTGCCCTCTTTAGCATGTGGCTTTCATCTCAAAGCTTAATATGGCTGCTTGAGTTTTGCCATCATGTCTGTATTCCAGGCAACAGTGGATAGGATCACCTCCCTTTCCCCTCTCACTTCCTTAACACACACAATTACCCCTTTAGGAATACTTCCGTGAAGTCCTGCATGGTCCTTCTACCTACATCCATTCATCAGGACTTACATGGCCACTCAGAGTTGCATGGAAATGTCTTTATTCTGGGTTATAATGTGCCCAGCTAAAATTCACTAAAATTCCTTGCTGAGGAGGAAGAGGGGAACTGATCTTTGGGACCTGTGTGTGTCCCCATGTTGGGTCAGGCTGGGCGCCACAGATGTAGTGCGGTAGCACTCAGCAGTGTGGAAGGCTAGTTCAGATCACAGTCCAGGTGCTGTGTGACACCTCTCAGGTTCCATTCCTCGGTTAGATCTTAGTTTCCTCTGAAATCATACTTGTTTTGTCTCATAGGATTGGAAACTAAAGATAGACGGAAGCACAGAGATGCTAGTGATTAGATATGGTTGAGTATTTATGGGTACATCTTCACCAGCACTTTATCATCCAGTCTCATCCCTTCTGAGTCCCCTAATTTATCCTTCCTTTCTTTAAAATATGCAGCTCTGGACCTCTTCCAAGAGGCATTCCCAGATTAAAACTGACAAGTTACTAACCGAGAAATGTCTCTAACTGTCCCCTTTCCCATATGGTTTTGCATTGCCTCTAAAGTTTTACATTTTCATTTACACAGCTTACCTAGATGATGGCATGACCCAATGGATGAGTCTGGGTTTCAGAATGAGATTGCCTGGTGTTGTATCTGAGTTCTGCTGCTACTTATCATCTCTGGGCCTCCATATTTGCATTATACATGGGAACTAATAAAAATATTTATCTCATAAAATAAGGATTAAGTGAGATTATCTAGGTATATCACTTAACCTAGAGCCCAGTTCGTGGTACGTGCTTGGTAAAATGCACCTTTATTGTTATTGCCATCTTCCTCATCCTCATCATTATCGTCATGTCTCCCCCCCTTAGACTGATAGAGAGTATTCTTAGCTATCCCTATTCAACACATGTCAACTGAACACCTTCTCCATGCTGCATGGAGGAGGCTGAAGGGCAAGGTGAAACTGCCTGGGTTCCTGTACCAGTATTCCACTTCCCAGCTGTGTAACCCTGGATGAGATATTTAATACTACTAGGCTTTGTTTTTGTCTTTGCAATATGGATGATGATAAACTTCATAAAATTATGAAGGATTAAATGAGATAATACAGATAGATTCTGTCTGACACATGGCAAGCAATCCGTAAATATTATGAAAAAGAACAGAAGGATGTTGGCGACTGGTTCCTGGCCCCCAGGGAGCTAACAGTTTTGAAGGTGAGGCAGGCATGTAATGGATGATTTCTACATAGTGTGATGAATGCCAAGGTAGAAGGATTCCTTGAATGTTATGACAGGGTAGCGTAGAGGAAGGAGTAGCTGGGGAAGCATGAATGAGGAAGTGGGGTGGGGAGGAAACACTTGATCTGCAGCGTAAAGGCCTGGGAGTTAGGCAAGGGTATCTGAATGAGGGAAAGATGTTTGGAAAAAGGTGTTCCATGCAGAGCAGCCCTGTGTGCATTGGCTTGCAGTGTGAATGGCTCAGGCTGAGGGAATGGGCAGGTGGAGGGAATGTGGCTAAGGATAGGCACGTGGGGCTGAGGTATCTGTGGGGCCACAATGGAGAGCAGATCAGGCTGGACAGTACTTGAGCATTAGATTGTGAAGGGCCTGTGGACCATGCTTAGGAGTGAGGACTCTATTCTGTATCCAGCAGAGATTTTCTTTTATTAAAAAAAAAAAAAAGTCTATCTCTTCGCAAAGGAAAGGGAAGTAGGGACATACATACCCTCTTCTTTGTGGGTATGCACAGCCTTCTTATTCCTTTGTTTTAAGCTCCCTGGAACATCAGGGAGCAGCTTTGCACCAGAAAGAACTGGGATCCCTAAAACCTTCTGATTGGGCATCTCTTTCCATCATCGCTGTGGGTTTTCTTCTTTCATTTCTTTGAAGGCTACTATGCCTTAATCTGAGAATTCACCCATAATGATATACATGTCCATGCCCTCTCATTGGTTCTATTTTCTGGCCTCACAGATTCTAGGGCATGGTATATAGCAAAGGATAAAATCCTTCTCAGGTCTTGGAATATCGTTTTCAGTGCTCTGTCATCCCACTGACTCCTCTCCCTGCTTTGCCCCTCCTCTGTGCTCCCCCCTACACTTCTCTCTCTGCCTTCACTCCCCACTTTAACCATTTGCTCTCTGGTTTTCATCCTCCACTCTCTGAGATCTGCTTGGCCTCCTACTCACCAAGTCCAAAGGCTGTTGACAGGCCTAATTCCCTTACCCTTTGTAGAGTTTGACTTTCTTGACCAGTTTTCTGCTCTCAGAACCTCATCTTGGCTTGCTGTTCTGGTCTCTCCTGTCCCCTCCATCTCTTTGTCTCTAGTTTGGCCTCTCTCCCTCCTCTAAATTTCTGTGGCTCATGATCTCCATGCTGTGACAGCATTTGTTACTTTCTGCATCATACCTTGGTTTACTTTGGTGATTTATATCCATGTTTTGATTCCTGTGCTAGATAGATAGACTCTCAGAGTAAGATCCAATTCTTGGTTCTCCTCTTTATTCCCCCACGTACCTAGGATAGGCGTATAGTGGGCAGACGCAGACAGACATTGGTATGAATGAATGAGCAAACAATCTGGGGGCATTTGTTATAAGTTAATTGCTTAGTAGTGTTCCTCTAAGTGTGATCCACAGGCCATCTGCATCAGATTCATGTGTGTATAATAGAATGCTTGTTAAAAATGCAGATTTCAGGGCCATACGCAGACTTATTAAACCAAAATCTCTGAGAGTTTGCAATTTTAGGTCACACCTCTCCCTCCCCATCTTACTCACTTCAAAATCTGAGAACTCCTGGTTTAATGGACAATAAGCCAACCTTATAAATGCATTTCAACTGCTGAGCATCTAGAGTCTTCTAAAGGAGGCCTGGGAGGTGAGCAGGACGCTGTGCCACCCCTTCCCACCTGCAGGGGAGATGGGGCTTAGGTAGAAGGTGTGGCTTCTGTGTAGTAGCGAATGGGGGAGGAGCACAAAGGAGGCAGATGGGGGTTTACATTGAAACAGATGGATAGAGCTTGCTAAATAGGGATGGGGAGGGAGTAAAGAGAGTGGGAGTTGGGCAGCTTTCTGGGAGGAGGAGCCAACACTAGCAAGGCTTAGAGGTGAGAAATCCAGTTTTCAGAGTGACAAGGATTCTGGGTTGGCTGGATGGACTGGCACACAGGGAAGCAGAAGAAGAAAGATTCACATCTTAAATGGCTGAATGCCATGCTGAGGAGCCATGATGTCCTGCTCCAGGGATGATGCTGAGGAGGCTGGAGAGGTGTCTCTGTAGACCTGAAACCCACAGGACCTGTGTTGAGGATGCCCCGGGAGCGGGGAAGTGGGCCAGGGCTTCACAGAGGCAGCTGTGGGAATCCTGGAGCTCATGATCAACTTCTACTAAAGTATTTCCATCCATGTTGGATGTGAGCAAAGAGCTGCTTGCTTCAAGCATCTGTGCTGTTCATCTTCTCCAGCTCCTGTGAACTAGCTGGAGAAGCTGAGGGGTGTCTGTGTGTATGTGTTCCTCCCTCACTCTGTGCGTGTGCGTGTGGGTGCGAGTATATATGTGTGTGTGCATATATGTGTAAACACATGCATTTGTGCAGATACCATCTTACCTGTCTTTCTTTCTTCCTTGTCGTTACTACAGCCTTATTTCCTGGTGTGAGAGAAATGGAGGGTGAGGCAATGCAGGACATTCTGATACACTCGGGTGTGTGTGTGCTCCACTGACAAATAAAAATTGTGTTTATTGTGTATAGCCTGGCGTTTTGATAGATGTATATGTTGTGGAATGGCTACATTATTTAATGTGTATATTGCATACTTATTTTTTGTGGTGTGAACACTTAAAAATCTATCAGCAATTTTTGAGTATACAATATATTGTGATTCACAGTACTCACCATGAGGTATAATAGATCTCTTGAACTTACTTCTTCTGCCTAACTAAAATTATGTATCCTTCAACCAACATCTCCCAACCCCTCCATCTCCTGTTTCAAATGACAGGACTTTTTTCTTTTTAAAGGCAGAGTAGTGTTCCGTTATGTATATATACACACATTTTCTTTTCTTTTTCTTTTTTTTTTGAGATGGAGTCGTACTCTGTAGCCCAAGCTAGAGTACAGTGGCGCAATCTCATCTCACTGTAACCTCCACCTCCAGGGCGCAAGCGATTCTTGTGCCTCAGACTCCTGAGTAGCTGGGACTACAGGGACGTGCCACCAAGCCTGGCTAATTTTTTGTATTTTAGTAGTGATGGGGTTTCACCATGTTGCCCAGGGTGATCTCAAACTCCTGAACTCAGGTGATCCACCCGCCTTGGCCTCCCAAAGTGCTGGGATTATGGGCCTGAGCCACTGTGCCTGGCCATGTTTGCTTTTCTTTTTTTCTTTTTATTTTTTTTCTTTCTCTTTTTTTAAAGACTGTCTCACTCTCTCGCCCAGGCTGGAGTGCAGTGGTGTGCTCTCAGCTCACCGCAACCTCCACTTTCCGGGTTCAAGTGATTCTCCTGCCACAGCCTCCTGAGTAGCTGAGATTACAGGCCCCCCGTCCCCTACGCCTGGCTATTTTTTGTATTTTTAGTAGAGACGGGGTTTCACCATATTGGGCAGGCTGATCTTGAACTCCTGACCTCAGGTGATCTGCCCACCTTGTTCTTCCAAAGTGCGGGGATGGCAGGTGTGAGCCACCACACCTGGCCTCTATTTTGAATTTTTTGAGGAGCCTCCATACCATTTTCCATAATGGCTGTATGAATTTACATTCCCACCAACAGTGTACAAGCTTCCCTTTTCTCCACATCCTCACCAGCACTTGCCTTTCATCTTTTTGATAATGGCTTCCTAACGTGTGAGGTGATACTTTAAGGTGTGATTGTACAACCCAGTAGCTGAGAAGACAGTACCTAGTCAGCGGTCACCAAAGGTGCTTAAAAATACCAGGTCCGGTGGGGCCCAGGCCTCTGTATTCTTTGTAGGTTCCCAGGGGGTGCTGACGCAGCTGCGTTTTGGAACTAGCAGCCCAGATGACCCAATCACTTTACCCTTTCACCCAGGGATTAGGGGCCTGCAAACTCCAAAGTTGGAATGAGCGTTTTTAAACTTGAAAATGTCTCCTTCTTCTTCCACTTTGATCAGTGGAGAGGAAAATACCTTACGGAGCAGAATGGTGGCTGGAGGGAGTGTTTCCCCCAGTTCGTCTCTGTGGGGGAGGGCGTGTTGCTGGAGCCCGAGTCTAACAGAGTCTAACAGAAAGCTCATTAAGACCCACAGCAAGTTGAGGCCTGTCAGTAATGAGTACTTTTATGCTGTTTTCTACAGAAATTTCGCTTCAAAAACCTAGAGCCTTCAAATATCCTGATTTGCCATTCTAATTAGGTACTGAAGGAGGGCTTTGTGGGCAGGTTTGTGGCATCCTTTCTGCATACTGATTTTGCAAACCTCTTGGGAAACACTTAAAGTAAAATTCTTTGAACACATCAAAAAAGTCAGCATAAACAAACTAAAATCCCTGTGATTCCCAAACCCTAAAACTATTCCGTGTCCAATTTCAAAGTCCCCCCTTCCCCTCCACTTTAAGGTTCATATAATCCTGCCTGGTGACAGGGAATGAGGAAGGAGGTTTTCACACTTTCTAGGAGAGGTCCCAGGGTTGGGGGTTTTGGTGGGTGGGGTATCCAGTCCTCTTTTGGGCAGATTATCCAGTGTCTAGATTGTTTGGGAGAAGGCACTGGGAGGAAGGCCAGAAGCCTCAGCCTCAGTCTGGCTGGACATGGGCTGGCATGGACGCCATCTCCCCTGGCTCGAGTTGCTCACCTAGACCTCTAGCAGGAAGAACCTGAGAGCTAGAAGCAGAAGCACCCAGATGGAAAAAGATCATGGGTGGCGCCACAGCAGGCTCCTGCTGCCCCCGTGAGGAGAGGTTGGGAAAGTGAGTGGCTTCCCACTAAGTGAGGAGGAAACCACAGTGGAGGGATTCTCACCCGTTTGTGTCTGTGGCTCCCTTGGGAGCAGGCTGGGATTTTTGAGGCTGGGAATGTCTTATTCCTTAAAAGCAAAGCAAAGAGCACCAGTTACCTAAATGGGAAGGCAGAGCAGCAGTGTCCTTTGAGGCCAGAGAGTGAAAGTATGAGAATTTGTAGGATTTTTGTTCTTAATCAGGTCCCTAGCCGGCCCACAGTCCTGCCCTTTCTTGGGCCCAGATCTGTGATGCCTTTGAAACTGCCATTTAATATGGCATTACTGCCTCCCAGCATTGGGACTCCTTCCCTTCAGATCTGCCAAGGACCTCCTAACTACTCCCTTCCCTCATGTCCTCTCGCCACCCCTCACCTCCAGAGAGTGACGTATAGTCCTGGATCAAAATTTTTATCCTGCCCCTGCTTAGAAGCTTTCTGGAGCTTCTATTTACCTGGCTGATAAAGTCCAGTGATCTAGCCCTTCCTCTCTGCCCTTCAGGCTTGCATCCATCTGTCGATCTGTCCATCATCCCTTACCAACCACTAAGTGCCTGGGTGCAGAAATACATATGACAGAAAGAGGTACTGTCCTTAAGGAACTCCCGGTCTTTTGGGGAAGGCAGACAACAGTCAATTACAGGGGTTGTGAGATCACAGAGGGGGCGCACCTGTGTGAAGGGTGGGCTGCATCTGTGAGTAGTCATCCACAGTAAACACATTATTACTGGTTAGTAGAATACACTAGATGCCAGAAAGAAACCAGTGTTAGTATTAGGAGGAATAACGATAATGAAGCTTTTGTATTATATAGATCTTCAAATTAAGCTTGCTTAAAAATATTAACTCTTTTGGGGCTGGGTGTGGTGGCTCACACCTGTTATCCCAGCACTTTGGGAGACTGAAGTGGGTGGATCACTTGAGGTCGGGAGTTTGAGGCCAGCCTGGCCAACATATTGAAACCCCAACTGTACTAAAAATACAAAAATTAGCCAGGCATGGTGGCATGTGCTTTTAATCTCAGCTATTCAGGAGGCCGAGGGAGGAGAATCACTTGAACCTGGGAGGCAGAAGTTGCAGTGAGTGGATATGGCATCACTGTACTCCAGCCTGAGTGAAAGAAAAAAAAAAAGATGAACTCTTCTGAGACTTAATGTTCTTATCTGTAAGTTGGTTAAGCCGTAACAACAACACGAAGTTCATGTTGTTGTTATGGCTTAACCGGATTGTTGTTAAGAATTAACAATCATTAATGAGATAATGTATATTTGTGAAACATAGTAAACATAGAAAATGCTTAATAAACATTGGTTATAAAAATTATTATCAGACACAGAAGAAATTTTCTCTGGGATCCTTGGAGCGAAATCACTGAAATCACAGAGAAAAACATCTCCAAAAATTTGCTCAGCATGAATTCAACAAGTCTTACCTATCTGTTATAACGTACCTTACATATGCAGAAAGAATGACATGAGGTCATCCAATTCAGTGAATGAAGTCTCCTGGATGAAAGTAGTGCCCTATTTTTATCAAATATGGGTTTTTGCACATTGGACTTTTTTTTTTTTTTTAAAGGAGAAACACTTTTATTTTATTTGAGACAGGGTCTCTGCCACCTAGGCTGGAGTGCAGTGGCACAATCTTGGCTCACTACAACCTCTGACTTCTGGGTCCAAGCAAGACTTCTGGGTCCAAGCAATTCTCCTGCCTCAGCCTCCTAAGTTGTTGGAATTACAGGCGCCCGCCACCATACCTGGCTAATTTTTGTATTTTTAGTAGAGTTGGGCTATCACCATGTTGGCCAGACTGGTCTCAAACTCCTGACCTCAGGTGATTCGCCTGCCTTGGCCTCCCAAAGTGCTAGGATTACAGGCATGAGCCACCGTACCTGGCCCACTTTAAGTCTTTCAAGGTAGTTTAGTACAGTCATTCTCAAAGAGACAACATTAAAATCACCTGGGAAATGTCTTAAAAATGCAGATCCTGGGGTTCTAACTTTCTTCCCATCCCCTAAACTTCTTCATTATTAGAGCTGGGCAGGGCCTGGAAGTCTGTATTTTAAATAAGTGCCTCCAGTGAATTTTGCTTTTATGGCTTACTTTGGGAACCCAAGGACAGCTCCCAGGACTCCGAGGCCAAGCCCTGCGCTTAATTTCTCCTGGCACTGTCTCTGCCTGCTTGGATGATCTCCTGGTCACCAAGGTTCTTTATGTCTCAGGTTTATCAGGTGTGAGTATCTGATGAGATGATGAATGTGAGTACCCATCTCAGTGTGGACTCTGTAAATATAAGGGATTATCAATACTCTTATTTACTGTAGTAATCACTCCTTCCCAGACCCATTTTCTTGCCCAATGACTTAATCAGAGTCACACCAGTATAGCATTTATCTTTTAAGCCTCTGGTTGATTGACAGGATTTGATGTAAAATAAGGAGTAAAGCTGTGCTTTGGCTCAACAGCAAGTTCTCACTGCTGAAAAGCCTCTGATTCTGCCCTGTCTGTGCACTTTCCTGTATCGGGGGAGGGAGAGACTGGACAGGCATTTAAATTGGGGCTTGAAAGCTTTAGATTTGTATTGTCCCAAAAGGTAGCCACTGACCACATGTGGCTATGGAGCACTTGAAATTCAGCTAGTCTGGGTTGAGATGTGCTGTGAATGTGAAATACACCCAGATTTCAGAGATTTAGTACTAGAAAAAGAATGTAAATTATTGTAATAATAAATTTTATACTGATTACATATTGAAAATAATACATTGGGTTAAGTATATTGTTAAAATTGATTTCACTGATTTTAAAAAACTAGAAGTTTTGAAATTTCATATGTGGCTTATATTTCAACAGACACTGCTGTTTAGGTGTTAAGTTAGCTTTGGGGGTCAGCTTAAAAAGTTTACAGGGTTTGCTCTGTTTTCAAATTCAAAAGGTAAGTTTTACACTTGAAATGGACATTTAGAACAGTTATTCTGAATCATTTAACTCAACTTTGAGTGTTAGCATTGTTGTTTATTGTCCCTGGTGGTTTTATTGAAGTGGGAATTTTATGAAATAGAATCTAAACAGCATTTAGCAGTTTATCTACTATTTTAAAAAACAGTCTCTTATGATCTCTGGGAGGGGCAAGAAGAAAATTGCCTAAGTGGAGAAATTGCTTTGCTTAGATTGAATTTTTATTGCAGAGCTGCAAAGCCCAGAAGATAGCAGTTTACGGTGGCCACAGCAATTCATTTTTAAACTGTGGGCTTGGGATCAAACTGCTATGAAATACCGATGAAAGCACCATTCACAATCTTCCTTATCGTCTTTGGCCTTCTTTCTGGCACTCGGTTTCTTCACTCTCTTCCCTGATGGTGTTTGGGGTACTAGTGTGTGACACACAGCTGGGAACTCACACAGGAAGGCTGAGAAGAGCAGCAATAGCGGAGTTGAAGTAGGTGCTAGTCATTGAGTTTCTCTATAAATGGTGGCATTCCTGGGAGTTCAGAGCAGTGAACTTGAAAGCGCTAAAGGCCCCCATGTCTACTCTATAGTGGGATTATGAGGAGAGTAGGAGAAACCAGAAAGCAGGATGTCAGGGATGCCGAAGTGGTTGTTAGTAGAAGCCGGCTGAGGATCAAGTTCCTTGCCATTAGCTGTTGACATGGGCTTCAGTGTGTCTCCTGCAGGCCTCAAGCCTTTCTGCTCAGACCTGTTCTAAGGGAATGGATTGATTCTGTATAGTCAATGAGGCACAAAATCTGACCCCGCCCCCCAACTTTGAATTTGAATTCCACTATCACTAGCTATGTGACCTTGGGAACACCACTTGAATGCTCCATGCCTCAGTTTCCTCATCTGTAAAATGGGCATCATAGAACCTGTGGTGAGGTTTTATTGAGCAAATACATGTTAAGTCCTTAGAAATTACGCATGAGTAAGCACTCTGTAAACATTGGATTTATTCAGGTAGTGATATTTATGCTTCCATGTACCAGGAGCTACACTGGGGCACAGCAGTAAACAAGGCAGCAGAAATCCCTTTGAGAGAGGTGCTTTCAGCAGAGGAGTTCAAGAAGTATCTGTTGCTTATAATTGTCCATGCTTGCATACTGGCTGAGGGCCTTCACACACAATGCTGCTTTACTTTATGTATTAGGTTTTGACATAGTAGTCTGGTTTTTCTTAAGGTTTTAATTACAGAACCTTGGGTTTTATTCCTAGCTCACCCACTTCATGGTATGACTTTGGGCAAGCTACAGAAACTCACTGAGGCTTCATTTTCTCATGTATAAAAAAGCTAATAAATAATATCTTGCTCAAAGGAGAGTGTGAGAATTAAATGTTGTATTAAATGAGATAATGCCTGGAAAGCTCTTAGCATATGCTTGGCTCATAGTAAGTGTTCTGTAAATGTTAGCTATTATTGCCATTGCTTCTAGTTCTAGAAATTTTATGAGTCAGTAATTCTAAATTAAAAATTCACCAGGCTAGCAGAAGGGGAAATTGAATCAAATTCTCCTGTGGTGCCCCTTGTATGGGCTAGGTTGTTCATGAGTGCCTTGGAAACCATCTTCATTTTCAGAGAAAAACAATAGAAATCCAAGCATTTAATAGAGCAGTCCAAAGATAGATAATGAGTCCCTCTCTCATCATTGTGGCATCCAAGCTGGACGACCGGTCGGCAGGAATGTTTTAAAGGGATGGGCCTTGAGCTTACGGATTGCTTCCAGCTCTGAGATTATGGAGCCTTAGGTCATTAACATTTGACATCCTAGGGAGGGTGCCAATTTCTGAAGAGCAAAGGGTGACCTCGGGTTTGCCACCTCCTTCACCCAGCCAGTAAGGGAAGCTCACTTTGACATGGCTTCTACTACTTTTCTTCTCCCGAGTATAGTTATTTCTTGGAGGGAAGTGCTAGGGTTGAGTTGGAGAAAGATGCGCCACATCTTCACTGAATTGTTTATCCAGAGTGGAGGTCACCTGGTTCCTGGGGTCACACTCAGCCCTAAACTTCTTTCCCCAGGGGTGGAGTAGATAGGAATGACTTCAGAGCCACGTGGCTAGGGAGGACTGGGCCTGGGTCTGCAGCCCTGGGGAAGCCACAGGCAGCTTTAATTCAGGGCTCCATCACTCCTCTCCTTTTGTTTGTCACTCTGGACTTACCTATGGGAAATGAAAAAACAAGGGCACTATGTTGGATTCATTTGTCCTTTAAAAAAAAAAAAAAATAATAATTATCTTCATTTTTAAACACTTACTGCTTATGTCAGGCCATTTATTTACTTTTAAAGGAACCATTTCTTAAGCATCTACTAGTGCAAAGCATCTGTTAGCCACCAGAGAGAAAAATAAAAGAGCCCAAGCGCAGTGGCTCACACCTGTAATCACAGCACTTTGGGAGGCTGAGAGGGCAGATCACCTGAGGTCAGGAGTTCAAGACCAGCCTGGGCACTATGGTGAAACCCTGTCTCTACTAAAAATACAAAAAGATTAGCCAGGCATGGTGGCGCCTGGTTGTAGTCCCTGCTACTCAGGAGGCTGGGGCAGGAAAATGGCTTGAACCTGGGAGGAAGAGGTTGCAGTGAGCCAAGATCGCACCATTGCACTCCAGCCTGGGTGACAGAGCAAGACTCTGTCTCAAAAAAAAAAGGAAAGGAAAAGATCTGAGATACTTCTCTTCCCTTACCCCAAAATAGTTGAGTTCTTTCATTTTTTCAAAGTACCTGCTATGTGCCAGCCACTGTGCTTGGGCTGATACAGGGCTGAGAAGACACAAGTAGTGCTGCTCCCCCTGGAAGTTACAGCCCAGTAGGGGAGGCAGCTCAGTTCCACTGAACTAGGAATGTTAAAGTTTTGATTGTTTATGAAGAGGGAGACAGACCCACAAGGCTAACCCTTCTTGCCCCAGGCACCAGTGGCCCTGGCTTTGGTTTCGCAGATGTGGTACCATTCTCTGAACTGTTGGATTTTGACTCACTTCCTGTGGTGATGTCTGGGTTTCATCAGATCTAGGGGTCAATGAAATGCAGCTGGTCGGTTACCTCTGCCCAGGGAGCTCAGGGTGAGTTCCCAACCCATTCACCCCAAACACATTTTCTATGCCAAGGCAGCCTCTCACTCTTCATAATCTTTGCAGCAAACCAAAAAATTCTCTGGCTCATTAATAGAAGGAAGGCCTTGATAGGGTGGAGGGGAGTATGTTGCCAAGCTAATCAGTCTGGGAGAACATGAGGAGAGAAAAAAACGAAAAAAATCAGTGGCCATGAATGATCTACTCTGTGAGTGACAGTATCTGCATAGTTTTAAAACTAGAATCTGTGACTCCCCTACACAGTATTTCTTTAACTTTAAGCATTTCTGTCTCATCTCTGCATTTTTGCAATACCCATGTAGTATTTTTCTTTAAATTGACTCAATAAAAATGAAATAGGCCGAGCGTGGTGGCTCACGCCTATAATCCCAGCACTTTGGGAAGCCGAGGCGGGTGGATCACGAGGTCAAGAGATCGAGACCATCCTGGTCAACAAGGTGAAACCCCCGTCTCTACTAAAAATACAAAAAATTAGCTGGGCATGGTGGCGCGCACCTGTAGTCCCAGCTACTTGGGAGGCTGAGGCAGGAGAATTGCTTGAACCCAGGAGGCGGAGGTTGCGGTGAGCCGAGATTGCGCCATTGCACTCCAGCCTGGGTAACAAGAGCAAAACTCCGTCTCAAAAAATAAATAAATAAATAAATAAAAATAAAATAAAAATGAAATAAGTAAATTAAAAAAAATTTATATTAGTCTTCATAGTTTTTATCTATGTTGTATAACTATTATTCATTGTACATTTTTTCTTTTTCTTTATTGTTTTTCTTTTGATAAAGAGTCTTGCTTTGTTGCCCAGGCTGGAGCGCAGTGGTGCATTCTCAGCTCACTGCCTCCCAGACTCAAGCAATTCTCCTGCCTCAGCCTCCCAAGTAGCTGGGATTTCAGGCTTGTGCCACCACACCTGACTAATTTTTTGTATTTTTAGTAAAGACAGGGTTTCACCATGTTGGCCAGCCTAGTCTTGAAGTCCTGGCCTCAAGATGATCCACCTGCCTCAGCCTCTCAAAGTGCTGGGACTATAGGAGCGAATCGCTGCGCCTGGCCCACAGTAAATTTTCTGAAATGTTCTTGCCACATCGTCAAAGATCTCGGGGCATCCTTAGGTGTTTGCGCCATTCTTGGGAAGATTCTGCCTAAGAAGTTCATGAATGTTCCTCTAGGAGATCTTTGAATCTTCTAAAATTCAAAAATGTGTTTATTGTCAAAAGTTGTGTTTATGTATTTGTTTCCCGGGGAAGACAGTCTAAATCTTTCGTCAAGCAAGGACCAAAAAAGGATAAGAGCCAGTTTGTGTTTTCTGGAATTGTGTCTGAATATTATTTACAAAAATGTCATTTTCCCAGGAAGAAGAACATTGTTTTTTACATCCATTACAAGAAATGGATGTTTTATTCCTAAAGCATTCTATTTTTTAATGAGTTGCAGATAAACTGCACATTGAAAAATGGTAATGGCCTCTCCCACATCTCTTTCTCGTCTCTTATCTATTCTGTTTTCAGCCTTCCAACACGTGAATGTTAATCGTTGTGGAGGAGGGCGACTATTTTCTGATCCAAAAATCATGATGTATGGTCTGATTAAGGATTTTCATGTATACATTATGCCTTTCAAAGGTATAAAGAGAGAACTTCCATTACACATTTAATGAATTATCTTTATTAAAAAAGCAAAATTGAAAAAAAAGTGAGGAGGGCATCTATCTTAGAATATTGAGAATGTAAGTTCACTGTAAATATATGAATAGACCAGTAAATGTTTCAGAGAAAAAAATGAGCACAAGGAAAGCTGCTTGTTGGGGCATAAATACATGATAAAGGGGCTATGGAAAAAAGCACCATCGTGCTAGATCACACAAATCAAACAGAATGCACCATTTGTATAAATGCGGACGAAGCCACGTGTCTTTCCCTGCCTCTAGGGTAACACGCCAGGCAGGGGACACAAAGGGCACCCTGTTCATTCTTTCCAGCTCAGCCCTTAACCTTACGAAGAATATTAGAATGTTTGTGTTTGTCTCTTGCCTCCTTCCTCTGAAGGTCCATGAACATTAGATATAACGATAAAATAGAAATAGGAATTTGAAATCGTGATTTTTTTCAAGGGAAAAATCTAAGAAAGAGGAAAAAGACAAACCCAGGGTGCTGGGAAGAATATGAAGGCACTCATATTAAGGGTCTGTGTTACTGCTGAGCTTCACATTTGACTTGGAGCTTCTTGGCAGCCAAAACGAAAAAGGAGACAGGGTATGCTTTCTGGATTTCACTGTTAGAAAAGAAAAACATCCTAGTTAAGGGGTAGCTAAGTCCTTTCTAGTTTGTTTCTTTAAGTTACAATTTCTTATAAACAAGGTCCTCTTGGACTTTCTTCTTTATTTTATTCACTCCTCATTATGTGGCTCCTCAGACTGGGCCAATTTCTCATTTTAGGTGGCCATGATACAGATGGCCATATACCTCTACTTTGTAGTGCTCATCATAGATGTACATTCTCATGTGCTTAGATGATTATTTTGAAAGCTTGTTTCTCTACTAGACTACAAACCTCATGAGACTGGAACCATATTGTCCTCAGTGCCCAGCACGATCTTGGCACATGGTACACCCTCAATAAATATTTGTTTGAACAAATGAATAAGGCCAAAGCAGCCAGGGATTTTATGTGACTGATTCTTGTAGTGTCTTCACAGCAAATCAAGGCTCCTTCAAGCGTGCAAACTGTCTGTTGTCCAGAGAGCTTGGTGACCATCTCCAAGCTCATTTTACTCCATATGCCCTGCGGAGATTGTTAATAATGGCTCCAGTATATTACAGTGTACCTGCTATAGATTCAGTCCTGTGATTGGTACTTGATACGTGTTGCCGATAGTCCTCAAAGATGAGGGAGACTGAGGCTCAGGGGGAGGGAAACAGCTTGCCCAAGGTCACATTGCTGGTAAGAGTTACAGTGAGCTCTGTCTGACTCCAGAAGGCATGCTCTTTCCTTTCTGCCTGCTGTTTCTGAACCGGAGCCACAAGTGTCTGTGTGAGTTATGGGTTCTTATCTCTTGGCAATTAGAACAGCTCAGCAAGGGTATTTCTGGCACAGGCCATTGCTGCTTTCTGACAGCTGCTACATTCCAATATCTCCCGAGTTTAGGGAAAAGAAAGCCCACACCTGGGGTTGGCAAAGACAGTCTCAGAACTCATTTTCCCTGGTCTTTGCACATGGTGAATGTGTTTATTGCTCTTGTCACACTGTCTCCTGAAGTGCAGACGCATTCAAGTTGAATATTATTTTCATAAAAGCCAATGGAGAGAAGGGGAGAGAAGAGGCATGATTCAGGCGTCTTCAGGAATACAGTTGGATTTGCCCAATGACTGGGAGAGTGGAGGTGGGAAACGACAGCATGCCAGGAGGTACATTTGATAGTGCTTTTGATTCCATATTCGTCAGGCCTGTGTTTTTAATTGCTTTGTCCCTGTTGTCATTATTCTAATAGAGACCTGATTTTTAGAACGGGGCTCATTATCATATTAAACTTTCTCTGTTCAGCAAGGTTGGCAGATGGGATGTTCTCCTGGCTCAGTGTTGCCACCTACCGTGTACTGTATAGATTGTCAATCTTCAAGATAGTAGAAGGCAGTAAAACACATTTCAAACGGCACCAAGGCATAATTTGATCCGTCTGTTCTTCCACAAGGTTGCAAGTCTTCAGGGTGAACGTTACAAGCATCTGTCATCACTGTGGGTCCTTGGAGTGCCAAGATTACTGGTTCTAGTGAATTCCAGTGATTTAAAAAATGCTAGACAAAAATACCAATTTTCCTTTGCTCCCTTGAGAATGAGCCTCAAAAACATGTGCTGCGTGCACATGGGGATATGAGTAATTGCAACATTCAGGATTATGTAGAGAGACTATCCCTGAAGAAGGCACTTAGGGTGATGTTTGTAAATGTCACAAGGCTTTCAGTTCTATCTTTGGCCTCCTAGTCTCAGTAAATATTTCGGCTCATATTAGTGACCTGGAAAACCTAATAATTTTTATGTCTCCAAAGTTGTGCTTCCAGGCTGCTGGCTATTTCATATTCTAAAGTATGTTTCTGCCTTAAAAGGACACCAGAGAATAGTATGCCTTTACCTTCTCACACTAGAAAAGGATTGACTTGTTTGATGTACTTTTTTTAATTTTAATTTTTATTTTTTTTAGGTAGAGTCTCACTCTGTTGCTCAGGCTGGAGAGCAATGGCATGATGTTGGCTCACTGCAACCGCCGGCTCTGGCTTCAAGCGATTCTTCTGCCTCAACCTCCTGAGTAGGTGGGATTATAGGCGCACACCACCATGTCTGGCTAATTTTTGCGTTTTTGTAGAGACAGAGTTTCACCATGTTGGCCAGGCTGGTCTTGAACTTCTGACCTCAGGTGATCTGCTGCCTTGGCCTCCCAAAGTGTTGGGATTACAGGCGTGAGCCACTGCACCCAGCCTCACATTCAATCTTATTTGTGGATAGATTTAGGCTCTTTTTCCCGATTTCCCCACAGTGACTTTGACAAGTCTTATTTGGAAGAAGTAGCACAGTTATTGAACTAGTGTCTTATTGTTCCTGGTTTGAATGGTAAGAGCCCCCAAATCACCCATACACATGTACTACATTAAGATTTCACCTACTTTCCCCAGAAATTATTGTTTAGTCAATTAGGGACAGAAAAATATGAAAAATACAGGTGCTAATTATAACCAGACTCTTTTTTTTTTACAGTAAGATTTCAAAATTTCTAAGTATTTTACATATTAATCAGGATATTTCTTCCCCTTAACCTCCAATTAATATCCACAGTAAATAACCTTTATTAATTACATGAATCTGAATGTTGAATATCCAGGAATGTGAAGACCATACATTGAATATTCATTTATTACTTTATCCTGTTCCACAGTGGATTTGAGGTAGCTTATGGGAAAAGGATGAAATATGAATAACAAAATAAAACAATCAAGAACAGTAGGAATATAAATCATATTAGGAGATTAAGCCTAAGGAGACAAGGAGAATGGCAATAGCCTGGTACTATTTCTGTTTAGCTAAAAAGCCAGTTCACTGTACAAGCTGATGTAGCTGTTTTTTTTCTAAAGCAACTTGGAAGCCACTCTGGGTTTTGGAAAGCTCTGTGTAAACATGGGCTGCTTCATCTTCCTGACATTTCAGCTGAACTTTGAAAATTGCTTTTTTTCCACCCAACCTCTGCCTGACCCCCAGCACACACCCACTTTGTCTGAGCCAAGGAGGTGTCAATTCTAAAAGTATTTTATCAAGCGAGGTTGGCATTTTTCTGGAAATGCTGTAACCTGGGTGCCAGTGGGGCATTTGGGAAGCTTATTTTGGAAACCCTTTCATTATCATGGCACTCAGGCCCTTGTGAGTGATTCCAGGACCTCATACCCTGATGGGCTGCAATGATAGGAGGACCAAAAAAGGAAGTGTTGAAGTGGAAGGGGGTGATGAAGCCCTCTTCTCCCAAGTCGGCAGAAGGCATGATAACCTTTCTTCCACGGCTCCTGTCTCCAGCCTCTCCTCCAGGACCAGAGGGCTTCCTGTTGCCGTCTGGAGGCCTGGTATGCTGGAAGTCATCCTGAAAGAATGCTCTTAGATAGGCTCCCAGGAAGCTGATTCAGAGGATGGGGCTGGGATGCAGACTTTGCTGGATCCCAGAGAGTCGGCTGGATAGGGTGCTCTCAGCCTTGAAGCAAGTTACAATCTTGTGCCATGATATGGCTCTGCTCTTGCTTGTTACAAGCCACTGAAGGTCTCTAGCTGGGAGAGCCACCTTCTCAATATACCCAGGAAGGATTCATAAGACCATGAGATGCCACAGATTACATGTCCCGCCCTTCCCCATAGCTCACTGCCTTTGTGGCTTTTCCTCTTGGGACGTTTAATCGATGTGTCAAACTAATATGTCCAAAACAGTTCTTGATCAATTTCAACACCTCCCCTCCCCTTTGACTTGTCCTTCTCTCCCAGGCTTATTCATCTCAGGAAATAGTGCTGGCATCCACTCAGTTGCTCAAACAAAACCCTGGAAGTCTTGTTTTTCTCTTTCCTTTTCTCCTGTCATAAATCCCATCAGTAAGTCCTGTTGGCACTACCACTAACACACTTGGCAAAGCTGAATTCCTCCCTGGAGTGTCACTGTTGCCATTTTGGCCAGCCACCATCCTCTTCTGCCTGTATTGCTGCAGCAGTCTCTTTACCTTGTCTCCCTGCTCTTCCCACTTCCTTTCAGAGGTATTAGCATGGCGCTGTAGTCAGACTGGCTTTGCATACTGGTTCCTCTACTTTCTGTGATGGGCAAGTTACCTGACCTCTTTATGCCTGGGTTTTGTCATTGGTAAAATTAGGACTATAATAGTATTCATTTCAAAACGTTTTCATGAAGATTAAAGGAGATCATACATACAGAGTTCTCAGGACAATTCAGAGCACATAGTTAAGCACTGAATAAGTATTAGGTTTTTATTTATTGTCCTTAATCCCCAGGCCATTGTCTGCATAGAAGATACAGAAATCTTTTTGAAAAGGAATCAGATTATGCCTCCTTTCTTTTAAACCCTTCAATGGCTTCCTATTGCCTTTGGAAGATAACCCAAATTCCTACTCGGTATTATAAGGCTAACCTGACTCCTCTACTTCGTCTTTTTCTACCCTTCCCACTGGTCACTGAGTGTCCTTCTTCCTTCCCAGGAATAAACTTAGTTTATTCCCATCTATTCTTGTGCCAGGACTGCTCTTCCCCTAGGCTTCAGCTTAAATGCCACACCTTAGCGAGGTCTTTCCTATTACATACCCTGACCTGGACATATCACAGTTTGGTTTCTTCATAGCACACATGGATATCTGAAATACTTTGCTTATTATCAGTATTTCTGTCCCTCTGTCTCCTCTATCACTACTGCATCTACTGTGCGTGCTATGCATGATTTGTAGGAGGACTAAAAATAAATGTTATCATCAGTTGACAGGCAGGGCATGGCGGCTCATGCCTGTAATTCCAGCACTTTGGGAGACCCAGGCAGGAGGATTGTTTGAGTCCAGAAATTCAAGACCAGCCTGGGCAATATAACAAGGCCCTGTCTCTACCAAAAAAATTGAAAAATTAGCCCAGTGAGGTGGTGTGCACCTGTAGTCCTGGCTACTGGGTGGGGAGGCTGAGGTGAGAGGATCACCTGAGCCCAGGAGCTGGAAGCCACAGTGACCTATGGTCATGCCACCACACCCCAGCTTGGGTGGCTAAGGAAGACCATGTCTCAAAAAAAAAAAAAAAAAGGAATTGTTAATGATAGCCACCATTTATTTAGTACCTATTGTCTCCCATGCTGTTATACCATTCTGTTATTTAATCCTCATAACAATACTACAGAGACAGGTATTTTTAATCCCATGTTAGAGTTGAGGAATAGTGGCTCAGGGAAGAAAACATTATCCAGGGCTCCCCAGTTGGTAAGTGGATGAGTCCAGATTTTGACTCAGATCTGTGAGATTTCATGGAGTTTATAGGTGACAATGCTGGTGAGTCGAGAGCATTCACACCTGGCTTATGTGTATAAGATGAGACTGTGCAGGTGTCAAAGGTATACCATCCTCATCCTTTTAAAATTTGACAGTTTTATAGACCTTTCTATGTGGCCAGTGCTTCCTTTACTTCTATTTTTCTCTTTCTGGCACTCTTCATCGTGCCCTAGTTTTGTAATTTTGGAAAACTAGGAATCCAGTACCCCAAGAGGTACCAATCGGATTCTGTTCAGTTTCTATTTTTTTTTTTTTCTTGGAGATGGAGTCTCACTCTGTCCCCCAGGCTGGAGTGCAGTTGCACAATCTCTGCTCACTGCAATCTCCATCTCCTGGGTTCAAGCAATTCTCAGCCTCCCAAATAACTGGGATTACAGGTGCATGCTACTACTCCTGGCTAAGTTTTTTTTTCTTTTTTTTTGTATTTTTTTAAGTAGAGATAGGGTTTCACCATGTTGGCCAGTCTGGTCTCGAACTCCCACCTGAAGTAATCTGCCCATCTTGGTCCCCCAAAGTGTTGGGATTATAGGTGTGAGCCACCACACCTGGCCTCAGCTTCAATTATAAATTAATTCAAGCCTCCTTAGGTGATTCCTGCTAGAAGGTAAAGGTAAACAGGTATGTTAGGTCTTTGTGGCCTTTTAGCTTAGAATTTCTCAGTGTGGGTTCCAGACCACAAGCAGCCAAATCACTGAGGTGCTTGCTAAAATGCAGATTCCTGGGCTCACTCTAGACTTTGGCATTAAATTCTCTGGTGGTAGGCCTCTGAAATCTGTTTTAAGCAATTCACTTACTTCAGTCTCCTGAGTAGCTGGAATTACAGGCATGAGCCACCACGCCCTGCTAATTTTTTTGTGTTCTTTGTAGAGATGGGGTTTCACCATTTTGGCCAGGCTGTTCTCGAACTCCTGACCCTGTGATCTGCCTGCCTTGGCCTCCCAAAGTGCTGGGATTACAGGCGTGAGCCACTGCGCCCGGCTGAAATCTACATTTCTAATGTGAGGTTGTTCTGGTTAAAATGTAAGTATGAAGATCATTGGTCCTAGTTGTTTTAGCTTATTAGGTGTTTGGTGATTTGGTTTTGTTCTTTGATTTTAAAAAATCAATAAAGCTATTTATTAATTATTTGTTTTATTAAAACTCTTATTTGGATGGCTTTTGGTCTCTGGCCATGGAGCAAGCAGGCCTTTTCCCATGTTAATGGCCCCTGCGTGCCAGGTGCCAGGCCCAAGTTGTCTTCCTTGGTCATGTGCTCCATGTTTCCAACTTAGGCAATGCAGGGATCCTCATTTCTGTCTCTGAGCTATTTCCTGGTTCTAAGGCACTGGCCAGCTCTCCAGTGGGTGGACCTTCTGATGCATTTGGTTCCATTAAAATTGTTTTTAAAATTCAGGTTTGTTTTTGTTACTTCCCTCCCAGAAGCAATTCTGGAATGATCAAAATTCCCAGCGCTTAATGTTTGTGCTTTCCTCCCCTCTGTTCCCTCTCTAAATAAAGGCCTCATGTTTTAATAGACACAATAACAGTAAAATTAGCTTGATTAGACTCTAGGTGGATTTAAAATGTAACCTAATGGCATCTCTGTCTGGCTTGGAAATCATGCGTTTTATTTTGAGCAGAGAATGTTGGTATTTGCAATGACTGGTAAGGGATTAAATGATTATTGAATTAAAGTGGTCAAATTATGCAAGCATCCCTTATCTTTAGATTCTTTCCTGGTGGTTTTGCCTGTTGTGTTTTTATTTTTTATTTATTTGTTTTTGAGACAAGGTCTTTGTCTGTTGCCCAGGCTAGAGTGAAGTGGCACAAACAGCTCATTGTAACCTCTAGCTCCTGGGCTCAAGGGATCCTCCTGCCTCAGCCTCCCAAGTAGCTGGGGCTGTAGACAGGTGCCACCATGCCCGTCTACCTATAGTGTTCTAAAAAACTTGGCCCCTCGGCTTGGAGTTTTAATTCTACCTGCCTTCATTCCTTGGATTAAGAGTTCCTGGGTAATGCCACAAGAGAAAGTCAACACAGTTGTCTTTCTTACCTCTGTTTCTTCCTCTGGTCTATGAGCGCTCTAGGTTATTGGAAAGCTCAAAATGTGAAGCAAATTGTAGTTTAACAGCCTTGCACCAAAGCACCCACAACTGGCCGTCTCCCTTCTCCCCCCAAAAAATCCCAGCACATATTTTCATTAAATAATAATCCCCTACACTGAGGTGGTGCAGTTCCCTTTGTTCAAGAGCTTTTACATCCACCCCCTAAAAGGAAAGTAGGGGCTTAATTAGGCTATTTACCAAGGATATGTGGAGGCAGAGATCACCCAACCAGTTATCACTGAGCCCAGTCTTATCTATGGCTTGCTTTTATTCAGCTGGTTCTCGCCTGTGGGCCTGGTGGCACACCAGGTGTGAGAAAAGCAAGGCAAACACTTTTGGGTCCTTAGGACCAAGGGTGTGTGCCTTATATGCTCTCAGCTTATTAAGAACCCAGAATATTTGGTAGAGAGTTTTGGGAGTAAGGGACAGACCCAATAGCTGATGGTCATGGCTGCTTCATTTTGGAACCTTTAGTTTAAGCTTCTGAGCATTATTGTAAGCACAGCCAAGGAGGTAAATGTAAAAATAATTTTCTTGCCAGTTTTTCCTGCATGGTATCCTAGCGACGGTGTACTTTCTGTCCTTGGGTGTTGGGGCACCAACTGGGGCCGTATCAAAGCTTGCAGAGGGGAGGAATGTGAAGGGCATGGTCAGTCATCCCTTTAAAAGTCAAGGCATAGTTTCTTTTTAGTTTATCTTTTGGAGAGTTTTTAAAATGCAGTTATTTTTAAGCAGCATTTTATGTTGTGATTACCAAAGTAATACATGTTATTGTCTGACAACTTCAAAAACACAGAAAATCCCAAGGAAGGAAGTAAAAATCAACTGTAATTCTGACATTGTTAACATTTTGGTAAATATCTCTCTAGTAGTCAGTCATTTATTTATTGAACTTTCATACAATGATTAGTTTCTAAAATTATAGTGTATGGTTTAAAAAAAAAACCCTCATGTGCCCTAAAAAAGTCAAATGTACCCTAAAGTACCATGGACAGTAATTTTTATACACACTAAAATTGGACTTAAGAGCAACAAAAAGCTACATGAGAGCCAGGTACAGTAGCTCATGCCTGTAATCCCAGCACTTTGAGAGGCCAAGGCAGGGGGATCATTTGAGCCCAGGATGTAAAACCAGCCTGGACAACATAGTGAGACCCTGTCTCTAAAAAAATTGAAAAAATAAATTAGCTGGGCATGGTGGCACACGCCTGTAGTGTCAGCTACTCAGAAGGCTGAGGTGGGAGGACCGCTTGAGCTCTGGAAAGTCGAGGCTGCAGTGAGCCATGATTGCACCACTTCACTCTCATGACGGAGCAAGACTGTGTCTCAAAATAAAAATAAAAATAAAAAATCTAGGGGCAAAACCAATCTAACCTTTAAGATTACTATCAAATCCCTAATGGTGAGTAGATGATAGGAGAAAATTGAATTCTGTTCCAGTTTGCCTGTAAGGTTTATTTCATTCTGCTTTTTTGTTTTTTGAGACAAAGTCTCACTCTGTCACCCAGGCTGGAGTGCAGTGGTGCAATCATAGCTCACTGTAACCTCAAGCTCCTGGGCTCAAGAGATCAAGAGATCCTCCCACCTCAGCCTCCCAAAGTGCTAGGATTATAGGCATGAGCCACCATGCCTAGCCCACAATCTGTTTTTGTTTTTGTTTTGTTTGAGATGGAGTCTCGCTCTGTCACCAGGCTGGAGTGCAGTGGCATGATCTCGGCTTACTGCAACCTCTGCCTCCCGAGTTCAAGAGATTCTCCTGCCTCAGGCGCCCAGCTGGGATTACAGGTGCTTGTCATCACACCCAGCTAATTTTTGTATTTTTAGAAGAGATGGGGTTTCACCATGTTGATCAGGATGGTCTTGATCTCTTAACTTTGTGATCTGCCCACCTAGGCCTCCCAAAGTGCTGGGATTACAGGCAGAAGCCACCGTGCCTGGCCCACATTCTGTTTTAATATTAAGGTTCTATAACTTTCATATGGGTTGATAAATTTACTTATGAGGATGACATGCCATAGTGGCATCACATTTTGCCTCAGTTGGTAGGTTCTGAGTCAGCCAGTAAGAAAAAGGAGCATAGATGCTTACCACCTCCCTCCCCTACAGACAACACACTCTCACACACATACACACACACAGACACACACACAAAAAAAATGGGGATAATTTGTTTTGTAACATTTGTTTTATTCAACAGTAAGTATTTACTGTATCATTTTAAAAGTTGTATGTATTCCACCATAGCACGTACCACAGTTTATTAACCAATTTTCTACTTGTACATTTAGGTCATTTCCAATTACTTGCTGTTATAAAAATGATGAGATGAACATCCTTGTGGATAAATCTTTGTGCTCCTCCACAATTAAGTATTCTGGATAAAATTTTGGTTGTGGACTTGATGGTTCACAGGATGTAAGCATTTGAAATCCCTTTAATTCATATTGCCAAATTGTCCCTAGGATCATTGCATGCTTCCTTCAAAGTGTCTTCTTGCCAGCATTACTGGAAATTATTATTCAAAGGAGTCTTGCACAGCATTCCTTTTTTGTTTTTTTGGATGACCCAGAGCTTCTGTTCATTGCCTGGCCAATTTATCCTGGAAAGAGTAAATGAAGGGAGGCTAGAGATAAGTGCTGGTGGCTGGGTTGGTTGTGGGAGAGGGCGGGGAAAGATCACAGAAGGGTGAGCTTGCAGGCCATTTCTTTACTCTGGCCTCCAAGCTGTCTTCAGCAGACATCTAAAGACAGAATATTGCTTAATACTTAAAGGGCATATATGGTTTTAAAAAGCGTATTCACTATTATAATTTTTGATTTGGAAAATAGCTTGGTGCCTTGTCACCATAGAAGAATGGGAATGACATTTGTATATTTACCCAAAAGGAAGTATGGGTTTAAAAAAATATAAGGAGAAACAGTGTTCCAATCCAACCTCTCATTTTATTTTTGTTTTGTTTTGAGACAGGATCTCGCTTTGTCACCCAGGATGGAATGCATCACAGCTCACTGCAGTCTCAAATTCCTGGGCCCAAGCGATTCCCTCCCCACCCCTGCTCCCACCTCAGCCTCCCCTACCGGTACAGGCTAGTGCCACCACTCCTGGCCCAACCTCTCATTTTAGATAGAGACACTGATTCCAGACAGTGGAAGAGATGTCTGTATGGCCACACAGCAAACTGATAACTGAGTTGGAGCCTCAAGTGAAGGTTCCGGAATTTCTGTACAGTGCTCTTTCATGGAGGTAGGACAGCCATGGGTCAGGGAGAGATGAAAAAACAGACATAAGGGCATCTTTGGACAGATAGCCAGGCTCTTTTCTAGGGCCTGGGAGCCACCTTAGGCCCCACCTGGATAAAAGCCCAGATGTGCCTAGCATGACATTTCCACTTTTGCCTAATCATCTCCACCTGTGAACAGAAGCAAGCTTACACTTTAATACCCAGTGGTTTTGCCTGAACTTTCCCACCCCGTGGGTCACCTCTCATCTTTATCAAGTATCACTTCTTGACTGCCAAGACTTAAGGCTCCCTGGTACATTCTTATAGCACTTCTGTAATCGCCTTGCAACAATGGTAATTACCTTGTTCTGTGTTTAATTTAGGTCTCCCTGACTAGACTAAAAGTACTATGAGTGTAGGAAGTTTATCTGTTGCTTCTGGCATATACTAACCCTTAAATGTTTGCACGTTTGAATATTTGGATAGGCGCTAATGAATGAATTAGAAGTGTGTGTGGGCTGCTGGGAGGTGCTGTTTCTGATTGCCTGCAGGACCAGGAGAGCAGTCCCTTATTGCCAAGGGCACTGAGAGACAAGAGAAAGAAAAGAGACATAGTTGAGGTTGCCAGGGCAGAGGCAAGCCAGAGGGTAAAGTCTGCTTCGCTGGGTGCCTGATAGCGGCCTCCTGGGTGATGGGGTCAGCGGTCACCTCCCACCAAACATTCATTCCTGGCTTGTCAGAATCCGTCCCCCTAATTTAGTAGGGGTTATTAGAGAGAAGCCCCCTTGAATCACTCTGGGGAAGAGAATTCAAGGTCAGGACTCTTGAAGGGGAGACGACAGCGACCCGGGTCTCCTGCAGCCTGGTCTTCCCAGCCGATGGGCACTTGCGGCAACGGATGATGGGTCTGCTGGTGTCTGGCTAGACGCCAGAAGAGCGCGGTTCTGAGGCCGCAGGTCCTGCCCCTCCGCCGGTTTCCCTCCCCCTCCTCAGTCTCCATACCCCTCCCACTTGCAGCATCCTCTGCGAGGAAAGGAATGTGCTGCGTTCGGACGCGCGGTCCTGGCCGAGCGGCAGCACCTGGGGCGCGTTCTGGACCGCCAGGGTCTGCCGTCTGGCGCTGCGCCACGTGCTTTGATCGGTGCTGATGTCAAGTGGGTGTGGGCTCCTCGGAAAGGCCCCGGCGAGGACAAGGAGGGCGCGCTATGCGCCGCGGGCGAGCTGAGGCCCCGGCGCACTCCGTAGCCCAGCACCGCTGACCGGTGGCCCGCCCCGGCTGGCGGAGCAGTCGCATGGAGCCGCGGCGCTGCCCGCCCTGGGACGCGTGCCCCGCCACGCTGGGGGTCTGGCAGGGGCCGCCAACGGGGGCCTGCAGGTGCGTGTGCGCGCTGTAACTTTTGGGGGGTCTGCGGGCTGTGGGGACGCAGGGTGCACGGGCTCCCTTTGGAGGCGCTTTGTGTCTGGGCGCGGGCGTGACCGCAGCCGGCTAGTCCCCGGCCAGCCATGAGCGAGGGAGCTGTAGCTGGCCGCTAGAGTTTCTGCGAGAGAATTCATTGAGCCGGCGCCCGGCTTTGGGTTACTCCTCGGGAAGGACGCCAAGGGAGCTGCCTTGTTGCTTTTAAAAATCGGGTCTCCAAGTACAACCTGCGTTCATGGTAACAGGATTATCTCAGCAGCAGACAGCGCCGCTTCCCGAAATCGGCTGTGGTTGGGGACCCCACGGCCCCGGAGGCGTGCGGGCTGCGGGGACAGCAACTGGCCAGCAGCGGAGGGGGTGGGGACCGGGAGGTGGGCAAAGGCGACCCCGCCAAGCGTTCCGCCCGGCGTGCCAGGGCGCCTGCCCTTCCTCTCCACCCACACTTGCCTGGAGCCGGCTACGGAGGAGGTAAGGGGTCAGCTTCTCGCCCGTGACAGCTCTGGTTTGAGACACACCTTCCCAGAGGAATGCAGAGGCTTTGTTCCAGGCGCCCATCCCAGCCCCGAGCCCTGAAGCCCGCGGGCATGGGGCTGGGACTCTGGTGCCATTACTCATCTTTTATGGCAACGCCGGCAAGCTCCTAGGTAGGCAAGTTAATTATTAATGTGTCTAGGCTGGAGAGCAGAGATCTGGAAATAAGATTGGTTTGTTGCAGGCCTCCCTCTTTCTTTTTTGGCTTTGGCAAGCAAGGTTTAAGCCCAAGGTATTGCAGTCTATTTCCTGTGAAGGATAAGGGCATTCCCCCAAGGCACCAGCACTGCCTCCGAAGGGTTCCCTTTCTCTGTCGGTAGGACAGCCCCGTCTCCTCCCGGAGGACAGAAAGGGTGCATCCCTCAGTTTTTAATGTACTTTAGAACCAGCCTGTACCCCTCCTCCTTTACCTTCCGAAAAGAATCTCACTCCCATCCCCTTCCTCAAGACAGCTTCCTGACGAAGCTTCCAGACCAGGTGTGAGAGACCTGAGTCCTCTCAGCAGGTAGAGTCTGAAACATTCTGAAAAACGGAAAAATGTTTCCCTGTCCCAGCCACAGTGCCTGAAAACCTCCTTAGTGCTCCACCAGTGCTCTCGGGTGTATTTTCAGGCCCAGGGGCTGTGGGCAGAGGAAGAGGTGCCTGTCAGGTGTCACTTGACCTGTCTCTCCCGGGATCCTCAGCAGGAGGGGAGCAGGGAGGTCCAGGTGGGGAATAGAGAAGGCAGAATGAGGCTCCTCCCTCAGGCAGTTTCAGTTTCCCTCCGGTCCTTGTCAGAGAAAGGGTGGGTCTGAGACTGGTAGTTGTTACAAGGTGTCCTGTGTGTGTGCTGGGGTATTTCTGGGTGGGGCCCTAATGAATGGGAATGGAAGGGCTCAGCCTTAAATGGAAGTCTGTGGACCAGGCTGGGCTCTGGGGAGGTGGGAGGGACGGGGACTGGTTGGAGGCAGGCCTGAGGAGATAAGAGTTGTGAAACTCAGCCTTCCTGGTAGCATTGTGCCTTAGAGACCTGGGAAGCTATGTGCTGGCTTAGGATAGAGTTTTCAGTCCTGCTAATGGAAGGGTCGAAGGATTGTAGAGTAAGTGTGATGAAGAAGATGAGCGTGTCTTGGAAGTTGACATTCTGGGGAGTGTAAGGGGGGCTGAGCTTATGTAAGTGGGGGGCAAAGGCAAGAAGTGTGGGGAGTGGGGTGGGCTTATGGGAGGCAAGGAGTGCAGGGAGACAGATTTTAGCTCTGGGTGTGGGCTGTGTATCAGAGAGGTGCTCTGAGACAAACTGCTGTGCTCTCTCCCCCTCCTCCCGATTTTCTGTGCCCTTCCTCAGTAACTTGACTTCCTCTGCCTCCCTGTTCTGGTCTCCATGGGCTGGGCTGCTCCAGTCCCCACCTCACTCCAGCCTTCCAGGGAGGAGATGAGTGAAGGAAGGCTTGGCTTTAAAGGGGCTCTTGACTCTGATACCCCGGGTTATTGAGGAATCAGTGCCGCCTGCGCTGCCACCTGGGTTTGTGGTGCATGCACTCCATCGCAGCCCTCCCCTAACATGCAGGGCTCTTGCTTGTAGAGTGCCACCTTCTCCAATCCTGCCCTGAGCTGCTAGGACTCTGTGATTTGAGGATTTGAAGATGGCCTTGATTAGGAACAAGATTTTTCTATTATGGAAAGTCTGTTCAAGCCCGCCATCTAATATCTTACCTTTTGGCCTGCTGGTCATGGCTGCATATTTGTGGATAATGGCCCAGCCATGGCCTGGAGCAGCTACTATCCAAGGAGATTCTGGAAAGAGTAGGTGGACAGTGGGGTCCCTAGGGCACTTAGTTGAGTGAGAGGGCATCAGAGGTTATAAGTTATGGAGAATGTGAGGCAGTTATCAGGCTGTGGGATTATGGGGCAAGGATGTCATGGTCACTATGGGTTGTGAGGACAGGACTGAGTAGGGCTAGCCTGGAAATTCCCCATGTGTCTTGCTCCTAATGTCTGCACTGGATGGAGCAGGCTATGGTGAGTTCAACATCAGTGGAAGCCTCTGTCTTGGAGCCTGACTCCCCCTGCCATCAGGGAAAAGGGGCAGCCTGTCTCTCTGCACCAGCTCCTTAGCTTGTCTTCTCTCCTCCTTCTTAAAAGGGGCACTTGGTTGATGGTGGTTACTGAGTTCCTCAGTAGCAGCTGTGGCAGGGAGACTTTTCCCTGGATGGGTGGCAGGAGAAGCTCCCTAGGCTAAGAGAAGAGGGATCTGATGGTTCTAACTCAGGCAAGATCGGGAGGAGAAATAGACTAAAGACCCTGGCAGTCCTTGCAGTCTTGGTTTACAAAAGCACAAAGTTCCAATCTAGAGTTTGTACTGTATCTGGTGAAGGGAAAAGAGGCCAGTGTTCCAGGCCTATACCCTATGAGTGTCCAGGAATGAGGGGAGAGAGTGAGGGGTTAATTGAAGGAATGTGGCAATTTATTTGAGGACTTGGGTTCAAACTCAGTCTCTGCTGATTAGCTTTGTGTCCTTCAGCCTGAGTCTCAGTTTCTTTGCCTCTTTGTTAAATAGGGATAAGGCCACTCCCTCATTCCTAGGACAATTGTGAGAATTGTATGATGATTGTAAAGGACAGCACAGTTCTTACCAATCGGTAGCTATCATTTTTCATTAATTAAGGCAGCTAGAGAGTCCTTGGATCAATAGCTGAGAGGTTTTTTGGTTTGGGTTTGTATTTTAAGGTAGAAAATAAGACTGTCACAAAGGTATTTTGTGCTGCTACCAGAGGCCATACCTGGGCTCCTAGGTTCAGATGTGACAACTGTCCTAGAAGGGTTTCATCTGACTTCCACATCAAACCTGTTTCCAGCCTCCAGTTATTCACAAAGGCCCTGGAGAACCGTGAATCTCTGACTGCAGGCACACAACACAGCTGAACTGGAAAGGTCACCTGCTCAAACTCCTGCTGAAGCAGGTTCTCTGGTCCAGCCAGGATTAGGGAATATTAGTCCTAAGAGCAACCGGATACCTGCCACATTTTAGCTGCATGACTCTAGACAAGTCCTTTCATCTCCTTGAGCCAGTGTCCTGTGAGAATAATAAAACCTGCCTCTCATGGTTGTTCTTATGCTCAAATAGGATAACGTATGCTCAACTGTAATGCGGCATTACATATTATTGATAGCTGACTAGGTACCAGACAGCGATCTCAGCATGTTCATATATTATCTCATTGAATTCTCACAGCAAGTTATGATGCAACTTATTTATCTACATTTCATTGATGAAGACGTTGAGCTGTTAGGGATTGTAATTTTTATTGTTGGATAGCCGACTCCTTATTGGAAATCATGCATCTGAAGACCTATCTCTCAGAGTAGGAATAAAGTTCCTACAAATATGTTTGCATGCTGCCTTTCTTCCACTGACCTATTCGAACATCCCAGGCCAGATCCGAATATAAATTTGTTAAATAAGTGTGCTGTTTTGGTGCCCCTCTCTGCCCCCTCATCCGTGGGCTCTGTGGGGCTGATGGACACAGTGCCTTCTTGTCTGTGACTTTTAAGCATCACTTGCATGGGACTGTAACCCTCTTGCACTCACCCTACCTAGTAGTTCTTTTTAAGAAAGACGTTGCTAGTTTGGTTTGACTTTAGGCAGGGGAAATATTTGGTCTAGAGCTGACTGTTAGACTCAGAGTTTTCAAGGTCCCATCTTTCTTTCTGATGTGTATGGTAAGTTGTTTTGCTCTGTTCCAGATGATCTGCCAGTGAGCGGAGGTCTGAAGTTCTCGGTGTGTTAGAAAAAAATTTTAAAAGGAAGAAAAAAACACCCTGTGAAAATAAGGGCTCCCAGCTGGTGGTGTTTCAGACATGGGCGATGCTCATTAACAGAGTGATGATCACAGCCCCAAATTCATTCTCATTACTTTTGTAGCATCTTTATAAGATTACAAAAGGCTGTCACGTTGTGGGTTATTTCCTCTTTATGACATGAACAACATTTATGCAGGTGTGACACCAATAAAGCAATACAGGTCTGGTTTGGAATAAAAAGTGAGATGCCACTGGTGGGGCTCTAGGCATGCCTAAGAGATTCTAGAGCTCTGGTTAGCAGAGAAAGGGTTTCCACGGCATAGACCTATGCTCCCTGCTCTCATAGCAGCTACCGGTGTCATCAGAGTGGGCATGGTTCCTGCCACTTTACTGGAACTTGGCATGACATGTCTGAAGTCAGGTAGTCAGATATGTAATGGCAGAGACTGGACTCCAGGTCCCTGACTTTTTGGACTCAGAGGCAAGCAGTCTTATATTCCTGATAATAATTATAATAATTTTTCCTATTATGTACACTTTATGGGAAATTTAGAATATTACACTACAAAGAAGATAGAAGGGGAAATTATCGACCAAGCACCAAAGACAACCACTGTCCACATTTTGATGGATTTTGAAAAAGTTGTTCTCTCTCTTTTTTTTTTTTTTTAAATGGGGACATTTGTATTTGTCAGGAGTATTTGCTATTTGCTTGTTATTTACACATCTCTGGGCATATCTAGTTTCCTGCCTTGGAATAGGCATTCTTTCTGTAAGCTTTGATTCCCTACAAATTCAGGTGAAGCTCTTTATTTTATGTAAAGCGCTGTGCTAGGTGCTATGGGGGAAAGAGATGAGTAAGACATTCCTCCCTTCCAGTTTACAATTAAGTGGGAGGGGCAGATGTGTGTTCAACCAATTAGTACAGGCATGATAGTAATAGCAAACATCTCTGGTAACCAGCTCTTTGCAGGTGCTTTATACAAGTTACTCACACTTAATCCCCAATCAACCTTGTGAAGGAGGTATTGCCCATTTTATAACTGTAGAAACTCAGAGATTAAATCATTTGCCTAAGGTGATAAAACTAGCAGCCACCCAAGCTGAGATCCAAATCCAGTTTGTCCCATTACAAAAGCAAGTGCCCTATCTTAAGAAAAACTGGTGGTATCACAAATCTCAGAAAAGGGAAGTTCAAAATCAGACTCCTTTGTGAAGAAGGAATGGATGGTACATATCTCTTTGTCATTCCCTCTCTCATCCTTTCTCTCTCTCTGCTAGTTATATTGAGTAATATTTGTTGTCTTTTTAAAAAAGTTCCCTGCTTAGAATCTTTTGCTTATTTGGGTCATTTGATAATAAATCTCAGAGTATTGTAACTGGAGGGTAATGAAAAGGTTATCTAGACTATCCTTTTTACTTTCTTTCTTTCAAATTTTTAATTTTAAGAGATGAGGTCTTGTTCTGTTGCCCAGACTGGAGTGCAGTAGTGTGATCATAGCTCACTGCAGCCTCCAACTCCTGGGCTCCTGATTCAGCCTTTCAAGTAGGTGGGACTACAGGTGTGAGCCACCATGCTTGGCTACATTTTTTTCTTTTTTTTAGAGATGAGATCTTGCTATGTTGCCCAGGCTGGTCTTGAACTGGTCTCAAGCAATCCTCCTGCCTATCTCCTGAGCAGCTGGGATTACAGGCATGTGCCACCACATCTGGCTAATTGTTTTTGTATTTTTTAGTAGAGATGGGGTTTTACCATGTTGGCCAGGCTGGTCTCAGACTCCTGACCTCAGGTGATCTGCCAACCTTGGCCTCCCAAAGAGCTGGGATTACAGGCGTGAGCCACTGCACCTGGGTTAGGGGTGAATATTTCATAATAGTTTTTTTTTTATATATATATATATGAGTGTATAATGTTTTTCATGTGTGTTTGAAGAAAAATACAACTAGAACATCAAAGTCATCATTTGGCAGCTGTTATTGCTTTGGATATAGCTAGAGTCCTTGTCTATTTAAAGAAAAAAAGTGGAAGTACAGGTTGGACAAGATGTGGCAGAAATTATAGAGGCAGTATGAGCGATGTGTGGTTAAAGTTAGGGAAACAGTGCATTTACCCCAGTTTTCACTCCCTCCTAATGGATTTACCTGCCTGGCTAGCTTTATTATTTCAGGGGCAAGTAGAAAGGACCCAGCCCTTAGTGAAAACTTACTACTTACTGGGCATTTTACCTGCTGATCAGTATCAATGGGCTCATTGTACTGACATGTGTATATATTGAGAAAGCTCGGAGAAGTTGAGTAAAAAGCTCAAAGTTACAGAGGATAGGTTGGAGGATGAGGGTTCAGGTCCCAGCTTGGGCTCCTTCAGTTACCCCTTATAGCCACCTGCTGCGTTCCACAAGGTGAGTGAGCCTGGGACCCCTCTCCTCCTACGTCTGACTCCTGTTGGGATTTGACGTGTTCTTATTCAGGTCCCAGGATGAAGTGGCAATGAATGTGGTTGGGTTGCTGGGTTGCTACTGTAGCCTGCTAATTTAAGGCTCGATTTTGATAGAATTTTAAAGAATGTGCAGTATTTATCAAATCTGACTCATGCTATTCAGTGATAGAACCCTTATCCTGCTTCTGTCCATGTTGTGATGACACCATGTGAATTTTGAACCCCAGGAAGATGTAGATTATGAATGACTCTTGAGATTGAATCATCTATCCATACTTTCAGAGTTCGGAAAATCAGCTAATAGGCATTTACCTAGAGTGGTGTGGAGGTGCGATGTGGGCTGCTTCCAATTTAGCTGAAGAAACCTGGAGCTGTAGGTTACAGAGAGAGGAATGACTTTCAGGGCCCCTTGTGGGAGATTTTGGCTGTAACATGGGATCCAAGCTTCAGGTCCCTCCCAAAGCAGCCAAGAAGGTTCAGCTTCTTAGTGCTTTAGGACCACATGGAGCATAGTCTCTTGCACAAGACAGACAGTCACTATGTATCTGCCACGTGGTAGGTGCTATGATAGTGGAGTGGGCCAAATGATGGGCCCCCTCAAAAGATGTCCATGAATATGGACCTGTGAATATGTTACCTTATATGGGAAAAAGGACTTTCAGATATGATGAAGGGAAGGACTTTGGGATGGGAAGATCATCCTGGATTATCTGGGTGAGCCCCAGGTAATCAGAGGGTCCTTATAAGATCAGAGTGAAGGGAAGGAAATAGGAGGAGGGTAACAGGCGTTGGAGTGCTGTGGCCTTGAGCCAAGGAATGTGGTCAGCCTCTAGAAACTGGAAGAGGCAAGGAATGACTTCTGTCCTAGGGCCTCCTGAGGAGCACAGCTCTGCTGACCCTTTGATTTCAGTCCAATGAAACTGATTTTGGACATCTGACCTTGGAAACCTGAAGATGATAAATTTGTGTTGTTATAAGTTCCTAAATTTATAATTTGTTTTAGCAGCAATAGGAAGCTTATATAGGTAGGCACTGAAGATAAACTGAATATAGCATGTCTCTGCCTTCAAGCAGCTCTTCGTCTAGTTGGGAAAACAGGCAAGTCAGCAGCCAATTTTTTATTTTTTATTTTTTTGAGACAGGGTCTTCTCTGTCGCCCAGGCTGGAGGGCAATGGTGCTAACTTGGCTCACTGCAACCTCCACCTCCTGGATTCAAGCGATTCTCCTGACTCAGCCTCCTGAGTAGCTGGGATTTCAGGCATCCGCCACCATGCCCAGCTAATTTCTGTGTTTTTCGTAGAGACGGGGTTTCACCATGTTGGCCAGGTTGATCCTGACCTCAATTGATCCGCCCTCCTTGGCCTCCCAAAGCGTTGGGATTACAAGCATGAGCCACCGTGCCTGATCTCAACAGCCGCTTTTGATAATAGTGGTAGTGTTCCGATAGGGCTATAAATCCAGGATTCTGTGGGACCTAATCCAGCCTGGCCTCAGAGGTGGCACTGAGGAAGAATTGGAGGAAGGTAGGCAGGGAAGGGCCTTTATGGCAGAAAAAAGAGCATCAGAGTCATCTCAGTCAGATCCGAAAGCTAGGTGGAGGTTACTGGCAGTCCTTGCAAGGGAGAAAGCTGGTTCCATCTAAATTGGTGCAGTCTCCATGGCTGTGTTTTTAGACTAAAGCCTTTTGGGCCTTGCATAAATGGGGAGATATATTGAAAAGTGCTTTCTCCTCAGGGTGTGTGATAATAGAGTCAACTGTTCCAGGCACTGAAATGGCTTTTTTTTTTTTTTTTGGCCTAGGCTGGAGTGCAATGGGGCAATCTCAGCTTACGGCAACCTCTGCCTCCCAGGTTCAAGTGATTCTCTTGCCTCAGCCTCCCAAGTAGCTGGTATTACAGGCATGTGCCACCACATCTGGCTAATTTTGTATTTTTGGTTGAGACGGGGTTTCTCCATGTTGGTCAGGCTGGTCTCGAACTCCCGACCTCAGGTGATACCCTACCTTGGCCTCCCAAAGTGCTGGGATTACAGGTGTGAGCCACTGAGCCCAGCCTGCAATGACTTTTTTACACATTGTCCCATTTAATCCTCAAAACAACTGCCTGAGGTAGGTACTGTTTTCCTCATCCTGTGATTGAGGGAAATGAGACTTAGGTTTAAGATCAGGCCCAGCACCACACAGCTTGTAAGTAAGTAAAGTAGTGGGGCTGAGATTAGAATCTAGGGCTTTAAGCCTCAGAGCCCAAGTTCTGAGCACAGTTTTCTGTGGTAGAAAGGCCACTCGCCCAGATACGAGAGGACCTGAGTTCTAGTCCTAGGTCTGCTTCTTATTAGACTTAGAGCAGGTCAACCTACTTTCCAATCTGTTTTCCCATCTGTAAAAGGAGTTAAGAGGTGTGCCTGCCACAGAGATGTGAGTTCAAGGAGACCCTGAAGGCAACATGTCTCAGATACCTCTGGAGAGGGCCTTGAAAGTGATGACCCTTAAGGATGACCCACAATGCTAGGTCATCCTTAAGAGTCATTGAGCTGGGTTGGGGAATTCAGCCACAGTGGATCGTTGAGGAGTCCACATGGGGCTATTGTATTTGCATCTGTGGGTAGTGGTGGAGATAGCAAGTGGGTAAGAAACGGCAGAGTGGCCTGTCTCATGGCACCGGGAGTAGGGGTATAAGTCTAAGAGAGAGAGGTGTGGCCTGCATCATGTTTTCTCCAAAGACGAAAATGCTGGAGGCAGCTGAGGAGAAAAACCTTTCTTGTCTTGCGGTCAGGTGACAAGCATTTAGACCCAGTCCTGCCACTTACCGTCTGTGTGATTTGAGGCAAGTTGGCTTGATTTCTGTAACCTGCATTTTCTCATGTGTAAAACAGGGCTAATGATTCCTACTTTGCAAAGCAAGTGAAAGCATCCTGTCCCTTTCCTGGCATGCAGTGGACATTCAGTAAATAGCGGTGAACTCTAGATTAATATTTCCCAGGGTTAATCCAATATGTCCCAATTCTTTGCAGGATTCCACATTTCTCCCTTGCCTTTCAGACTCACTTAGGCACATTGTAATTGGACTTGAAGAAAGGTCTGGTCATAGAATGAGAGCCCCATGAATTCTTGAGGGGGAAGACCCTGTGCTTCCTGGTGGGAGATGCCGATCAGTGTTTTTCTGGTGGCTGCAGTGGGTACTCAGGGCCATTTTGGAAGCGAGGATGTTTTTCTTGCCAAGTACAAGATTGAGTATCACCGTTTTGCTTTCTGGGAATAATGGCTGTGCCAATGAAGTAGATTTATGGCACTGAGGTACATCAGAGATGAGACTGATCTTTTTTTCCCCTTTTAAATGTCGATGTTTTCTGATTATTCAAATAATGTGTTCATTTTAGAATATTTGGAAAGTATCGAGAAAGAAAAAATAAAATGTCTACTTCTAAATCCAGGGATGATTACTGCTAATGTTTTGTATATTTCCCTCTCTTCTTTTTTCAAATGCACATAAACCTTTTTTTGGTAAAATACACATTTTAATATGCTTTATTCACTTATGATACCATGTGCATTTCCCAGGTCATTACATATTCCTTAAGAACATTTTTATTTGCTACATAATAGTCTGTGGTGTACACATGCCATAATATTCTTATTCATTCCCTGTTCCATAGTTAGGCATTTAGTTTGCTTCTACTTTAAAATACATAAAAATATTTGACTTTTTAAAGAATGATTTTTAAAAATTCCTGGATCTGGGATTCCTGGTCAAAGAATAAGCACATTTAAAAGTATTTGTTGGTGGACTCTTCTATTTACCTTATATTAAAAAGCAAAAAAGTTATGGTGTGGTGAGGTGTCTGCGGGCCAGCCTGGGTGAGGTCCCTGCTTCTGACCATTGTGCACAGAAGGCTGCCTCCTCGCTGCTCTCTTGCTTCCCGGCGTACAGTACAATCAGCCTCTTGTGGTTCACCGGTGAAATTTAAGTACTGGGTCAGTCCTTCCAGTGCTTCCCTCTCTGTCAGGAAGTTCGTCTGTGAATCTAACCTAAATCTCATCTGCTGCATTTTAAATCCTCACCCGCTGTCATTTCCCCTCAGTGGAGTGGAGTGGAGCAAAGCTGCACACTGTCTGCAGGTAGCCTTGTTCACCTCTCTCCCCTGACCACTGCGACTCCAGCTGCCAGCCTTATGTTACCCTGGAGGAAACTTGAGGATCTCTGGCTATTGCTGTCGCGACTGGGAGGGCGGTCCTTGCATCGAGTTGCTGCTGATAACGCCAGGTAGGGTTTCTGAATCCTAGAGTGCCCATACTGTGGAGGCCAGCATCCCAGCCTCCCCGCTGCCCTCTGCAGAACTTGTGGGGGCAATTAGCATTCAGAGTGGCGCTCTCCTCTGGATGCTGCAGGTCTATCAGATTCATTCTCTGGGGGAAAAAATGTGGCTGGAGCAGGGACTAATTGTGTTTCAGCCCCAGTTGCTTTGGCCAAGTGGTAAATGTACAGTAAACGAAGACAGCCAGGCGAGGAGGGGCGTTTGAGAACATTCTGGTAATGGGAAATCCGGCTGTCAGTGTAGGAGGGAAGGGTCCCACCCTGGGCTTCCCACCCTTGGTATAAAGCAGCTGTGCCCTCTACCAGAAGAGCCTTGGCCACCTTTCTTAGTGCGGGTCCTTTGTCGAGAGCTGACAGCTTTATTAAGGAGCAGTAGGATGTTAATTTGAAGGGAAATGAATATAACTGCAACTTCATGGGAAGCAAGAGGCCCCTTGTGTCCTCTCACTTAGGCATTTTAGAGCTGGCTGGCAATTGGCCAGCAGGGTGGAGCAAGTCACACAGGAAAGAGACTGAGAATTGAGTCCTTGCAGCACCTGTGGGAGTATCTGAGCATGGCTGGAAGCCCAGAGGAGGTGGAGCCTGAAGCCTCCTGGGGACCTAGCCTGGGCTGGCTGACCTTTCCAGCAACCTGCCCTCTCCTCCATCACAGCACCTGGAGGTCCTGCCTTAATGTTAACTGCTTGATGCTCCCAGCTTGTCCTCCTTGGAAGTTCTTGCGTAAGATGAGGTGCCTTGCTTCATACTTTGCTATTCCCTTCTTCAGTGCCTGGTACAGTGTAGGTCTTGATTGAAATGAAATCAACATTAAAGGCAAAACCCAGTGGTTTTGTGCACTCAATAAAGAAGCTAGTTCTCTGCTCTTCAGCTCTCATTTAAAATATCCACGCCAGAGTGTTATTCCTCGTTTTGAAGAAGGGAAGCTTTTTCTGTCTTCCTTTATTGTTATACCACGTTCTCTTTGGTGCTGAATGTCACTGTACTTTTAGCCTAGCAAGTAGAAGTTGGAGGCCAAAGTCCCCGCTGCAAGGCCTCAGCCCAGTGAGTGCCACCCCTGGCTGCACGTTAGAATCCCCTGGGGAGCTTTTAAAAAATATGTCTGGGACCCAGTGCCAGAGACTCTGATTTATTTGGTCTGGACTGGAGCTCTGGCATCATTTTAGAAACATTTCACAGAATAAGAGTAAGGCTTGTCTGCCATACCCTATCAGCAGTTTTTTTTTTTTTATGGGAAGATACATAGTAGAAACCTGTGACACCTGCAGCAATAGGTTACTCTGCATCCTTTTTGGAAGCAGAAAGGATAAAGTCCCAAATGACAGCATTGCATCAGGGCTTTCCTGCGGGGGATTGGCTTGATGGGAAGCCTCCAGAGATGCATCTTGCACCCATTTCTGTTACCAGGGTGTGCTCCGGCCATGTCGCTCTGCCTGGTAATTAAGCAGATGACGTGGACAGGATGAGGATGCTTTGGTTTAGGTTAAAGATAAAAAGGAAGAAGCAGAATATGATTGTGTCTCTATTTGATTCATCAGCACAGGGACTGGATTCGCTCTTCTCTCAAACTTTTGGAGCAGGTGGGAGAGGGTGGGGACAGAGTTGTGAGTGAATGGTGGAGGATGGCTTTTCAGTTTGGGGCTAGAAGACAGGTCAAAGTCGTGGGTTCCTGCAGTGGATGTTCAACCCTTCATGGCCCTCTGTTATCCCTGAGACCTTACTTCTGCCAGTTTCCTCTTGAATGTTGTAGAGACCTCTTTCCAGAAGAGTCAGTAAGGTACCAGTCTACTGCCATGAGTGAATGAACGCCTTGGCTGCGTGTGCTTGGGTTTGGCTGTGGGTTCCTTTTTGTGACTGAGAAAGATTGCACTTCATTTTGGCTAATGCACATGACTTGATGTCCTAAGTCTTACCCCTTCTCCCACAAACACCCTCTGAGGTGTTAGTGGTTGGAGCTTTGTTCCAAGAGTAGCCTCCCAGGTTGAGGGGCTGTTTTTGTGGTTGCAGCTGTCTCTTAGCTTTTGTCTTGTGGTTGGGCTGCCTCCCTGGCCCTCTCAGCCTTAGAGAAGTTGAAGCTCCCTTGAGAGAACCCCTGTAGTTTTCCCACAGATAAGGAGGCCTCACATCTGGGGTGCTGATGATGTCATTCCCCAAACTGGCAAATCCTGCTTAGAAAAAGATAAACACATTTTGATTTCCTCATGCTATTTCAAACTGCAATTTGCTAATCACCTATAACAGATTCCTCTTGGGTGCTTGTTAAAAATGCAGAATCTAGGCCGGGCGCGGTGGCTCAAGCCTGTAATCCCAGCACTTTGGGAGGCCGAGGCAGGTGGATCACGAGGTCAAGAGATCGAGACCGTCCTGGTCAACATGGTGAAACCCCGTCTCTACTAATACAAAAAATTAGCTGGGCATGGTGGCGCATGCCTGTAATCCCAGCTACTCAGGAGGCTGAGGCAGGAGAATTGCCTGAACCCAGGAGGCGGAGGTTGCGGTGAGCCGTGATTGCGCCATTGCACTCCAGCCTGGGTAACAAGAGCGAAACTCTGCCTCAAAAAAAAAAAAAAAATGCAGAATCTCTGGAAATAAAACCTAGGAATTTACATTTTAGCCAGGAACTCAGGTCATCAGATATAGGAATGTTTCAGTTAAAAAATATCACATCGCCCTTTCTTTACAGTCAGGAAATGTGACAGAGTGGTTAAGTGACTTGCCCAGGATTACACAGTAGATTATAGCTGGAGCCAAGCCTGGAGAACTCAAAACCAAGTCCAGAATGTTACCTTTGACTCATATTTGTATAGGGCTTTGTTCTTAGCAAACTGTAGTTCATCTTTCTGCTCCTCTAGTTTGCCTAGGTGGAGAGTGCCCTTGTTGATTTTGGACCAGATTATTCTTTGTTGTTGGGGGCTGTCCTGTGTGTTATAGGATGCTTAGCAGCATCACTGGCTTTTACCCCCTGGATGCCAGTAGTGCTTCCCAGCTGTGACAACCAAAAATCTCTCCAGGCATTGCCAGATGTCCCCTGGGATGCAAAATTGTCCCAGTTGCAACCGGATGATTTAATGGGGGAAGCCATGTTCCAGGGATGTTCCCTAATGGTATCCCATGACACTTATTTTTGTTTGGGGACTTCGTTTGTAAAATTTGCAGAGCTGTCTTCTTCCCAACTTGGGTAATATCCTGGATTACAAACATAAATGAAGTCACACTGAATATCAGCTCTCTCCTCATTTTTGTTTTGGCTTGCAGAAGGAAGGCATAAATAAGCTTGGAAAGACCATGATTTTGGACTCCAATCTGTGGTTTGCCTGCCACCCTGGGCTTTCTAGGTGTGTGATCGTAGGCAAGTCACTGAACTTTCTGAGCTCCTTTCCTCATCTGATTATGATAGAGGGAAATGTTTGTTGTGAATGAGAATTAAGTGACACCTTAGATGTGGAAGTGTTTATAAAACATTACTCATGGATTAATTGGTACTGATAAGATTCAGGTCTAATTACCAGCACTTGAAATTTTCTCAAATTTAAAAGTGCAGAACTCAGCACAGCAATTCCAGACTTGTATTTGGCCAAGTATATTATCCTTGTCATCTTCCCATAAAGTTAGTCTTCTGCTCTCCCACTTTAAATCTGATCTCCCTCTTCTTGGTGGCCATTGCCGTATTTCTTTAGGGTCATTGTCTCTGCAAGATTGGCCATTAGGTTATTACCTCTGGCAACAGCCGGTTTCTTTTTATGGTGAGGTTTCTGAAGGGCTGTCGAATGTGTTATGAAAAGTGAAACCATGACACTTTCTTTTCCCTCATTGCCAGGACCCAGAGAGGAGCATGGTTAATTCATACATGAGGCCTGAATTTGGGCAGTGAAGCAAGCATCAGTCTGCCAAAAGATTCGTGCAGATGAACTTAAGTATAAAGGTCTTTGGGCTGTTTGGCACAGCAAAGCTCGGCTAGTGCAGTGCTTCAGTTTGCAGAAAAGGAAACTGGGCCCAGAGAGGGAGCATGACTGAGGTGTCACAGGGGCCCAGGCTCCCCGGAGCTGAGGCTCTCAGCACAGTATTTGCACCAGTCAAGCCTGCTGCCTTGGAAAGTGTGGTGGGGAGCAGGCCCTACTCTGTATCCAGGGCACTACTGCTGCCTTCTGTTTTCCTTCAGATGTTGCCGTGCAGGCCTTGTGAGACTGTCTCTTTCTGCTCAGCAATTTTGGGGTAGAATTTTACCAGAATATACACAGTACAAGACGTGGTTGTCACTGATACTTGGAATATCTTGAGGGGAAAGGCAATGAACATTAAGAGGCTCCAGTTTCTGTGTGAACATACTGAAAGAGAAAGACAAGCTTGTTTTGTTCCTCAGTAACCTCAAACACCATCCCTTGGTCACACATTTTCTCCCACTAGGATGTGCTCCTATATCACTATTAATATTATTAGTGTTATTGATACTTGGTGATGTTGAGTACTGTATGCCAATGCATGTGAAGCGTTCAGCACAATGCATGTCTCATTTAATCCACCCCAAAACTCTACAAAGGTGGTACTCTAACTTTCTGAGTTTTGTAAATGAGGAAACAGGTGAAGGTCACAGAGTAGGAGGGAGAACTGAGATTCACATCCCTCCAATTTATGAAGCCTAAATTGGCTTGTTCCAGCTCTGTTGTACTGATTTCTGTAGAGGTGATTACTGTAAACCCCACCTGCCTGCTTCTTCCCTCCAGCCAAAGTTGAAGCATTTAATGTCCCTATGTTGGTGTACTAGTGCTGGCATTACAAAGTACCACAGACTGGGAAGCGTTAATGATAGAAATTTATTTTCTTGGCCTGGCACGGTGGCTCATGCCTGTAATCTCATCACTTTGGGAGTCCGAGGTGAGTGGATCACCTGAGGTCAGGAGTTCGAGGCCAGTCTGGCCAACATGGTGAAACACCATCTCTATTAAAAATACAACAATTATCTGGGTGTGGTGACACGTGCCTGTAATCCCAGCTACTTGGGAGGCTAAGGCAGGAGAATTGCTTGAACCCCAGAAGTGGAGGTTGCAGTGAGCCGAGATCGTGCCTTTGCACATCAGCCTGGGCTAGAGAGCAAGACTCCATCTCGAAAAAAAGAAAAAAAGAAATGTATTTTCTCAGTCTGGGGGCTCAAAGTCTGAGATCAAGAGGTTGGCAGGTTTGGTTTCTTTTGAGACTTCTCTCTTTGGCTTGAAGGCTGCCACCTTCTCTCTGTACCCTCACATAGTCATCTCCGTGTCCAAATTTCCCCCTTATGAGAACACCAGTCATACTGGATGAGGATCCACTGTAAAGACCTCATTTTAATGTAACTTCTTTGAGGATCTAATCTCTAAGCAGTTACATTTGGAAGTTCTAGGGTTAGAACTTTGAATATTAATTTGAAGGGGATACAGTTCAGCCCACGATAGTCCTGTTATTTATCAGATAGCCAGTTGGAACTTCTGTGGCTGTTTTGACTGGGTGACAGCTGGTTAGGCTGTCATCTGCCATCAGCAGTGCCAAGAGCCTGAATGAGAAGAGCTGTCCCTCACTCCAGAGCCCTAGAGGGCTACTATCTAGGAAAGCGCAGCCTTTAGAGACTAAGGCCTGGGTTTTGGCTGATTGGACTTAACCTTCTGGAGCATCATCTTCCTCAGCTGTAAAGTGGAGGTGATTCCTGTCTTAAATTAATGAAACACTTCATATTGAAAGTGTTTGTAGCTTTGAGTTCAGGTGGGGTCGTGAGACTAATGATTACTCAGTGCCTAATCCATCACCCTCATTCCAGGGGATGGTGGAGTGGGAGCTTTGGGGAAGAATGTTTAAGGGAATGAAATACAGAGACAACTGAAAAACAAACTGATCTCCCTTGCCAGTCATTTCTGAGGCCTTCTTACCCAGCTCTTCACCTTTTAGCAGTACCGTGGCATTGTGTGTGGCTGCGCTTCTGCAACCCCACCCCAGAGGGCCTCATCTTGCTCTTCCCTGGGGCTCTGCAGCAAAGAAGTCAGCTTGGGGAGGGGCAGTGGGCTCAGCTTGCTTAAAGAGAAATTGCCCAATAGATACTTTGGGTTATCGTGACCTTGAGGAAAGTATATAATTTTTTTAAAAAATCACTTTTTACTCTGAAGGTTATCTAACTGCATTACATCGAAAATGGGATAATAGAGACAAAGGGGGAACGCAGCCATAATCACTTCACCATAAGGTATCTTCTGGATTTTATGGGGGAGTGGGGAAATAACATTTATTTTATTTTAATTAATATATTTTTAAAATTTGAGATGGGATCTTGCTCTGACACCCAGGTTGGAGTGCAGTAGCATGATCATGGCTCACTACAGCCTCGATTTTCCAGCCTCCCAAGTAGCTGGGACCATGGGTGTGCACCACCACACCTGGCTAATTTTTGTATTTTTGGTACAGATGGGGTTTTGCCACATTGCCCAGGCTGGTCTCAAACTCCTGAGCTCAAGTAATCTTCCACCTCAGCCTTCCAAAGTGCTGAGATTACAAACGAGTCACTGTGCCCAGCCCCCTCTTTTATTTTAAATAGGTGTACATAATATGGCACGGATTTGACAGCATGCAAAGTAGTGAGAAGTCTTTTTACATAGCATGCTTTTAATCATGTATATGATTTTGACTTTTTCAGTCAACATTATGTTATCTTTATATAGCTAAACATTTCTTATTCCCCATTTTGAAGTTTTAAAATTTTGCAAGCAATATATGCAAAATACATTTATGAATTTTTATTCTTGTAATAATGGATAGCAAAATACCAAATTAGTAACAGTGGTGGCATATTACAGTTAATTTTTATTATGTATGCTTTTATTTTCTAAATTTTCTACAAATTAAACAGAAATATTCAGAGAAATATGGAGATATCCATAATCTTAGAATTAACATTTTGGTCTATTTTTATCCAATATTAATTCCTTGCATTTTGTAAAGATAATTGAGATTATATTTTATCTACAATGTGCTTCCTGCCTGCATTTCATTTAACACAAGGATCTATTAAGCTTATATCCATTAAAAACTTTATTTTTAATGGCTGTACAATATTTTATCAAGTATAAACACCTTATTTTGCTTAATCATTACTTGATGGTTAGACAATTAGGTAATTTTCAGTTTTTGACTGTAAAAATAATGCTGTGATGGACAACTTCAGAAATAGTCTTTGGAAGTACCGACCCTGAAAAAAATCTGTCTGGAGCTTAGAGGAGCTATCTTCCCAATGGATGGGTACAGAGCAGGCACTCAGACATTGCTTGTGTGTAGTGAATGAGGGGACATGAGTGAAGGAATGTTCTGTAAATGATTTCAATAAATGATAACATGAAAGAGTAACAAATGTTTTAAGCCAATGAAGGCCTGTCAAGAGGGAGCCCAAAATGGATTGCAAAATCGAAACCTATCATATTCTGATAGCTTGAAGGTTTTTGAGAGGGTTCTACAATTTGGGCTGTGAAAGATCTGCAGGAAAGATAGTGCTTTGCAAAATTGTACAGCAGGAATGTAGAGTGGGCTCTCTTTTTGTACCACGTTGAAGACTGAAGTGGCAGCGATTCTTTTCCAGTCTCTGAAGAAAGAGAACGTAGCAAGAAGGACAAAAGGCAAAAGACTGGTTTGCTGTCTGACTGTGTGCTGCCCCAAGTGGCTGCTGAAATGGAATCAGTTTGTGGAAGTTTTCTTGGTTTGATTCTCTCTTTTGGAATTGAATGGGACAATAGAATTTCTCTGAAAGATGTCTCTATTTCTGCCTGGAGCACTCTGTAATTTGGACTTTGTCAGAACAGCCTGTCTCTATTTTGAATTTGGAACCATTGACTCCCCTTTCTTTTTCTGCTGTGAGCTATTTATATGCCAAGAAGCACAGTGGAGGCCTTTTCACCTTCTCACTCATGACTTTAAGAAATACAGGAAAACAGCATTCTCTAGAATCTATAATCCCTGAATGTTGGCAACAAAGAAATGAAAGATATTCTAATGTAGGCGTCTGTGCAGTGGCAATGGGTTATAGATGGTCAGTGAGAACCTCGACTGCCAGTCCTGGGTGCTGATCTCAGCTTTCCCTGGGACCCTCTGGATGAGGGGGTCCTCATTCACCTAACTGAGCAAACATTCCAAACATGCTCTGATTGCCCATTTATTCATCCCATTCATTAATTTACTCATTGATTCCATTTGGTTTACTTCAGCTACTGATCACCTAATGTTATATGGTAGGCAGTGTGCATGGCTGTAATAATAGAGCTGTGACTAAGACCTTCCTTCCTTCCTTCCTTCCTTCCTTCCTGTTCAGTCATGGTTCAGTAGCGGTAGTGAGAATCTATTCTAGTTTTTCTAAACAGAATTGGTTTTGATGCAGTGAACTAGGTGTTTACAGCATGATTGGAAGGGTGCAGGAGTAGGCTCTAGGCTGACCTTGGGCAATGATAACTAAAACAAGACTGTGAAAATGACCCATGAGTAATTGCTTTCATTTTCCCTTTTATTCAACTCTTTTGAGCTCCCCTTACCCTTTGCTCCCAACTTCTCTGTCCCAGATCTTAGGCTTTCTCCTTATGAGAAGAACTGTTTCAAAGCATTTATGGGTTGTAAAGTGTGAATAAGTACGTTGTTAATAATAACTGTCACTTGCTGACTGTTTATTGTGTGCCCAGCTGTCTGCTAAGTCCTTTACCTGTATTATTTCAATCCTCACATCTCCTGTTGGGTAGTTAATATTATTATCTCCATATTGCAGAGAAGGAACCTGAAGCTAATAAAAGCTAAATGACTTGCCTAGGATAATTCAGCTAATAAGTAACATTTGAATTCAGGGAGTGTCTCTGTCCAGAGGTACTTGCAGTTTAAAAGAAAAGCTGGGCCAAAGAAGATACGCAAATGACCAATAAGCAAATGAAAAGATGCTCAACATCATTAGCTGTCAAGGAAATGCAAATCAAAACAGTAATGAAATACTACTTTATACACACTAGATGTTTATATTAAAAAGGACAGATACTTACGTGCTGGTGAGGGTGTGGAGAAATGGGCACACTCATGCTGGTAGGAATGTAAAATGGTGGAGCCACCTTGGAAGCCAGTTTGCAGGTTCTCAAAAGGTTAAACGTAGTTACCATATGAATCATGAATTCCATTCCTAGGTATATACCCAACAGAAGTGAAAACATGTCCACCCACACAAAAACTTGTACACAAATCATAGCCACATTATTCATAATATCTTCAAAGTGAAAACCCAAAGTCTGTCAACTGATGGGAGGATAAATAAAATGTGCCGTGTCTATATAATGGAATATTATCTGGCAATAGAAAGGAATGAAGTACTGGTACATGCTACAACAGGGATACAAGAATGAACCTTGAAACTATTATGCTAAATGAAAGAAGCCAGTCACAAAAGAAGACCTAGTATATAATCCTATTTATATGAAATGTCCAGAATAGGGAAATCAATAGAGATAGAAAGTGGGATTTACAGCTACCTAGGGCTGGAGTTGGGGTAATGGCTAGAGAGCCTGGGACTTCTATAGAGAGCAATGAAATGTTTTAAATTTGATTGGGATGATGGTTGCACAACTTTGAATATACTAAAAGCCATTGCATTGTACATTTTATTACTATTATTTGGGACAAGTTCTGGCTCTACTGCCTCGGTTGGGGTGCACTGGTACCATCTCAGCTCACTGCAACCTCCACCTCCTGGATCAAGCCATCCTCTCACCTCAGCCTCCTGAGTAGCTGAGACTATAGGCATGCACCACCATACCCAGCTAATTTTAATATTCTTTTTTTTTTTTGAGACTGAGTTTCACTCTTGTTACCCAGGCTGGAGTGCAATGGCGCGATCTCGGCTCACCGCAACCTCTGCCTCCTGGGTTCAGGCAATTCTCCTGCCTCAACCTCCTGAGTAGCTGGGATTACAGGCACGCGCCACTCTGCCCAGCTAATTTTTTGTATTTTTAGTAGAGACGGGGTTTCATCATGTTGACCAGGATGGTCTTGATCTCTTGACCTCGTGATCCACCCGCCTCGGCCTCCCAAAGTGCTGGGAATACAGGTGTGAGCCACCACGCCCGGCTTTTTTTTTTTTTTTTGAGATGGAGTCTTGCTCTTTCCCCAGGCTAGAGTGCAGTGGCACAATCTCGGCTTACTGCAGTCTGTGTCTCCCGGATTCAAGTGATTCCCCTGCCTCAGCCTCCTGAGTAGCTAGGACTACAGGTGCGCGCCACCACACCCGGCTGATTTTTGTATTTTTCTGTAGAAATGAGGTTTTGCTATGTTGTCCAGGCTGGTCTTGAACTTATGAGCTCAAGCAATCCACCTGCCTCAGCCTCCCAAAATGCTGGGATTACAGGCGTGAGCCACCATGTCCAGCCACATTGTACACTTTAAGTGAATTGTTTTGACATGTGAATTATATCTCAATAAAGCTGTTCTTCCCCACCCCCCAAAGAAGAGAAAAGACATACTGGGAAGGTTAATGCTTACCCTAACATATGAGTTGCTGATGGTGGAATTTAGAGGAGAAGGATAAACCCTCATGCAGTTTTCTCAAACTTTTGGCTTATATTAGTTTGTCTTCACTAGAGTCAACTGGAAAAAATAGATTTAATCTAGCACAAAATTAAATATTGAGCTCTCAGCCTATTGTCTGGTTGGTGGACCTAGAGGTGATTTATTTTTTCCTCAGCTGTCTACTTTCCTAGGTTTTTCCATTTTTTCTTTAGAGAGTATATATTATTTTTTATAAGTAGGAAACAAAAAATAAACTATTTCATAAAATATGTATCCCATTGGGTCATACAAAAAGAACATCACGGCTGGGCACAGTGGCTCATGCCTGTAGTCCCAGCACTTTGGGAGGCTGAGGAGGGTGGGATCACCTGAGGTCAGGAGTTCAAGACCAGCCTGGCGAACATGGACGAAACCCTGTCTCTACTAAAAATAAAAAAAATTAGCTGGGCATGGTGGCGGGCACCTGTAATCCCTGCTACCTGGGAGCCTGAGGCAGGAGAATCGTTTGAACCTGGGAGATGGGGGTTGCAGTGAGCCGAGATCACGCCACTACACTCCAGCCTGGGCAACAGAGTGAAACGCCGTCTCAAAAAAAAAAAAAAGAACATTATGACTTCCACGTATCTAGTTATGCCGCTTGATCTAGTTAGAGAATTTCTGTCTTAGAAAAAAGGTTTTTTTGGGGAAAAAAGTGAGAGATCTCACGAGTGTTTGTCCATGAACTGAGCTGATGTTGACATCAAGACATTCCTCAAAGCCTCCTGCCTTTCATCTTCTCTCTCTTTTTTTTTTTTTTTTTTTTTTTTTTTGAGCCGGAGTCTCACTCTGTCACCCAGGCTGGAGTGTAGTGGGATGAACTCGGCTCACTGCACTCTCCACCTCCTAGGTTCAAGCAATTCTCCTGCTTCAGCCTCCCGAGCAGCTGGGACTACAGGCATACACCACCATACCCGGCTAATTTTTGTATTTTTAGTAGAGACAGGGTTTCACCATATTGACCCAGCTGGTCTCAAATTCCTTACCTTGTGATCCACCTGCCTCAGCCTCCCAAAGTGTTGGGATTACAGGCGTGAGCCATGGCACCCAGCCTCATCCTCTCATTTCTTTCTTGCCCTTTGAGTCTCTTCAAGGACCACCCAGTTGTTAACAATCACAATGTTTTATACAATTTTGTGTACAATTTTATTTATAGGGAAAAGTTCTGGAGGGCAGTGATAAGTGGTTATGTCAAGTTGAATAGGAGCAAAGTGAAGAAATATAATAGGGTGTCTATGCTTTTAGATCATTTGTTCCATTTTATTGTCCAAGTATAATTGCTTATGCCAGCATTTCATAGTCTACTTGTAACCTAGTAAAACACCTCATGAAAGTTACAAGGCATTAACAGAATGAAAATTCACTCTAGCCTCCTCCTTTCCACCTGAGCTAAGGGCAGACTGAACCATGCATATGTTTTTTTTAAACAAGATTTATGGATCAGTGAAGTGAAATTTATTGAGTTCCAACTGTATGTGTGAGAGCAGAATTTGCTGTCATGCAATCAGAGTAAAGCTGAGGATTTACAACCTGTGAGAGCCTTAAATGTGTAGTTATTTTCCCATTACACATTAGGTTGGAAACTTGGAGTGTGACCTGGATTTCTCTGGCTGGACAGTGATACGCTCTAGGGCTTAAAGGCCTTCCCATTAATTGTGTGCATTTGTGTTTGTCTGCAAGTAAGGTCTAGGCAGCTTCCCAACTAAAGAGGGAAGTGAGGTGAAGAGCAGCTCCCCTAGGTACCTGCCTCCCACACCTTATCCAGGTGAGCTCACTGACACTTCCCTGCCCACTCCTAGCACTTGGGCTCCCTGCTGACACCTGGGACCAGTAAGAGCAGGCCAGGAACAGCTCACAATTATGGTAGAAAGAAAACTCAAAGAGCAAAGTTCAGTTCATGCTCTTACCACTTATAAGGGCTTTTTGCCTTTGGGCAAATCACTTATCTTTCTTAAGGTTTTTCTGCTCTGTAATGGAAATAATGCTATCTACTGCACATGCTTGTGATGAATATTAAATGAAAATCATATAGGAAGTACATATTCCAGTGCCTGGGACATAGTGGGCCTTTAGTAAAAATCATTACCTCTTTCCCTGTCTGCTTTTCTTGTTTGCTTTCCCTTCCCCAGGCTGCATTTCTACACTGAGTTGGCAGAAAAATTACCTAGTTTTCTCCACTTGTAATTAGAAGTCACTTGTTAGTATTTTTATTAAAATATTTTCTCATTTATGCAAAAGTTTGGTCTATATTAAACACATTTCCCCAAAGTAAAACCCATTGAATCAAAATACTGTTTACTCTGGAAAACACCATCCAAGAGCCCTTGGCTATACTTGCCCTTCTGCTTTTCCATTTAGATTTTAAGATCAGTTTGCGAAGATTCACAAAAAAAACCTATGAGATCTTGACTGGTTTCACATTGAATATATGTTAATTGAGGGAAGAATCAGCATGTTTACAGCATTGGTGTTTTATAGCTCTCCTTTCATTTAGGGCTTTAAAAATGTTTTTCAGTAAAGCCATATTTTTCCCCATGAAAGTCCTATCAGAGGTTCATGCAGAGCAGAGTGATCAGCATAGGTTTGGATTTTAGAGGAGCAGTTAGGTGATCTAAGGACAGTGAACTGGGGGAACAAAGTCTAGAATCAACGAGGCCAGTTAGGAGACTGTTGAACTAGTCCAGGTGACAGATGATAAAAGCCAGGATTTAGGGCTGCGAGAAGGTAGAGGAGCCAACACATACCAGAAACACTTCCTAGGAAGCGTGGACGAGGCCTCCTTAATTCTTTCAGGGCAAAATATGGAAGAGTACTTGCTGCTATTATTAATAGCTCACTATGGACTGGGCAGAGTGTTCACTTGTTACATTCACCCTTGCTTCTCCTCGAAATGCTCCAAAGTAGGGACTATTCTTCCTGTTCTCCAGATAAGGAAACTAAATCTCAGAGAGGTTAAGTAACTAACTCAAAGTCACACAAGAGTACAAAGCAGGTATTTAAGTCCAGGTCTGCTCCTGTCCAAAGGCCACTGAATACTCAGATCTAATCTTGGGCTGTCTCAGAGTTTATTGAAAGTACTGTATGAAAATATACCAGATCTCTTGAATTTTATGACTGAAATAAAAATGACTAAAACCCTGTTCTCAATCATAGTCAGAAAACTAAATTGGAATGTTTACCTAGTTTCATAATGTTTGATAAAAGATCCAGACAGATCTGAATTTATGAGATCTATAAAAATTTGAGTTATTGAGAGGGTGGGAGAGTGGGCTTTGGGGATGCTGGGATGGATGGATCATGTGACTCCATGGAAAGCAGCAAAAATATTTTTGAATTCTGAAAGTGTTCCCCATCATGTATTTCTGGGTAACGTTTTGTGGATGTTTTTCTTCCATCGGTCAGAAAAAAAGGAATGGTCTTAATTAAAATTTCCATTGTCTTTGCCATAGAGGAAGGAAGCCTTTTGGTGGTTGTCATGGTGATATCTGAATGACACTGTGGAAATGGGTAGTGATTGCCACCCAGAGCCCTGAAATGAGCGATTGTCATTTTCCTTGCCCCCTGAGAGGCTTGCAGCACCAAACTGCACATTTCCTTAATCGCCTTTTGCATTCACATTTGAGCCAAATGTGTGTGCAAGCAAATGCTCTCCACTGCGGCTACAGTTAGAGTCGTAAAGTCTGAAACCCTATTTCTAATTGCTTTGTGTTCCTGAAGCAAAATGGCATATGCGAGGTGCTCATGAAAACTCTCAGAAAGTAATTAGGAACTACCAGCCTTTCACATGGCACAGCGGGACAGTTTGCAAGCCCCCTCCCCGTCACAGGCACTCAGAAGTCTTGCCTAATACACCTTCTCTGCAGGCAGCCCATTTAAAGCCTTGTGTACTTAATGCATGGCATCTCTAAAAGCTGCCACTTGCCACTAGTCCCCTGCTCCCAGCCAGCACACTGGAGCTATCATGCTACAGGCTGGCAGAGTGCGGCTGTTTCTGACAGTAAGACTAGGCTCTTTTGCTGGCTTTGGGGTTTCTGCACAATATGATTGAGGTGTAGGAAGGAAAAATGGGGAGGAATGGGGCTGTGCAACTGGGTAATGTGATGGGTTTCTTGAAGCTTGGTCTCAAGGAGACAAGATGATGACGTCTCTCGCCCCCACCTGGTTGTCTGTTCTGTAGCCTTTCATGTAGAGTGGTATTGTGACAAAAGGCAAAGAGTTTGACATTAGAGAACCTCGTTCACTTCGTGGCTCTATCCTTAGCTAACTATTTTTTAACTTGGGCGAGAGACTTAACCTCTTCTGTGACGTGGTAATAGTGTCAGTACTATCTCTCCAGGTCACTGCATTGCATGAGATGAGGCTTTGGCAACTGTCAGTGCTTTATATGTATGCTGTATGTTCTAATCCATTGGCTGTTCATTAAGCCAATGCTGCATACTAGGCTCTGTGATGGAGAATCAGAGTCAACAGAGAAGCAGGGCAAGCACAACAATCGCAACGAGGCAGTGAATGTCCTCTCTGTGTATGCACAAGCAAGCTCTTAGCCTCATATCAGGGAAGGCATCTAGGGAGAGGTGACCCTTGTACCTGTCTTAAAGGATAAAAGCCAGAGAGATAAGGACATGGTCCTCAAGAAAAGGCAACAGTGTGTTCAAAGATACTGAGGCAACCCTGGAGCCTGGGTATCCAAGTGGGAGTGGTGAGCCATGAGGCAGGGAACAGGTAAGGGGTGTTAAGAAGTTTAGCCTTTTTCCAGAAGGTAATAGGAACTACTGGATGATTTTAAGGCTGGAAACAGGCAACCATCTGAAGGATCGTAGAAAGAGAATTGGGAATAGGCGGGTAGGTGGGTGCAGAGACAGGATGATGGGCTTTGGGACAGTTGCAGTCATTTCACTAAGTGGCTGTGGGGATGGAGAGGATGGGCCAGGTTGGGGATATAGGAAGTAGAGTTGACTAGTCTTGATGACTGATGGGGAGTGAGGGGAAAAGGTAGGATGCCTTCCAGCATTTCCAGGTGCCATGACTCTTGGCATTTGGGGAGGGACAGCTTTTCATTGTGCAGGATGGTGTTTAGGATTCTGGGCTCCTTGCCCATCAAATGCCCCCTCTCCAAGTTGTTGTGATAACAAAAATGTCATAGCCATTCTTCCAAGTGCTCCTTGGTGACTTTCACCAAGATGGGGAATAAAAGAATAGAAATAGTTTGGGAAGAGTGGGAACAGTTCCACTTTGGAATATGTTGATTTAATGGTGCCTAGAAGACATCTTGGAAGAAGTGTCTAGTAGGTAGTTGGATATAGGGATCTGGGGCTCTAGAGAGTGGATGGAACTAAGAAAGACAACTTTGAGTCATAACCATGGCAGAGCAGGCGCTTTCCCAGGGAAGATATTTAGCCTGAAAGGCAAATGGGCACCAGAACCTTGGGAACCATTGTGCATCTTGTTTAGTCTTCTGAGCTGGAGAGAACTGATGGTATTTGAGGGCTGTTTTATAGGGGAGGAGAGACTGAAGCTTGTCAAGAGCAAATTTTAATAAGTTTCTCTCTTAATCAGTTTTGGCAGATTCTTTTCTTGGCTCAGTCAGTGTCCACATGAGGCTAAGGAGAAGTAGGTTTTGCCCCTTTCAGTTGAGGGCTTGTTTATTGCCTGCTTTGTGGCCAGTGAGACCAAATGTCTCAATGACTAGGCTGTTACTATCACCACCTCCCCTTGGATTTAGAAGTCTTTGTGCATTAGTAAGGCTTACTGTGCATCAGTAAGCCTGATACAGTTTGCTGTTTTCCCTGCAATGGCAGATTTTTCTTTGGCGCCCTCTGTGTTCTTGGTTCACTGATTAATAGACACTTGAGGAATTGCAGGGAGGCGTTTAACATGCATCAGATACCATCACTAGCAGAGAAAGTGATTCACTGTGCTCTCTCTCTGCTGTCTGCATCCCTCCCTGCCGACACAGTTTGACGCTGGGTAACAGAGTCTGGATCTGGAAAGGCACAGTATAAATGTGTGATTCAGAGTCAGTGATGTGCAGCTGTTGCCAAACTAGGAGGTGCTCTGGAGAGGTGGATGGTGGAGTGGAGGATGCTTTGTGCTCCCATTTCTTTATGTTACCTTATTCAGAGGTAGGAGTCATTCTAGATTAAAGGTCAGCAGCAAGGTCTGGGTTCTAACCTACAGATTTCCAGCCAGTGCCCATGCCTGATTGCTGGGGCTTCCAGACACAAATGAAGAGGGCCAGTGATTTATTTTCAGAGTTTGGAGGCTCCTAGTAAGAATAGCTTCTTATATTAAACCCTTACCCTGTAGTGGAGTTTTCTTCTTGTCTTGGAAGTGTAAGGAATTGGTTTGGCCATGTTGTCTTCATGGGGAATAGTTCAACCTTTGACTCCACTTCTGGAGTCAATAAGCCTGGCTTCGAATCCTAGTTCTGTACCTACTAGCTGTGTAATCTTATATAAATCCCTTAATTTTTCTGATCCTCATTTTTTCCAATGGTAAAATGGAGATAATAATAACTACCTCCTAGGATTTAATATGGTATGAGATATTGCCTGCAGAGTGCCTGGAGTGTAACATATGATGTGATATGTATATAATATGTTCACTGAAGTTGTCATTATGGAGCTCTCTCTTTTACCTTGTGTGATTCTTTATCCACTCCCCTCCCTACCCCCAGTTTTGGATATCTGCAGGAGAATTCTGGCAATGGCATGGTAGACTCTGTTAGGGTTGTGGGGAGTTGGTAGGTTTTCTGTAGGGAGAAGGGACTCCAACAAAAACATGTACCCTTACCATTTACCTTCTTCATTTCAGGCACTACTTAGGAGATATTTTTTTTTTTTTTTTTTTTTTTTTTTTTTTTTTTGAGACGGAGTTTCGCTCTTTTTACCCAGGCTGGAGTGCAATGGCGCGATCTCGGCTCACCGCAACCTCCGCCTCCTGGGTTCAGGCAATTCTCCTGCCTCAGCCTCCTGAGTAGCTGGGATTACAGGCACGCGCCACCATGCCCAGCTAATTTTTTGTATTAGTAGAGACGGGGTTTCACCATGTTGACCAGGATGGTCTCGATCTCTTGACCTCGTGATCCACCCACCTCGGCCTCCCAAAGTGCTGGGATTACAGGCTTGAGCCACCGCGCCCGGCCAAGATATTTTACATTACACTACCAGTGTAGAGCTGTGATTGGAACCTAGTTCTGGCTCCAAACCCACACTCTTTCCACTGACTATTTGATGCCTTCTCCTGCCCACCCCACCACTTTGCCTTGCATCTTGCAAAGCCAAAAAGAAAAAGAAATACTAGAATAAAACCAGAAACATCTGCTGGGATATTCCATTTGGGCACAGTGGTGTGCTCAGTGGAAACTCCAGGTATGTGGGGTCCTGAGGGTCAGGCGCCGTCTTCCTGCTCTGTTCCTCTAACTGGGACTCCCTTCCTGAATGGGCATCGTTAGGAAATTGAAGAGGAAACTGGTTTGGGTGGGGAATTTCCAAAATCATCCCATTTTGCCCTTTCCTAGAAGTGAGAATGTGAGAACCCCTCCCTGATTAGATGTCCATTCTTTCCTCCATGTCCTGATGCTGGGATGGTCCCCCTTCCCTGGGTCATAGAGTGATGCTGGGCTAGAGAGGAACGAAGTCTCCCAGGACCCTGGCAACCTCCCTCTCCCAAGCTGTTGGGCCTCTGGAGTCTCTAGACCCCAGTATTCCATTGCTAGAGAACCAGTAGAAGGGGCAGTTGGTAAGAGGCGGTTTTACCTAGCCAGAGGTCCCCAGCAGGGTGGGCTGAAGGATGCTTCCTAAACTGATTCAGGATAGCATCAACACTGGAAGCATCTGCAAGAGGCTCCTTTCACTGGAGCCTCTGGAATGTGGTCAGGCTACTTTTTCTCTCACACTCCATGGATAACTTAATGTTTTCCAAACAAAGACCCTGTGCTTTAATTCCTCATGGACATCCCTTGGGCTTTGGGCACTGCTAGCCCTCAGATCTGTGTGCTGATACTTTACAGCACAGTCCTGGTTTATGGAATAAGTGCTAAATGTCAGGATTTATATGGGTCATTCCATGCTGCACACCTGCAAATGAGCTCATACAGCAGACTTTTTGCCTGTTCTTGGTTTTCTCCTTCCATTACAGCTCTGACCTCAAAGCAATGGGAAAAGTTACCAGTTGTGTCTTCCTTGTTGGGGGTGAGGGGGCAGGTGCTAGAGGTAGTAGAGAATCACATCCTTCTCTGTCACTGCTTTCTCAGTCCCAACACTGTGGAGGTGACACTGAGAGAAAAGAAATCTAGTAACATTCAGCCACAGGGCAGCACCAGGGTGTCAGAGCTGTAAGAGCTCCCTGAGTTCATCATCTCCCATCTTTTCCCATTTTATAGATGACATAAATGAGGCCCAGAAAAGGAAAGCCACCTGTTTTCTTCCCACTTGCCTGGTATTATTGTTTACCTTGAACAAACTAAATGCTTGTAGTAGGGTGCAGAGGAGATATCATGATGCAGGAGAAGAATTTGGCTTCTAGACTTGGATTCCGATAGGATTCCTAAACCCTTTCAAAATGTATGGCCTTGGACAAATGATTTCACCTATCCTGTGCCTGAGTTGCCTGAGTTAAGATGATAGTATTTTGTAGTGTTGACATAACCATTAGAGATAATACATGCAAATATTGCAAGCAGTTCCTCACAAGTGGTTTGTTAGTGGATACTGGTCATATTGGACTATTAGAGCTAGAAGAGAAAGCTTGAAGGGTCAAACCCTCATGAATGGGATTAGTGTCCCTATGCAAGAAGCTCTAGGGAACTTGTTTGCACCTTCCACCATGTGAGGATGCAGCAGAAGTTGCCATCTACAAGGAGTGGGCCCTCGCCAGATACTGAATATGCTGGTGTCTTGATCTTGGACTTCTCAGCCTTCAGAATTGTGAGAAGTAAATGTATGTTGTTTATTAAATAAATAAATAGAAAGTTCAATATAGATACTGTCAATTTCAATGTAAGATTCCTGGCCGGGCACAGTGGCTCATGCCTGTAAATCCCAGCACTTTGAGAGGCTGAGGCAGGTGGATCACTTGAGCTCAGGAATTTGAGACTAGCCTGGACAACATGGTGAAACCTTGTCTCTACTAAAAATACAAAAAAAAAAAAAAAAAAAAAAAGGCTGGGCCTGGTGACACGCACCTGTGGTCCTGGCTACTTTAGACGCTGAGGTGGGAGAATCGCTTGGGCTAGTGGGATAGAGGTTACAGTGAGCTGAGATTGTACCACTGCACTCCAGCCTGTGTGACAGAGTGACACCTTGTCTCAAAACCAAAACCCAAAATAAAACAACTTCCCCTGCAGAGCTGTGACCACCTACTCTTACTGCCAGGCTTCTGGGAGTTGGCTTTAAGTTCTTAGCCATTGCTCTGTATGGGGCCTTGGTTCCCTTTATTCATTATACATATCTCTTCATGCTCAGGATCTCTATCCTAGCCACATGTTTCAGACATCTCTTGACTCACATAGTTGCCAAATGATACGTTTTATGAATTCATGGATTCACAGAACTGGAGAGGACCATAAGGTCATCTTGGCAGATTGCATGCTTGGGGTTTGGATCTTTCCATTAGCAACATCCTTGTCAGATGATATTTTTGGCCCAGGCTTGAAAACTTCCACCAGTGGAAGGCAGTTGACCAGTGTGATGTTCAGAGTCTCTGACATTGTTGACACTCAGTTCCTTGAAAAATATGCCTCTCAGTGACTCCACCCACTGATCCTAGTTCAATCATCTTGAACCTCAGGGAACAAATCAGATTACTTCCTGTCTTGATAATCCTCTAGTGATGAAGACAGCAGTTGTGTCCCCTGAGTTTTTTGAAACCTTAAAACTCCAGTTTTAAGGTGCTTCCGTGATGTGGTGTTGACCTAATTTAGCCCTTCGCAATCCTGGCCTGTCTTTCCTGGACTTCCTCTAACTTTCCTCTCTGGGCTGCAGGTATGATTCCTAGAAACGGACACATAATTGGGTGGAGTCTGATCAGTTTAAAATTGAAGAATATTTTACTCCCTTGTTTTAAACTCTATACTACTATTAAGTGAGCCCCAAGGTCCTAGTGGCCCTTATGATAGCTTTTCCATATGTTGACTAATTGGATTTGTAGTAAGTCAAAGCCACTAAACTAATAAAGATTCTGTATTCATTTCCTGAGGCTTCAGTAACAAGTTACCACAACAGTAGTATAAAACAACAGAAATGTATTCTCTTACAGTTCCGGAGACAAGAAGTCCAAAATCAAAGTGTTTACAGAGTTGATTCCATTCCATGCCTCTCTCTTTGCTTCTGATGGCTGCCAGCAGTTCTTGGCATTCCTGGACTATAGAGGCATCACTCCAATCTCTGCTTCTGTCTTCGTATGGCTCTCTCCCCTTCATATATATATATATATTTTTTTTTTTTTTGGAGACGGTGTTTCGCTCTTGTTACCCAGGCTGGAGTGCAATGGCGCAATCTCGGCTCACCGCAACCTCTGCCTCCTGGGTTCAGGCAATTCTCCTGCCTCAGCCTCCTGAGTAGCTGGGATTACAGGCACGCGCCACCGTGCCCAGCTAATTTTTTTGTATTTTTAGTAGAGACAGGGTTTCACCATGTTGACCAGGATGGTCTCGATCTCTTGACCTCATGATCTACCCGCCTCGGCCTCCCAAAGTGCTGGGATTACAGGCCCTTCATATATTTTATATGCCGCTCAAATCCGGACAACTGATACTGGATTTCCACGTGAGGTCTCTTGACTGCACACAGAGATTCCCAGCTCTAAAATATATTTTTTGAGGCTGGGTGTCATGGCTCATGCCTGTAATTCCAGTACTTTGGGAGGCCAAGGCAGATGGATTGCCTGAGTGCAGGAGATTGAGACCAGCCTGGGAAACATAGCAAGACTCCATTTCTAAAAATAAAATACAGTAAAATAAAAAGTCAGGCATGGTAGCACTAGTCCTAGCTACTCAGGAGGCTGAGGCAGGAAGATCACTTGATCTCAGAAGTTTGAGACTGCAGTAAGCTATCATCATGCCACCCACTCCAGCCTGGGTGACAGAGTAAGACCCTGACTCTAAAGAAATTTAAAGAAAAGCCCGTAATCCCAGCACTTTGGGAGGCTGAGACAGGGGGATCACAAGGTCAGGAGTTTAAGATTAGCCTGGCCAAGATGGTGAAACTCTGTGTCTACTAAAAATACAAAACTTAGCCTGGCATGGTGGCAGGCACTTGTAATCCCAGCTACTCAGGATGCTGAGGCAGGAGAATCACTTGAACCCCTGGGAGCAGAGATTGCAGTGAGCCAAGATCATGTACCACTGCACTCCAGCCTGGGTAACAGAGTGAGACTCTATCTCACAAATAAATAAATATATTTTTTGCATACTTTTAAGCTATAAATATAAATATATTTCATGTTTGCTAGTGGAAATTAGTCACTAGAAGATGGATTTTAAGGCAGGACATTAATTTTAAAGCAATGTATGATTTTTTTCTTAATCCTTATTTTCAGGAACCTAGTGTTAATTATGGTTCAGTAATAGCTGTTAGCTCAAGCAATGTCTTAACCTTCCCAGGCCTTGGTTTCCTCATCTATGCAACAAACAGATTGGATGAGGTGAGCTCTGAGTCATTTTCAGCCCTGAAACTCTTAATACTGTTATTTCTGGAAAGTAAGAGTTACCATCTGTGATGAAATAGGTCTCAATTTGTTTGCTTTATTTACTGTTGTTGATTTAAAGTCTGTTTTATCTTATATAAGTATAGCTGCTCTCACTTGCTTTTGGTTTCTGTTTACATGGAATATTTTTTTGCAGTCTTTTACTTTGTAAATGTTTTTATCAGTGAGGTGGGTTTTTTTGTATACAGCATTTGGTTGGATCTTGTTTTTAAAACCATTCCACCAGCCCATATCTTTTAAGAGGAGTATTTAGTCCTTATATGTTTAAAGTTAGAATTGATATGTGAGGTTTGTTCTTGTTATAATGTTGTTACCTCATTGCTTTGCAGTCTCTATTGTGTAATTGCTTTATAAGACCTGTGAGTTTTATACTTTCATGTGTTTTTATGATGATGAATATTGCCCTTTTGTTTTCATGTTTAGAATTCCTTTGAGCATTTCTTGTAGGGCCAGTCTAGTGGTGAAAAGTTCCCTTACTGGTTGCTTGTCTAAGAAACATTTTCTGTCTCCTTCATTTATGAAGATTAGTTTAGCAGGATACAAAATTCTTGGCTGGCATTTTTTTTCTTTAAGAAGACTGGAAATAGAACTCTAATCTTTTCTGGTTTGTAAGGTTTCTGCTGAAAAGTCATTCTTAGTCTGATAGGAATTCCTTTTTAGGGGATTAGACACTTCTCTCTTGAAGCTTTTAGAATTATTTCCTTCACATTGACTTTGGATAGTCTGAGGACTATATGCCTTGGTGAGAGTCTTCTTGTAATGCATCTTCCAGAAGTTCTCTGAGCTTCTTGTATCTGGGTGTCTAGACCTTTAACAAGACCAGGGAAGTTTTCTTGAATTACTCTTTCATATAGGTTTTCCATATATTTTCTTCTTCTCTCTCTGAATCAACCTAAAACTTGTAGGTTTAGACATTTTACATAATCCCATATTTCTAAGAGACTTTGTTTATTTCATTTTTTGGGAAGGGATGTGGTTGACTCCTGTCACCCAGGCTGGGGTGCAGTGAGGTGATCACAGCTCACTGCAGCTTCAACTTTGCAAGCTCAGATGATCCTTCCACCTCAGCCTCCCAAGTAGCTGGGACTACAGGTGTGTGCCACCATACCCAGCTAATAGTTTGTATTTTTGGTAGAGATGGGGTTTTGCCATATTGCCCAGGCTAGTCTTGAACTCCTGGGCTTAAGCAATCTAAAATTCTTTCTTCTGCTTGGCCTAGCCTATGTTGAAGCTCTTTGACTGTATTTTGTGAGTCCTTCAATGAAATTTTCATATCCAGAATTCCTGATTTTTAAAAATAATACCTCTCATCTTTCATATGCTCAATTGTTTTTCTGATTTGTGTTGTTTTTCAACTTTCTCAGCTTGGTATAATAAACAGAATTTATAGCTCCTAAGATAGGTTATCTTTTGCTAATCTGAATCACAAAAACTGTCCTTTTGTTCATCTTTTGGCAGGATATACAGAAACTAAGCTGTTACACACACTTTACAGCCCTTAATCCCTCTTCTTGATTACTTGCCTTTTATGCATAAGACACTGGGGTATTGGCATCTAGTTGGCTCTCAAATATTTGTTAAATGAATGAAGAAATATACTGTTGTCACATGTTATTATTAGGGGCAAGTAAAGCAATATCTTTCAGGTCTGACCATATAGTAATTGTGAGCATTTTAAGATTTTGAGTACCTAACTGAAACAATTATTATTTTTTAAATGGTGGCAACTTTTTTCAGTTGCTTTCTGTAACAGTTTCCTTATCTGTGACGTGGACAGCTGTGGAGGGCTGGACTCCAGGGCCTGTGCTTTAAACACCACAGTAGACTATGCATTTTTCAAGTTGGGAGAGGTCTGAGATTTTTGTCCCAGGTGGCACCTGGCTAGATGCTTTTCTAGGAGCCCCTGCCTACTGTTAGTGGCCTCTTTGGGTGGCCATCAGGGCTGCATCCACTGGTACCACTTTTCCTTTGGATTCTTTAGGGATAGAATTGTTGGTCGTGTCTTTCTGGATTTTTCACTGTGTGGAAGAAACAGTCTGTTGGCTGATTTGGGGTTAACCTTTTCAAAAGCTCAGTTAGAGAAGGGTAAGAGTGAGTCCATTCACTCTTAATGGGAAAACAAATTTTTTAAAAGATTTTTGTGACGGAAAATTCTGGACCAATTTTTGTCATCTTCCTTTAGTTCCTTTTTTTCCTCCTGCCTCAGCCTCCCAAGTAGCTGGGATTACAGGTGCCTGCCACCACTCTCAGCTAATTATTTTTTATTTTTAGTAGAGACTAGGTTTCAATGTTTTGGCCAGGCTGGTCTCAAACTCCTGACCTCAAGTGATCTGCCTGCCTCCGCCTCCCAAAGTGCTGGGATTACAGGCATGAGCCACCACACCTAGGATCTTCCTTTAATTCTTACTTTTACATATGAAATCTCTCTTCTTCTTCTTTTTTTTTTTTTGAGATGGAGTCTCGCACTGTCACCCAGGCTGGAGGAGAGTGGTGCGATCTTGGCTCAATGCAACCCCTGCCACCTGGGTTCAAATGACTCTCCTTCCTCAGCCTCCTGAGTAGCTGGGATTACAGGCATGTGCCACCGCAACCACATTTTTGTATTCAGGGTTTCACCATGTTGGCCAGGCTGGTCTCTTGGCCAGGCTGGTCTCGAACTCCTGACCTCAAGTGATCTGCCTACCATGGCCTCCCAAAGTGCTGGGATTACAGGCATGAGCCACCATGCCCAGCAATAAATCTTTATTTTTTTAAAACAGATCTTCTTCATGAAAGGAAGGTATTCTCTAGAATCAGTGGTGCTGGTACAAGGTAGGAGTTACAAACTCAGATGTTTACAGAGGGTTAGCAGATTACAAAAAGGCAGCCTGTATTTATGCTCTTGAATTTGTTTTCGAAGTACTCATAATAATCTGTTTATATTTATAAAAATTTCTTTACTGTAAGAAAATTATAAATGTTAGATGCGATGACAGATAACACTAGGTGTTCACCCTCAACATTGGGAAGCAAAAGGGAGTGGTGAGGACTGCAGGAAAATAAAGATCAGTCTCCTTCTCATTGGGGCCCTATGTTGCCACAGTTTTTGTTTTCCAAGATAAATTCAATTTCTTTGTGTTGTTTTTTTTGAGACGGAATTTCACTCTTGTTGCCCAGGCTGGAGTGCAGTGGTGTGATCTCGGCTCACTGAAACCTCCGTCTCCCAGGTTCAAGCAATTCTCCTGCCTCAACCTCCTGAGTAGCTGGGATTACAGGCATGTGCCGCTATGCCCAGCTAATTTTGTATTTTTAGCAGAAACGGGGTTTCTCCATGTTGGTTAGGCTAGTCTCAAACTCCCGACCTCAGGTGATCCACACACCTCAGCCTCCCAAAGTGCTTGGATTATAGGCGTGAGCCATCGCGCCCTGCTTTTTTTTTTCAATAGACATATTCTCGCTCTTTTGTCCAGGCTGGAGCACTCCAACCTCCACCTCCCAGGTTCAAAGGATTCTCCTGCCTTAGCCTCCTAAGTTGCTGGAATTACAGGTGCCCACTACCACATCTGGCTAAATTTTTTTTTTGTATTTTTAGTAGAGACAGAGTTTCACCATGGTAGCCAGACTGGTCTCGAACTCCTGACCTCAGGTGATCTTCCTGCCTTGGCCTCCCAAAGTGCTGGGATTATAGGCATGAGCCACTGTGCCCAGCCTAAGCTGAATTTCTGTATGAAATTTTTCTATTTTAAAACTTTGGCTGAATTTTTACAATCTGAGTAGCTCAAATAAAACTAATTTGGGGGACAAACTGGTTTTCAGGTCATGAATTTGAAGTCTCTTATACATATTGGGACAAGTTGGCATATGGATGGGCCTGTGAATCATCTCTCAGAGGGCTGGTGTGGTGTGGGAGTCCTAGGGAAAACTGTGTGTGGAGGGGACTATTTATGTTTATCCTTACATATGGATATGGAGGAGCCCAAGATATATGTGTAAAGTAAAAAGCAAGTTATAGAATGATATGTACAATTTTATTCTATTTATGTAAGTTTTTTTCTAAAAAGGTGTGTATATAAAATTTTGAGTACATAAAAATTTCATAAATGCAGAACCCGAAAAGGATGTACAAGAAACTGGTAAAGGTAGTTGCCCCTGGGATTGATACTGAATTGGAGGCAGGAAAAGGAACTGCTTTTGAGTTTATACCCTTCTGTAGCATGCAGTACTTAAATAATTTTTGAAAAGTAAAATGAAAAGAGCTGTTGGGAAGTATAATTCCTGTATATTACAATTGAGGAGTCTTGCTATATATGAATAGTGAAGTGTATAAGCCTTCAGTGCTAAGAATGTTGAGGAAGGAAGGATATCAAAGTGGTCTGGAGTGATCAGGAAGGGCTACTTGGAAGAGAAGGAGCCTGGAAGATTGGGCACAGATCCTTAGGGAAGTGGACACCAGGAGCCAAAGCCCAGAGGTAGAAAGAGAAGGCGACTTGGGGACTGGTGGGCAGTTAAATTTGGCAGAAGTCAAGAGTATCAGGAAGCAGTGAGAGATAAAGAGAGTTTAACACTGAGGAGCCATGGAGGGTGTTTAGGCAGGAGATAATGGGACAAGAGCAGTGGCCCAGCATGCTGAAACTGGCAACAAGGATGAGGGAATTTGTAGACAAAGCCACAGGGTGGCAGCCTCTCATGTGGTTCCTTCTGGCTCCCAAAATAGTTGTCACTAATTCCTGCTAGGGTGTTTCCTGGTGAACAAGGATTATTCCTGTATAACTGATGAATAAGCTCCTGGCATTTCCTGTTCTTCCACTCTCCAGAGTGTGAGTCTTGGAAGCTTGCCAGCCTCTGCTGGTGCTCCATGTGGTTTCTCTACCTCCAAAGCCAGTATGTCTCCCAAGGCATTTTGGAGGTTCTATGGAGCAACTAGCCCTTGACTGACATGCAGCCACTAGAAACAAGCCCACGCTTTGGAGTTAGGCAGATCTGGATTTGGATTTTGACTTTGCCACTTGCTTATTATATGATTTTAGAATGGCCCTTGACTCCTTTGGGCCTCAATTCCTCATTTGCAAAATGAAGGTAATATGATTTACCTTCTAGGGTGTTAAGGGTGTTATGCCTTTTAGGTTGATACATAGCAAGTAGGTCTTCTTTGCTTTTCTATGACAACACCCACTCTGAGCTCTATGTGTATGTATATATGTGTGTGTGTATATATATATGTACTTAATAAGTGTTGGATGCGTGGGCTTTGTGCTCTTAAACCTAATCGAGTCTTTATAGTGATTGACTTGTGATTATGTGATTGATTAGGCTATGTCTGTAGGCTAGGGTATACCTCTTCTGTGACCAAAACAGTTCTGTCCAAGCAAATGCCCTTGTTAGGGTGGTTTGTGAGTCATTCATTCTGCTATATTATATTATAGTGATTGACTATATGTTGATTCTGCTATATCATATTATAGTGATTGACTTGTGATTATGTGATTGATTAGGCTATGTCTGTAGGCTAGGGTATACCTCTTCTGTGACCAAAACAGTTCTGTCCAAGCAAATGCCCTATATCAGGATGGCTTATGAGTCATTCATTCATTCTGCTATGGTAGATCAATATTTTGTAGGGCTTGATGTTTAATAAGATAATTTGGGAATCCTTCTTTAAAAATATATAAAATTGCAGAAAGCATGTAAACACATTGGTAGGGCTCTTCCTGGGGCCTTGGAGGGGGCTTGTGAAAATGAGGAGCCCTAAAGCTTGAGCTTTTTGGTTTCACAGTAAATCATTTCCACATTTAAAGATTTATAGAACATTCACTACAGGTAGTATTAGAAGTTATGAAGGATATGGAGGTTTCTAAAAGAGAAAAGATGGATCCAAGTTTTATAATATAGTCATCCTACATAGACTCAGGACAAAATCCCCTTTATTTTTTTCATTAAACAAATATTTATGGAGTACCTACTATGTGCCAGGCACTATGCTAAGCCCTGGAACATAGCTGTGAAAACACTAGTCTTTGCCCTGCAGAGCTCATATTCAAGTGTCACCTGCATCGTGACTTGTAGACCTACGTAGGTTGCAATGAAAAGAGCCACAGTGTTGATCTGTGACTTTGGTGCCTGGTTTCTCTTTTGAATCCCTCTGCCCTTTTCAGGCCTGTTCTGGGAGTGAGTGCCACATGGTTAAATTGGTGCTGAAAGAACCTTAGCCATCCCAAGTAGTGACGAAAGAATCATTATTACCAGGGAAAGTAGGTTTGCTGACTTGTAACACTCAAACCCTTCCCTGCCCTGGCTGGTATGAAACATTGATAAGGAGTCATTGTTTCTTCACCAAAGATAGGCTCTGTTTTGAGGCTGATTTCAGCTCAGTATGGCAGGGCAAACCTGAATGAGCAATTTGTTCTGACTCCAGAGCTGTAGGTAGGGGTGTTTCTTTATGTCTTGGTTCTAGAGGGGCAGCCAACCCCACAGTCTCAAAGAACAGAAGGATTGGATTCTAGAGACCTAAAGGGCTTGTCTGGTTGTTTACCTCTAGCCACTGCTTCCCTTGGCCACAGTGGGGCAGTGACTCAGAGCTGGAACTATGTTCCTGCCTGGTTGCCAGATTTTGGTAGGGGGTGGAGAGGAAGGAGAATGAATGAGCAGGAGCAAGTGGCTGCTGGATTTGTAGCGCCTTGGGAGGCAGCTGCTCAAGAACCGAAATTGAAAGAGAGCAGGCAGGCTGGGAGTCTCCCTCCCTGTCTGACCTGAACCTGATTTTGTAAGGCTCCACGGCTGGGGAAGACACTATCCGAACATGGAGCCCAAAGGGAGAGTGAGTGTGTCAGCTGCCTTTTCCAGAAAGAACAAGAGAGCAGGTTAGTCCTGTACTGGTTTCACAGTGATTCAGTTTGCTGTGATATATTCTGATTCATGAAAGTCAAGTAATTCCTGAGAGAAAGAGAGTTTTCTTCAATGGTTGGGAGCACCTACAGTTAAGTAAAAACAACCACCATCCAATGTAATTGGGCATAAACAAGACATAAGTATCATTAACACCTCCCTGTTGTTATTACAAAGAATATTTTGTTGGCAAGTGAGGTCGGGGAGGACAACTGTTCTGCCTCTGTCTCTTTGTGTCTTCAGTTGTGTGTGGTGTTGTTCCATTTCAGTCTGTAGTTCTGTGGATGGCAGTAGTTTGAGATGAACCTCAGCATCTTAAAATGCTACAGCTGGAAGGAAGATCCTTGAAACATCTTCTGCTCCAGCCTTCTCATTTTACAGCTGGGGAGCCTGACTTATTTAAGTGTACTAAATGGAAGCATAAAACTGGGTGTTCTGAGATTGGAAATGTTTCCCAGGACGTGTTTGAAAACTCCTATAGAATGCGACTTTTCTCAGGCTGCAGTTTCTGAACCCTGTCGGGGGTGGAAGTGTGGCTGGTGGAAGGCGCCTCTTGATCTTAAACCACTTTGTCTGCCAGGTGAGTTCTTTAAATAGAAATTTAAACAGGAGGCTGGGTGCTGTGCCTTCACTCAAAGGGAAGAAAAGAAAGCGTGTTCTTGAGCCTCTGTCCTAGAGCAGGCTAAACATGCTGGAGTCTGCAACATGGAAAAAGGAAAAACAACTCTATTGGAATGCAGTTTTAGAGAGAGCAAAAGATAAATACAGCAGGCATTGAAGGTTGGAGTGTCTACTGTGGGCTGGGACATTATCAGTATTTTTTATAACAATGCAGGGTTGGAATTAATCTTTTCTTTACAGATAAACTCAGAGAAGCCACTAACTCACTCAAGGTCATGCACTACCAGTGTGTGGCAGAGCTGGGATTTGAACTTGTTTGTGTGACTCTGATCTGCCTGGTCTTCATGCAGGCCTTGTGTGGCCTTTCAGGATGGAGTGTCTACCTGCACCCCCTATTTTACAGATGAGGAAACTGAGGCCCAGGGAGGTTGAGTAGTTGCTTGGACTGTGGAGCTGGCTGGTAGTGACAAAGCTGGTACTTGGCTCCTATCACATTGCTTCACTGACATCTTCCTTTAAAAAAAAATTAGAGAAGGGCTCTCTGGGTTTGATTTCCTCATTCTATCAGGAGCTTGGCTTTAGTGGTCTTGTGGCTACTGGGATCCTGTGAAATCAAAATTAAAGCTTTCTATTCACCAAGTAGCCAGGGGGCCAGACAGGCTTGCGGTGTGTAGGTGACTCAGTCAGAAGAGTACTTTGCAGAATGGCCTTTGAGTGGATCTGCAGAACTCTGGCTTAGAAAAACCTAATGAAATGTAGAAGTTTGCAAATCATGCCAGAAGTCTGTAAAATCTAGAGCTTGGAAAGGACAGGACAGACTTCCTTCTTTGGAAGTTGTGAGCGTTTTAAGTTTGCTCAGTTAATTTTGTGACTCCCTCATCCCCAGCTCTGCCTGTGCCAGGCTCTGTTCCCTTTGGCACCTTTGGACACCGAGCAGTTACTAACTGCCCCTCAGGTGGGGGGTCTGGAGTTGGATGGGATTTCCGTGTTGCTGCTCACGTTGGTATGGAGTATGTGCTAGATATGGACAGTATGGGAGTGGGGAAGGCCTAGCTTTGTCCTGCTCCATGCTCCCCAGGGCTGGTGGAGTCTTCTTCAGGGCCTGTGGCCTTCTGCCTCCCCATCTCTTCGAGGGCTCGGTGGTACATTGTGCTGCTGAAATCAGAAAATGACATGGGTTCTGCACAGCCTCTCCCTGAAGGTGATGTGTCTGTGCTCAGGCTGTTTTGAAGTAAAGGAGTTCAAGTGCCTGCTCCATGGGTATTCTTGTTTCTTTGCTGTAGGAGATACATGAGGAGTAAGTGAATGACTGCTCCCTGCCCTTGAATCTTACTTGAAGGGAGGGGACAGGTAGGAGAACAAACACATGTGAAATGAGCAGGGAGCAATACTAGAGAGGATATAACCAGTCACCAAATTGTAGGTTTCACACCAAAACACTCTCTCAATTCACCTAAGGGAGATACAGGTGATGTTTGTATTATCCTCCTGTGTGTTTTTAATCACTCAGTAATTTCCTATTGGGTGTTTACATTCCATTCTTTGATTCTCTCAGTGGAGTGTTTTAACCCTCCTTTACAGGGGTGTGGGGGAAGTTGTAGGGGAGGGCTAATTTCTCCAAATTATACTGTAACATAGTTCAGGAGAGCCAAGGATGAAGTGTTCTTGGCATGTCGGTGTCTCACCCTTGCACTGGCATTAAGAACAGAAGTCAACCGCCTTCTGATGACTGATGACTGTTAGGTTCTTATCTCTGTTACCTGTGTCCAGATTTCTGTAGGGCCAGCTAGTATATTTAGAGGCAAAATTAGCTGGCTGTGGTGGTGCACACCTGTAATCCCAGCTATTTGGGAGGCGGAGACAGGAGAATCCTTTGAACCTGGGAGGTGTAAGTTGCAGTGAGCTGAGATTGCGCCACTGCACTCCAGCCTGGGTGACAGAGTGAGACTCTGTCTCAAATATCTGGGGAAAAGAGCATCCAGGCTGCAATGACAGCTACTTCTAAGGCTGTTAAGTAGGAAAGAGCTTGGTGTTCAAGGAACAAAAAGGCCAGTGTGGCTGGGCCAGCGTGGGCAAGGGGAAGAATGGTACAAGATGAAGATGGAACCAGGCAGGAGTCAAGGCATCTTAGCGTTTTGTAAGCTAAGGTAAGGAGCTTATTTTACTCTGTGTGTAAAGTAGAGCTATCCTAGGGTTTAATGGAGGAATATGACATGGTCCAGCCTGTATTTTAAAAGGTCCATGAGGCTTCCAGTAAAGAGAATGGGTGCTACAGAGGCCAAGGTAGAAGCAGAAAGAGCCGGTGGGAGGCTGTTGCAATATCTAGTTAAGAGATGAGTAGGGTGCTCGCTGTAGAGATGGAGAGAAGTGTGGATGAATTCAAAGTATATTTTGTAGATAGAGGCAATAGGACTTGGTTCTGTGTGCCTCACATATTGTACATGAAGGTTAAGGTAAAGAAAGGAATAAAGGATGACTCCAAGGTCATAGTGATGTTAACGGAAATAGGGAAGCCTGGAGGAGTATTGAGTTTGCGGGGAAAGGAGGCTGATTCTATTCTTGCCGCATTAAAATGTACATGCCTATTAGTCATTGCTATAGTCAAGTTACCGTTAGGTTCAGCAAACATTAATTGAGTACCTTCTGTATGCCGGGCATTTCCCAAGGCTCTTTCATGTATGTTCCCTCATTTTATCCTCACAGCAACCTTTTGGAGGGACATTTTTATCCCCTGTTTGCAAATGGAAGAATTGAGCCTCAGAGAGGTGAGGTGGCTTATCTGGTTTGAACCCAGATCTTCTGACCCTAGGGCTCTGGGCTGACTTGTTGCTTAGGGCAGATGTTGAAGGAGTCTGATTAGTGCTGTGTTGAAACTTCTACTTAAAGAGGGGATGGGGACCCTGCATTGGCTCATCCACACCTGATTCTGGAAGAAGGGCCTGCCAGAGGAATGCCCATGTGCAGTGAGCTGTTGTAAATCTTGATATTGTCAAAATAGTGCAAACTCAAAAGACGATTTCAGTAAGATTTTCAATCCCCTTAGAAGCGCCACATTAATGATGATGTTTTGAATTAAATGAGCAATTTTGTAAAAGTGTTAAGTAAAATAAGCCACAAGGAGCTTAAGAAACAATTGAGGAGAGGTAGAGATGCTGTTTCAAACCTTGATTGGTAACTCTTTACTGTGGGGCCCAAATCAGAGCTGAAGATGAAGAAGAGGCAATTTCTTGTATTCTCAGAGTTTCAATGTCCAGTTTTGAGACCTAACTAGGAACATTATTAGGTTATCCAGAGTCCTTGGTTTTCTCCAGACACTGGTATTTAAAACAAAGATAGTAAGTGGCTTTACAAGCCTGGGGGCAGTGCTGAATGTGGCTTCAGGGCTGCAGGGTAACGCTTTTACAGTGTTCTGGGAGCCACACTGAGGAACCAGAAGGTCCAGTGGGGCAGATACTGCTGAGCATACCAATGAGAATATCTTTAATAGAGTCCCTCCTCAGACTTTTAGGCCAGATATTTTTCTTACATTTTAAGCTGTTTCTTCTCCTCTTTATAGCACGGGCCAGATAAGAGCTAGTGCTGACTGAGCAGATTTGTCACACTTTCAGCATACCAATACCACTACCGTCAGAAAACCAGATTTATCAGCGTGCTCTGACCCCCACTGCTGAGCATCACTCACATAACACCAGAACTTCTTGCCATGCCAAAAAATTGCTGTGCTAAGTAATTGGAGCCTTTATGTTTAACCAACAAGAGTCACGGCTCATATTATAATCAAAATTCATATGAATAGAAAATTAATCTTGGAAAAATGTTGCAAGAAACTATAGGATGTATTTACATTTTGACTAGCCCTGTCGTTATAGGTCGGCTCCACCTTACATTGAGCTCAAATCAGTCTCCAGGTCTCCATGGCCCTCACTTTATTCTGTTATCAAATCTCTTGTGTTTGCTGTCAGACTTCTTTAGGGCCTAACCCAAGTCCTTCCTGGCCCAGGGCTTGTGAAGACGTGCTTATTTACGTGGATGGTTACCCATAGCTCGCTTTCATAGGTGTTATCCTTCCCTGCCCTGTTCTATCCATGTTCCCTGGTCCTTTCTTAAGTGAGACTGGCTGCCATTCAACTTCGAGGGGCTGCTTCTGGGAGGAAGAGGAGGATTTGAGAGTTTAGATTGTGTTTACCTCATTTGCCAAATTACTTTCTCAGTGTCCTGAAGAGAAACAGAAGCCCTTGTGTGGAACAGGGAGAGTTTTTGTGCTCCCTTGAAACCAGCCACTTGGCTCCCAGCCGGGCCATCTCTGTACTACCATAGAGCAAGGTAGCAATTCAGGTTTAAAAGCAGGTATTTCAGGGATGTGTCTTTGCCTGCTAAATGCTTGTTGAGACATAGTGATAGGACATGGGACTCTTCATGGGTGTTAGAATCAGGAAATGGAACTGACTGAGGGCTTTTGTGGCGGGGAACAAGGGACAGCAAATAAAGCCAGAGGATTTTGCAATCACCAAATGGGTTTTGGGGAGCCAGTGTTTAATAGGCAGACTTTGTTTGATAAGGGTGAGTCTGGAGTAGTGGAAAGAGATCAAAAGGGTGGTGTGTGCGGGGAACACAGGAGCTGACTGCTGTTGTAGGTAAATCTCCATTCTTTGGGGGCCTTGCTTTCCCCATTTGGGACCTGGTGTGGTGATACCTAACCAGCTCTTTTAGGTATTCGCGAATATTGAATGGAATCGACCAGGGACCTCCCCTTAGCAAACTGAGTGTGTTTGATCAAAAATGATGGGCTAGGCGCGGTGGCTCACGCCTGTAATCCCAGCACTTTGGGAGGCCGAGGCGGGTGGATCATGAGGTCAAGAGATCGAGACCATCCTGGTCAACATGGTGAAACCCCGTCTCTACTAAAAATACAAAAAATTAGCTGGGCATGGTGGTGCGTCCCTGTAATCCCAGCTACTCAGGAGGCTGAGGCAGGAGAATTGCCTGAACCCAGGAGGCGGAGGTTGCGGTGAGCCAAGATCGCACCATTGCACTCCAGCCTGGGTAACAAGAGCGAAACTCTGTCTCAAAAAAAAAAAAAAAGAAAGAAAGAAATTTTGGCCAGGCATGGTGGATCACGCCTGTAATCCTAGCACTTTGGGAGGCCAAAGAGAGCAGATTGCTTGAGCTCAGGAGATCGAGACTGGGCAACATGGTGAAACCCCATCTCTATTAAAAATAAAAAAGCCAGGCATGGAGCTGTGCTCCTGTAAGTCCCAGCTACTTGGAGGACTGAGGCAGGAATGTTGCTAAAACCCAGGAGGCTGAAAATGCAGTGAGCTGAGATCATTCCACTGCACTCCAGCCTGGGTAACAAAGTGAGACCCTGTCTAAAAAAAAAAAGGGAAATTTTAAGACCTCAGTATTCAGAAGGCATTAATTTGGTTCATCTCTTTTCTCCTGGGCTTAAGTGATTCACCTGCCCCAGCCTCTGGAAGTGCTAGAATTACAGCTGTGAGCCACTACACCTGCCCCATGTCCCAGTCTTATAGTTTATTGACAAAGTTATCTTGTACAAGGCAACCGCTCATTCACTTCTGAGCCGTATTTCCTCATTCATAAAATGAAGGTTGATGGTGTTAATACCCTAGATGTGTAAGAAAGTGCTTTGTAAACTGCAAAGCCCTTTAGAGATAATGATGGATAGTGGTGCTAATGCTTTACTGTTATTTCCATTATGAGCAGGGTTTTTTTTTTTTTTTTTCCTCCAGGTGGAAATGAGGCAGGTTTAGATTTAGAGTCTGCATTTTCAGATTCTCTGGCAAGTGGAGATAAGTTTCTAGAAAAAGCTGGACTGGGAGTAATGGCTCACACCTGTAATCCCAGCACTTTGGGAGACCGAGGTGGGTGGATCACCTGAGGTCAGGAGATGGAGACCAGCCTGGCTAATATGGTAAAACCCTGTCTCTACTAAAAATACAAAAATTAGCCAGATATGGTGGCACATGCCTGTAATCCCACCTACTTGGGAGGTTGAGGCAGGAGAATCACTTGAGCCGAGGAGGCAGAGGTTGTAGTGAGCCAAGATCATGCCATTGCACTCCAGCCAGGGCAACAGAGCAAGACTCCGTCTCAAAAGAAAAAAGAAAAACCTGGGAGTAAATAAAGCCTAACTCTTGAACATGGTGCAAGGATTTTTAAAACAGATGTTAAGAAGGCCTGCTTCTTGTCCTTATCTTAGATGCTCAGCCTTAACTCTGCTTTTTTTGGGGAAGACTAGTCTGCTGGCTGCCAGGGGAAGTCATAGAATTCCACAGGCTTACCTGGGACCAGGACCAGGGAATTCAGGGGCTGGCTGTGGTTGGGAAGGGTGACGGTATGGTGGCACAGTGCACAGTTGCAGGACTAGGGGATAGCCTTGCCTCATGGCCTGCTTCTCATTTGGCTTGTTAGGGTTCAGACCTCTCTAACCCTCAGTGCCCAGGTTACCCCAGACACCTGGAGATGGGAGGCTCTGACCAGGCATTAGGATGGAGTGAAAAAAAAAAAACAACTTTGTAGGCCTAGAGAGTTTTTCTTTTTTAACCTTCATGCTATGCTGGCTTAGACATAGTAATTTCTAGGGAGGCTTAGTGTTCAATATGGAGATGGGGCTAATATTTTAACACTACGAAACTGAGGTGATCTATAGACTCTGAAAGCATTTTAACCATCTGTTTTAGGAACCTTAAAAAAAAGATCATGCCCTTTGATTTGGTAATTTTTCCTTTGAGACTGTAACCCAAGGAAAAATTTGAGTTGCAAAATTCAAATTACACTGAAAGAGATGTAGATTATAATAGTGGAAGAGGCACCTAAAATATCTAGCAGTAGAAGAGTATAAACCTTTCTAGAATGTAAATACCATGGGATAAGGACTTTTTTGTTTATCTTTTATCCCCAGTATCTAAAGGAGTACCTAGCACATGGGTGCCCAGTAGACAATTTTTTGAGTGGTTATATGAAAAAAATTTTTTTGCATTTGGCCAGGTATAATCCCAACACTTTGGGAGACAAGGCTGGTGTATCACTTGAGCCTAGGGTTGAGACCAGCTTATGCAACATAGTGAGATCTCATCTCTACAAAAAAACCAAAAAATTAGCTGTGCATGGTGGCATGTACCTGTAGTCCCAGCCACTCAGGAGGCTGAGGTGGGAGGATCACTTGAACCCAGGAGTTTGAGCCTGCAGCAAGCCATGATCACCCCACTGCACTCCCACCTGGGCAACAGAGCGGAACCCTGTCAAAAAATTTTTTTTAAATATTCATATAATAAGACTGTAATTCAGCTATTTCAAATAAAGAAGTCTTAATGGGAAAAAAAGTCTTAATGATATAGGACTTTTTCTATGTTAATAGGATGTGAAAAAGCAGGACATAGATTTTTATATACGGTAAACTCAGTCTCAATGGCCTGAAGTGATTCTTTTTAAGTAGAAGAAAACTTAAAACTTGGAAAGGGGAAGTACCCAGGGATATCTCCACATAGTGAGGTCATGGTGACTTTTTACTTTCTACATTTTAAAAAACGTCTACAGGCCAGCACGGTGGCTCATGCTTGTAATCCCAGCACTTTGGGAGGCTGAGGTGGGTGGATCACTTGAGGTCAGGGGTTTGAGGCCAGCCTGGCCAACATGGGGAAACCTGCCTCTACTAAAAATACAAAAATTATCCAAGCATGGTTGTATGTACCTGTAATCTCAGCTACTTGGGAGGCTGAGGCAAGAGAATCACCTGAACCCAGAAGGCAGAGGTTGCTATGAGCTGAGATCACACTACTACACTCCAGCCTGGGTAACAGAGGGAGACTCTGTCTTTAAAGAAAAAAAAAAAAGTCTACAATTACTATGATTTTGAAATAAATTTAAATACATCATTTTTTGTTTGAAAAAGAAGAGCGTTAGTTTAGTTTATTTGTGGAGCAAAGCAACAGTCTCTAGAGCCAGCTCCTCCTCCCTTTCAAAGAACCAAGCAGGCTTTGTCGTCGCACAAAACACCTACACGCTTTGTTTGTGTCTGTCAGCTTGGTGTGGAAGTTGATCCTTCCTAACTTCAAAAGGGTGATAGAAACTCCACCATGCTGAAATTGTGCGGGTCATGTTGCAGAGACATGCCTATCCATTTATACCCCATCATTGAAGTGAAGACATTTTGTAGTAGGGAGAAGAATTTTCAGAACATAGATTTTTTGGGTGGGTGGTTAATTCTTAGAATTCTTTCACTTGGTTCATGGTTTTTGGAAACTGTCAGAAGTGTCATCTGCTTTCCTTCATTCTTGTTTTAGCGCAAACTGTCTTAAAGTGTCTTTTTGTTCAGTGTCTCAGTTTGCTGGAGTAAGTACTTCATGGAACGTCTCTCCAAGATGCAGTATTCTCTTGGAGCCAAGACTTCCTTAGAAGTCTCCCTGTCTCGTAGGTGGGCTCTGGCACCTGGGTTGGAAATTCTTGGGTTTTTTTTTTTTTAGTGTAGCAGGGTTCTGATGGACTAAGTGTGTCTGAGAGGAAAGGCCTATGTTTTTCCCCCTGTCTTTGATGACCAGGGTCACCAGACATTGCTGCCTGACCTGTGGTATCTGTAATCCTTCCATTCACACACCTTCTCATCCATCATTTCTCTTTCTCTTTAGCCATAACCAGCAGACCACAGCATTCAGGCATCCTGTGACGGGGCAGTTTTCTCCAGAAAACAGTGAATTCATTCTTCAAGAAGAGTAAGTATTTTTATGTACTCTCCTTATCTGGGCAGAGTATGGGAGACTAAAGGCATTTGCTGAAAACAAAACTTGCTGGATTGTTTTCTCTCTGAGACAGAGGGGCTTGGAGTGAGTGGATTGGCTGATTCAAAGAGGAATATGAGAAGAATTTTGTTTTTCAATCTCCAGACTTCTCTCAGTGACAAGAGATGGAAGAGGAGAGATGGTACAGGGATGTGCTGTGATGGGTATTGTCAGAGCTTCTTAAAAGTTCTCTTTCCCCTGAATGAACCCTTTCTCCTGATACATCTTCTGGCACATTAGTTCTGTTCAGAGAGGATGCACTCATCTGGGTGAAAATATAGCGGCACACATCTGTAGTACCAGATACTTGGGAGGCTGAGTTGGGAGGATGGATTTGAGCCCAGGGGTTCAAGGCTAATAAGACCCCATATCTTTTTTTCTTCCTTTTTTTTTTTTTAAAAGACAGGGTCTTGCTTTGTCACCCAGGCTGGAGTGCAGTGGCACAATATTGGCTCCTTGTAGCCTTGACCTCCCTGGGTTCAAGCAATCCTCCTGCCTCAGCCATCCAAGTTTCTGGGACTACAGGAATGCACCACCATACCCAGCTGAATTTTGTATATTTTGTAGAGATGGGGTTTTGCCATGTTGCCCAAGCTGGTCTCAAACTCCTGGGCTGAAGCAATCCTCCTGCCTTGGCCTCCTAAAGTGCTGGGATTACAGGCTTGAGCCACCACATCCTGCCCTGGATCCTATCTCTTAAAAAATGTGTGTATATAGTGTGTGTGGGGAGGGGGGTGGATAGGTGGGGAGAAGGGGTGTGTAGCCTCAGACTGAGCTAAACCAGCCTCCCAGGGAAGCCTCAAATAAGAGTCCAAAGTCCAAAGAGTAGAGCTGGTAATCCCCATTGTCCCTGGACATTCCGAGTTCTTTCTGTTCTCTTTTCCTGAAATGGGAACTTTCCTGCTCCTCAGCTTGGTTTCCACAGGGCTTTCAGGGTGCTCACAGGTGGCTTCTAACACCCAGGGCTTGTCTACTTAAAAATACATGTAGAGCCCAAGCAGGATGTGTTTTCCCAAAAAAGGAAGGCAAGAAATGTGCACAGGTGGCTTTGCCCCCTTCCATTCATTTGAGACAGTTCTATTTGAAGAAAACATTTGTCTTCAGAAGACAACAGGTAGGTGTTAGCTTTAAAGGTTTTTTTTTCTTCTTCAAATCATTTTTCCTCTGTTTAGTCACTTAGATCAAATATGATCTTAAAATAAACTCTCAGTATTTATATTTTACAGCATTTCCCTCCCTCAGTACTTCCACCTTTAAACTTTTTATTATGGAAAGAAAATTAACATAGACAAAAGAGAGAGAGATGGTCAATTCAATATTCTCATTGCCCATCTTCAACAATTTCCAAAACATGGCTAATTTTATTTCATCTATCCCCTCCCCCTCATCTCCTAGATTATTTTGAAGCAAATTCCAAACATATCATTTCATCTCTATAGTGTTTTCAGCTTAGAATCATTATCCCACAGTACGTTTAAAGCTAGAAAGCTATAATTATGGTGAAACTGACATCCTTGCACATTTGCTCTGTGCTGGAGGCTTTACATGCATATCTCATTTAATAGGATAATCCTGAGAGAGAGAGAGAGACTGTCATAGCCATTTTAGAGATGAAGAAGCTGGGACCCAAAGAAGTGCCCAGAGATACACAGCTAGGAGAGCCAAGATGCTATCCCAGGTTAGCCAGGCTTCAAGGCCTGTGCTGCCTTTGCGTGGTGCTCTCTTCATCAAGTCCAACTCCTATCACAGTCAGAGGCCACTTCCTAAATTATTTTGATGCTGGCGGTCCATGGGAGATGACAGTCAGGGGCTGGGATTGGGAGTCTTGACTTTGGAAGCATTAATACTAGTAGAGAGAGTGAGTGGAAGGTAAAGATTGTCTTGTCTCCTAGATTGAGAAAGAACTGCTGTTTGAAGAGAGCCAGGATGTGGATTCCCCAAATTCCAGCTCAGAATGAATTTGTTTATAGAATCCTGAGTTCTTAGGAGGTCACTGGGTTCAGTCCTCAGGCATCCCAGAGACACAGGTGCTTGTCGTTATTAAGTCTGGATGGAGAATCCATCAGAACCTTTAGCTTGGGAAGTTACCAACTTCCATAAGAGCTGCAAGAAAATGCAGACCTACCACTACAAAACACTTGTCACACACAATTCCTTTTCCTCTCATTCTTAACAGAAGACTTTGTCTCCTGACCATTCCTTAGAAGGTAGCCTCTTTCCTTCTACCGAAACATCTGTGTAGTTAATTTCAATTCCATCCAGCGTCCAAGGAAAAGATGCACCTTCTTTTCAAGGCTTACTTTTTCCCTCTAGATCCCATCTCCTGGATGTCATGGGGTACCTGCTTGTCTCAGGTGGTGGGTGGCACTGATTGGCCACACATTACTTGCAACAGGCAGAATACACTGTAGGCATTAAGAAGGGAGGATTCCTATGGACTGATGTGATGATTCCTGCATTTATTAAATACCGAGTGTATGCCTACATTGTGTCTGGGGCTGTGCTGGACTCTATAGGTACAGCAGCAAGCAACACAGATGTGGTCCTGGTGGTGAGGAGCTTACTGTTGAGTAGGGAAGATGCCTACTCTTATTAGTGTGAATAGATACATCTCCTCACTGTTGGCAGGTGGGACTCACCTGAGCTGCTCGGAATAATGTGTGCATGCCCCTCAAAGGATAGTTTCTCATTTTACAGATTAGAGGCATGGAGAAGAGAAATAATGTGAAAGCTATGATCTGATGGTTCCAGAGGACATGAGTTCTGAGTGTTCTAATTCCTGTGTCAGTTATACAGAATCAGTCAGAATAGGCTAGGGTCTGCTGTGATAATAAGAGATCACAAATGTGAAAAGTGTTTGTGATAGAGGAAACATAAAGTTCAATGGGAGTTGATAAATGGGGACTCCAACCTGGCTTAGGGGCCACAGAAGGCCTCCTCACTGGGGAAGGGATGTAGTTTAAATTGAGGTCTATCTAGTCAAGATGAACAACCTGGGCAAAGACCTAGAGGGGAAAGAGGGTAGAGCATGGGGGAATCTACACCAGTTGAGGGAAAGTGAAAAATGAGCACTGGATGGATTCTGGAGGTACTTGGAAAGTGAAATGAACAGGATTTGTTGATTGATTGACTGTGATAGGGATGAAAGAGAGGAAAGGCTTTCTTGAAGCCTCTGGCCCTAAACTGGAGGAAGAGGGAAGATTTACATAAGGGAAGATAAGTGTATGCATGTGCATGTGTGTAGGTGTCGTTCACAGCTGAGGGGAGTGTGACCAGCCTTGGTGGGGTCAAAGGGTAAAAAGGCTGACTTGCTGTAGAGGTTTGTGAAGGGGAGTGTGTAGATAAGGTTGAAGAGGGGGGCTGCAGCCAATTACCTAAATTGCTTCCTCCTAAGTGAAATACACTTAACATTTGCCTCCTAGGGAAGCTCTGGAGGGTGAGTGAGGCATGATTTCTCCTCACAGAAACAGTTTTTTTAAATTATGCAAATGAATGAGATTCTTGTTTTGTTCCTTTAGAGGAGCTTAATTTTATTGTGTAGTGTGTTATGTCTCAGACTAATGTCTCTAGTAGAAAAAGGAAAACTGGCTCCTTTTTTTTTCTTCTCCAAAGAGAATCTGCTAAGGCCAAGCACTGGAAGTTGTAACCACATTGACTCCTTTTGCCAGAGCCTCCACCCCAGTTACCTGTAGTGAATTCTTCTGGAGCAGTGGTTCTCAAAGTGTGGTCTTTGAATCAGCATCATCTGAGAAGGTGTTAGAAATGCGAATTCTTGGCCCCACCCCAGACCTACTGAATCAGAGAATCTAGAGGTAGGGCCCAGCAATCTGTGTTTTCACAAGACTTCCAGGTGATTCTGATGCAGGTAAAAATTTAAGAGCCACTGATTTAGGCAATTTGCTCTTTTCATAGCTTCTAAATGACTCCCAAGTTTTCTCTTCACCTCCAGGTGTCTTCCCACTTCACCTCCCAAGTGTCCATCCGTCATTCTCAGGGCTACAGTGACAATCTTAGGTAGATTTTTGTCACATAATCTTGAGTTTCTTCCTCTGTAGGAATAAGAGAAAAAGAATTTTTTTAAAACCCATCTCCATGGTGACTTCTCCTAGGAGATTATTGGTGTGAACAGATACAGCTCCCCATTGTTGGCAGGTAGGACTTGCCCGAGCTGCTTGGAATAACCCATGCACACACCTCCAAAAGATGGCTTCTCATTTTACAGGTCAGAGGCATACAGAAGAGAAATAATGTGAAATCTGTGACCTGATGGGGCCAGAGGACATGAGCTGTGAGTGTTCTAGTTCCTGTGTCAGCCATACAGAATCAGGCGAGATAGGCTAGGGTCTGCTGTGGTAACAACAACAAACAAAGGCTAGTTTCTCACATTCTTTTCATGTCCATCGTAGGTCACCTTATGGACTCTGCTGTCTTTTTTTTTTTTTTTTTTTTAAGACAGAGTTTCACTCTTGTCACCCAGGCTGGAGTGCAATGGTGCAATCCTGGCTCACTGCAACCTCTGCCTCTTGGTTTTAGGCAAGTCTCCTGCCTCAGCCTCACAAGTAGCTGGAATTACAGGTGCCTGCTATGATATCCAGCTAATTTTTGTATTTTTAGTAGAGACTCGTTTCACCATGTTGGCCAGGTTGGTCTCCTGACCTTAGGTGATCCACTCTCCTTGGCCTCCCAGAGTGCTGGGATTACAGACATATAAGCCACTGCGCCCGGCCTGCTCTGCCCTCTTTACTGAGGATGGCTTCATTTCTGTAAGAGAACTTGTCAATTGGGCACTGGCTCTTGCACTCACATTTCTTCAGGTATAAAGCAAATCACAGGACCACTTTAAACTTCAAAGGGGGCAGAGAAGCGCATATTTATTATGTACCTGGGAAGAGAATCAGAAGTATTTGTTGGACAGCACTAATTATTACCCTTAATAAACCACAATCCAGATTTGTCAAGGGAGATGGGACCTTTTGAGTCTCACTTACAAGCTGCTTTTGCTGTGTGGAGTCCATCCTTCTTTTCTCTTTTCATTTCTTCTTTTCTTTTCTTTCGAGACGGAGTCTCCCTGTGTTGCTCAGGCTGGAGTGCAGTGGTGTGATCTTGGCTCACTGCAACCTTTACCTCCTGGGTTCAAGTGATTCTCCTGCCTCAGCCTCCTGAGTAGCTTGGATTACAGGTGTGTGCCACCACGCCTGGCTAATTTTTGTATTTTTAGTAGAGACAGCGTTTTACTGTGTTGCCCAGGCTGGTCTTGAACTTCCAGCCTCAAGCAATCTGTCTGTCCCAGCCTCCCAAAGTGCTGGGATTACAGGCGTGAGCCACCCACCTGGCCTAGAGTGCTCATTTTCTCATTTGACCTTTTCTGTTATGCTACCCAGTTTTTTGTTATACTCCTTGAGGGGAGTGGGCATCAGTCAATGAATCCTGTAGCTTTGTTCCCCCAGGAGACATTCCTTTACCCCCCACCCCTGAACAGCAGGTATGTGAAAATGCCTCATGAGAGAGCTAATACAAGCTCAGGCTGTATTAAAATTACAATGCATAGAGAAAGGGGGGGGATAGTTCTGTTATATCATGGCTTCTGTGAATCACTTCATTCATTCATTCAATACAAATTGATGGAGTACCGAGGACATGCCAAGCTGCAAACACTGTGTTCTGGATACTAAATTTTAAGAGAGGTGTTGAGCAATTGATATTCCCCTGAGGAGGGGGACCATTATGGCGAGGGTTCTAGAAGGCTTATCCTGTGACCATTGCAATTAATCTGCAGGAGAGAAGATGGAAGATGTGGTAAAAGTCTTCAAGAAGGGCCAGCAGATGGAAGTGGGGTGCATTTATCATGTGGCTGGCAAAGGCAGATGTCAGATCCATGAGTGAAAGCTATAGGCAGGCAAATTTCAACTCAACTCTATAATTTTCTAAGACACTGTATTAGTCTTTTCTCATGCTACTAATAAAAACATACCAGACTGAGTAATTTATAAAGGAAGGAGGTTTAATTGACTCACAGTTCCACATGGGTGGGGAGGCCTTACAATCATGGCAGAAGGCAAATGAGGAGCAAAATCACATCTTACATGGCTGCAGCCAAGAGAACGTGTGTAGGGGAACTCCCCTTTATAAAACCATCAGATCTTGTGAGACTTACTATCACAAGAACAGCGTGGGAAAAACCTATTACCATTATTCAGTTACCTTCCACTGGGTCCCTCCCGTGACATGTGGGAGTTATGGCAGCTACAATTTAAGATGAGATTTGGGTGGGGATGCAGCCAAACCATATCAGACACTTTATAGCATCCCTTGTTTCAGGATCTAGGAATTCCTTGTTAACATTAAATGAAGTATTCTATCCCCTAGAATAAGAGTTGGGAGATTTTAAAATGAATAATATTAATAGTATTGCTAGTATTATTTTTATAGCTAACACTTGGCACCCTTACTATTACCAGGTTCTTTTCTAAGTGCTTTACATATATTTAATTTTCACAGCAATCCTGTGAGGAAGATACCATTATTATCCTACTAAGGCACAGAGAGATTAAGAGTCTTGCCAAAGGTCAGACAGAGAGTAAGTGGTAGAGTCAGGATTTGAATCCAGGTAGTCTGGTCCTAGATGCTGTGCTTCTAAACACTATGCTATACTGTTTCTGATTTTGGAGGTCTTCCGTGGACAATCCTCTTCCTTGTCCATACTCAGCGTGCTGATTGAGTAGGCTACTGCTGCAGAGAGATTTTAGTTGTAATTGTATTTGCGGCAATGAAATTTCATCTGTAATAACTTTGCACTTGTTTGAAAGATGCCAAGCCTCCTCGGTAGTCTTTTCTTCAGAAAATGTTCTCAAACCTTTTATCTTGGGGCCTAATTTCCAGTGATTGGATCATTTTGCTCCTTTCCTAAGCCTCTTGCCTGATTCTCAGTGACTTTCTGGAATTGTGAGCTTGAAGCCACACCCGTTCTGGCTAAAGGAGCCACATGCAGGGCCCCTCCTAAAGAGGTAGTCCTTGACACAGAACTTCCAGGACTACGGTTTTGGTGTTTGGTGCTCATGTACAGGAGTGTTTTCTCCTCAGTGCTGGGCTGCCCAGGGAGCCACTGACAAACGCCTCTGCAGCTTTCGGGGAAGAGGAGAGAAGCGTTCCCAAGCAGTGACGCTGGCAGCTGACTGACAGCAGGCTGTGTACACTGATCCACAGGCTCTGCCAAGCATTTGATATTGAGGTGGGGCCTAAGGTTGGGAGAAGAGAGTATGTGCTTAGGAAGTTCAGAGGCCCACTCGTGTGCTGAGACGCCAGCTGCAAGGCATGCAAGATCACTTTGGAGGTTCCAAACCTGGAGGGTGCCCTTGCTTGACCTGCCTTTCCCAGCATCCCAGTGAGTTTAGCTTGTTGTTTTCATTGGAGTCTGAGCAGCCTTCAGTTTTCTCATTGGCTTATTTGGAAAAGAAACACAAGTTGGAATTTCCTGGAATGTTGTGAGTGGTGTTTGGAGGATACCACTTAAAAAAGATACTGTCTTGCCAAAGGTAAGAATTATCTTCCAGATCTTTGACCTCTTTGCTAAAGGTGGTTTATTTTGCGGGTTGCAGGGTAAGACTCTTCCATGGCATGTGCTGATTATGGGCTTGGGGGCGGGGTATCATTTGCTGCTAGGAGATGCTCCTGTTCCTCCTGCAGCTTCAAGTTGGTAAAGCGGCAGTGAGAGGTTTAGAGCACTGGAGGGGGAGGTGCTCCTAAACTCCCAAAGGAGTCTGTCCTGTTGCTCATCTGCTGAGCCCTCGGCTGTGAGGCTAATGCTTTGCTGTCTACAGTTGATACAACCAGCACCTTGTCTCTAGATGCTGGCAGTCTTGGGCTAGCTTTGCCTGTTGTGTTCGGTTGCCATGGTAGCAGAAAAATGAGGAAAAATGGAAACACCTGGCAAGCAGATGCAGAAACTTGACTGTTCAGTTTTCTTCCCTGGACTAGGAGACAGTGTTTGTGACAGTAGCAGGTAGGGGAAGAGATGGTGATGGGGCCTTTAGTTCATTCAGACACCTGGGTGTTGGCTGGGCTTTTGGTGTTGCTGTTTTTAAGGGCATTGGCACTGGGGATGCAGACATTGCCACACAGCAACCATGTCTTTGGCTCTGTCTATGCTGGGCAGAAATGCTGCCGTGGTGGCTTTGCTGTGTGAAGAAGGGAAGCTGCTTCCTGCAAGTAGTAATTTTGTTTCTTCCTGTGACTTCCCTTCTTGTCCTCTTCTTTTACCTCCCCCTAGTCTTGGATGTGCTCTGATCTGCAATAAAAAATATCATTGTCTAATGAGAGAAGTAGCTGCTTGTTAAGCTAGGAGGAGCGGATAGGCTGGAAGAGGGCTCACTAAAGGCACTGGTTAAAAGAGGCTGACCCAGGGTCAACAACAGAGCAGGGCCTTGTAGCAAGTTCAGGGCAATACTCTGATTTGGGGAACAGGTGTGGGGAGGTGGGGGTGGCAGCACACAGTGCTTATGGGGTTATTTTCATGCCAGGTGAGGGGCTGCTGTTTGGGCTGATTTCTAGCTCTTGGGGTTGAGTGGGGTGAGAAACTGCAGCCTGTGTTCAAGAAAGGACTTGAGGGGGAAGGAGAAGGAACACAGTAAGCCATAGTTGAGTAATGAGGCCGTAGTTGCTGAATGAAAACCCGTGTCAGACAGCCTCCCCCAGGGTGTTGGGAATTTACAGTGAGCGTTGGCGGTCTGTCTGTGTGTGTCTCTTTCTCTGGGAAGAGAGGGTGTGGAGGTGTCTGCCTGTTTGGGATAAGAGCTTTCTTTTATTTCCTGGTTTTCATTGTGCATTGCTTTCCCCAAACCCTTAGCTGATGGGTGTAAGCTGCTAAAAAAATGTGCTAGTGTTTGTGAATGTGTCTTCTTCTTATTTACTTTTCCTCTATGTCAGTAGTTTTAGTTGAGCTCTCTGTGTGTCGATTCCTTCAGGACAGAGCATGACTTTGGGGGCCAACTTAACTAGGAATTAATGGGATAAAGGTGTCATTTAATAAGGTGTTCTCAGTAACAGATTTGTGTTTCCTTATAGCTTTCTAACCTCCCATCATAGCCTTGATGATTTTATTTATTTATTTATTTATTTATTTATTTTTGAGATGGAGTCTTGCTCTGTTGCCCAGGCTGGAGTGCAGTGGCACAATCTTGGCTCACTGCAACCTCTGCCTCCTGGGTTCAAACAATTCTCCTGCCTCAGCCTCTCAAGTAGCTGGGATTACAGGCATATGCCACCATGCCTGGCTAATTTTTTGGTATTTTTAGTAGAGATGGAGTTTCACCATATTGTCCAGACTGGTCTCAAACTCCTGACCTTGTGATCGGCCTCCCAAAGTGCTGGGATTACAGGCGTGAGCCACTGTGCCTGGCCAACTTACTTATTTATTTAATGAATGAGACTGAGTCTTGCTCCATGGCCAAGGCTGGAGTGAAATGGCATGATCTTGGCTCACTACAACCTCTGCCTCCCAGCTTCAAGCAATTGTGCCTCAGCCTCCTGAGTAGCTGGGACTACAGGTGTGCACCACCATTCTCAGTTAATTTTTGTATTTTCTGTAGAAACAGGGTCTCATTATGTTGCCCAGGTTGGTCTTGAACTCCTGAGCTCAAGCAATCTGCCCACCTTTGCCTCTCAAAGTGCTGAGGTTACAGGTATGAGCCACCCAGCCAATTTTTTTTTAATTTTAGTAGAGACAGAGTCTCGCTACATTACCCAGACTAGTCTTGAACTCCTGGCCTCAGGTGATCCTCCCACCTCAGCCTCCCAAAGTGCTAGGTTTATAGGCATGAGCTACTGCTCGCAGCCCTTGATGATTCTTGACATTACTGTTCTCCTGAGGAAAGAATAGGAACCTAATCCTCCAGCCACAGAGTTACTGTGCTTTAAACAATTTTTTTTTTCAGATTAGATACTATTGGGATGTTTATAGGAGATGACTGTTTAGAAGTTAATTGTTTGGCACCTTGAGCTTTCTGGAGACGTATGCCTTGGAAATAAAGTGTAGCTGGGATTTAAATTCTGGGATCTTCACTAGTAACAGTTCCAGATGATGCTTTGCATGTCATGGGTGCTTTATGGTTTTCAGTGTCATTTCAAGTCACTCAACTACTTTGTGAGATGAGAGGTAGTTTCTACTTATTTTTCAAAATTGGAAACCAAGGTCCAGAGAACTGATGTGACTTGTGGAGGAGTCAGTAAGCTGCAGCACTTGGCTGAGATCCAGTTATTCTGGGCTCTTGCTCTTTCCCCCACCCCAGGATTTCCTTGATCTGGGGGTTGGTCTTAGGGCTGAAAAGAGCAAAAGCCTGCTTCTCTCAGACCTTGGAAACTGCCATAGTGGTCTCTCTGTGGCAAAGCCCAGGTTTTGGAGTCCAATTTCTGTCTTGAATAAGTTATTCATCTCTCTAAGCCTTGGCTTCCTCCTCTGTAAATGGAGATACTAACACTGACTTTGCGGGGTTAGGTGAGATAATGCAGGCCAAGTGCCTGGCATACAGTAGGTGCTCAGCGAGTACAGCCTCGTCCCTCTGCTTGCTTGACTTTGTGTACCTGTCCTGAAGAGTTGGTGTTACTTGTCTTGGTGACCTGCTTATTGCAGCACCGTAGACATTTTGCTGTGATTCCTTCATTCTGCTTCAGCTCACACCATTGATTGAGAGGTTCCCAGTAACCAAATCCCATTAACTAAACCCACCTAATTTCAGACCCAACAGCTTCTATATCTGTAACCTCTCTTTCTTCCTACATCTGCCAGTGTCATATGCATTTAGTCCTGAAAATGCAGGAAGCAGCAGCACTCCTTTTATAGATAGGGACAGAGAAACTGTCTTCCCGCTCAGGCTCACTTCACATATCCTTGACAAAGTTCAGAGGAGAACCAAGTCACTTTTCACCTGGGCTTCTCCAGACTGATTTTTCTAGTCCTAACTTCTTTTGTTCATTTCAGTTGGGAGGAGGTTGCATTCAAACTCTAGCTCACTGTTTTCATCTTCAGCCCACATCCCTCCAGCAAAATAATCAGCATTCATGTAGCCCAAGCCAGGGAGAGGGAAGTCTTTGTTCCAGTCATCCCACTGTACTTGGGATTTCAGATAACACAGAAACCTGGCAAACAGGCTTTTAAGTTAATAGGTTTTATTTGACGACATCAGCAGTCTGTGTGTGCAGGATTTTGCGTCTCCTCTCCCAGGGGTCTGTGTGACTCAGTGTGCCCGAGGGCATGCTGCTGGGAACTGAGTGCCTTTTAAGGTTGCTCAGCTCAGGGGCACAAGCTCTTCTCTGGGAAGTGGAGACGATTCTTAGATAAGACTCCTCAGTGGAGTACACTCATTCTGAGGAGTTGAGAACGTACCAGTGTCTGCCCTACCAGGCTCTTAATGGGAAACACGCCCGTAGGGTGTAACTGGCTGAAGCAAATGTACCAGAATGCCCGCATCCAAGTGAAGGATGTTCCTTTCAGTGTTTCTTCAGGAGGCTATACACATGCATTGTTGATGTCCCATTGCTCATTGCCCATTGCGGTAAACCACCACTAGAAGTTTCCATCAGAGCCAGTTTTTTAGCCAAGTGAGAAAATTGTTTTCGAGACTTTTTTCATATCCCCACTTTTAGATACCAAATGGTATTCCCAAGCATGACCACCATTTTTTTTAACTAGTTGTAATTCCAGATAACTTGTAGTTATTTCTAAAAGTCGTAGTCATCCTTAGAAAACCTAAGAGATCATGACCCACGTTGAGAGCTTCAAAGGAACATCCTCTGAAGGCCAATCTTGTTCCCTGGACAAGTGAGTAGCTATGTGTGCCTTGTTCTTTCAAAGAGCGAGGTCAGGACCTGCCAAGTATGAATTGAGTCTATTCCTTGAGTTGGGAGCTGTCACTGCTCATCTGGGGCCTTGGTGAAGACATCCTCCCTGTTTGTAGACAATACAGTTCCTTCCCTGGGGCAGATATAGTTTGGACTTTAGTCACGTCTCCTAATAAGGCTTCTATGGGTGTGGCTGAGTGGTGTAGAAATGAGGAGTCGAGTTGTCTTCATGTGTGTTTTCCTATTCTTTCCCCACTCCTTGCCCATCACTGCCCCTCACTGATGTCCAGTCTTGGGACGATAACCAGTCATTCTCTAGCCAAAATCTGTTTATACCTGGCTCCCTAGGTGGGAGTTGTACCCTCTTTCCTCATTTACCCAAGGCTGCAGGGAAGTCATCTTTCTTTCCATGTTACTGGCTGGGAGTAGCCCCCCAGCCAGCTGGCATCCCAGAAACTAGGGTGGGGAGATGTGGGGCTAGAATGTGCGGGTTTTGGGGGTGATTAAAGTTAGATGTCAAGATTGTAAGGTGCTTTATACTGCACTGGTGAGATGATTTAAAAGCATATTTTTAGGCTAGGCGTGGTAGCTCACTCCTGTAATCCCAGCACTTTGGGAGGCCAAGGCAGGTGGATCACTTGAGGTCAGGAGTTCGAGACCAGCCTGACCAACATGGTGAAACTCCCTCTCTACTAAAAATACAAAATTATCTGAGTAGCTATGTGTGCCTTATCCTTTCAAAGAGCGAGGTCAGGGCCTGCCATGTATGAATTGACTAACATGGTGAAACTCTCTCTCTACTAAAAATACAAAATTATCTGGGTGTGGTGGTGTGTGCTCATAATCCCAACTACTTGGGAGGCTGAGGCAAGAGAATCGCTTGAACCCAGAAGGTAGAGGTTGCAGGAGCTGAGATCACGCCATTGCATTCCAGCCTGGGCAATAAGAGCAAAACTTTGTCACACACACAAAAAAAGGCCGGGCAGGGTGGCTCATGCCTGTAATCCCAGCACTTTGGGAGGCCAAGGCAAAAGTATCACAAGGTCAGGAGTTCGAGACCAGCTTGACCAACATGGTGAAACCCTGTCTCTACTAAAAATACAAAAAATTAGCCAGGCGTGGTGGTGTGTGCCTGTAATCCCAGCTACTCAGGATGCTGAGGCAGGAGAATTGCTTGAACCCGGAAGGTGGAGGTTGCAGTGAGCCGAGGTCACGCCATTGCACTCCAGCTTGGGCAACAAGAGCAAAACTTCATCTCAAAAAAAAAAAAAAAAGGCTGGGTACAGTGGCTCATACCTGTAATCCTAGTACTTTAGGCCAAGGCAGGCGTATCACAAAGTCAGGAGTTTGAGACCAGCCTGACCAACATGGTGAAACCTTATCTCTACTAAAAATACAAAAAAATTAGCCAGGTGTGGTGGTGGGCACCTGTAATCTCAGCTACTCAGGAGACTGAGGCAGAATTGCTTGAACTTGGGAGGCAGAGGTTGCAGTGAGCCGAGATCACACCATTGCACTCCAGCTTGGGTAACAAAGTGAGATTCCATCTCAAAAAACAAAAAAGATTGTAAGGTGTAAAAATGACAACCATAGCTATTTGACCTGGATTTCCTGGCCAGTCACATGTTCAGATAGTCTTTTCTTTGTTTATAGAGGTGGAATGGCATATCTAGTTGATAGAATGTGATGCAGTTATTTGAAATGATGTGAACTAGCTTAAACTAATGGAGAAAGTGTTTACAATAAGTTTTTAAAATGAAGGTGTGAAATCACATATATAATTTTGATTATATGTAAACAAAAAAGCACCCCTTTTCTCCCTACCCCCACCCCTGCAAAAAACCCAGGCATATAAAAAGAATGGAAGTAACTATACCAAGTGTTGCAAATGGTTTTCCTTTCAGAACTGGACTATGGGTGATGTTTTTCTCTCTTTTCGGCTTTTTCTTATATTTCTCAAAAACTCTGTAATAAACCTATAATGTCTTAAGTGGGAACAAATTACATTTGATAAAATCCCAAGCTGGCTGGGCATTGTGGCTCATGCCTGTAATCCTAGCACTTTGGGAGACCAAGGCGGGTGGATCACCAGAGGTTAGGCGTTCAAGACCAGCCTGGCCAACATGGTGAAATCCCATCTCTACTAAAAATATAAAAATTAGCTAGGCTTGGTGGCGAGTGCCTGTAATACCAGCTACTAGGGAGGCTGAGGCAGGAAAATCACTTGAACCCCGGAGGCAGAGGTTGCAGTGAGCTGAGATTGCGCCACTGCACTCCAGCCTGGGCAACAGAGTGAAACTCCATCTCAAAAAAAAAAAGGAAGAAAAAACCTAAACAAATCTTTTTTATGGTTGGACCTTGTGTCCTGAATTTCAACTTAGAGATAAGAGCTGCCATAACTGAAGCAACCTGAGTTCTTTTTCCTTGTCTCAACCTCCGGAAGTCTGAAGAGTCAGGCAAGACCAGGTTCCAGGATGTTTTGGACATAGTTCTGTCTGGAGAAAGAGGGTGGACAAGGCAGCCTCTGGGAGCCCCTTTCTGCCCCTGATCCGCGAGTATCTTGCTGCATACAGCCTCTGCCAGCAGCAAGTATGGTGACATTTCTCCCTCCGAGTGGGGAGCAGCAACAAAAGTCTGGCTGGGTTGGAGCCCGGGGGCGGGGAATCTGGAGTGAGTGTCTGAGCTGATAAGGAGCCAGTGCTCTTTCTGCCTGGTAGGACTTGTATCTCCGGCTGCCAAGCATCCCACAGGGCCCAGCCCTTTGGGAAGCTGGTGCCTGCTACGGTGGTCCTGCTGCTGGCATTGCTTGGAAAGTGCAGTAGTCACGGATACTTCTGCAGAGAACTTCCCTTGTGGTGTTGGAGATTGGGCTCTGTCTCAGGGCACAGGAAGGATTGCTTATCTTTTGAGCAGCAGGGTCTTAGAAGAAAACAGCATATTTTCCCGGTGGAAACTAGGAAATTTTTCCTCGTTGCATTGCTCTAAAAGTGGCCATGTGAAGGATTTTCAGAGAGCGGCTTTGTCAGCTGCATCCTGCCCGGATCCTCCAGCTCCATCTCCTAGGGTCCTTGCCCAGGCCTCCAAAGCAGATTTTCTCCACTCTTCAGGCAAGGAGCCTCAGTTTTCTGTGGTCTGCCTGGTCTCCAGTGACCTGGATCCTATTGCCTATTGGAGCAGTGGACAGAACTTGGAAACTTCCACTTTGAGGAAGGACTTAGCAGGGTCTTGGCATCAGGCATCCAGCTGTTCAGAGATAGGTACTGGATCTGTGTGAAGGCATTTGTCCCTGCTGCCTTAAAAGACTGGCAAATGCTGGGGCTCTGTGGAGGCAGGTGAGGACTTTTCAGTGGCTCTTGAGTGTTGCACTGAGATGCTCCCAGAGAGCTGGCCCTTCCAGGGCAGCTTCTCGGTGGGAAGCTCCATGTTTCTGGGATGTTGATGGGGAAGCCCCAGAGATTCTTACTGGGGCCTAAGGCTTACTTCATTTTTTCCTGCTCTCCTGGTTTGGCACAAGGGGTTAATATCTCTGATAGCTCTATTTTGAGGCAAATGGAGTGTTCTCAGAATAGGTCTCTTTGTTGAGTAGTCTATTTTGGGAGACAAGCCCCACTGGCATTTATGCAAGGGATTCTCTGTGTGTATCTGGGGGTGTGGTTGTGTGCGCAAGTGATTTCTTGTTACTAATTATAAACAGCTTCTTTTGGGAGCCAGGGAAATGGAGGTGTGTGTGAGGGCATGGATTGCTCTTGCATGCTGAGAAGAGTGGCGCATCTGTGTGTGCCCATCAGATGGGGCAGTTGTCATAGACACCTGGGTGAGTGTGGGGACTTCCAGACATCAGCAGGGATGACAGTCTGTGCTCCTTTTTTGGGGTGTCAAGCTGTGGAGATGTGCCCATCTGTCATCCTCTTAATTCCCTGAAGCATACGGGCAGACTGGCCATCACAGCCCTCTGGCTGCAGTCTGAAGTCAGGCAGCCTCCAAACCATCAGGGCTGGGTTGTTTTAAGGCCCAGCAACCAATTCCTACCTGGAACCAATCTTACTGCGCTTCCTACTCTGCAGCTCAGCTCTTACTCACTGGAATCCCCTATTTTTCCACAGGTCGAATCCACGTATGTCGAAGCAGGACAGAAACCAAAGACCGTCCAGCATGGTCAGTGAAACATCCACAGCAGGGACCGCCTCCACCCTGGAGGCCAAGCCTGGACCCAAGGTGAGCTCCTGGCCACTGGTTCCTTCCTTCCCCTCTTTTATATTTTGCCAAGCCCCTTTGTAACCAGAAGTCCATTTAATCTTCACTATAATTTTGTGACAGAGACCCATAAGAAGTGTTCTCCCCAAATGACAGATCAGGAAATTGCGGCCAAGAGGGGTATGTCCCTTGTGCAACAAAGCAGGTGATTGCTGCCAGACCCAGCACCCATGTCTAGTTCCTGGAGCATGTTCTTCACTTTCCTTGCATGGTTGGGAGGGCCATGTTTCTGTTTACATGTAGCTGTGTGTTAAAGAGAGCCTGGAGAGATTTGGAGACAGGAGGCCCTGAGGAAGGGTGCCCAGAAGTTTTTGTGCTGCAGGTGTAGAAAACACTAGGATCAGGGAAAATAACCAGCATTGCAGAGAGGAGGAGAGTGCTGAGGGTGAACCCAGATAGGAGGGGTAAATATCTGGAAATTGGCAAAAAGCTGTGACCGAAAATTAGCTTTGCTCCAGAAAGCCATGGAACATATTAGAGCCAACAGCTGCTGTTGAAAGTTGACTGAAAATTTTCTTTTAATTTTTTTTTCTGTGACCCAGCTGGGAGGTTTGCCGGGTCTTGGGCTTGCCTTTTAATTAGAATGCTGTGGCCATGTGCACACCCGTTCCCTATCTCCTGGCTCTTCTTTTGATCAAAGGGTGCTGCCGTTTAGAGTGAGGCAGAGAGAGCCGACAGTCCTCCTAACATACAAGTGCTTTTTTTGTGCGACCTTCAGTTCTCTGCTGCTAGAGTTCAATCTGCTTTTTCGTAGATCATAAAGTCCAGCAATAAAGTCCACAGCTTTGGAAAGAGAGACCAGGCCATTCGGAGGAACCCCAACGTTCCTGTGGTGGTGAGGGGCTGGCTGCACAAGCAGGTGAGAACCCTGAGGAGTGAGAAGGTGGAGGAAATGGCTGTGGCTGAGTTCTCTCCCTTCCTAGGCCCCAGGAAGCTAGGAACAGGCACATAAGCTTTCTGTTCCTGAGTTTGTCTGAGGCAGCTGGATTCTACCTGCTGTGCTGCGTTATTTGCTGCTTGTTCTTATGAGTGGACTGTCTTCTCAATGGTTACAGCTTCTCTCCCAAAACCCATTTGACCACTTTGGCCCCTGGTGCTGTTGGCTGCCCTGGGGCCCAGGCCACAGTGTGGGTGGGTCAACGTGAATCCAGCCTTCCTGCCAGTCCTCCACCAGCACTTGCCTTCCTGATGTCAAAGAGTCTTTGTTATTATTTGGCTGAAAAAATTCATCTTTTCCTCTCCCCTTTGTCTAGCATACATATCCACCTAGCATCTCAAATTCCAAATCAGCCAAACTCAGCTCATTATCTCCTTACCACCCTGGCCCGCCATTTCTCTGAGGCTGCTTTTTCCAGATTTTAGTAATGGTACACCATTCTCCCAGGCACTCAGGTTAGAAACCTTGGCACTATCACCAGATCCTCCTTCCCTGATGTGCATTCAGTCAGGAAGCTCTGTCGGTTCTGCAGGCTGAGGCCATCCTTCATTGCAGTCCCCATTGTCAATTGATCTGCCTGGGGTTCTCTGTTCATGGCTGGGTTGTGAGTTCCCAGAGCTAGAGACCCTGTCTCTCTTGTTTTCTCCTTGCCAGTCATTCATTCATTCATCTATTCTGCAAAGTGCCTGCCATGTCCTAAGTTGCTAAGAGCAAGTACCAAGGGAAAGTAACATGGTTCCTGCCCTCGAGGAACTCATCAGCTACCAGGAGAAGCAGATAGCACATCTCTCACATGTCACATTGTCACCCAGCCCTGTCTCTTACCTAGCATAGCATCCAAAAATACCAGAGCAGTGATGTAAGTTTTGGTGAAGCTTTGTGGGAAGAACAGGAGGGCATTACATTGCATAGCACACGGGAGAAATCCCAAAAGTCCTCTTAAAATCTTCCTTCACAGCTCTGGCCCCATGGCAGCTGTAACAGCTCCTGACCTCTTCTGTTGGACACTCCTAGTACCACCCTCTCTTTCTCCCACTTGCCCCTCACAGCCCTGTCCTCCCTCTCTTGCCCATCTCTTTTTCTCACTTGAGTCATTTAACCCTCTGACTTCTTCCATTTGCATCCCTGTCCCCATTAAACAAAGGATGCTCCTTTGACATATGGAGAGAGAGGGAAGGATTTGTAAATAATTGCCAGCACCTAGCAGCCCAGGCGCATTGGCTGGCTGTAACTGTAACAGGGATCTGTGTGCTGTGGACACACAACAGAGAGTGTCTATACTGGGGAAGGGGTGGCATCATCCAGAAAGGCTTCCTGGAGGAAGTGATATCTGAACCAGACATAGAAGTGTAGATAAGACCTCCAAACAAAGCAAATATCATGTGTGAAGACCTTAGAAATCATCTGGTTGATTTGCAGAAGATAAAATTGTTAAGTAGTTGAAATCAACAAGTTAAATTTGCTTTAGCATTTTAGTAAGTGGAGGGAAAAATCCTGATGTTGTATTTCAGTTTAGAAATTGTCAGATTTTTTTTTCAAGCTTGTCAAAAACTTCTGCAGAAGGAAGACAATTTAACAGCCATTTCTATTTTTTAAATTAAAAAAAAAAAATTTTGGCTCGCGCGTGTGCCTCAGAAGTAAGTAGTGGGGTTCTGCACGCGCACCTTCACGAGGTGAAAGCAAAATGGAGGACTCGGCCTCCACCCCGCTGTCATCTTCAGCCACGACTGCAACCTCCACCTCGACTCCAGCGGCCCCGACAGCACAGAAGCAGCTGGACAAAGAGCAGGTTAGAAAGGCATTGGATGCTCTCTTGACACATTGCAAGTCCAGGAAGAACGACTATGGGTTGCTTTTGAATGAGAATGAAAATTTATTTTTAATGGTGGTGTTACAGAAAATTCCAAGTAAAGAACTGAGGGTCAGATTGCCCTTACCTCATGGTATTCGATCGGATTTAGAAGATATCTGTTTATTTACAAAGGACGAACCCAATTCAACTCCTGAAAAGACAGAACAGTTCTATAGAAAGCTTTTAAACAAGCATGGAATTAAAACCATTTCTCAGATTATCCCCTTCCAAACTCTAAAGAAGGAATATAAACCCTTTGAAGCCAAGCTCCGCCTTCTGAGCACTTTTGACTTCTTCCTTACTGATGCCAGAATTAGGTGGCTCTTACCCTCACTCATTGAGAAACATTTCTATCAAAGAAAGAAAGTTCCAGTATCTGTAAACCTTCTGTCCAAGAATTTATCAAGAGAGATCAATGACTGTATAGGTGGAACAGTCTTAAACATTTCTAAAAGAGGTTCTTGCAGTGTCATATGCATTGGTCACATCGGAATGCAGATTGAGCACATCATTGAAAACATTGTTGCTGTCACCAAAGGACTTTCAGAAAAATTGCTGGAGAAGTGGGAGAGCGTGAAACTCCTGTTTGTGAAAACTGAGAAATCGGCTGCTCTTCCCATCTTTTCCTCATTTGTCAGCAATTGGGATGAAGCCACCAAAAAATCTATGCTTAAGAAGAAGAAAAAAGAAGCAAGGAAAAAAACGAAGAGAAAGAAATCATGAAAAGCAAAAGGAGAGGAACAAAATCAGAAAGAAGAAACAGCATGCTAGCAAGCCTGCATCAGTTCTTAGTAAAGACGCTGTGGCACCTGAAAGTGGTGACGCTACAGTGAAGAAACCTGAATCGAAGAAGGAGCAGACCCCAGAGCATGGGAAGAAAAGGCGTGGCAAAGGAAAAGCCCAAGTTCAAGTGGCACATGACTCCAAAGACGAAATTCCACAGGTGGTACCAATAGGAAAGACTCCTGCTAAGGAGAATGTAGAGATTCAAAAACATGCCACAGGAAGGAAGTCTCCAACAGAGTCCTATTCCCAGCACATCTCATGGGAAGAAAAGAAAGGCCTTGCCAGCATCTGAGACCCCAAAAGCTGCAGAGTCTGAGACCCCAGGGAAAGGCCCATGGAAGAAGCCAAAAATCAAAGAAGAGGCCATGAAGGAAAATAATCCTTCTCTGGGAAAAAAAGATGTGAGATAGACTCCTAAAAAGCCAGAGGCCAAGTTCTTCACCACTCCTAGTAAATCTGCAAGAAAAGCTTCCCACACCCCCAAAAAACAGCCCCAAAAAACCAAAGTACCCCAGTCAACCTAAAATCAGTGATTCAACCAGAAGGGAACCTCAGAGCTGCCCTCAGAGCTTATTAGAAATACTCGGGTCCTGACCCCATTGGCAGCCTTTTCCAAGCGTCAGGCCTAGACTTAAAGATTTTTTAAAAACCTCCATAAGTAATTCTGACATATGTTCCTGGGTATAGTAATCTATTTTTAAATTGTCCTTCTGTGTGTTTGCTAACATGATAGAAGAAATATAGAGTGCTTCTCTATGGTTGTTCAGCACTTTGGGAATCCAAGGTGGGAGTATTATTTGAGCCCAGGAGTTTGAGACCAGCCTGGGCAACATGTGAAATACCATTTCTACAAAAGAAAAAAAAAATGGTAGCATGTACCTGTGCTCCCAGTTACTCAGGAGGCTGACGTGGAAAGATCAGGTGAGCACAGGAAGTCAAGGCTGCAGTGAGCCATGATCACACTGCTGTGCTCCAGCCTGGGTGACAGTGTGAGACTGTCTCAGAAAAAAAAAAAAAAAAAGTATAGCATTGCTTTGCCTCTGAGTATACATACTGTTGGCTTTCTGTATCACGTGAGTCTGACTCCAGGTCTCTGATGTGACCCTTTTCCTCATCTACTCAACCATCACATTCCTTTGTCTTTGTTCCAAAAGTGGCCCAGTGAGAGCCTCAATGCATGAGAATCAGCTGCTGAATTTAGGAGAAACATGAGTTTCTTGGCCTTCATGCTGAGCCTGTTGGTCTAAGCTTAAAAGTCACTGGATGAGCATGCATATGGGAAGGGAAATTAACATGGAGTCATTTATACAGCTACTGAAAAACCTACCTACAGGACGCAAGAACATGATTTATCTTCCGTAAGCCTTCCCTTCCCCTCTTCCACATTACTCCTCAGTCCATACAGATTTGCTTATGTATGACGACTCTAAGGAAACTTGGGAGAGTAGACTTTTTTTTTTTTTTTTTAGGCAGAATTTCACTCTTGTTGCCCAGGCTGGAGTTCAATGGCGCAATCTCGGCTCATGACAACCTCTGCCTCCTCCTGGGTTCAAATGATTCTCCTGGTTCAGCCTCCCGAGTAGCTGGGATTACAGGCATGTGCCTCCATTCGCAGCTAATTTTGTGTTTTTAGTAGAGATGGGGTTTTTCCATGTTGGTCAGGCTGGTCTTGAACTTGACCTCAGGAGATGTGCCCTCCTCAGCCTCCCAAAGGGATTACAGGCGTGAGCCACCCCGTCCAGTCAAGAGTAGACTATTATTGTTTGCATAATTGTCAAGTATATTCTGAAGCAGTAAACAACTTTTTAGGTATTCAGCCTTTCACTGGTTGTAAATAGGTATGCATCCATAGTAAGTCATAGATTCACTGCAGTGCAGGAATGTGCTTGCATGCAAAAGACTGAAGTGGGGCATGCTTTCAAAGATCATGTGGGTGTCGGGTGTCTTGGCTCACATCTGCAATCCGAGCACTTTGGGAGGCTGGGTGGATTGCTTGACCCCCAGAGTTTGAGACCATCCTGGGCAGCATGGAAAACCTCATTTCTACCAAGAATTAGCTGGGTGTGGTGGCATGTGCCTGTGGTCTCAGCTACTTGGGAGGATGAGATGGGAGGATTTCTTGAACCCTGGGTGGTAAAGGCTGCAATGAGTCATGATCATGACCCTGCGCTCCAGTCTGGGCAAGAAAGAGACAGAATCCCAGCCCCGTTTCCAAAAAAAGATGTTGGGCATGGTGGCTTGCATTTGTAATCCCAGCCAAGGCAGGCAGATCACTTGAGGCCAGGAGTTCCAAGACCAGCCTGATTAACATGGTGAAACCCTGTCTCTACTAAAAATACAAAAACTAGCTGGGCACAGGGACAGGCACCTGTAATCCCAGCTACTTGGGAGGCTGAAGCAGGAGAATCACTTGAACCCAGGAGGTGGAGGTTGCAGTGAGCTGGAGATCACACCACTGCATTCCAGCCTGGGCAGCAGAGCAAAACTGAAAAAAAAAACAGATGTGTAGGTCTCCCTCAAGTTAGAGGAGTTTGGGCAGTAGGGGGGAAGGTCCTACTCTGTTGCCCAGGCTGGAGTGCAGTAGTGCCATCAGCTCCAGTCTCAATTTCGTAGGCTCAAGGCAATCCTCCCATCTCAGCCTCCCAAGTAGCTATAACTACCGGGGCATGCCATCACACCTGGCCAATTTTTATATCTTTTGTAGAGACAGGTTTTCCATATATTCCCCAGGCTGGTCTCAAACTCCTAGGCTTAAGTGATCCTCGCACCTCAGCCTCCCCAAAATGCTCAGATTACAGCCATGAGGCACCATGCCAACCTGCTTTTGCCTATTTTTTTTTTTTTTTTTTTTTTTGAGATGGAGTCTTGCTCTGTCACCAGATGAGTGCAATGGTGCGATCTCGGCTCACTGCAGGCTCAGCCTCCCTGGTGTTCAAGCGATTCCTCTGCCTCAGCCTCCCAAGTAGCTGAGACTACAGGTGCGCACCACCATGCCTGGCTAATTTTTTGTATTTTAGTAAAGATAGGGTTTCACCATGATGGCCAAGATGGTCTCGATCTCTTGACCTTGTGATCTGGCCGCCTCAGCCTCCCAAAGTGCTGGGATTACAGGCATGAGCCACCATGCCAGGCCTGCTTTTGCATTTTAATAACACAAATTTGTAAGGTTAACTTTTCAAATTATGAAAGCCTCTAAAATGTAAATTATTTGTAATCCCACTGTCCTTTTGGGCTTCTATAGATGAATATACATTAAAAATGTGGGAGTTTAGCTTAATTGATTTGTTTTCCATAGAAACTAGGCTCTATGTGTAGCTGGTTAGATAGACTTGTTTCACTTACTCCAAGATCTGATTTGTTTGGGACAAACCCACTTACATAATCATGTCAGTCTCTTCTCTGCATGACATAATTTTCCAGCAATAGCTGCGTGGTTTTTGTAATCCTATCCTCTAGCCAATTCAAGATTTTGCAACACTATGTGATTCTTTGCCTGTAGTTGAGTCTTGTTGAATATGGCGCAGGTCTTTACTTTCCTGTTCCTGCATCTAGTTTCATTCTAATAATGTTCTCTGTTGAAGAAGCTGGCTTTAATTTCTTGAACAAGATGCTGGTATTATCATCTAACATAAAGCCTATTTTATAATAAAGTGTTGACTAATGAACACTGTACTGAAAGTAAAAAAAAAAAAAAAAAAAAATTTGTGGCCAGGTGTGGTGCCTCACGCCTGTAATCCCAGCACTTTGGGAGGCCAAGGCGGGTGGATCACTGGGTCAGGAGTTTGAGATTAGTCTGGCCAACATGGTGAAAACTCATCTCCAAAAATACAAAAATTAGCTGGAGTTGGTGGCGAGTGCTTGTAATACCAGCTACTTGGGAGGCTGAGGCAGGAGAATTGCTTGAACCCAGGAGGCGGAGGTTGCAATGAGCTGAGACTGCCATTGCATTCCAGCCTGGGCAACAAGAGCAAGACTCCATCTCAAAAAAAAAAAAAAAGGTTTGTTTGTTTGTTTGTTTTTTGGTGAAGATGGGGTATTGCTATGTTGCTCAGGCTGGTCTAGAATTCCTGGCCTCAGGCAATCTTCCTGTGTCAGCCTCTCAAAACACTGGGATTACAGATATGAATAGCCATCTCTAAAACTAAAAGACGCTCTGGGGTTTTCCTAGGTTTGAGAGAAAACTGACCCTAAAACATTCTGTTTTCCTGCCTTGGCCATGTTTTTAAAAAATATTCACAATTATTTAAAATATTATTGATAAATACAAACATTTACATTTCAGATGAGTAAAGACAGATTTTTGTTATGAGACAATGTGATAGCAAAGAGAATCCAAATCCTTTTCTATTGAATGGAAGGAAAACATAACAGCAGAATCCATCCTCTATGGCATAGAACTGAGCGTAATCTAATGAGAACTTTGCCTCACTTAATTCCTTAGGTAACTTAAACTCTTTTCAATACTATGTAAATTCAGTTTTCCAGTCAGCATAAATGAAGATGTTTTATAGCGTAGCCACCTAAATAAGAAACAACAACAAAGAAACTTCTTGTTAAGAGCTGATTCCTTTCTTAATTTACTTTCTAGAAAAGTGGCTTATAATATTATACATTAGTTTGTTTCTAGGAGACAAAAACCCTGCTTCCTTAGGATAAACCATCATTTAATCTAAGTTCTAATGTTCTATTCAAAGAATAGCTCTTCAATAAAACAGTAATTTATTAAAAGAAAGTGAATATGGGCAAATATTTGGTTCTGGAATTAGGCTCTGCATCTTGGAAGGGGACAACAGGGTGCCCAGATAGTACTCTGACTAGTTTTCTTTGCTTTGCAGGACAGTTCTGGGATGAGGCTGTGGAAAAGGAGGTGGTTTGTGCTTGCTGATTACTGCTTATTTTACTATAAAGGTGAGCTAACAAGTAGTCTATTAACCTGCCAAAGTGTTCACTTTTATATTTGTGGATGGTTGGTGACTTCAGCTTTACCAGTCCTAACCCAGGAAGTTTAATCTGTTGTGTTAAAATAAATAGAATCCAGTAGTAGTTTGCCTGCTACTTAGGATCTCAAGATTCAGAGTCACGTACTCTAGAGAGATGAGAAGTGTGATCATTGATTGTATTTGGTAACCTGTCATCTGGATTTCTTGGTTGTTGGATGGGCAACTGGTGAATTGAATTGGCCATCTGAGCTTCTATGGAGTCCCAGAATATAAAGTTCTGGGTATGGTATTGAGAAGGAAGTCTCAAAATGTGGAGAAAGAGCTTACTTTTAAGATAAGACTAGACTGCGATTGGTGCTTTCAAAGCAGTTCAGGGGGACTGAGAAGTGAATTCCACCATTGGAGAATCTGAGGAGGCTTCTTAGAAGAGAGAGAAGAGATAGGCTTTTAAGAATGGGTAGAGCTTTGCCAGTGCATGGGTTAGGGAAGGATGGACATTACAAGGGGAGGAAACAACATGGGTGAAGTTCTGGAAGCAGTGGGGTGGATGAGCCCAGGGAAGGTGCCCAGAAGGTTGTTCTGATGTGTTTTTCCATTCAAAGACAGCCGAGAAGAAGCAGTCCTTGGGAGCATCCCCTTGCCCAGCTACGTGATCTCGCCTGTGGCCCCTGAGGATCGCATAAGCCGCAAATACTCCTTTAAGGTACCACCTCTGCACCTCTAATGCAGCTGTTCTGTCTAAAGAAACTGTGTTCTCAAAATGCCTTTGTAAAAGCAATTGCTTCTGTTGGGAGGGAGAAGAAGTTAAGAAGCTAGAGATTCTCAAATTCAGGTTAGCCAAGTTATAAGTTATTTAAACAAGAATAATATCACATTACATGTACCGTCATTTGAATCTAAGCTTTGGAGTCACCCAGCCATATTCAAATATTCAGACCCCTCCTTCCTGTCACTGCCAGTCTTGTGGTGACCTATCGAAGCCCTTCTTGAGTTATCTTATCACCATACTCAGCAGCCTAAATACCATCCAGCCATTTCGTGCAGCTGGTGACCCCTTGTAATGGGTTTATATCCATTGTATTGTGAAAACTCACATTGAGGGTTGGGGCCTGCATGTTGAAAAGGCGGTCAGGTTTGTCCACTTTGTTTATCTTGCTGAAAAGCAATTAGAATAAAATTTGGTTTATCTTCTGGATCATTGAAGATTTCCAGGCAGATCCCTTCACCGGTAAAACCCCTTTGCTACTTGTTTTGTGACTGTACCATTTGGGCTGCGTGAGGCCATGATAATTAATGGCAGTTTTGCCCTGTAGAACCTGTGAGGCCAGGTGTGGAGGCTCTTGGAAGATATGTTTAGGCTCAAACATGGAGAATCCTGAGGTCTCCATTGGTGGCCTCCACAGATTCCTTTACTGCAGGTGTTAAGATCTTGGGTCCCCCAGGGAAGGGAAGGGTGGGGTGGATTGAAGATCCACTTTAATAGCAGTTGAGGTGCCAGTCCTAGAGAGCACTGAAGCAAGCAGCCCTTGGTGCCAGTCGCTACAGGGCACAGCCCTTTCTTGCTCAAGATATGAGGCAATGTCATACGTTTCAAGCTGTAGTAGGGGCTCCTGCCCCTACTACATTTGTTGCTTGGTCATTTCCATGTTGGGGGTACAAGATGAATACTAGACAGTAGGTAGTAAAGCAGAGATTGAACAGAAATCATGCTTTCCAGCCGCAGATAAAGGACCATGGGAAAGTACAAGGTAAGACACCTTGTACTTACCTTGGAAGTTCTCTGGAAGGGTTAAAGGAAAGTGTTGATCCGTGGTGTCCATGGTGTTAGCGGCCGGTCCTTCATCTGTGAGGGGCTTGCAAAGTGGGAGTCTGCATCAGCACCTTGATCTGGTGTCCATGGTGGTGCCAGTGGTTGGAAAGTCAGTTTCCTCTTCCTTTTATCTTTCCTTCCTAAGGAGACACAAAACTGAGCTGACGCTTTGGCTTTGCTCATCAACAGGTTTGAGTTGTCCCTCTCTTTCCCTTGAGTGATGCTGCTGAGTGTCACTCCAGAATTGCTATGGGTTGGTGATTCTGGGATAGTGCTCTGCGTCATGTTGCATGGAATACTGTTGCCTTACATCTTTGACATTTTAAGATTTGGGAAGTACTTTTATTCATGTGACCTCATTTAATACTCATGGTGAGGGAAGGATATGAAAGCTTAAGAAACTTGCTCAAAGTCACAAAGCCGGAAGATGACAGAGGCAGAACTTGGCCCTGAATTCTGCTCTCTTTCAGGTTTATTACAGGGCTCCCACCTTGTATTATTTTCTCTTCTTCCTTGCTTTTTCTTCCATGTTTTATCTTGGTCATTGGCTGCACAGACAACCCAGGAGGTAGAAGGTGGTTTGAATTCACATTTATTGTATCATTTTAGAAACTTATTCCTGGCTCTGAAAACATTTTATTCAGTGGCTTTCAGACTCCTCTTTACAGCCTGAAAAATCTTCCTTAGAAAACTCTCCTTTCTAGAGTTGAGCACTGCCCAATTGGGCAAATAATTGGGATAGTGATGTTGTATGTGATGTTTTGGGAACAACATTTGGCATATCCTCAAAGTAACATACCCTAACTGTATGTATTTTATCTTAACACTTCATTGGAGGTGTGAAAATAAATTCTAGGCAAACATCTTTAATCTGTCTTGGATTTCTTTTCTTAACATTTTTCTTAGAAAGACTTCACCAAGAGTGTTCCCTAAATCTTTTATCTAGGAGGCAGAAGGTTTCGTGTGTTTGGGGGAGGTCTTTGAGATCCTTAGGATCTGAGAGCAGTGAAAAGCTACTACAGACAGATCTGGTGGTGTTTAGATGGTTCTCCAGAAAGGGCAATGGTTTCCTGAGTCTGAAAGAGTTATCTTTTCATTTGGGTTGCAGTATCCTTCTTTTAGGGGCCAGAGGGTGTGCCCTGGGGGTGCAGCTCAGGGTCTATATTCTTGGGCATATCAAGGAATACACAGTGTTTTGTTCCTGGCCCTGATACCTGCCTTTGATGCTGGTCTTTCTCTGTATCTAGAGCTGAAGTTCTCATACTGTTGCTAGGGCATCTTGTCTGAGATATTTCAGAGTATCTACCGTGCCTGGCCTACTTTTTAACCTTTAACTAAAATATAGCATTTCTTTCAATTAAGAAAGCAGGTCGCAATGTGTATCAGCAGTACCTGTGACTTGGTTACCAGTAAAAACCATAGATCCCTTCATAACACGTTACAGTTGTTGCAGATATCTTGAAATATCATTTATGCTCATCACCATTTTAAAATCACAATAATTATAACATCTGCCACCAGATCCATTATGCAGTACATTAGTAAACAAACACCTGCATCACTATACCACACATTTAAAAAATGTTTTAAGAACTGTATTTCAGTATAATAAATTTACCTTATTTTGTGTGCTTAACATTCTGAAAAAGGCTCATAGGATTTATCAAACTGTCAAAAGTGTCCGTGCCACAAAAAATGTTAAGGTCCCTGCTCTAGATTCTGTTTTTTTTTTTTTTTTTTTTTTTTTGAGATGAAGTCTTACTCTGTCGCCCAGGCTGGAGTGCAGTGGCACGATCTTGGCTCACTGCAACCTCTGCCTCCCAGGTTCAGGCAATTCTCCTGCCTCTGCCTCCCAAGTAGCTGGGATTACAGGCATGTGCCACCATGCCCAGCTAATTTTTGTGTTTTTTTTTTTTTTTTTTTTTTATAGAGACGGGGTTTCACCATGTTGGTCAGGCTGGTCTCAAACTCCTGACCTTGTGATCTACCCACCTTGGCCTCCCAAAGTGTTGGGATTACAGGCGTGAGCCACTGCGCCTGGCCCCCTGCTCTAGATTCTGAAGGCATGCCAAGAGGCATGGTTTTTCACTTATGTAGTTCTATTTGATAAACTTCTGTTGCGTGCTCTGAGAGTCTGTTGGATAGTATAATAGATGCTAGGGATACAGCAATGAACAGGACAAAATCCTGGCCTTTGTAGGGCTTATATTCTCAAGTTTGCATCAGCATGTGTATTATTAGAGGATGAGAAGACAACAAGAAAGAGCTGCCTTTTTTCTTTGTCCTTTCGATTTTGTTCTTTGCACATCTGTCAAGTTCATGTCTTCCTGAACTCCACCCCTGCTGCCACTGTTCTGTCTTGGCCACCACCATCCCTCCCCTGGGGAGCACACTGCAGAGCAGGACCTGGTATATACTAAGTGCTCTGTAAGTGTTGGCTGTCGCTGATTCAGCCTTGGAACTCCTCTGCAGCCTCCAGGTCATCCTCCACACTATTCCTAAGTTGCATGCTTGTTCAGATTGTATTTCCTCTATAAGCCCTTCAGTGGTTCTTCACTGCTTTCAGGATAAAGCCAATCATTTTTTTCTTTTTCTTTTTCTTTGAGACAGAGTTTCTCTCTGTCGCCCAGGCTGGAGTAAGTGGCGTGATGCTGGCTCATCACTGCAACCTCTGCCTCCCGGATTCAGGCAATTCTCCTGCCTCAGCCTCCCGAGTAGCTCGGATTACAGGTGTCCACCACCATGCCCAACTAATTTTGTTTTTGTATTTTTAGTAGAGATGGGGTTTCACCATGTTGGCCAGGTCTCTAACCTCCCAAAGTGCTGAAATTACAAGGCGTGAGCCACCATGCCTGGCCAATAAAGCCAATCTTGATTCACGAGGCAGCTTATCTCTCCAGCCACATTTTTAGCCACTCCTGTCTTATGTCTTTCCCGTAGCCATATACAGTTGCTTAAGGCCCCAGAATATTTCTTGCCTGTAGCCCTTTACTTAAACTTCAGCCACAGCCTGGGATGCCCTTTCCCCAACTCTTACTTGTCCTTCAGTTCTCTGCTCAGGGTCACCTTCTCTGGGAAGCCTTCTCTGAGCCCTGTCGACAGGTGAAGTACCCTTCTTCTCTACTTCCACAGCTCTGTATCACTGCACTGTAAATGGTTGATTCACCCACCCAGACCTTTCACGGGGAAAACTAGTTCATCAGCTAGTTCTGCTAGTCCCATCCTGTAGGCAGGGACCACAGGGAGCAGTCATGTGTAATCGGAATTGCGGTCAATGACAATGCTTATACTTCCCAAGATATGGTGGGTTCAGGCTTACTTGTATTTCCCCTCTAAATTTGTGATGGGGAGGGAGGAAGAAGAGTCTTAAAGTTTCTAGAATGCTCTTTCAGCCAACCTCCCTAAGTTGCTCAAGTGACTGCTCCTTCAGTAACATCCACTGCCGCCTTTTGAGCCTCACGAATGCCAGGCTGTGCTCTAAGCACCGTATATGTATTGTCTCATTTCATCCTCACATGGCCTTATAGGGTAAATGCTACTTTTAGCCATGGTCCTATTTTAAAGATGAAGAAACAAAGGGATGAGGAGGTTGAGTAATTTACCCAGAGTTACCCACTGGACAAGAGGCAGAGTCCACCTTGGACCTCAGGCTGATTCCAAGAGCCCAAGTTCTTACCCTATTCACTGTGCTGCTTGTAGTCAGCCTAAAGATTGGACATGAGAAGTTTCTTTTCTTTTTCTTTTTTTTTTTTTTTGAGACAGAATCTCACTCTGTCACCCAAGCTGGAGTGCAGTGGCGCAATCTCCACTCACTGCAACCTCTGCCTCCCGGGTTCAAGCAATTCTCCTGCCTCAGCCACCCGAGTAGCTGGGAATACTGGTGCCCACCACCACACCCAGCTAATTTTTGTATTTTTCGTAGAGATGAGGTTTTGCCAATTGGCCAGGCTGGTCTCAAACTCCTGACCTCAGGTGATCCACCTGTCTTGGCCTCCCAAAATGCTGGGATTACAGGTGTGAGCTACCATGCCCAGTCGCTTTTCTTAACCTCAATAATGGGCACCACTAACTCTGCAAGTTGTAAACTCGAGACTCTTATCCTTTATACCTGCTGTTCCCTCTCCTCATATCCAGTCCATTACCAAGGCCTGCAGATATTACCTGCAAGCTCTCTCCAGACCCTGTCTGCTCCTCCCCTTCTCTGTCTCCACCACCATCTCTCACCTGTGCTGTGGTAGCCTCCTGACCCATCTCTCCTCAAATGTTCCTGCTTGCTTGAACCTCTCTGCATACTGCAGCCGGAGTGGTCTTTCCAAACAAAACCTGATCACATCATTCCCCAGCTTAAGCCCTTTAAATAAGGCTGGGTGCAGTGGCTCATGCCTGTAATCTCAGCACTTTGGGAAGCCAAGGTGGGTGGATCACTTGAGCCCAGGAGTTCGAGACCAGCTTGGGCAACATGGCGAAACCGCATCTCTACAAAAAATACAAAATTAGTCGTGTGTGGTGGTGTGCTCTTGTAGTACAAGCTACTCAGGAGGCTGGGGTGAGGGGATCGCTTGGACTCTGGAGGCGAAGATCACAGTGAGCCAAGATGGTGCCACTGTACTCCAGCCTGGGCAACAGAGCAAGACCTGGTCTCAGAAAAACCAAAAATTCTCTAATAGTTTCTCATTGCTTTTTCATGAAGACAAAATCCTACATGATCTGTAAGGCTCTGGTGGTCTGGCCCTGCCAACTTAGGCAGCCTCCCTTCTTGCTGTTTTCCCCTCCATTCCTCTGCGCCATGGTCTTTTTCTTCTATGTGGCTATAAACTGTAATGGCTTTGTTTAAGGCTATCCCTCCAACTTTGGTAGGGTGCCTTTCCCATAGTAAATACTCAATAAATGATTCATTATTATTGAACAAGTTCCAGAACGAGCCAGCCAGTTGATGGGCCCTGGCCTTTTGGGTACTCCTGTATTTTCCACTGAGGTTTCTCTATTCTAAAGGCTGCTGTTGGGGGCTTGAGCCATGAGGATTCTGGCTCCTTTACCAGTGTTGTGTCTAGAACTAAGGTCCAAGAGCCAGGAGAGCAGCCATATCCTAAGGGCCTCATGTCTTTGAGGTAAACTCTTCTTTGCTCACATCCTGATTTCCTTTAGGCATAGCCTGTTTTCTATTCAGTTATACAAAGTTGCTTTGTAGGATTATGTTAACGGGAAAGCAAAGAGCAGAGAAAACAGCATCTCTGAATTGAGAAGAGGGAGAAATTCAACTATGTGAGAAGATTCACATCATCTGGGTTATGGCATCTTCCTAGGCTCAGGACACTTTGGACTTGGGTCACTTGGCCAGATGGAAAGGAAACTCCCTGTACATCTTGCCTTCACAGTTAATCCATCTAATATGCCATCACACAGGCAGAATGCAGTTGGAATCTGTTCTTCAGAGTCAAGAGCAGCTGGGCGCAGCACCTGCTTGTTTGATTAGTGACCAGGGTTTTATTTGCAATCATGTGTAACTCCTTCATAATGGTGGATGTAACTCTCAAGGCTTATTTGCAAACAGACATGCAAACCCATGTCTGCATGTTTGAGGCATGTCCCATGTTAATTTCCTGGACAAGGCTGACTCCATGAATTTTTGTACAGCAGGGATCTACTGTCTTTATTGTACCTTGGAGGGCTCCCTATGCTTGTGTCTAGTGGGATAGGCACCTGTCCCAGTACCCTCTATGACTGGGCACAAATGACTGGGTGAGTGTGTCAGAGATCTTATGGGGTCATTGTCCAGAGGATGTTTTCCAAGAATTTCTGCTGATTTTCAGTAAGACATGCACAGGTTCCTTCTTATTCTGTTCTTTTTTTTTTTGAGATGAAGTCTCACTCTGTCACCCAGGCTGGAGTGCAGTGGCGCAATCTCAACTCACTGCAACCTCCACCTCCTGGGTCCAAGTAATTCTCATGCCTCAGCCTCCTGAGTAGCTGGGATTACAGGTGCATGCCACCACACCTAGCTAATTTTTATATCTTTAGTAGAGATGAGGTTTCACCATGTTGCCCAGGTTGGTCTTGAACTCCTGACTTCAGGTGATCTACCTGCCTCAGCTTCCCAAAGTGCTAGGATTACAGATGTGAGCCACTGTGCCTTATTCTGTTCTTACTGGCACATTTCCACCTTGCTTAAAATAGAATCCTCCCTGTAATAGTGAATGACACCTTATACATGCTAAGGAATGATATCAGGTTTACTTCAGCCACTATAGGGATCCTTGGCTACAGGCCAAGTTTGCCTAGATTCCCTTGGCACTGAGCTGGATGGACTCAGATATGTAAATGCCAGAAGCAGACCTATATTTACTATGCATTTTGGATCTGGATATTAAGAGGGTAGGGAGGAGAAGTAAATGCTGAAAGTTCATCTGACATGTTTTCATCCATGACTATTGGTGATTCCAGAGGCATGTCATTGTCCAGCTTATCATTGGTTCTCATTTTGTTTTCTCTGCCTGGTCCTTGCATGGGGTCTGCCTTTCATGCTGGATTCAGAGTATGGAACCAGTTATTTGGATAATCACCCTCACTTCTGGACAGAACCTAGGAGCAATAAACAGAGAAGCCTGGACTTGGAGTCAGACCTGGGTTCCAACTCTTCATTCTTTCAGGAAATGTTTATCGAGTACCTACTATGTGCCAGTCACTGTTCCTACTATTAGTGAACAAAATAGCAAAATTTCTACTTTCATGGAGCTTATATTTGTAGAGAAAGGAGACAGATGATAAGCAGGTAATAAATAGCGTCAGGTAATGGTAAGTGCTGTGAAGAATCTGTTACCAGGTGTGGAAATCTGGGAAAGTTACTTAACATCTCAGAGCTTCATTTGCTACATCTGTAAAACAGAGATTCTGTCTCCACTTCTCAAGGCTATTAAGATTACAATGAGATTAAAGTTGTGGAAGTACCTAGGAGACACACAGTAGGTACTCAGTAAATCTTTCTCTTTTCACACCATCTTCCTGTATAGATTTGATGAGATTGTTCCTTGCAAATTTAAAAGATGAGTCTCTGCTTTATCAGAGCACAGGGGAAAAACTGGTGTCATCCCAGTCATTTTTCAGTGGTCATTCTGAGTACCTTTTTTCCAGATTTTTTGGCAAGGATACATGTGAAAGCACCTTGAGGCAAAAAGGACACAGTAGGTTTGCAAGAATATTTAGTTAACTGTTGGTCAGCTCTGTCCACCTCTGCAGTGCTCTTTTGAGAGCTTGTTCTAGCAGGGGACCACAGCTACTTGTATACCCTTGACTGAAGGCCAGTCCTCCTTCATTGGGATGGTTTTCCTCTTCAACTGAGTGTGCAGCTGCTTAGCCGGCCAGATCAGCCGAATCAACCCTGGCGATCAATGGGGTGACAGCTGTTGCAGCCAGATTGCCCTCATATCTGGTAGTGCCTCTTTCGGAGAGACAAAACAGCAGCTTCTTTGAGGAACACACATCACACGTCATGCCTAAGCAGTGAAGCACAGTGAACATTCACATCAAGCCACCTGTTGATGCAGCCAGTTTTAAGTCAATTATTGTCTGATTGTAGCCAAAGCAGAAATCACAGTCTTCAGAAAAACCAGAACAGGGATTCCCAAGGATCTGTCTCTATGAAATGAGGGTTTTCTGAAAAGCCTGTTTCTTACATAAGCCTTGACTTTGTGCACATTCCCAACCCCCAAAGCAGGAGAAAGATAAATAGGAAACAGGTACAGCTGCAGGGCTTTTTCTATGGGGAAACAGACACAGCTGTCAGTGGGCCTGGCTGCACTAAGAAAGAGGAATCTAGCCTGTAATGTTTTTTAGGTGTGGAAACAAGCTGGGTGGTGCTTGGACTTTTAGTCTGGAAGGGCCAGAGTGCCTCCTTGCTTTTGCTCCTAGAAAGGAAATGTGTGATAACCTCCCTCTGACCTGCGTTTCTGTCTTCATGCTGCAGGCTGTGCACACGGGGATGCGAGCGCTCATCTATAACAGCTCCACAGCAGGCTCTCAGGCTGAGCAGTCGGGCATGAGGACCTACTACTTCAGTGCCGACACCCAGGAGGACATGAATGCTTGGGTCAGGGCCATGAACCAGGCTGCACAGGTGCTGTCTCGATCGTCACTGAAGAGGTTAGTCCTGATGGAGGGAGGGTCCCTGCCAGAGCACCTCCTATACTAGGACTAGGACCCAGATAGGTCCTCCTGGGTGCCTGAAATTCCACTGTTCACTCATTTGTATTAAGCACTGCCCTCTCTTTGTTAACTTTCTTCATTAAACAAAAACACTAAGGCCTGAAAGGGTGAAATGACTGCCTGGGATCCACAGCTGTAGAAACTGGCATATGTGTGCTTCATGGTTTTTCTTAAGTGTGGTGGAAGGGACAACCTTGGGGCACCAAACTGGGGTGTGGGGAGAGGACAGGCAAGAAAGGTCTTGCAAACTAAAAATCTGCTACAGACTACCTACCATGTGGCTGAGAGCTGACCTGGGAGCGATATTCTGCTTGCTCCCTCCCTCAAATAGTCCAACCAACCATATAATCAGAGATCTTGAAATTCCTGGCTCTGTTGGCTGTAGGTGATTCCCTGAGAGAAAACAGGAGGATTATGAGTGGAGTCGAGGGCTCAGAGAGATCAGAGTGACCCTGAAAAAGTCTGGGTATACCTTTATCTGGTCTTCATCTCACACTGGGCCCATTGCTTCCTATCCTGACACCTTGCTCTTCGATAGTGTTCTTTCAGTGAGGCCTCAAAACTCAAGCGTATTCTCTTGTAACCTAAGGGTAGAACTTTTTAGTGACTGGAAATGGAGTGTACCGGGATGTTTAGCTTTCGAATCTTTTCTACCTCATATATATGTGGTTTTTGGAATTCTTGGTATTTTTTAGCTTTATGATCTCTTTCATGAAGTGTACAGACCTCATGAAATATAAATAGAGGTATAAAGAGTGATCTCCGTCAAGAGGCCAGGGTATGGTCAGGCCCTACCCTCTGGAGCTCCCATAACACTTCAGGCTGAGCATTTTTCACACTGGTTTTGATTCCCTCTTCTGTCTATTTTTCAGTATCCTTGGCTCAAAGCAGAAATTATCTTTGTATCTTTTTTTTTTTTTGAGTTGGAGTCTTGCTCTTGTTGCCCAGGCTGGAGTGCAATAGCACGATCTCAGCTCACTGCAGTTTCTGCCTCCCGGGTTCTAGCGAGTCTCCTGCTGCAGCCTCCTGAGTAGCTGGGATTACAGGCACCCACCACCACGTCAGGCTAATTTTTTGTATTTAGTAGAAATGGGATTTCACCATGTTGGTCAGGCTGGTCTCGAATTGCTGACCTCAGGTGATCTACCTGCCTCAGCCTCCCAAAGTGCTGGGATTACAGGTGTAAGCCACCATGCCCGGCCCATCTTTATATCTCAATGCACAACATCTGACACATTTGAGAGTAAGCTCTTAAATGTCTGGTGAGTGAGTGAGATATTAGAATGAACGAATGAAGATGTTGAACAGAACAGGACCAAAGACTGCCCTAGGAGCTTCCCCATGGACCCTGAATCAGTAACTAAGTCAGTTTTGGCTCTGCTTCTAGCATTGTCATCCAGTCTGCATTTTTTTTATTGTTTCCATAATAACGATATGAAAGGGTCTGCCAGTAGCCTGCGGGTATCAGTTCACAGTGCGGTTGGCATTTCCCTTGTCACCCCAGGAGAAGGAAACTGGGTAGATTTGACACATCTTACTCCTAGTGCACACACTAGTCCCCAACAGTCACTGTTTCCTGGTCTTTATTTTTTCATTCTTTTAATATATATATGTTTACACTATATGTATATAGTGATTCCTTGGTATCCATGGAAGACTGGTTCCAAAAAGCCCCACAGATACCAAAATACTCAGAGTCCCTTATATAAAATGGTATATTTGCATACAACCTATGTACATACTTTAAATCATTTCTAGATTACAAGGTTACACATAATACGTAATGCAATGTAAATGCTATGTAAATAGCTGTTATACCTTATTGTTTAGAAAATAATGACAAGAAGTCTGTATGTGTTCAGTACAGACACAACCATCCTTTTTTTCCCTCTAAATATTTTAAATTTGTGGTTGGTTGAATCCATGGATATGAAACCCTGGATACAGAGGGCCGACTGTGTATATGTGTGGATATCTACATATGTACATATATAGTTAAATATATACAAATTATTAAATATATATTAATGTATATTTAACCATATAATAAATGAAAACATTCTAAGTATAAAAATACAAAAACTAAAGACAAAGATATCCCAAATCACCTTCCCAAGGTAATCTCTATTGTCAGGTTAATTGACTTTTAAACTATTTTGTATTAATTTATATACGCATATGCACTTATAGAAATATGTGTTTATCTGTGCTTTCTGAAAGCATGAATAATGACATCTTAAAGATCATTCAGTATCAATATGTATGAATCACCTTTAACTTTTACTCATATGGTATTTCATAGTGTAGATGTACTGTAGTGTAATTTTAAAACCTGTATTTAAAATTTTTGTATTAACCTTCTACAAGCCTCTGCATGTGTCTTTCAGATTGCTGGGTAAAAGTACGATACATTTTTAATTTTAATCAATACCACCAAATTGCCCTTTAAAGAAAGCTATGTATTCCACTAGTGAATGTGTCATTTCCCCATATCTTTGCCAATAGTTGATGATATTATGTCTTTTAATTTTATATGGCGTGCTACATAAGTAGTATCTGATTATCTTAATTTAATGTGTATTTCCATGATGGTGGGGATCTTTTATATTTACTGTTCACTTTTTTTTTTTTTTTTTTTTTTTAAGACACGGAGTATCACTCTATCACCCTGGCTGGAGTGCAGAGATGTGATTATAGCTCACTGTAGCCTCAAACTCCTGGGCTCAAACAGTCCTCCCACTTCAGCCTCCCTAGTAGCTGGGACCTCAGTTGTGGGCCACCACATTGTGCCTGGCTATTTTTTTAAAATTTTTGTAGCGACAGAGGCTCACTATGTTACCCAGTCTGATCTTGAATTCCTTGCCTCAAGCAATCCTCCTGGCTCAGCCTCCTGAGTAGCTGAGATGTCATTCACCGGCCACCATGGCCAGCTCAATGGCCGAGTGTATTTTCTATTAAGTGAATTGCCTGTACTCATCTGCCGTCCATTTTTATACGAGTTGTTTGCCCTTTCTTGCTGTCTCCTTTCCTGTGTGCTCTGAAATCTGCCAGGTTGACACTGCTGCTTGGCCTTTTGCAGAGGTCGATAATAGGTTATGGAATTTGTTTTTCCTCTTCTTTGAAAGTCAGGATGCTGTTTGCCAGTTTCTAACATTCTGGCCTTTTCCCCCTTGCCTTTGATTCCTCAGAGATCACCCAAAGATTTCTCGGTCCCAACTTCCCTTATGTCCCTGGGGCACCACCGATAGCTGGGTCTGCAGCTCAGCTACAGGAGAGGAGGGCTTCCCTTTCTTCTTCCCCATCATGGACTCTCAGGCTCTCTTAACTAGGTTTATTCCCTTTTTCTTGGTGAAGATCATTCCTCCTAATGAAGATGTGGAACTAAACCCAGAAGCTGGAGAATTCTGCCTTCTCTATTTATGTTGGGTCATCTTCCCTAAGCAGAGACAACTATATCTCTCTCTCTCTCTTTTTAAAGCCCTCCTTTATTTTCATTCTTTTAAAAATGGAAATTTTGTTTTTGTTTTGTTTCACTTTAAATAAACAAACCTCAGCCTCTTCTAGACTTTATTCTTTCTGCCATTGTTCACGTGGGCCCATTCCACAATGGATTTGTGCCCCACCTTCCACTTCTTGTACACATCCTTTTATAATTTGAGCTCCAGGAGTTCCCTGTGTTGTTAGGCTAGAGATGGCAAATGGGTTTCTTCTCGTGTCCCAACTTTGCTCAATTCATTGTGGCTGGCTAGGATGCTAGGTAAGAGAGAATTTGAGAATGAGATTGGACTTTATGGGAAAAAAGTACATGATTGATAAATAATGTCTTGCCAGAACCCTTGAGGATTACTTTAGATAGCTGAGATTTGGTATTTTTTAGCATCAGATTTTGGCTCCTCCCCTTTCCCTGGTCTCTGGCCATTGTATCATCCCTAGTTTTTCTCTGACTTTGAGATTTGTCTTATTATGCTCTTAATAAACTCTTAAAACTCCATGATCATGTTTGCCCAAGGTTTCTTCCCTTTAAAAATAAAAAACATAGACCGGGTATAGTGACTCATGCCTGTAATCCCAGCACTTTGGAAGGCTGAGGCAGCTGGATCACCTGAGGTCAGGAGTTTGAGACCAGCTCGGCCAACATAGTGAAACCCCATCTCTACTAAAAATATAAAAATTAGCTGAGTGTGGTGGTGGGAGCCTGTAATCCCAGCTACTCGGGAGGCTGAGGCAGGGGAATCACTTGAACCCAGGAGGCAGAGGTTTCAGTGAGCCGAAATCATGCCACTGCACTCCAGCTTGGGCAACAGAGTAAGACTTCGTTAAAAAATACAAAAACTAAAACTAAAACAAAATAAAAAACATACAATTTTCGAGCTTTTGAGTCACAACAAAGACATAATAGCATTTCTCCATAAGTTTCTGAGAGCTGACATTGTCAGCCAAGCAAATACAGACTTATTAAATGTTCTGTTTTTCTCGAATAAGATGTTCAGACATTTGGTTGGTTAAAATTATTCGTCAGACAGACTAAATCTTGCCTCTCCTCCAGTTTGGTGTTTTGCCTTGGAAAAGCTCCGTCTCTGTAAGTGGGTGGCCCCAACAGTAGCATTTCATTTGCTCCCTCTGGGATTCTCACCCAGAGCCTTCTCTCTTTATTCATACAGGCAGATGCTTCCTTTATTAGTGGTGGCATATATTAAGACTGTTAATTGCATATGACAGAATATACAGAGAAATTTACCTTTAAAATGAGAGAATTTATGGGTTCATGTCACTGAAAAGCTCAAGATAGAGCTGGGTTTGGAAACAATGGGGTTCAAGGCTTAGACAGTATCACTAGAAGTCATATTCTCAGACTCTGGGCTCCTCCCACCTGTGTGCTGAATTCAGTCTTGAGCTCCACGAGTAGGTCCCTGGCACATCTAGGACCTGGTGGCAAGATAGCTGCAGTAGTCCCAAACTCATGTCATCAAGGTTAAAATCCAGTAGGAAAGAGCCAGAGTCTGGGCCAGAAGCTCTGAGATTCATACCGATTAGACACATTTAGGTTGCATTTATGTCCTCAACCATCTCCTGTGGCCAGGAACTACATCATACTAATCGAAGAGGCCTGATACACATGCTTCACACTGAGAACCAGGGGTGGACCCTATGTAGGCCATGAGGACTAAAAGCAAGGTGGTGTGGATTCTCAAGGAAGTATTAGGGCTCTGTGGGCAGAGGACCATGGGCAGAAATGGCTTAGTGGGACAGGGTAAAGAGGGCATCAACAATCAATGTCCAGGCCGGTTGATTTATCCCTCACTTCCTACTATACCTATTTCTTTTGCCTTAAATGTCTCCTCCTCATGCTTAGTCTCTGAAATCAGATTGACCTGGGTTCAAATCCCTGCTCTACTACTTTCTAGCTGTGTTATCTTGTGCAAATTATGCATGCTTTTGAAACCTTGATTTTTCTCAGTTCATAGACTTGCTACAAGGATTAAATTAAACAAATGTATCAAGTGCTTACTTAATACAGTGCCTGAGACATAGTAGGTGCTCCCTATCAGCTATAGTGACTTCCATAGGATCTGGTTTGACAATATTTTCAGCCCTTTTCTCTTTACCCCCTTCTAGTTTCCTCATTAATTCCTAGATCTCAAAGATGAGTCTCCTATGAACAAACTGCACTCTCCACTCTGCCAGGATGTCCTCATCTCCTAGCAGTGTGAGTTGTTCAGCAGTTTCCCCATCCTGTCTTCAGCTCCCACTTCCCCCAGCGTCTTCCTATTTTTCTGGCCCAGGAGCAGAGATAAGAGCCCTCACTGCACCTCTGACTTTTTTCTTTTTTCTTATTTTATTTATTTTTTTTTTTTGAGACGGAGTCTCACTGTCACCCAGGCCGGAGTGCAGTGGCATGATCTAGGCTCACTGCAACCTCTGCCTCCCAGGCTCAAATGAACCTCCCACCCCAGCCTCCCAAATATCTAGGACTACAGGCACGTGCCACTCTGCCTGGCTCATGTTTTGTATTTTTTTGTAGAGATGAGGTTTTACCATGATGCCCACACTGGCCTCGAACTCCTGGGCTCAAGTGATCCACACACTTTAGCCTCCCAAAGCGTTAGGATTGCAGGTGTAAGCCACCACGCTAGCCTACACCTCTGACTTTTGTCCTCTATTTGCTACACAGGCTCCAGAGCTCCATGATAGACATAAATTCCAGTATTTTTGAGACCCCACACCATGCCACATGCTGTGAGGAATATCCTGCACTACTGGCAGGGCCTGCTTTCTGCCTCCCCTGGTCATTTTCTTCTGCCCCATGTCCATATTATTCCACTGGCCAGGCTGTGGACTCTGGTTTTTGATTCTCTGCAGCCTCCTTGAAATCTGTCTTACGAATTTCCCCCATAATACTGCCTTTTCTATCTTGTCTAAGGATTTTTTTCCTCTCTAATAAGCTAAAGCACTAAGTAAGGAGGTTATTTGGAATTTACACCTCACAAAGCTGATAAGTGACTCAGGCAGGAGGGCATATCAGAAAACAATTCATCTTTTTTCTCAATTTCCTAACCTCTATATTCTCTGGTTTAGCTGCAGCCCTGTCTTGGGACTAAAGAAACTTGTAGTAGAGTCACCATTAGAATAAAGTCCAATTTCCTTAGCAAGTCTTTGGAAACCTGCATGGGCCTGATCCCTACAGACACCTTTGGTTCATCTCTTTCCGTTTCCCATTCTCAGTGCCATGCTGAACTTGTTTCAGGAACTTGAATTCGTGCATTTGTTCATGCATTCATCCATTTCATCTTTTATTCTATAAATATTAAGGGAGGCCGGGCATGGTGTCTCACACCTGTAATCCCAGTACTTTGGGATGCTGAGGCGGGCGGATCACCTGAAGTCAGAGGTTCAAGACCAGCCTGGCCAACATGGCAAAACCCCGTCTCTACTAATAATACAGAAATTATTGTGGTGACACATGCCTGTAATCCCAGCTACTTGAGAGGCTGAGACAGGAGAATCGCTTGAACCTGGGAGGCGGAGGTTGTCGTAAGCCAAAACCATGCTACTGCACTGCAGCCTGGGCAATAGAGTGAGACTCTGTCTCAAAAAAAAAAAAATTATTAAGGGTATATTATAGGTCAAACACTGTTAAAGATGCTAAGAATATAGCAATGTTCAAAGAGAGAGAGGCAAGGTGCTATGCTGCTAACATTCTGGAAGGGTCGGGCAGAAAGACAGACCATAAACAGGAAAACAAGAAATAAGACAATTTGTATCATGATCTATGCATGAAGGCAGTAAGACCGAGTGATGAGTTAGGGTAGGTCTGGGGGAAGGCAGTAGCCACTTTTGTTTGGGTGGTCAGGGAAGGATTCTAGAAGGGGATGATGGGGAGGCAGGGCCTGGTTGATATAAGAAAGTCAGATATGCAAAACTTTGAGGAATAGTGTTCTGGGCAGACGGGATGGCATGTACAAATGAGCGTAGAGCATGGCTGAACCAAAGTGAGTCCATCACCAACAGACTGATGAGGTCTGGGAGGACAGAGGACATGAAGCAACCAGGATCCCTCTGGGCTTTGTCACTCACTTTATCAGCCCTCTCAGATGTACCAGGGCAGCTCCAACGCATCCTCAGGTTAGCCTAGGTGGATGTCATTCCCTCCTTTCCTGACTATTCAGTGTGGCAGATGCCCCTGTTTGTAATACACTGTCATTCCTTAATCGTAGGTCTTTCATGCTAAAGTTACATTGACCTGCTTTCTCATTGTTGCCCTTACCAGACTTAAAGCTCCTTGAAAATGAGAACTGCATAGGTCTCATCTGTCAGTGCTGGACATATAATAAGTATTCAGTTAACGGGTAGATAGATACATGGGGGTTTGGGCTACACATTTTCATATGCAGTTATCCAAAGAGCTCAAATCTCAAGAAATTGTATCTTTCACAAATGCAGGTGTAAAAAGAAAGACACTTTTTCATTTTTTGAGGAAGTTTCAGCAGTTTTACAAACACATACAATGCTTACACACAAAGGCAACCTTGTGATAATGCACTTTCAAGGAGTCAAATTTGCCAAAGATGCATAAAACAAATTAGAACTCTCTAACAGTCTTTATACAATTTGTACCTCTAGTATTTGAAATTATGTGAAGGTGAAATGCATCACTTAGCAAATTGGCTCTATGTGTAAAGGGACAGAAGTTGTACATGATTGAATAATTTGGTAGGGGAAATTTCTTGTATTTTTTGCTTGTATTTTCACTTTCATGATCTTCAAAATACTCACTGCACTTGCATTTGGAGAATGTTTGTGGTATAGAAATATTGTAAGTATATGCAGTCCATTTGAAAGTCTGGTTCTTGATCAGCTGTTGCAATTAAGCGCTCTTCCCCTTTTGCAGTGTCAGCGATAATTATCTTTTAAACTTTTGTCTTTCACCATTAAGTAGCCCTGTACACTTACCACAGCCGTTTTGCGAGGGAATGGTTTTGCTGACCTCTTCCATTGTGCTGTGAGAAATACAGTAAGAAGGAATGATATTTGGCTTCTCCATGACCACATCTGGCCTTTAGGATTTCTACATTCTGAATTTTAATCTTTTGGGATTGTGATTTTTGACTTTAGGGATTTTGACTTTTCAGGATCGTATCTTTCAAGATTATGATCAGTACCAGGTGCATGGATGTATGGCTGGCCAGGTGGGTAGGTAGATGAATGGATGAACAGATGAACAAAACAGCTGGGAAACCTCTACCTGTAAGATGTTCCTGTGAGGACTTGGGATGGCTGGGAGTTATCTGAGCACTGTCCTGGGACTCCTGCATGGAGAATCGGCCTGCTCAGAAGTGGCCCACACATTTTGGGTTATTTGCACTCTGGAGAGCTAAGTCTTTGGCCTTCCAAACTCTAATCACCATGGGCAAAGTGTAGCCGGACAGCCCCCTCAGCAGAAGTAATTTATAGACACGTTTTCAGTCTTGCACAGGGCTTTGGAGTCATGTCAGATGAAGTTTGAGTCCTGCTTCTGTCACTAGTTGCATGATCCAAGGCAAGTTGGCTAACCTCTCTGACCATCACTTTCATTACTTTTTTTTGAGAGAGAGAGAGTCTGGCTCTGTCACCCAGGCTGGAGTGCAGTAGTGTGATCTCAGCTCACTACAACCTCCACCTCCCAGTTCAAGCAATTCTCCTGCCTCAGCTTCCTGAGTAGCTGCGACTACAGATGCCTGCCACCACGCAGGCTAATTTTTTTTGTATTTTTAGTAGAAACAGGGTTTCGCCATGTTGGCCAGGCGGGTCTTGAACACCTGAGCTAAGGTGATCCAACCACCTTAGCCTCCCAGAGTGCTGAGATTACAGTTGTGAGCCATTGCGCCCGGCCACTTTCATTACCTTTCATGAAAGAAAAACATCTCTAGCTCTGCGCATTTGTGTGATGATAAGAAGAGGTAATAAAGTGCTTAGCTCAGAGTTTTGCATTTAGTAAGTGCTCAGTCAGTGATGGCTGCTGCTGCCGGATTCCTGTCCTCTATTAGAGTCCATTTATTATAGGCAATCCAGTAGTCATGTGTGTGCCCTCAGCCTCTCTGGGCTCAGTCCTGACCTTGCAGAGTTGTTACCGGGATTACAGATGGTCTGTGACAGATCCTAGCACACAGTAGGACCTAGCATGTGGTAACAATAACCAAGCCCTGACCATTAAAAAAAAGTGGATCTCCCACTGCTGGTTTCCCTGGAGAGATGGAAAATGAGTGAGCGTGGCGTGTGCTAGAGCTTCGGGGTGGCTCAGGTTGAGCTGTGACAGGTGGCATGGCTTACCAAGGTAGAAGAAAGAGAGAAGGATTCTCCAAGCAGGAATGAACAAAGTGGGGAGGCCTGGCAGGCCTGGAATAGCTTTTTCCTCTTCTTAGTCTGGTTTGTCAATCCCTACGACTTTAAAGGGGACTTGGCCAATAGCTACTCTTCTGAGGCAGGAGGAAACCTCAGCCTAGCATTCTGGCTGTTTCATTTATTCTGCAGCCTGGCTCTTCTCTGTGGGAGGGAGGCCTGAAGGATTGTGGAGGGTGTCATCAAAGCTGTCAGGCCCTCTGTTGTTAATTTAGGCAGAGCACAGCATGAAAAGTAGCAGGCTATTCTCCCTCCATCCCAAGGGGGCTGCCCTATTTAACTCTGGGGAAAAGAAGAAACTAACTCCCTTCTCCATTTCTCCCTATCTCCTTCCTCAAATGCCAGGAACTCATTCAAGAGAGAGAGCCTGCCTTTGGGTGCTCCACATTCTTTGGGCTTCCTTCTCTTCAGTCTTTTGTACAAGTCTGTTGATTATGCCCAGGGTGGATTCTGGCTTTTGAGCTCACCCTATTCCTGAGACTGCAGATCAGTGCTCAGGACCCAGGATCTGTTAACACAGGCTGAGCTGGTTTCCCGTGGCAGGACTTCTCCCTCTGGCCTGGCTCGGATACAACTCTCCAAGACTATCAGTGGCCTGGGTTCTTGTTCTTGGGCTCCTAGTTTGATCATTTAGGTAAGGTTAGTGGGGAAGGGATCCTTCCAGTGGGATTACAGCAGAAAGGCTCTGTCAGTCATCAGGTCTGAGGTTCAATCAAACCCCTACAAGCTGTCATTGCTCTTCCTGTCTCAGTCTTTGAATGAGACTGAATGTGTGTGTGTGGTGGTGGTCGGGGGGAGGGAGTTGTGTGCATTTAGCATTAAGATAGAGGGAAATATTATTCCTTATTGCCTGATGAGATAAAGGATTTGGAAGCAGAACAAAATAATAATCAGTACACAATTGCTTGGTAAGATCTGCTAACTTTCAAGTTCTTGGGAAGAAAAGAAATAAGAGAGAAGTATCACGAGTCTGAGGTATGTGCTCATCCCACTTGCAAGGGTAAATAAGAATTTACTCTAAACAGACACATAGCATTCTGTGATATGCTAGAAATGCTGGGGCCCAACTCCAGTCAATGAGATAAGAGTAGCCCCTTGTAAGTCATGTTTGGTTGCTAGAAATAGGACAATCCAATTTAGGGTGGCATAATCAAATTGGGTTTTAATTTTCTCCCATAGCAGGAATCCAAAGTAGTCAGTACAGATTGGTACAATAGCACTGTGATGTAATCAGGGACATGGGCTCTTTATCACTTTCTACCCAGCTTTTAGCATGTCACTTGCATCCTTATTTTTATCACTTTGCAATCCAGCAAAGTCTAAGTTCCAGGCAGGAAGAAGAGAAGGGTTAGCTAAGCTTGAGACCCTACCTGGCAATTTATGCTTATATTTTATTGGCCAAAGCTATGTTATATGATCATCCTCAGCTACAAGGGAGGTTGGGACATGTAAGTGTTTTGCAGGATGCATTGCCACTGTGAAAAAACTTGGGGAAAGGAGGAGGGAATACCTATTAGATAGTGAAGACATTTGTATTTGAGCGCATACTGTGTGCCAGACACTGTGCTATGCTGTTTCTTTGCATTGTCTTAATTAATCCTCACAACAACCCAAGGAGACACTGTTATCCCATTTTACAGATGAGGAATTTGACACTAGAGAGTTTACTTGCCCAAGGTCACACAGCTTATAGGTGGTGGGACCAGGGCTTGACTGCAGGTCTAACTGGTTCTAAAACCTATGCCTGCTGTCATTTTCAAAAAGTGACACATATGGCCAAAATAGTCACTGAGTGTCAGGAATTTCCTGTTTTTGAACAGTGACTGATTTCAGGTGCTTACGATCATAGCAGTGACCTGGATGGGAACAGCAGCCTATTTGGGGCTTGTGTTGTCTCAGCTAAACATCTATGCTCTGCATGGGCAAGCTGCCTGAATAAGACAGTCAGTGACAGCTGAGGGTTGCTTCATTCTTTCCCATCATTGTGCTAAATCAAGCATTGCAGATCTCTTTTGTGACAAGTCTCCTGATTTGAGAGGTCATAGGTTAAATTGTTGGGAATGCAAAGAGACAGGGAGAACACCAAAAACCCTTTTTGACTTTAAATTCCATAACTTAGTAAGTTAAATATTTAGGTCAGGTAAGGTGGGGGAGTAGGGAATATATTACCTTCACTGCTCTTACCTGCAGCCAGAGCCTGAACATTTTGGGCACAAGAGCGCATCTTATGTAAGTCCCAGAAGCCATGAGAATTAGGAGCTGTTCATAACTCCAAAGTCTTCAGGGCTAGAAAACTGCCTGGTAGCAAGCTGACTACCATTCACTTAGCTGCCCTCTAAAGCTTTGTTTTGCAATAAATGCTGGTATTAGTCTAAATAAAATGATTTATCATCCTCTGTCAAATTTATTTCCAGGAAGTACTGGCATATGTGGGAGTGTGTATACTCATGTACATATATTATAAGGACTAAGAATTACGGTTACAAAATTATCTCCAAGGTTAGAGAAGACTAATAGACTCCATGACTTAGGGGGTCAGGTGTTTATGAGAACAGTATTAAATGTGGTTACCGTAATTAAATTGGGCTTCAGAATTGTCTGGCTTTGAAGGCAAAGGCTATTTTCTCTACTACTCTCTCATACTCCCTGGTGCCTGTCCCAGTGGGGGCTGTATAGGTGCTTGTTAAATACATGGTGATTGGCTAGTGAAGGGAGAAAAATTCACATTACAGTTGGTTGAGCTGAGACATTGCGCTCACAATCTTTGGGTCCCGGAGTTGAAGAATCTTTCATTTCCTTTCAATTCTAATTTCATACACATAGATGGCATATTTGTTTCACTATCTGGCTTTTATGACAAGGTACTATTTATCTTTGGGGTGTGAATAACAAGGAGATACAATTACCTGTGTATCACAATTGGAAAAACCACTTAGAAATATCAGAGCAAGTGAAACCAAAGCAGCATGCCAGATTATAAAGCTTCAGTGACTTGGCCAGAGTGTGATCCAGAGGGCAGCCAGAGTCTTAATCATCTCTGAAGCAGCCTTAGCACATCCTCTGTGGGTGGTTTCCTGGAAGTAAGAGAGAATAAAGAAGATAGGCTTGGTGTAGTGGTTCATACCTGTAATCCTAGCACTTTGGGAGGTTAAGGTGGGAGGATTTTGCTTGAGCCCAGGATTTCGAGACCAATCTGGGCAACAAGAAAGACACACACACACAAAAATTAAAAATTAGCCAGACATGGTGGCAGGTGCCTGTGGTACCCAGTTACACAGGATCACTTGATCCCAGGTTGAGGCTGCAGTGAACTGTATTCACACCACTGCTTTCCAGCCTTGGTGACAGAGTGAGACCCTGTATCAAAAAGAAAAGAAAAGAAGATAATGGCCAACTTAGGCAACTTGAGGACTGTTGGTTCAGGTTACACCGCGCTAGCTATGGAGGATTAAAGAGAGAAAGGAAAGACAAAGCTAAAACCTATTGTGTGGAAAAAAAGAAAAGAAGAAAAATCCTGTCATATGCAGATTGTGGAACAGTTGTCCCTTTATGAGCTTACAGTAAGAATTACTTTTTCTCTTTTGAGGCAGAGTCTCGTTCTGTCGCCCAGGCTGGAGCGCAGTAGTGCAATCTTGGCTCACTGCAACTTCAGCCTCCTGGGTTCAAGTGATTCTCCTGCCTCAGCCTCCTGAGTAGCTGGGACTACAGGTGCACACCACCACACAAAGTTAATTTTTGTATTTTTAGTAGAGATGAAGTTTTACCATGTTGGTCAGGCTGGCCTCGAACCCCGACCTCAGGTGATTCACTTGCCTCAGCGTGCCACCGTGCCCAGATGGATTACTTTTTCTTTAAGTATAGGCTCCTGAATATTTCCCATGTTTTCCTACTACTGAAATTTATAAAGCACGGAATGTTGGCAATGGATAGGCCCTCACTCATCACTATCTCAATATGTCATTGTAAAACAATTTAATAAGCAGGACTCTTTCCAGTATAAGTGGCAGAAACCAAATTCAAACAGTGAAAAAGGGAATTTAGGCTTGGTAAGGTGACTTACGCCTATAATCCTAACACTTCAGGGGGCTGAGGTAGGCGGATCACTTGAACCCAGGAGTTTGAGAGCAGCCTGGGCAGCATAGCCAGACCCAGTCTTTACAAAGAAAAAAAATTTATTTTTTTAAATTAGCAGAGTATGGTGGCATGTACCTGTAGTCCCAGCTACTCAGGAGGCTGAGGTGGGAGGGTCGCTGCAGATGAAGGCTGCAGCAGTGAGCCATGATCATGCCACTGCACACCAGCCTGGGTAACAGAGCAACATGCTGTTTCAAAAAAAAAAAAAAAAAAAGGAATTTATTCATTCATAACCAAAAAGTCCAAAGAGATATCTGGTTTACATATCGCTAGATGTAGGAGCTTAAGCCAAGTTTTTAGTCTTCTCTGTTTCTTCATCTGCTTTATGTTAACTTCATTCTCAAGTAGTGCCTTCCCACATAGTTGGAGCAGTTCCAACCCAAGTCCCAGGGCTAACTCTGATTGGCCTGGAGTAGTCAACTCCTGAACCAGTCACTGAGACTGTGGAGCTTCAGCTGGACAGGGAGTCAGCAGCACCCAAACCACCTGGACTGAGGGCAGGAGAAAGTGATCCCCAAATGAAAATCGAAATGCTATTATCAGAAGGGCAATGAATACAATGTGGGAATTGGAGAGGAAAGATGTCCTCTATTGGGTAAAAGGAGTTCCAAAGATGCAATTTTTTTCCCCACAAAGCTTGGGGTTTCCATGGAAAAGACATTGGTACATGAACAGTGAGAAGAGTGATTGCTTTTCTCAGTTCTCCCTGTGTATTAGTCTGTTCTCACACTGCTGTAAAGAACTGCCCGAGAGTTGGTAATTTATAAAGGAAAGAAAAATTGACTCACAGCCCCACATGGCTGGGGAGGCCTCAAGAAATTTGCAATCATGTTGGAAGGGAAAGCAAACATGTCCTTCTTCACATGATGGCAGGAAGGAGAAGTGCCAAGCAAAAGAGAGAAAAGCCCCTTCTAAAACCATCAGATCTCTTGAGAATGCACTCATTGTCAGGAGAACAGCAAGAGGGCAACCTCTCCCAGGCTGCAATTTCCTCCCAGCAGGTTTGTCCCATGACACATGGGGATTATGGGAACTACAGTTCAAGATGAGATTTGGGTGGGGTCACAGCCAAACCATATCACCCTACCTAAGTTAAAGACAACAGACCCATACACAGTGAAAAGCAAACCCCATGTGGAGTATTTTCACATTATATTGACATTCTAACTAGCTCTTATGGTGAATTGTTTCTGCCCTGAATCTGTGTTGATTACTGGTAGTTGAGATTCTGAAGATGTTGCAAAGACACCTGGGGTGTGGCCATCGAGATGTAAATGCAGTAGATTTTCTATTAAGTACTCTCATATTGAGATGAAAATGCCTCTGGCTTGGCCATTTTGAGTGATGGATCTTAAGGCCAGGATCTTTTTACCAGGGAGTATGGCTAAACCAGCTGCCCCATCTAAGTAAAGGTCTTTGGTAATTTTTCTAGTCCATCTGAGCTGAGCTGGAGCAAGTTCTCTTGCCTCCCTAATCTAAATTCTGCAAAGCTTGTGGAGCCACTGTTGTATCCCTGGTGCCAGGTGATCAGGATGCAGGCAGCTAGAACCCTGCCCCAAGGAGGCTGAGAGAAGGGCAACTTACAGAGGGAGATGGACCATGAAAGAGGAGCCCTCTACCATGTCCCAAAGCTCCACCTGTAGCCTCAGTTCACACCCTGACCTATCACCCCACCCTGTTCTCCTTTATAGCTTTCAGGTTTATATGGACACACACGGAGAGACAGTAGAGCAAAACCTAACGCACATGGGTTCTGGAGTCTACCTGGGTTTAAACCCAGTCTCCACTCTGTTCCAGCTATTTGATCTTGGGCAAATAATCGAGCTTCTCTGTGCCTCAATTTCCTTATTGCTAAAGTCCGACTAATAATACTTCACAGAACTGTTCCTTGATAAGATAAGAACAGGTTGCTGTGCCTGTTCTCTATTCGCCATCTTTGAAGAGTGTTAATTATGCTATCATTTGTACTTTGGGCTGTGCTAAACCCCAGTGGGAGGGATCCTGAGCTCAGGAGCCTTCTCTCTAAGCCCCAGACAGACAGACAAATTGCAAAAGGAAAAGGCAAGATCAGTAGCAGAGTAGAATGAGAGCACAGGAGTGGTCTTCATGAGAATGTTACACGTATAATTTATTCATTCTCTCTTGCAGTAGTAGTTATGGAGTGCCTATTCTATACCAGTCATTGTATAGAAATTCTGGGCATATGATAATCAGCCAGACAGGCCTCTGGCCAGAAGGAACTCATAGTTTAGTTGGGAGCTGGATGAGTAAACACATAGTTATGGTCCAGTGTGATTAGCGTAAGAGTGGGATCAGCATAAGATCCTATTCTCACTTGGAAGTGTACATCAGGGGTGGCTTCCTGGAGGAGGTGATGTTTAAGTCAGATCCCCAAAGGAGCAGAAGTTAGGTAGGGTGAGTGAGGACATGAGCATGAAAGGTGTTCCCAGCAGAGGGAATGTTCTGTGCAAAGGCCTGAAGGTGACTGAGTGCATAGTATGTTTCATTGTGGAGTCTTGGCTGTGGAGCAAGCTGAATGTGCTGCTGTCATTGCAGGGACATGGAGAAGGTGGAGCGGCAGGCTGTCCCCCAGGCCAACCACACAGAGTCTTGTCATGAGTGTGGCCGGGTGGGACCCGGACATACGAGAGATTGTCCTCATCGTGGCCATGACGACTTTGTCAACTTCGAGAGGCAAGAGCAGGAGGAAGAGCGGTACCGTTCCCAGAGGGACCCGCTGGAGGGCAAGCGGGACCGGAGCAAGGCCAGGTCTCCATACTCGCCGGCCGAGGAGGATGCCTTGTTTGTGGATTTACCCAGTGGCCCAAGAGGCCAGCAGGCACAGCCCCAGCGGGCAGAGAAGAATGGCATGCTGCCTGCCTCATATGGCCCAGGAGAGCAGAATGGGACTGGTGGGTACCAGCGGGCCTTTCCTCCCAGGACCAACCCTGAAAAGCACAGCCAAAGGAAGAGCAACCTGGCCCAGGTGGAGCACTGGGCAAGGGCCCAGAAGGGGGACAGCAGGAGGTGAGTAATAGACCCGGAATTGCCGCTTATAACGAGTGCGATAATGTAGTGGCAATAGCTGTCGTTTAGCCAGCACTTGCTTCATAAGGGCAGCCTTAAACTCTTTACCTCCATTACCTACATAAATCCCCATAACAACCCTGCAAGAAGGGGTGATATTCCTAACTTAGAAACTGGGGCTTGGAGAAGTGAAGGAACCTGCCTAGGGCACACAGATAAGTGGTAAAGCCAGAGTTCAGTCCTGGGTCTGTGAGCCTCCAAGGCCCTCATGCGATTACACCAGAGGCTTTTCTGCTCCTCAGGAAGAATGTCTTGAGACAGTCAGCATATGAATGATAACCAGTCTTCTTGCTTTGTGCTGCTACTTCTCTACATCCGAGAAATGTTTATAGAAATGAGGGTAAATACAGATTCATTTTTAATTCCAGGCACATACAGAAGTGTGTAGGCACTGTTGACACTGGGCTTTATCATACCCTTTCCTTCAGGAAGTTTTTAATTATTTAGAAGGTATGCTTCTCTTGCTATTTGCCAAGCACTGCAATATTGCAGTGTATTTTATTATAATTTCAGATTAATTAGGACACATCTCTGAATGTGAAGAATTCAGGGTCACTAGCTTCCCTGTTGTTCCCAGAAGCCACTGTGCTTTATCTTCATTATGAAAGATGTGACAGATTCCCCTCACAATTCTCAGGCTTCTAAACAAATCACAGACGAGAGAGGAGAGAGCAAAGCCAGTGTGCATTCAGAGAGTTCCCCAGGGATTGCAGTGGATGTGCCAGCACCCAGACGGAGTCGGCCACAGGCCTGATAACATGCTCTAAAAGGCCACACTGCATTCTCCCTGTTGGCCAGGCCCAGGTTTTCTACCTGTGGACTCTGGAGGTGGTAGTGCTCCTAGGGGAATAGCCTACTCCTGTTTTCAAGTATGTGAGTGTGTTGTGCATATGTAGGTTGCTGTAACCTCTTTAATCTGGTCCAGCTTGGCAGTTGTGAGAATGGATGGTGGATAAATCACAATGGAACCTTCCTCAGTCACTGATAGGTGTTGTTGTGGAGCAGTCTAGAAGAGAAGGCCTGTTGTGCTGTAGCTAAGATACCTTCCCATTCCTGACTGGGAATGACCAGGTGTCAATCCTGTTTGTTCACATTTTGTATCTTAAGAAAACAGAAATCAACTGTCTGAAGACACAGGGAAGGGAAGCTGCTCTTCTTGGTGCTGGCCTAGGTAGGCCCTTGGTAGATGGTTGTAAGATGACCTGACTGCTGAGTGAGGTTGGAAAGTTGGCAGGGGTAATGTCGTGTAGGTCCTCATACTCCAAGGTAAGGCATTTGAATTTTATTTGAAAAAGCAATAGGGGAACCACTGGAAGGTTTTAAGCAGTAAGTGATGTGATCTATAATATTTCAAAAGATGAGAGCCTAGGAAGGAGGCTATTGTAATAGTCCAGGAGGGTGACAATGGAAGTAGGACAAACTAAAGCAATTTGAGGTACATTTTAGAGGTTGAAACGGTGAAGCTTGTCAGTGAATTTGAATGCAGGATGAGGGAAACTAAGATGATGTCTAGACTTTTAAAAACTAAATTTTGTGGGTACATAGCAGATGCATATATTGATGGGTATATGAGATCTTTTGATACAGGCATGCAATACATAATCACATCAGGGTAAATGGGTGTTCATCACCTTGGGCATTTATGATTTCTTTGTGTTACAAGCATTTCAATATTACCCTTTTAGTTATTATTTTTAAATTAAAATAAAGATAGAATCTCACTATGTTGACCAGGCTGGATTCAAACTCCTGGCCTCCAGCAGTCCTCCCATCTCAGCCTCCCAAAATGCTGAGATTATAGGTGTGACCCACTGCACCTGACCCCTTTTAGTTATTCTTAAATGTATCATAAATTTTTGTTGACTATAATCATCCTGTTATGCTATCAAATAGTAGCTCTTATTGATTTATCTCACTATATTTTCGTACCCATTAAGCATCCCTACTCCCTACTGCCTACTACCCTTCCCAGACTCTGGTAACCATTATTCGACTCTCTATCTCCATGAGTTCAATTGTTTTAATTTTTAGCTCCCACAAAGGAGTGAGAGCATGCCAGATTTGTCTTTCTGTGCCTGGTTTATTTCACTTAACATAATGTCCTCCAGTTCCATCTATGTTGTTGCAAATGACAGAATCTCATTCTTTTTATGGCTGTAAAGTACTCCATTGAGCTAAGTACCACATTTTGTTTATCCATTCATCCGTTGATGGACACTTAGGTTGCTTCCAAATCTTGGCTATTGTGAATAGAGCTACAATAAACAGATCTATAGGATTTTGACTTGAGCAACTGGATGGTTACTGAGATGGGGAAGGCTAAGGAAGGAACGAGTTGGGGGAAATCAGGATTTCCATTTTGGACATGTAAGTAGGGAGTTGGAGTTCTGGACATGGGTGGAGTTGGAGTTAGCGTTCAGATTTGGTTAATAAGTAGATACTGTGCTGTGCAGCAGATACAAGCATAGATAAGAGATGTGAGCTTGGTGAGGAATGTGGTACTTTGGAATGTCCAGGTAGAGAATACCAGGAGGTTATAGGGAATATGGATACAGGCTGTAGAGGGAGTCATTGCCTTAGAGATGGTAACTAATGCCCAGGCAGTAGTTGAGATTATCCAGGGTGGAATGCTTAGAGCCATGCTTCTTAATCCTGTCTGCTTGATTTCATCATTTCAGACCCAACCCCAGAGATTTTGATTTAGTTGGTCTTGTGTGAGGTCAAGGCATCAATATGCTTTTAAAGCTCCTTAGGTTGGCCAGGTGCGGTGATTGATGCCTATAATCCCAGTACTTTGGGAGACTGAGGTGGTAGGATCGCTTGAGTCCAGAAGTTTGAAACCAACCTGGGCAACATAGCAAGACACCATCTCTACCAAAAAAAAATTTTTTTATTTACCTGGATGTGGTGACATGCACCTGTGTTCCCAGCTACTTGCGGGGCTGAGGCGGGATGATCACTTGAGCCCACAAGTTCAAGGCTGCGATGAGTTACGATTGTACCACTGCACTCCAGCCTGGGTGATAGAGCAAGAACCTGTCAAATAAATACATAAATCATATACATACATACAACTTCCTAGGTGATTCTAGTGCATGCTCACAGTCGAGAACCTGTGGCTAGGCTATGTATTGGAAACACCTGGAGAGTTTTAACATTTGCTGAGGCCTTAGTCCCATGCCCAGAAATCTGACTCCATTGGTCTGGGTTGCAGCCTGGACATAAGGTTTTTAGGAAGCACATTTTTCCCCGTCTCTCCTCCCCAGTGATCTAATGTGCAGCCAAGACTAAGAATCCTCGACTGAGAGGACACAGTTGCAGTTGCAGAGGGCTACAACAGAACACAGAGGACCCCCAGCCTAAGGGTCAGGCAAAAGCTAAGTCTCCTGAAGGAGATGAGGAAAAGATGGGGGAGGAAAACTAGAGGTTCTGTGGGGGAGTTTCAGTTGGAAGGAGTCCAGTCAGCAGTGCGCGGTGTTGCAGATAAGCACTTCTACCTGGGTGTGGTACCTTTCTTTCCTTTTTTTTCTCTACCAAAAGCAGATACTTGAGATGTGGTACTTTTCAAGGAGGCTGGGCACCCGTGAAGCAAGTCCAGAACCTCGCGGATCTTTCGCTCTGTAGCAGAAACCCTTTTTCCACTGAGCTATTTGATGGGCTTAGATGGGCAAACCTGAATTACCGTCCTTAATAGAGCTACAGTGTCAAAGTTAGCTCAGGAGGCAGAGTAAAAGGAGGGGTTGAAATCAGTAAGATGGCATGGCCAGTGAGAAACCCTTTGTGGCAAAGACACAGAAAAAACTTTCAAAAGCTGGGTGACTGATATGCAATGGTAAGTTGTCAGTTCTGAAATGTCTCTACATAACTACTCCAGCAGCCTGTAAACCATGTTACTCTGCTACACACATGGCCTGAATTTGGGAGTTGGTGGTGGGGTGTGCATCAGACACCTAAAGGATGAGAGGTTAACAGGGAGATGAGAGGCGAGTGGAGAGGGCATTTGACTTTCCTTGGGATACAAGATGGGGATTTGAGCCATTCTTATTTAAAGGACAGAGAGACATCAGGTCTGTAGAGCAGAACAGCTCATTGGCTTTGGAGGTCACTGAACACAGAGTGAGAAGAATTTCATTATAGTAGGAGAGGCAGATCTCCATGGGCTAGAAAGTGAATAAAAGTGAAGAATTAAAGGCAGAAGATAGAACAGAAAATGCTGTCAATCTTTAAGTGTACAAAGTGTCTGCTCAGTCTCTGATCATTCTCTTGTATTTTAAAAGGTCTGCCTCTTACAGTCCCGGATTTTTTTTTTCTTAAAGATATACTTGTAATCTCTTACATTAAGTCATAAATAAATCTGGCTGCTGAATGAAGGAACCTCCTCCATTTTCCATTTGAAATATACAAGCTAGGTATCTCTGCTTTGCATATCATCAAGACTGCTAATCTCATTAGACTGAGCATATTAAGACATTGGGAGGAGTGTTATTTGAACTGCAATATATGATCCTGTATTTTTGGTTTTAGACCAACAGGGAATTATTTCTAATTGAACATACATATTTCACATCATGAAGCTTTTTTAGAATATGGTTTGTGGGAGACAGACTGACATACTCTTAGAATCTTACTAAGAGCTTATTTTGAAATTTTATGCTTTCATTTTCCCACCTCAACCTCCCAGTGTTTAAAATAATGCATACCTACAAAATAGAAAGGTTGGGGTGGGGGATAGAGGTAGGATCAGGAGACTCAAACACTGCAATAAGGAACAGAGTAGAAAATGGAAATCCTGTGTGATTGATCTTGAAGTTAGGGTGAGGAACATCTGCTGCATAAAGTATAATAATTGGTTGTAAAAAAGGATACTGCATTTGCACATGACCATTTCTGTAGTGGCTGTATCAGAATATCCTGCTTAGTGCCTGTTTAGTGAAGGGAGGCCCTGTGGCCACAGAGCATGGTGTGAGGAGACCCTGAGCCCAGTTTTTGGGTAAGACTGAGGGTTGGGGGCCAGCAAATGGATCTGCTGTTAGGGGCGAAGCTGCTCTGGAAGCTCCCACTTGCTCCCATGGGGTCTATACCTCAACCACAGTATCACCTCCCATGTCCCTCCTCCACAGTCAGTTTCCTTGGTTTGGCCCTTGGAGCCAGGGCTCGCCATTGTACTGGTACCTTGGGGTCACTCCGAAATGGCAGACAATGTGTAAATGGAGGGTACAGGTTAGAGGGTGAGATCAGGGATTTGGGGTGCTGCTAGGAGGGCAGTGGGGAGGTGAGGGTGGACTCTGACCTTCCAGGCACTGTAGGCAGGCAAGGGAGTGAGCAGCAGAGCCAGCCTAGAAGGGTGTATGGGTGGGAGCACAGCTCTGAAATGCTCTGCATTGTTTGCATTTTGCTTCTGGCAGAATGAACAATGGTTAGTAAAGTCCTGAACTCCCCAGGGGAAGCCTCCAGCCTGATTTCCCACCACCGCTACCACCTCTGTTTTGAGGATTCATGCACTGCCCCGTCTCAGAGGCACATTCTTGTCTAACTTTGGGAAATCCATAGCAAACCCTGCCACCTAGTGGCAGGCAGACTAACTTGGCAGGCGTGACAAGGAGGTTGAAGAGATCTTAAAATTATCTCCTGCAATGGCAAAGATTGCTTTTTTTGAATGACAACTATTTCAAATTCTCACAACAATTGACTAAGTGGTTCTTACTATCCCTATTTTATAATAAGGAAAGTGAGACTTAGAGGACTTGGCTGATACTTGCCTGAGGTTATGTAGCTTATCTGTGATTAAATGAGTTGAGTTTTAAAACAATTAGGACAGTTTCTCAAACTTTACAGAACACTAGAAGCTCCTGGAGGGCTTGTTAAGACGCTGATGACTGGGCCCCATCCTCAGTTTTTGATTAGGTAAGTCTGAGGTTCTTACTATCCCCATTTTATAATAAGAAAAGTAATACTTAGAGGACTTGGCTGATACTTGCCTGAGGTCAAATAGCAAAAGTGTGATTAAGTGAGTTGAGTTTTAAAACAATTAGAACAGTTTCTCAAACTTTACAGAGCGCTAGAATCTCTTGGAGGGCTTGTTAAGACACTGATGGCTGGGCCCCATTTCCAGAGTTTCTGATTAGGTAAGTCTGAGATGGGGCTGATAACCAGCATTTTAAAAATATGCCTTATTTTAAATTGACAAATAATAATTACATGTATGGCGTACATTTTTTTATATATGTAAACATTGTGAAATGATTACATCAAACCAATTGACATATTCATCACCTTACCTGCTTATCCTTTTTGGTGATTAGAACATTTAACATCTACTTTTAGTAATTTTGAAATATAAAATCTCCTTTATTATTAGCCACTGCCACCGTGCCGTGCAGTAGGTCACCAGAACTTACTCCTCCTAACTGAAACTTTGCACCCTTTGACCAATAGCTCTTCCTTCTCTCCTCTCCTTCCCAAACTCTGGTAACCACTTCTCTACTCTGTTTCTATGAGTTTGACCTTTGTAGATCCCATGTATAAGTGAGGTCTTACATGGTATTTGTCTTTCCGTGCCTGGGTTAGTTCACTAACCTGCATTGTTGACAAGTTCCCAAGTGGTGCTGATGCGGCTGGCACACAGGCCACACTTTGAATAGTGTTGGCCTGGAACAATGTCAGCACCAAATAAATGTCTGTTAGATAAAATTGATGGGTAAAGGCAGAGTCAGAATTGAACTCAGGCCTGTCCAACTCTAAAACTTGTTCTCTTTTTACAACATCATGCTGCCTCTCAGGCTTAGTAAAACTCCATACTTTGTCCCCTGCTGAATTTTGTTTCCTTCTTAGAAAATAAAATGGAGGTTAGGAGTGGTGACTCACACCTGTAATCCTAGCACTTTGGGAGGCTGCTGAAGGCGGATCACTTGAGGCCAGGAGTTCAAGACCAGCCTGGACAACATGGTGTTTAATAGACAGCTTGGCCATCTCTATTAAAAATACAAAAATTAGCCAGGTGTGGTGGCGCACACCTGTAGTTCCAGCTACTTGGGAGGCTGAGATAGAAGAATTACTTGAACCTGGGAGGTAGAGGTTGCAGCAAGCCAAGATTGCAGCACTGCACTCTAGCCTGGGCAAAAGAGCGAGACTCCAGAAGAAAATAAGATGACGGCGGGGCACAGTGGCTCACGCCTGTAATCCCAGCACTTTGGGAGGCCGAGGCGGGCAGATCATGAAGTCAGGAGATCGAGACCATCCTGGCTAACACAGTGAAACTCCATCTCTACTAAAGATACAAAAAATTAGCCGGCCATGGTGGTGCACACCTGTAGTCCCAGCTACTCAGGAGGCTGAGGCAGGAAAATCCCTTGAACCCAGGAGGCAGAAATTGCAGTGAGCTGAGACTGCGCCACTGCACTAGTTGACAGAGGGAGACTCTGTTTCAAAGAAAAAAAAGGAAAAAAGAAAAAGAAGATGGCTAGTTGGTGGTTGTTTTTGAAATTACATCCAGCTTTGTGTGCTGGAGTGTTTATTGAAGGGCTGATTATGCGTTAGGACTTTCTTAGACTGTGGACAATACCATAGTGTGAAACACAGTTCCTGTCTTTCAAGAATTTTCACTTTGGCCTGGGAAGAGATGTCTTGCAAGTATGAAAAGATCACTTCAGTACAAGACCTTGGAAAAGTTACAGGCAGTGTGATAACTAGATCAAGCAGAGCTGGATCACTGAGGGCTGTGGCACTGCAGAAGGTTCATGTGGGGAAGGCATGGGCTGGCATCCTGATGAATGAGTAAGATTTTGGTAAATGGAGCAAGGGGAGACCATCCAGGTAGGGGAAGGAGGGAAGAACAGTGTTATAAGAATAAAGGGGGCAGGAAGGGCACACATGTTAGTGAAGGACCTACTGTGTATGAGACATGGAGTTTGCATTTCCTAACCTGTCTCATTGATTCCTCAGAACAGCCTTATGAGGCAGGTAATACTGTCCTCTCATTACAAATAAGGAAATGGAAGTTCAGAGCAGTCAGGTAAGCTGCCTACAGTCACAAAGCCAGCAAGTGTAAAGCTCCGATTCAAACCCAGGTTAGGCTCCTACCTTTCCTTTTTCCACTGCAAGATGTTGCTTGGGTGTGGAGGAGGCTGGGCCAGGACTAGGGTGAGGCTGACCGTCAGGCACCAGCAGGTGTAGGGGTGCCCCTGAGATGGAGTGCCTCCTTCAGTTTTGGGGCCTAAGCGTGGCCCTGGTAGGAAGAGCAGTGAGAAAAGCAGGTTGAGGTTAGCTGCTAGCAAGCTGTGAATACCAGGCTGAGGAGTTGAGATTTTATTTCACAAGTGACAAGGAGCCGTGAAGTTTTTGGAGCAAGGAACTGATTTGACCAGAGCACTTACTGTGGACAAAGTGGAAACTCATTAGGAGCATCTCAAAGTTGTCTGGAGGGAGATAATTAATCAGAATCTGGACTAGAAGAGTCCAGAAAAAAGAAAGAACTGATGCCAGCCACTTCTTTTATGAACCTCCAGAATTTGGTGCTAGGATACCAGGCAGAGGAACAGTCTTGGTAGCCTGGAGAATTGTGAGGCCTTTCCTATAAATATGCACAGCCATTGAAAGAGCTGACTGCTGGCAGCGGAGAGAAAAGGAAAAGCCAGGCTTAATTACATTGCACTCTAAGTGATGGGCATGGGGTAGCCAAGTTGTCCTGGCAGAGGAAGTTGACAGAGAAAAATGGTTTTGGAGTCTTCTGCAAAAAGGGGAAGTGACTGAAGTCCTGGATGTTGGCCTTGATCATTCTTTTGGGGTTCTTATAGGACTTTTCCACATGCCCAGCTTTGTGGGCTTACTTAGATATGTTCCCCAAAGCCTGGCAGACCCCTTGCTTGGTTGCCTGACCCGTCCTTACCCTTTCTTCTCAGCCTTCCCTTGGACCAGACGCTTCCTCGCCAGGGTCCTGGCCAATCCCTGTCCTTCCCAGAAAACTACCAGACTCTTCCCAAGAGCACCCGACACCCATCAGGGGGCTCCTCACCACCTCCCCGAAACCTGCCAAGTGACTACAAGTACGCACAGGACCGAGCCAGCCACCTGAAGATGTCCAGTGAAGAGCGCCGGGCGCACCGGGATGGCACCGTGTGGCAGCTCTATGAGTGGCAGCAGCGCCAGCAATTCCGGCATGGCAGCCCCACGGCGCCCATTTGCCTCGGCTCCCCAGAGTTCACCGACCAAGGCCGGAGCAGGAGCATGCTAGAGGTGCCCCGCTCCATCTCTGTGCCTCCATCTCCCTCGGACATCCCTCCCCCGGGACCCCCGAGGGTCTTCCCACCCCGGCGGCCACACACGCCAGCAGAGAGGGTCACGGTGAAGCCACCGGACCAGAGGAGGAGTGTGGACATCTCACTGGGGGATTCTCCCAGGAAGGCACGGGGCCACGCTGTCAAGGTGAGGCTCGGGAAGCTTTGCCAGGCTGCTGGGTCAGCGTGAGGGCACCAGGAGCCTTGCCTGGTTTGAACACAAATTTGAGTAATTTGGGATAATGATAGCTAACACTTAGGCAGTACTTTTTAATAATAGATGCCAGGCGCAGTTCCCAAAGGTTTCATTTTAAATTCTCACCACAACCCTGCGAGGTAGGTGCTATGCTTATGCCCATTTTAAAGATGAGAACTCTGAGGCATTGAGAGACAGAGTAACTTCCTCGGGGTCATACAACTACAAGTCAGCTTCCTTGCAGCTTGGAAGGCAGGAAAAGACATCTGTGTTCAGTCAGTTCAATCATTTGTAACAACCCAGCTTAAGTTTACACTTTCCAAGGGGCATTCACAGTTTAGTGGTCTAACCCAGAGAGTAAGATGTGTATGCTCATTTAACAGATGAGGAGTTGGGGGCTCAGAGGGGAAGTGGCATGGGGCGGGCTGCCCTGGGAGTGAGTGGCAGAGGTTTGGACTCCAGTGTGACTTCTTGTCTCCCCACTTGCAGAACTCATCTCACGTGGACCGACGCTCCATGCCCTCCATGGGTTACATGACCCACACTGTCAGCGCTCCCAGTTTACATGGAAAATCGGTAAGGTGAATGACAAGACACAGCCTGCAAAGCTGTATCTCATCAATGTTTTCCTTTCTCTGAGTCAGTACAATGCAGTCCAGACGGCAGTTATCAACCTCCATCTTAGAGATGAGGAAACTGAGGCTCAGAGAAGTCGAATGCTTGCTTAGGGTCATCTGGCTGTCACTGGGTCCTCCCCAGAGAGGGAGAAGAGCTTTTGGGGGAAGTATAGGGGAATGTTAGGCTTATCTCTTCTTTCAAGTTGAATTTTGCCAGAAACATTTTCTAGCTACCCACCTTTTTTCCCCCACAGGTAGTGCCTCTCCTTTCTTCCCTGATCTTTTATCAGTTAACTAGTTAACTTTATCTTCAAAGCTCAAGTCTAAGACCAGGCATGATGGTTCACATCTGTAATCCTAGCACTTTGAGAGGCTAAGGTGGGTGGATCACGTAAGGCCTGGAGTTTGAGACCAGCCTGGCCAACATGGCAAAACCCAGTCTCTACTAAAAATACAAAAATTAGCTGAGCATGGTGGTGTACACCTGTGATCCTAGTTATTTAAGAGGCTGAGACACAAGAACCTAGGAGGCGGAGGTTGCAGTGAGCCAAGATCACACTGCTGCACTCCAGCCTGGGTGACAGAGCAAGACTATCTTAAAGAAGAAGCAGAAGAAGAAAAAAAAGCTTGAGTCTGGGTGAGGTTTGAGGTTGCACTGTTGGTTGTTGCTTTCCTGAAAAAACAACTTCCTGCAGCCCCTTTGCTGCCAGTGCCTTTATTTGTCCTAATGACAGGATTAAAGATGAGAACTCTGAGGCGTTGAGAGACAGTAATTGCTTAATGGTGTCACATCAGTGCTGTCCTGGCATTGGCACCAGGGTGAAGAGCATAATTCTAGTGGCATGCTCCTGTGGTGCTAACTTGCTTGTGCTGTGTCTACACACCTGCAGCTGGAGGAGCTCTCGCTGCTTCTCACCCGGTTAAGGCGGCACCAGGCCAAGTTGGCCAGTGTGCGAAATTTCGCCATCGGCCAGTTACTGCAGCACCAGCTGACCTTTCCCACCTGCCAGGTCAGCGCTGGTGGGCTATCTCAGGGCTGGGGGCAGGGAGTGACATGCTGGCTCGTGTTCGCTCGTGCCCTTGCTCTGGTCTGTCTCTGCTGTCTGGCTCTTCATTGTTCGCTGGCTGTTTGCTTCTGGATGCTACTGCCAGACATTGTATGTTGGTGGAGGCCAAGCCTACCCTCTAGTGCTGGGGTGGGGGTTGCTGCATGTGGCATAGGGACCTAAATTGTCGCTTCTCTGGTATAAGTAGTGACTGCCAGGCTGACGTGTGGTCAAGTTCAAAGGGCTGTGCTGGCTGACAGCCTTGTTACCCCATGGCTACTCCTTGGGATGTGGAAAGGCATGTGTGCGTCAACCTGGAGGGAGGATGCAGGGCGCCCTCTCTTATCTGGACAGTACCCTGCTGCCTCACAGAGCATCTTCTCATCTCATATCCTGCTGAGCCTCACAGTAAGCTGGAAGAGGTTAGGGAGGACAGGAGTCAGGACAACACACAGGCAAGAGGAACCAGAAGGGGAAGTGACTTTCTCAGGATCCCTCAGCAAGAAGCATGTGGGCTGCAGCCAAAATCCAAGCCTGCAAGACACAATGTTCTAAACTGTTGCAAGGACATTGGGCTTTACAGGCAAGCTTCTTAAGGACTGGCTAGGGGGTTGCCCTCCCAGGTATCTTAAGCAGGAGGATTGAAGAAGAGGATTCCTCCCTGGGGTTGTCCTCAGGCAGGAATAAGTTCGGCCATACGAGGCTGGTCCTCCAGACTGTACAGAAGTAGGCAAAGGACAGATGAGGAGGGTGGCAGGACTGTTACCTTCCTTTCTTGTTCTGTTTTAGTGAGTTATGAGGGATTTAGGAAATATATTCAGAAAAATGAATGTCAGTACAAACATTATTAGTTGTGAATCTAAGTGATCTTTAATAACCTTCTTCTGCTCTGTCCTTATTCCTATGGCAAGTGTGTAGGGACTGAGCTGTTTGGGAAGTATGGATGGGTAAGGGGTTAATATGGCACACAAATAAGACCTTGTAAGCCACTAGTGCCCCTGACAGTTGTCCTTCCAGCATTCCCATGCACAAGAGCACTGCATGAACTCTTCGTGTGGTTCGTCTGTGTGACTGTCTTACTTCAGAGCTGTAAGCAAGGGCCACCTGCCCCAGCCCTGGCTTGCTTGGCTGGGACCCTCTTAGTCTGCTGAGAAGGTGGTGACTGGATTATTTTTCTTGAGCTTTCACAACTCCTCTGCCTCACAGTTAGCTTCTGTGATCTCTTACACAGGAAGGCATGAGTTTTAGGAAATCAAAGAGTCTTTTTCTTATTTTCACCATTTCTGGTAATTATACTAAAGAACTTGACAGATAGGTCTGATCTTGCACCTGCCTCAAGTAGCTCCCGACATGGCCACATTGGCTCCATGCTGAGCAAAAAGAACCAAAACTAGCAGGAAACTTCCAGCAGCTGCTGGTGGTTATCATTCTGGAAACCAAGGTTATATTGGGACCTCCTGGGTCACCCAGGTCATCTCCCTGCCTCTTCCAGGCATTCATTCACACCATTGAGCTTCATCTTACTTCATGCATGTGAAGTGACCCAAACCAAAGGTTTGATGGATGGAATTGGAGCACTGATGACTGGTGCACTCTAGCACAGGTGTGGCATGTGCTCCTCCAGGTAGACCTCCCACGTCTATCCTGGGAGCACAGCACTGCCTCAGCTGCCCTAGCCCTGGAGTAGGATCCTCCCTACCAAATTCTTCCCCGAGCCGGTGGGGGACTAGCTGAAAATCCACCATGATCCAGTGGTGCACCCACAAGTTTTGCCATGCTGAAAGAGGGCTCCCAGCTGCACTGAGACATTTGTGCTTCCTCTGTGGCCCCTGATGTGTTGGTCTGCTGCGGTTCCTTGTTCCCAAAGCTGCACAATGTAAATTAATTCACATGCGAAACCTTGAGTTATGGAAACTCTTGGTGTTCATAATTGTTTTCTTTTTCCCCTCTCTGCTTCATTTGAAGGCTGATGATACCTACCTCCAGTTGAAGAAAGACCTGGAGTACCTGGATCTAAAGGTGAGTGATGTCAAAGGTCCTGCCTTCCTCACATACTCACCTTTCTGAGAGTGTCACCTCACTGGAACCAAGTCCAAAGCCAAAGGACACATGGGTCTTATCCAATCTGAATTCTAAATCAAGATGTCTCCCGTCTTGAATCAGAAGAATTTTACTTCTTACAGACTCAAATCTGCCTCTCTTCAGTTTCTTGTGAATTTTGTTGTGAGGTCCCTGGCTTACAGAATGTGAGTGTAAGACCTTGATCTCTTCCTTCCCTTGGTCAAAACCAAAAGGTCTCTGCAAAAGCAACAGTCGCTGCTTCAGAGTCTGCAGTGGGGGCAGGGGTGTGTGTTTGGTTCACTAATGTACATTTTCAGCCACAAGTGGTGTGGTGGGTTCTTTGGTTCTGTTGCTAGGAGAGCAGGCTTCATGTGGAATCACATGGCTTTAAGGCTCACTGGTAGTCTCCCATCTTGGTTTAGGAGATGAAGGCTGGGCCCCTCCCTGTAGGTGATAAGGCTTCAGGCTCTAAATTTGCTTTCCCAGCTGAGAGAGAGCCGAGAAAGCTCCTGTAGAGAAGGCAAGAGGCGTTCTGCCTAGAAGAGAGCGCTATTGTTCCCTTCCCACAGTTCTCTGAAAGCTCCCACTGTGAAAAGCACTTCTTACGCCTGAGCCATGAAGTAGACTGGAGGAATGTGACCTTTAGTCAGCTGTGGGTCTGAAAAGGTGGGTGAGGGGCTATGGGACACTCAGGCAACTGCCACAGAGTGGGGGCGGCATGTCTCCCCACAGTCCCCAGTGTACCTGGCTTGGGATATTTTTAATTCAAGGATCTTCATCCAGCCTCATAGAAGCTGCTGTATGAACATCAGGTCCTAAGGAAGCAGATGGAAAGGGGGTCTCCCCACAATGAGGGAAGATCAAGGCCTTTGATTAGAAATCAACCAGTGCACTTCTGGGTCTGTTGAGCACTTGCTGTGTACCCAGGAGACATGGGAAGATGCAGAAGAAAAACTGAGTCTGTCTGGTCTTGAGAAACTTCTGGATAGTCTAAGTTGGTGAAAGAAATTATCCCCAAATAACAGACTGCTCCACAATGACTGTACAAAAATCTGTTTGGCCTGGTTCTCAGAGCTGAGATGGTGAGAATCACTGTGGATTCCAACACTGGGGAGGCTCCTAGGAGGAGGTGGCATGTATTTGGAGCCTTGAAAAGCCAGAGGGCTGGGGTTGTTTGAGATTAAAAGGGAAGGAACAGTGAGAGCCAAGGAGAGCCAGGGCATGGTGGTTGTGGCCAGGGCAGCAGAGGGGAGGTGGTAGCCGGTCATGTAGGCTTTTGACTCTATCCTAGGCATTAGGAAGGAAGGTGGGTGCCATGAGCAAAAAGACCTGGCTGTAGCATGTGAGGAGAACAAGGAGCTTTCTCTCAAGGCCAGGAGGTTTTCCAACTCACATGACAGGTCACACAGAGCTGGAGTGACTGCTCTAGGTATGGTAGTAATTCCTCTGGATTCAAAATGCTCAAGCATAGCTGTGTGGACCAAATGTGGCAGCCCAGCCTGTCTTCCTGCAGCCTGTGGGGTCAAGCAGGGTCCTTCCCACCATGCCTGTGGAGAGAGATCCACCAGTCCCCAGCCTCCACCTGCCCTGCGCAGCACCGCATCCCGGTTCATCAGCCTCCCTGACAGTCAGCAGCTGCCTGCACAGTTCTTCTCACTCCTGACCCAGGGCCCAAAGGTCCACTCAGGCGTACCTCTAGAGCATCCGTAGTGCACCTGGGCTTGTGGGAGAGGCCTGGCGCGCCAGCAGCACAGGTGACTACAAAACACAGGTATGTCAGAGTGTTGAGTGTATGGGACCAGAGAGAACTAAATGCGCCTGAGCAAGAGCAGTAGGAAATAGCTGCCTTCTGGTTCCTGTTTGTATGTGAAAGTGGAAACTCACAGTTGATCCTGGAGTGATGCTCTGCCTCAGGTTTGTTTTATTTGAGGATCGTAGAATTTGAGCTATGAGGGATTAAAGAGGGAGAAACTGAGCCACAGAATGGCACAGCAGAACTAGGAGTCCCTGCGTGTCCTGATTCAAAAAGAAGCTTAATAACAATAGGGGGTATAATGTGTGCCAGTCACTGCATTGTACTTCTATTAAATTATTTTACCTCCAAAGATGGTGATATCATCTGTTAATGGACTGTGACTCAGACAGGCTAACGAGTTTCCCAGTCCTACACCGCAGTTAGCGGGTATCAGTATTTGGGTGTGGCTCTAACCCTAAAGCCGTCATCACCTTGCCCCACATCCTCTCTTAAAATGGTGCTCCACCACTGTCTACCCAAAGGCATTATGTTTTTATGGAGCTGAGCTTGGATTGTTATGCCAAGAAATATTTGATGGGATAGAGAGAGGCAAGTTGCATCCTTGGTGTGTTTTAGTGCCTAAGAGCTGTACCTGATCAGAACATTATCTAGTTATTGGACTTTCTGGAGGTTATCATTGTTTGTCATGGAAAACAACTGTGTTGATACCCATATCCCCCTGGTCTTGTAGCTGCTACCACAGTTGCTAAGCTCCTCTCTGAGAACCAGTCCCCCAGCTGAGCTGCACCAGCACCCTGGAGAGATTTGGCTCACCAGCGACACATGTGAGAAGCATGCTGGGTTTTGTGCCCAATGTGTGTCATCGGTCTGACGTGGCTGCCAGAAAAGCTGGCATCCCACCTCCCCCCACCGCCCCCGGCTTCCCTCAGAGGGGCAGAGGCCCAGATCAGGAGGCAGTAGGCCTTCTCTGCCCTGCTCAGACCCAGCTTGCATTTAGGGTTCCAATTTGAGAGTCCCACTTCGGGATCCAGATGAAGGAAGGGCTGGGATCAGGGGAGAGGTATCGAGGGCTTGCAGAACCATGGCTGGGTATGCTTGGCGGGATGCTTTTGTTTGGAAATATCCAAGAGCCAAAGCAACCTGCTAAGTCAAAAAGGGAATACACTAATTCATGTAGCAGGGGCCATATTCCAGAGGCTCGGCCACATCGTCACTGTTCTACTTTCCTTGCGTGTCAGCCTTCTTCTTTCCTGTGGAACAAGGGGCTGCCTCCACATGGGCAGAGAAGGTGGCTGCCTGGAAGCCCAGATTCACTTCTTCTCTACTCAGTAGTCCATGGAGTGAGGGAGGAGTTTCCTAATGGGACATGCTGGGCAGAGAAAGGAAGCACAACAGTAGCCGGTACAGCTACAGCACAGGACGATTGAAGGATTTGGGGCGATTCAGGAGAGGCATAGAGACAGCCTGTAAAACTCTGGTGTGTCTTCACGTGTTTTCTGTGGCCTTAAGGAGGAATCAAGACATGTGGATGGCAGCTACAAGTAGACAGGTTTCAGTTTAGTAGAAGAAAGACTTTTCTAAAAGGGCCACCTCAGGTGGTGGTGAACTTCCTGTCACTGGGGTACAGATGAGGCTCAATGAAACTGAGTAGGATGGATGGTTGGATTAGGAAAACCCAAGGCTCATTGGTCCTTAGATTCTATGACATGCTGGACAAAATGTCCCATAGTCGAGGGTCTCTGGTTGGATAGGCCTGTACGGCATTCTGGGCATGGAAATAGAGATAAACACAGCCCCTCTGGGACCAGCTGCTTATGAGAGATCCCCCCTGGCTCCTTGGAGAGGGGTGAGGTAGGGAGATAAGCCTCTCTGGAGAGGAGTCTCCCTGCCTGGCATCTGATCTGTAACCTCTCCCCTCCCCAAGCCATGTTGACTTAGGGTCCCCCATGTCCCTGTCCAAGAGGCCAAAGACTTAGGAATCCAGAGCCCATTTTCCCCTGCCCCCCAGTCAGCTGATGCTCAGCTTCCAGAATCAGTTGGGGTGCTTGTGTGCCCGCATTGTGAAGCTTTCCCTTCCTGAAGTGAGCGTTTCTGCTGGGGTGCCAAGTGGTCAAACAACAGCACACTCTGCTCTGGGAAGATGCTTACATTAGTGTGCTTTTTTGGAAATGTTTACTTTGCTGGTATTTTACTTGATGGTGCCAGGGTGAAAAGGACCTCACATTGATTAAGCATCTGTTCCTGCCTGGCAGTATTTGGGCAGTTGATGTTCATTTATCTCATTTAATCCTCTCAGCAACCTTGAGCTGTATGAATTATTATCCATATTTTATCGCCAGGAACCCAGGTGTCAGAGACGTTAAGTAACTTCTGCAAAGTTACACTACTGGGACTTGAACCCAGCAACTGGCTTCGTACCTGCCTTCTTTCTTCCGTGCATCTCATGCTTTGCCCACTGTAAAGTCATGTTTGTTGAATTGTATTCCTGGCATTGCAGTACTGCTCTTCAGAACCCTATACCTTAGCTGGGTCAGAAGGGTGGGGTATGGGGTTCACTGTTGTTGATAATATAAGTTGTCTTTATGCTGCTGTGAAGCACAGCCAGGAAGGTGAGGGTACCTGCTGCCACTCACGTGAAGCCTTTGTAGATAGAAAGGGTTGCAGTCAGCCCCAAAAAGGCTTTTGTCTTCTGTGAGGGATGTGCCATCAGTGGCTCCAAGGCTGTTGGACTCTGGACTCTTCCTGACTGTTTGAATCTGAGATCAGGACTTTTCTGTTCTGGATCTGTTTCCAAAATTGGCTTTTGGGACAGTTTTAAAGTTGTGATTGGGTATGCCACATACTTCAGAATTAACTGGGAGCTTGATAAAAGCACAGATCTGGAGGGTTCTATCACATTAGACACTCTGCTGCTCAAAATTCTGCATTTTTGTCAAGCTCTAGACTGATTCTCGTGCACATTAGGGTTTGAGATCTATTGTTCTGGAGAAGAAATTATTAACCTTGGCTATGAATGAGAACTATTGGGAAACTTTAAAAATGAATATAAAGGTCTTGGTCCTACCCCTTAGAGATTGTGATTTAATTGGTAATACTCTAAATTTTAAAAAAAACAAAACACTCCTTAGGTGTTTCTAATGCATATCCAAGGTCAAGGTTAAGAAACATTATTTTGAAGTAGTGGCTTTCAAAATGTGATCCTCAGACTGAAAGTGTCAATAATACCTGGACATTCATTAGAAATGCAAAATCTTGGGTCCCACCTCAGATCTGCACCATGAGAAAGCTCCAGAGATGGGGCCCAGAAATCTGTATTTGCCTTCCAGCTGATCCTGATGCATGCTAAAGTTTGAGAACCCCTGTTTTAGGGCAGTGATTCTCAATCCCGGCTGCACATTAGAATCACCCAGGAGAGTGTTTAAGAATCCTAATGTCCAGGGCCCATCCCAGACTAATTATATCAGAACCTCTTGCAGTGGGACTCAGGCATTGGTATTTTTTAAAGCTCTCCCAGTGATTCCAATGTTCTAGATAATGAGAACAGTGTTCCCAAAAAGGAGCTGTAAGCATTTGGGACCATGGGTAAGACATAATTGTGTAGATGCATCACAGTTATGGTGGAACTTAGGGTTGGGTGGGTTGGGTGGGGGTGAGAGGAATGCATGGCACTATTCTAAACTAGTATCTTACAGAATGTGATGGGAGAGGACAAAGGAAGAAGCAAGTTCCCTTCTATGATGTTCCTCTTTGCCTTCTGCAGCAGAACCAGGAAGGAAATGAATACTGAAATTGGCACTCCCACATAAACCAGCCTGTGCACAGGTCCCTTCAGACAGCATATAACGTTTTATAAAAAGGAGAGACCTGCAGTCTAGGAAGACCCTGTAGCCCATGGGAATAACATCCACAGGCCCATGGAAGTAGCATCACCAAGATTGAGACCTGGTTGTTTGAATTGCAGAGCACACAGCCTCCTTCAAGTTTTCCCTTTGCCAATTCCCCAAATTCTGGCAGCTTCAAGTGTCATTTGATGTCTCACCTGTTGCGTTTTGTTGTATTTGCCTTTTTGTTTGGAACAGATTAAAAATAATGAACCTTTGATCAACGTGCTTTACAAAGTGCTGAAGAAGTCAGCACGGGGCTGTCGGCCCAGGAGAAGCGTAAGATGATCTGATCCGTGTCTCCGAGCGGGGTCATTCCATTGCTTCTGGCTCCGTGCCGACTTCATCACTTGCTTAACCAGTTGCTCTCCCGACTGCCCCAGGCTTCCCGCAAGTCATTTTGGTTTATTTTCTTTCAACTGAAGCTCTTTTCAGCATTTTGGCTGATGCACCAAGCTGAGTCTCTCATCTGTGGTTTTCTGTGACTCCATGTTTTGTGCTGCCAAGGGTGGGGGAGCTTGCCTGGCTTGCCACCAGCTTACGTTGTGTTTCCATCATCACGTGTCTGCCTCCATGGCGAGGGCTCACCCAGACAGAGTTGAGCATGAGTTTCTTGGGAGGGAACAGCACTTACTGGTCACCTTCCAAGAGCCAGGGTATCCTCAGATTCCATGGTGGCCCTGAGATTAAGGTGGCACTTTTTGAGGGCAGGGAGTTGGTATTTAGATAACAGCCTGGAGCTGGACTAGAATAAAATGCCACCCCCTGCCCATACCCTCTTTGATTGATGCAGAAGTAGGGACTGCAGTGTGGCCAGCTCTCGTAGCATTCCAGGGGAGGCTGCAGATCAGGAAGCAGGTGTTGTGTCCAACCATCCTGAGCCCTGAGAAAGTGGGTTGGGATGTAGTGGAGGGGAGGGAAGATGCCTGGGTGGCCTTTGATTCCCCTCTGTGGAGAGACTCTTTCACGTGGATGAGTGCCCATAGCCTTTCTTTTTCTGAAGACAGAGATGCTGGGGGAATCCAAAGTTGGTGTTTTAAGTGTATTTAAACATTGCTCTCACAAACACACTTTTAAAAGGAAAATTAGATGTAATATGGTACATGTAGATATGATATTTCTTAGTAGCCTCTGCTCTCTTGAGCAGAGCCAAATTCAGAAGCTTAAAGGTCTTCTGAGCTGTAGGAACAGCTCTCAGTAAGCCCATGCTCTAAAGCCTGTGACCTTCCATCCATAGGAGGCAGAACCAGCTCATGTTACTTTGACACATTCATGAACTTCCTAAGTAAACATTGCCCGACTATCCTCAATATGCTAGGCCCTGGCCAGGCTTTGAGGATACAAAGGAAAGGGATTGGTCTCCACAGTCACCCCTAATTAGGTAACTCTGTAGTGAGGAGAGACAAATGAGCATAAAGAACATTGTACTCTGATGTGCTGAGTACTGTAGTAGCGGCAGATGCAACGTGTGGGAAGAGCACCCTGGAGGGCACCACCCCCAGTTAAAGGGAGAGAAGAGATGTAAGTACCTTGTCTCTGTCACGCTTATAGTCCTTTGAATTCCTAACCTACAACACCTAATAAGCAGCACTTTAAAAAGGGACAAGAGAAATCTACTTCTTAGAAAAAGGGGTAGTACTAATATCCTGAGAGGGCGAAAAAAAGGTTGAATGTATATTCAGTATTCTACGAAGGCAGCAAAGGGCATACTTTTAGAAAACTTTCCATCAAAAAGTGTAATTTAGAAGATTCAGCTTCTTCTCAAAACGCCCCTTTTATATAAAATATCTCATTCTTTTCTTGATGGTGCTGGATAAATGAGGCATTGCTCAATTAGATTTTCTGCCTTGTTATTTAAGTATCAAAAAGATATCCTCTGTAAAAAGCTTCAGTGAAATAAGGGGAAGAGTTTTGCTGGGGGAAGAATCCCCAAAGTGTGTCTCCATTTGAAAATGATTTCTGCCTAGGAAATGAGCCCCAAAGGTCAGCTCCTTTGGAGAATAGACAGTCTCCTTGTCCTTGGGTTTGATGAAAGGACAATGATGTAGAGAGAAGACTTCACTGCTTTCACCTGCTTTTTCTCCTGGGTTCCCCTGAGTTTAAAACCCATGTGCTGTCTGAGAAGTTCAGCTGTTTGTGATTTACCAGGATTAATTTCATGCCTACCCACCCCCCACCCCCACTGCAGGAGAGAGCACAGTCTGTTTGTTTGTGGATCGTTGCAGTCTTGTGCTCTGCAACTGTGTGTATATGTGTACGTGCACATAATCTGCCAGTCTGAAGAGCAGAATTTGGCTAGAGTTCTGTTTTTTTTCCAGGAACTCAACAACACTGACCTACATGTGTTTCCCCTTCTACATGCAATTCAATAAGCATTTGCTGAGTTTGTGCCAGGTCTTCTGTTCAGGGCTGACTTTACCAAGATAATAAAATAATGGTCCCGCCCTCCTCTGTATGACCAAAAGGATCATGGGAATGGGTGGGGCAGGTGTGTAGCCCAGAATCAGTCCTCACCCCAAGGTAGGGAGAGGTCCTCTCCCTTGACCTTTAGATTTGCTCATGATAATTTGCAGGGAGAAGTAGCATAGGACAGGTGGGCACATGAGGTTCTTGAGCACTGAGGGGAATGTTTGCCAATTTATTTCCACCGCCACTTCACACTGACAAACTTCCCAGACCTTACAGATAGAATGGGGAGAAATCCACAGCCCTCTCTCTAGCAGCTATCTGTCTACACTGGGACCTCCCTGCATAGCACACACACCACCTGTCTCTGCCACTGTTAGCTCCACCCTCCATTTCCCTGGTCAGATCTGCAAAATAGAGCTCAGTGAGGTGGCTTCCCCTATACCAGGCACATTAGACTTGGCTCTCCCTGGCCTCGTTTTGTCCATGGAACGGTGCATCTGTGAAAGTCACTCCCCTCAGCCCCTGCATGACTTTTGGCAAGAGACTAGGGGAAATGGAAAAATGGGATAAGTTAGATTTAGATTCTCAGGAGTCAGTGGGAGACAGGCAGCATATTGTCTAATTTGAATCAAGTGAGGGACGAGAAATGTGAAATCCCATTGGCTTACAAGTGTGGGTGACTTTTATGTATTGCTCTGTGGTTTTCTTTCTTGTAATTTATACAAGTACAGCCTAGCCTCAGTTATTCAGGGAACAATTAAAAAAACCCACTGGGAACTTGCCAGGTTCCTTTTTTCCTTGGCCAGGTCTTCTTCCCAAATGGCACAGGGTGAGGAAGGCTGGCCTTACCCATGGGGGAGTGGGCTGCTCAGAGACTCCCTTAAGCTAAGGCTTGACAATGGCGAAGGGATTTGTTTGTTCCTCTGGGTCCGCCCATCTCACCACCCTGGGCAGGACGTGATGGGCCTCTGTAACTTGTGTTCGTTCCCAGGTTCAGTAGCACACCTCTGTCTTATCAGTGGCAAATCTTCCAAGATTCATGCTGGTTTTTCATGTTCATTTTAGGCAAATACATACTTTTAAAATTGATGATCCTATAACTTGAACATCTACATTTTCTTTAATTCAGAGGACTTACCAGTGTTATACTAGAATCATGAAAAGGTTTTGTTTTTTTCCTAAAATGAAATAGGCATAGAAATAGAGCAAGTATGGCCCAAGTGTTTGCCCCTGTCCTGCTGTGACCCTACCTGCCACTGCCAAGGGCTTCCACACCACCCGTTATAGGATGAATTTTCTTTCCCGAGTTCTGATCTCAAACACCATGGTTAAATCTCTTTTAAATTGTTCACCTCCCAGATGACAGGCCGGGACCTTCTTAAGGATCGAAGTCTGAAGCCTGTGAAGATCGCAGAGAGCGACATTGATGTGAGTGAGCAGCGTGACATGCTGATCCCTCAGCTGCCTCCTGACCCAGCCAGACCCAGGGTGAACAGCTTCAGGCAGGGCTTGGATGGTTCTGTAGCCAAAGGCTACCTGATCACGTTTCAAGGTCATGTCCTTTTCTCATTATCCCAGGCCCTCTCCCACCCTGTTCTTGCTTTTAGGTCAAACTGAGCATCTTCTGTGAACAAGACAGGATCCTCCAGGACTTGGAAGACAAGATACGAGCCCTTAAGGAGAACAAAGTACGTGTCAGTTTTGAATAACCTTGGGATGAGCAGAGGGGCATTTTGTCCTGTCTGTCTTGAGACATAGACTGTACTATTATGTTAGTATTGAACAACAGATGTTAACTTATTTAAAAAGAAAATGCCTTGTGTTTAAATGGTGTTTCTTAGGGGTTTCTATCTTATAGAGACCCTCCTGCCCCCATTCTGCTTTGGCCCACCTCTCCCTGGAGGCCCTGTGAGGTGAACCTTGAAGACAATCTCCACTGGCTTATATGTGATGACCCCAGGTCCCTGAACCCCAGGGAAGCAGGGTTCCTTTGGATAAAGTGGCTGCAGTCATTACAGGGCAGAGTCCTTTGCTTCCTAAAGTGCCTTGTCTCCCTAGGCTCTGGACCATGGTGGCAGCAAGTCTGGATGGGAGTGTAGGAATGGGCCAGGGGCCACCAACATTTGGTCTTTTCTATTCTTAAAGTAATTTTTTTTTCCTTTTGCATTTTAATAAGACATGATATTTGTGATGCTGAAAGTTGAGAATATACTCTTTTCCCTAGGAGGTTAGAGAGGCTTTTTTTTTTTTTTTAAATTCTTTGTTTTCTCCTCTTAGTTTATCCCATAAGGAGTTAGGCAGCTGTATTCCCAGTTTATAGATGATGAAATTGAGGCCACAGAGCTGTTACTTTTCTGTCTAGGTACTTTTCCCTAGACAGAGTCAGAGCTGGCATCAGAATCCCTGACTGTGGGCCCACAGCTCAGCACTGGTCCCTTCAGCCTTGGTTAGGTCCAGTAGCTTTGGTTCCTGGTGTGGTATGGGGAGGTCTCTGGGGACTATCCTATCCTGTTGCTCTCTGACCCTTCCTGGTGTAGGACCAGCTAGAATCCGTGCTGGAGGTATTGCACAGACAGATGGAGCAGTACCGAGACCAGCCCCAGCACTTGGAGAAGATTGCCTACCAGCAGAAGTTGCTGCAGGAGGACCTGGTCCATATCCGAGCTGAGATCTCCAGAGAGTCCACTGTGCGTAGAGGGTGGCAGACCCGTCTTCCTCGGGAACGGGCTGGGCGAGGCGCTGCTTTTCCCACCTCCCAAGATGTAGTTGAGTTGGTGTCCAGAGATAAGAGTCCTGAAATAGCAGAGCTTCTCCAGTAGCAGAACTGCCTGCTGACAGTAGATGACCTTGTCTGGGGGTGACATGTCTGCCTGCATGTGTGCCTTAGGCTGCTTACCACAGCGACTCTTGAAGGCCAGTGACATCCAGTGGGCCAGATTCCTCAGAGCTCCCTGCAAGGCTGTTCCCTGATCTGTGTGCAGTTGATTCTAAGATGTCAGAATTTCCGCTTTTTCACTTGTCAGTCTGTTGTGGTACAGTCCAGAAAGCATCCTGAGGGTGGAAGAGGGGACAGTGCAGGTGACCAGGGTCAGAGCACAAATGAGAGGATGCCATGCTTCTTCCTGCTCCTGTCTCTGTCCCACCAGGCCTGCCTGAGGCCTGCCAGGTCTCCTTCCCTCCTCCCCTGGCTAGGTAAGCATGGTCAGGAGTACAGGTGCTCATGAGGCCTCCCGAGGGGCAGGGGATAACAGAACTGGAAGCATTTTCTTGGCCAACAGGAGATGGAAAATGCTTGGAATGAATACCTGAAGTTGGAGAATGATGTGGAACAGCTGAAGCAGACCCTGCAGGAGCAACACAGAAGAGCCTTTTTTTTCCAGGTGACCTGATACTTGTCCATCCCTTCGAGCTCTTGTTTTTTTCCAAGAGCCTTCACCTGTGGGGGCTGTGGGCACTGCTCAGAGGCCTTTTCCCTCTCCGCCCCAGATGCTCCACCCCTGTAAAGGAGCTATTGAGGATCCCTTCCCCGAGCCAGGCTGTGATGAGAAGCCTCACCCCATTCCCCTCGCCTCTTTGCTCTCAAAGACAAGCTCTTGGGTGTTTTAAAAAGGGCTTTACTTCTGATCATTTAGGGTGATCATGATCACAGAGTGATCCGTGTTCCCGTAGTTCTTGGCGCCATCTTAGGCTGCTAGCTCATTGCTTAGACAGCAGCAGGAAGCATCTACCCCTTCCCTCCTCTGATTCCTGGAGATAGATGTTATCACACCTCTACCAGAGGGAGACAGTGTGAATTTTGTTCTTTGAGGCATTCTGGTGTCCAGGCAGTCATCTGCATTTCTGGAGGCCAGGCTGGGTGATACCCATCTCTGTGACCCCCGTACACTCAGGAAAGGTGGCCTTAGATCCCTGACTCTTTACCCTTAAAAAATCAGGCCACCCCACTGATAGCTGCCTCTGTCCCCTAGAAGGGAGACAGTGAAAGGCCCTGTGTGGTTTTTCTTCTTCCATATTGTGTTCCTAGCTGCCCAGTGTTCCCCCACTGTGGTGCTTAACCAGGTTTCCACCCCACCTTCACAATTCTTTAAGTGGAAAGTAACCTGTTTTTGTCTCAGCTCACTTAAGATCTATATCTTCTCCTTTCAGGGCCCTGACATAAGTGTGTTTGAATTCAGCAAGCATTAATTTGAGGCTTCCTGTGTATGAGGCACCGTGCTGGGCCACTTTTGGTGCTGGCCTTGCTAATTGATGAGCTAGTTCTAACTAAGGCTCTTCGTTTAAGTGATTTAATGAGTATGTTGACTCTCCAGACATTAGCCTCACCCTAGAAAGTTGAAGGAAATTCTGGAGGAGGTTTAGGTATGTGGGCCCTGAGGCTTTTCCCAGGGCCCTGCTGTCCCTCTGTTCATGCAGAGATGGTTCCCAGAGAGTCCTGCCTAGGACCACATGGAGGAGACCCTTGCCTGTGGCTCAGAGCTGGCCTGCAAGACTCTCCCCAGCACCTGCCTGTCTTCTGCTGCTGTTGGGGTTGTTTCCCTCCCATAACTTCTCTTCATCCACACTGGCTAACATTTCACTCCTCTTTTTTGTAGCCCCAGCACTTACCATAATGACTTCAAAATACTAGGTGAATACTGTTGACAAAGTCCTTCAATTTTTTCTGCTTATGAGTTCCTAAAACTGTCCGCCCTGGTATACCTATTTTCTTGGACTTCAGTGATCTGATTTTTTTTAGCAGTAATTTTGTTTCCTTTATTTTAAATATAGTAGTTTTTTTTAGCTTTTCATTTTTTGTTTCTGTAATTACACAAATGATACATGAATAAGTGTCTTTGAAAATGCCAAAACAATAAGAAGCAAAACCAAAAAATGACATAAAAGCTCCTCTTCCCCCCTCCCTTTCTGCCCCTCCATCACTCTACCTATGTGCCATCAGTGCTGTCTGTTAACGTTGCTTTCTAGACCATTTTCTATGCATTTTCAAAAATATGCACATGCACAGAATCATGATTTATTCAGGGGTGGGAGCAGGTAAAAGGCTTACTTGAAGAGGGTCACACTTGGACATTATTTGGCAACTCACTTTTTTGTCATAACCTGAAATCATGGAAATTTTTCCAAAAAAGTTAACCCCAAATTTATGCTGCCCAATAAAATATAAATTAATTAAAATAACTGAAATTCAAAATGTATCCTCATTTTAACCAGACTCATTCAAGTGCTCCATATCCACATGTGGCTATTGGCTACTGTCATGGGCAGTGAAGATTATAGGTTTCTATCATCTCAGAAAGGTGTATTGGGTAGCACCAGTCTAAGAAAATTAAATTCATTCTTCTTGACTGTTACATACTATTTCATAGTCTGGGTGTTTCCTGCTTTATTTAGTTATTCCTTTTCTGATAGCATTTAATTATTTTCAGTGTTTTGTTTTTATAAATGGTGTTATGGTTAGGATTCATGTAACTACCTTTTCATGCTTGTTTACAAGTATCTAAGATAGGCTCCTAGGAATGGACTTGCTGGGGTTGAAATGAGTTTACATCTTAAAAGTTGATGGATATGCCAAGCCACCTTCTAAAGGGCTGCATCTGTTTACCTTCCCACCCACAGCAAATGAAAGTAATGAACCTATTTGCCCACATCCTTGTCAGCATTTGTAATTAATCTTTCTAGTCTAGCCTGTCTACTAAATGACATCTTGTTTTAATTTGCATTTATTTAGTTATTAGCAGGTGAAACATCTATTCATATGATTTTTGACCACTTGTGTCTCTACCATGCCTTATATCATGATGATTAAACAAAGAGCAGGCCAGAACCCTTTTTTTCCCCTTCCCTCCAAAAAGCAAATAGAACACTGTGACAGGTCTTTGTCACAGACTCCCTGGAGAACTCAGCCCCGTGAGTTCCTCTCAGGTACGCCAGCCTGGAGCCTGCAGCTTGATTTTCACCTTGCCTGCGGCACTGCTCACACTTTCCCTAAGTGGTGCAGTGACCTGGGAAGCTTACAAAGCCCTGCTTTGAGCAGGCACTGTGCTAGCTTCTTTGGTGTCATCCTAGGCCAAGCAGGCTGCTAGAGCCCTAGATAAATCATCAGCACTGCAGATACACTTGCAGCCCTATATGCAGATTCTCAGTAACAGGGCTTAGAAACTTGCCTCCCTGTAGCCTGGTTGGCTCCAGGAAAATAGCCTTTTCAGTCAAGGCTAAAACAGTGAGTTCAAGGCTTTGCTGAAAGCAGCACATAGGAGCCTTTCTGACCAGTTTGGTGCAAGGAGGCAGGAATGAAATTCCACTCCCTTGTTTCCCAAAACCTCCCCTCATTATGAAGGCCCCAAATTCTATCACCCTTGGAGAAGGATAGGGACTCCCCAGCCTTTTTTCTTCTCTGCTCTCTGATTTTCTCTCACATGCAGGGGTGACAGAAAAGCATAAGGAGGGCAAGAGAGTGGCTGACAGGGGGGCTTTGCCAGGGAGCTCTGGAGGAGGAAGAGGACTGCATTTTATTCCTTTCTTTACCTGTTCCCAACACTCAGCTTGGGGACTTCGGCCCTAGAGATCATCCTCCTACACACACATGCTCTGGGCTCAGTAATATACCTGTCTGTTTTAGGATGCTCATGCATTGGCATGGAGCTGAGAATCAAGCCCATTATTTGCTTCAGACCCGAGGATGTGCTTTATGTTGGAGGGGTTGAGAGAGAGTGAGAACTGTGAGCCCCCTTGGGTCAGGAGGCTTTGGACATCTGTTGTCATGGCTGTTGGAAAGTATTTGCTCAGGGAATTTTACATGACTGGTCCTTTACTCATGTGGCATGTATGCACTGAGAACTGTTAAATGCCAGGCCCTGTAGGGGATGGATCAAGGAGCAGTATCGGGCAGGTCCTTGAGGCTCATGCAGTGTGAGAACTCTTCCAGTTGATGGGTAGCTGGGTGCCTTGAGAGGAGATGGGGTGGGAAGCCTGCCTTTATTTTAGTCCATGGGGTGGGACCAAGGCTCTCTTTCCCCAATTATAACTTAAAAGTCAAGAGAATACTACATTTGATGTTTAAACAACCCCATCAAGAGATGGCATAGTCCCTTAATCACATCAGACCCCTCCACACCTCTTTTAGATCCTCTTCCCATTCAATTTTGGTTGCCACTTGTCAGAATGCACATGATAGTATAGCCTAGGTCCTTCCTCATTGTATGTAGATATGTATTCTTTGGAGTTTATTATTTTTTTAATTGACACATAAAAATTGTACTCATACTAAAAAAAAATTAACAGCTTTATCATATAATTCACATGCAATAAAATTAACCCTTTTGGCTGGTCACGGTGGCTCATGGTGGCTCATGGCTATAATCCCAGCACTTTGGGAGGCCAAGGCAGGAGGATCACTTGGAGCCAGTAGTTCAAGATCATCCTGGGCAACATAATGAGACCCCTGTCTCTACAAATACCAAAAAAAAAAAAAAAAAAAAAAGAAAAAAGAAAGAAAGAAAGAAAAAAGAAAAACTAGCTAGGCATGTTGGCATGCTTCGGTAGTCTAAGCTACTTGGGAGTCCAAGGCAGGAGGATCACTTGAGCCCAGGAGTTTGAGGTTACAATGAGCTGTCACCAACTAAGACGAAACCCAAAGTTGTGATGTCTCGGAGCTGAACGCCATTGTTTCCTCTGTGTCCTCAGATCACCTTCTCCTGGGAGAGAAGCTCCTGGGAGAACTTGGGGAAAGGGACCCAGCCAGAGTCCTAAAGGAGTCCTTAGTCACAAGCAGTTAAAAACAAAGTGACCCTGTCTCTAAAAAATAAAATAATAAATTCACTGTTTTAAAGCATACATTTCAGTGGTTGTTAGTATATTCACAGCATTGCCGTCATCATAATCAATTTTATAACACTTCATTATTCCCCAACAGAAACCCCGTATCCATTAGCAGTCACTCCCTTCCCCACAACGTCCCCTCTGCCCTAGCCAAACACGAATCTTCTTTCAGTTTCTACTGATTTGACTAGTCTGGACATTTCTCATAAATTGAATCATATAACATGTGGCATCTTGTGACTGGCTTCTTTCTCTCACGTGTTTTCAAGGATCATCCTTGTTGTAGCATGTATCAGTACTTCATTCCTTTTTATTGCCAACTAATATTCCATTCCACACTGTATTTTTAACTAAACCTCAAATCTCAGGTTCAGCTCTGACTTTTAAAAAGTGTTTTTCATATCCTAGAGATGGTGTAAACTCTAGTCCTTGCCTTTCCTTCTGCCATGGTTACATAAGACAGTGCCTTTAAAAAATTTATGGTAAAATACACAGAACATAAATTTTACCATCTTTATTATTATTATTTTGTTGAGACAGGGTCTCTTTTCCAGGCTGGAGTGCAGTGGTGTGATCTCAGCTCACTGCAACCTCTGCCTCTGGGGTTCAAGTGATTCTTGTGCCTCAGCCTCTGAGTAGCTGGGATTACAGGAGCTTGCCACCATGCTCAGCTAGTTTTTGTATTTTTAGTAGAGCCAGGGTTTCGCATGTTGGCCAGGCTAGTCTCGAACTCCTGGACTCAAGTGTTCCACCACCTTGGCCTCCCAAAGTGTGGGAATTACAGACAGGAGCCATTGTGCCTGGCTCATCTCAATTATTTTTAAGTATACGGTTCAGTGGTGTTAAGTATATTCACATTTTTGTGCGCCCAATCTCCAGAACTTTTTATCTTGTATACCTGAAACTCTATACACATTAAATAGTTCTTCATTCTTCCCTCTCCCCACCCCTGCCAACCACTGTTGTACTTCCTGTCTCTATGAAATTGACTACTCTAAGTACGTCATACAGTATTTTAGTGGAATGGCACAGTGTTTACGGCAGTCTATTTTTAAATTAGGTAGGCAAGCTGGACTGGTGAAAGCTACTCTGAAATTTCTCCCTGCATCTTGGGCATTTTCTGTATCTATGCTTCCCTAGGAAGCTGTGAAACAGACTTGGCTCTAACACTAGCGGGGTTTCCAGAGGGGATGCTGCCCCCCAGGGCAGGGGGCTCTGTCTGAAATGTTAGGATAAGTCCTAAGAAGAAACTCCTTGTAAGGAGCTAAGAAGGCAAACCCACCACTTTGTCTTCCTCAGGAGAAATCGCAGATACAGAAAGATCTATGGAGAATTGAAGATGTCATTGCAGGCCTGAGTGCAAATAAAGAGAACTTCAGAATCCTTGTGGAGTCGGTCAAAAATCCAGGTGAGCTGTTCATCTTCCTGGGTGCAGGGGGGTCTGGGTGGGAGGGGTGGTGGGGAGAGGGTGGAAGGCTGGGAACCAGGTGGGTGGGATGGCCTTTGGGGAGGTTGGGTCTTTGAGGCGCTAAGTCACTCCACTCGTCCCACTCCCCCTTCCGAGGAAGGGGCTCTTGGTTCCATCCCATGCTTTTCTTCTGTGCCCCTTAGAGAGAAAAACGGTGCCTTTGCTTCCTCACCCGCCTGTGCCTTCACTCTCAACTTCTGAGAACAAGCCACCCCTACAGCCCAGTCCTCCCACCAGCCCTGTGCGGACCCCTCTGGAAGTTCGACTCTTCCCCCAGCTGCAAACCTACATGCCGTACCGACCTCACCCACCCCAGCTGAGGAAAGTGACATCCCCTCTTCAGTCACCAACTAAGACGAAGCCCAAAGTTGTAAGTTGTGATGTCTCAGAGCTGAACGCCATTGTTTCCTGTGTGTCCTCAGATCACCTTCTCCTGGGAGAGAAGCTCCTGGGAAAACTTGGGGAAAGGGACCCAGCTGGTGTCCTAAAGGAGTTCGTAGTCAAAAGCAGTTAAAAAGTAGTATTTCCCTACTGTTGTGTCTTAGACTATCAGAACTGGAAGACCCCTGAAAGATGATGTAACCAAACTCTCCCATTTTGCAGTTGGGAAAACTGAAGCCCACCAAGAAGTGACTATGCTGAGGAGGGTGGAGTTTGTGGTCTGCACTGTGCAGAGAGGTGTGTGGCTGTGGGCAAGGCTGTCCCCATGTAAGCCTCTGTGCAAATCTGCGGGGGGCTCTCCTGCAGTTACACAGCCTGTGGGCAGTTAGCTCACTCCAGTGGAAAAGTGTCCTTCCCTTCACCTGCCGCTGAGCACTGGGCTGGGTGGTGAGGATGCTTTGATGTTTAAAATAACCTCACGGAGTATACACAGGCAGGGCAATATCCCCATTCCACAGAGAAGAAAATTAAAGCCTAAATTATTGACATTGGCTCAATATCGCCATGCTAACTAGTGAATCCAATCACATTTCCTGGCCCTTCTCTTATTCTGTGCCATCTATCATCTAACTGGGCCTTTGGTCCCAGATCTGGTCTGTGGCCTCTGTGCTGACTGGGCCAGCACCTTGATTTGCCTAGAATAGAAAGGGGCCAAGCTCTTGGCAGCGTCTGGGAATGCAGGAGACTTTAAGGAAACAGGAGATGTGGTCATGCTTCCAAGGCCAGGCCAGAGTTGGCTGGAGAACACAAGGAAGCTGGTCCCAGTGCAGGGAAGCCATAACAGAGTGGACCTCAGAATGGGGGCCTCCAGATTTTTACCAACAAAGGCTTGGAGGAGACTCACTTGGGCACCACGTGTGCCTGGACCTCTGATGAGGTCAGTGCACAGTGCTGGGTAAAACACATGAGTTCTGGTACCCTGGTCCTCACCATCTACCTGCTTCCAGCCATGGCCCAGGGTCCAGAGCTGGACTCAGAGTGTGGCGCAGCACCCAGCCAGAGAGTCACTGTGGATTTCAACATCTTGAGATCTCCTTCCCAATTCCAGATCCAAGAAGTGGACTGGAGCTCTGGCCCTAAAATAGAAGGTAGAAAATACCAAAACAAACAGCAGGAATGTCTGGAGCAGATGGCTGCTGACATAGAGCAGGATGCTGCCAGCTGGGACAGGGAACGGGGGAAAAGGCTCTGGTGTAGGAGCTGGGACACCCGGAATCTGGGACTGATTCTCTCATTGTATCCTCAGGCAAGTCAGTCCCTTCTCTGAGCTTCCTCAGTTTCCTTTTTATAGATGGTCACAGAGGCGTCTCCTCAGCATGGTCATCTTTGGCTCTCAGGCAGGGCTTTTTCAGCTTGGGTGAGCATTGGGGTCACCAGGAGAGGTCCTCTCTCCTAGGAATATATGTATATTTGCCAGTTTCCCCATTTGTTTTTTTATTTGCTTGTTTTTAACACTTAAAGATGAGCGTGGTGGTGCGTGCCTGTAGTCCCAGCTACTGGGGAGGCAAAGGCAGGAAGATCACTTGAGCCCAGGAGTTTGAAGTTGCAGTGACCTGTGATCACACAACTGCACTCCAGCCTGGGCAATACAGCAAGACCCTGTCTCAAAACAAAACAAAACCCATTTGTATTTGTGAAACAATAATACCCATTTTGAAAATGACATAAAACAGGATTATATAATTTAACAAATAATAATAAAGAGGACACCTGTTTTCTACCAACACCTAGACTAAGAAATAGAACACTGCCAGCAACCAGAAGCCGGTGACTTCTTTCCCAGGCCAAGCTGCTCCCTGTCTGCCAGAAGGAACCACGATCTTGACTTTTTGGATAATAATCCCCTTGCCTTTTTTTTTTTTTTTTAAGTTTTAGTACCTGTGTTGACATTCCTAAACACTGTGATTATGCTGGTATATAATTATATACTCTTTTTGTATCCTGGATCTTTTCTTCAACATCGTGTTTGTGAGATTTATACACATTGTTGCATATGGCTATAGTTCATTTTTATTTGGCTTAATTTTTTGAGTTTAATGTCTTTTTAAAAATAGATAATATTCTCAAAGGATACAGAAGGAAAGATAATTAAAAAGTACATAAAAGCATGTCTCCTTCCCACCCTTTGTCTCCAGACATTCCATTCAGTCAAAGGCAATCAATGTTTTGTGTTTATCTTTCTGGGGGGCTTTTTAGAAATGGGTGATTCAGATGTCTTACCAGGATTGGAAGCTGGATCCTCGGAGAACCAGTAACTTTCACACGTCAGTGAAGTGTGTTGCTTTAGAAGATTGTTGATAAACCTTTGCTTTGGAGTGCCCTTTCCTGAACTCTGGGAAATTCTTAAAAACAAAACCAAATTAGACTAAGAAAAAGGGAATTTAGGAGGTGGAGGGTGTGATGGTCATTAGCCCCGCGAGTGGGTGTTCATGGCAGCCAGGGCCAGTCTGTTGATATGTGGAGGAACCACAGCCCTCACAGAGCACTTGGGACAGGGAGTTTCAAGGAAAACACTTGCATTCATCACATTCTAGGCAATGAGCTGCATGGTAAGCAGTGAGTCACTCATCCTGACCACCTGTTCTGCCTGAGTCAGGAAGGAGGAGTTATTTTGTAACCATGCACATTTCTGATGGAAAGGCCAGGAAGATGTAGCCTCTGTCCTTGTTCGGGTCTCCACCCTGCTGAAGGATCCAGAGTTGGTGCAGGGCCAGTGAGCCGGCTCGGGCTGACCACACTGCTGAGTGGGTAGATGTTTATTTTCCAGGTAGGTGGTGCTGTCATAAGCATGGAAGTCTGGGCAGGGTTAGCGGCCTGCCTGTGATGTGCACTCCAGATGAATGGAGGGAGCAGCTTGGCACAGCACCAAGGGCATAGACCCAGGAGACCTGAGTCCTGGGTTTCGGGACACAGTTATACAGATATCACTTTGAGGAACAGAAACTGTGCACATCTGAGGGGAGAGAGGAGCAGAGGTGTGTCCCTTCTTCACTGCTCCTCCAGGGGAAATGTGAATGCTCCTTGGCTGAGGGGGTCATGTTCTGTGGCTCTGATGTGACCTGTTCCTGCCCTTTAAACCCCCGACTGTTGCAGCACACTTAGCAGCCCTCCCTTCAGCTCCATCTCACTGGGCACTGGTCTGGTTCTGTTTCTCAGCAGGAAGATGAAGCACCTCCCAGGCCCCCACTCCCTGAGCTTTACAGCCCAGAGGACCAGCCCCCAGCCGTGCCACCTCTCCCCAGAGAGGCCACCATCATCCGGCACACGTCTGTGCGGGGCCTCAAGCGGCAGTCGGACGAGAGGAAGCGAGACCGGGAGCTGGGGCAGTGTGTGAACGGGGACTCCAGAGTGAGCAGGGGGGCCCTGGGGCTGCCACTCTGCGTGTGGGGAGAGGGAAGAGGGTGTGACACCTGCAGCTGTGACCACCTGGGACTCTGCCCACAGGTGGAGCTGCGGTCGTACGTCAGTGAGCCTGAGCTGGCGACCCTCAGCGGGGACATGGCCCAATCCTCCCTGGGACTCGTGGGCCCTGATAGCGGGTACCAGACGCTGCCAGGCAGAGGTAAACTTCCCTGGGAATCCCAACACACTGCTTTCAGCACTCAGCTGGTACCTCATACCCATCGGCCTACAGCTCTAGGCCTAGGAGTGAGCAGCAGCTGGCAGGGGGCTCTGGGCTGCCAAGAGGGAGGGCCTGGCCTGCCTTCCTCTGGCCTCCATCCTGATTCTCTTCCTCTGTTGTTACATCTGTCCCCAGGAACAATGATAATAGCAGTTACTAGAAAGCCTGGCACTGTTTAAGCACTTTATATTGACATGATATTCACAGCAATCCTATGAGGAAAGTACTGTTATCCCCATTTTAGAGACTTAGAAACTAAGGCTCATAAAAAGTAAATAATTTGCCAATTAGCTGATCAGTGGTGGAACCAGAAGATAATCCCAGTGCTCTGGCTCCGGAGTCACTGCACCCTGCAGGCTGGGGCGCTGGGTGGCTGCCACCAGCTTGGCCATCTCGGGCCTTCCAGAGTGCTTCTCTTTCTTGTGCCACTCTAAGACTCAATGAGCCCTTTCTTTAAACACTTTCTCGCCAGTTGAATGTCCTTCTCACTGTCCTCCTCACCCCAAGTTGGGTTGTGCAGGGTGCCTAAGAGTGGATCAGGGAGTGAAAGGCATTCCTTCCCCTCCAGCCTTTCCATCTGCCAGGCGGCCCAGTCTTCTGCATGTAAGGAAAGCCTGGGGTGGTCCACAGATCTGTAGGGACACTGCCCTCCATCAGGGACAAAGGTCACCCCTGGGTTGGCACCCCTATCCTCTCTTGGGGACCTTGGTCTTCCAGGCCCTGGGGAGGAAGAAGAGAAATAAGGGTGGGTCATTGGGTGGGTGCTCTTGGTCCCCCTGTAAGATTGGGGGGTGATGAGGGAGAAGCGGGGCCCCTCCCACCCCAGCACAAACATGCTTGCCCTTCTCTTTCCTCACTAAGGGCTCTCAGGGTCCACATCAAGACTCCAGCAGTCGTCCACCATTGCTCCCTATGTCACACTCCGGAGGGGTCTCAATGCGGAAAGCAGCAAGGCGACCTTCCCTGTGAGTGGTCTTGAGCTGTCGAGGAGCTCCCTGCTTCTTCACATGTGGAGGGAGGGACTTCTGGGGGGACAGTGACTTGCTATCCCGTGAGCCCCAGGGATGTCCTCTAGGGTGGCTTCAGCCTGTCCTGAGCTCCCTGTCACCCACTGCTCATCAAGGAGGGCATCCTGCCTTTCTCTCTGGCCTGTCAGTGTGGCAGGAGGGAGCTCAAGAAGCCTGCACCCTGAGTTTGGCCTCACTGGACAGGCCTGAGCCTCAGTGTCTGCATCTGCAGAATGGGTGCTGCTCAGAAAGCTCCTGAGGGCTGAGGGCATCATGTTGCTTAGAGTAAGTAGTTCTCTGAGGCCGAGAGGAACCCTACTAGAGAACTAAGTTTGTGAGACTGTGTGTGTGTGTGTGTGTGTGTGTGTGTGTGTGTGTGTGAGAGAGAGAGAGAGAGAGAGAGAGAGAGAGAGAGAGAGAGACAGTGGGAATGCAGCTGGAGGGTGGCTGTCCTGTGTGCCCAGCCCAGCCATTCTGTGTCTCTCTTGTGTGCCTCCTCTTCCTCAGAGACCCAAGAGTGCCTTGGAGCGCCTGTACTCAGGAGACCACCAGCGGGGCAAGATGAGTGCAGAGGAGCAGCTAGAGCGCATGAAGCGACACCAGAAGGCCCTGGTCCGAGAGCGCAAGAGGACGCTGGGCCAAGGGGAGAGGACGAGCCTGCCCTCATCTCGCTACCTCAGCCGGCCACTCCCGGGAGATCTTGGCTCAGTATGTTAGGAGTGGGCAGGGACAGGAAGCCCAGTGCCCCTGAGTCCCCCAAACACAAGCACATCACACCTCCCGGTGAGCGAGCTGTCCCTTGACCTAGATGCTTCAGAGAACACCCCACGGGACTGTTTGTCCACGACCCAGGCTGGACAAACACCTGGTGAGAGGGTGACCTGAACCAGAGCTGGAGTGAGGATCAAACAGGCTCAGGAGCCTGAGGAAATACCAGTCAGTCCTCCCAGCCACCCTTTGCAGGCGTACAGAATCTCAGCCGAATTCAGGACGTGGGAATACAGGGTTCAGAGAGGAGAGGAAGAAGATGGTGACATGATTTGATTAGAAGCAAAAGCAAACCGACCAGCCTCCCAAACCTGCCAGCGGATGCTCTGGGAGGGCGATGGAGCACCGGGCTGCGCCCCTCTTCCCAAGGGCCACTGGTCTCCCTGGGCTTTGCAGTGCAGAGGCATCAGGGTGTCCGGGAGAGCTGGGGAGGCCTGTGCTGCCCCCTAGTGGCGCTTCCTGGCACTGTGCCCTGTCCACAGTCACCTGAGGTCCCTTTTGGAAACATTCCATTTGATTTTTCCCTGTTGTTTGAAATCCCATGTTTTCCTAAACCTCTAGCCTGATTGTTCTTTCCCTAATTCATTGCACAAGCTCTTTTGCTTTTAGTGTTACCGCTCATTGCCTCTCTAATCCTGCCTGATTGTGTTTACAGAAGCTTCTGATTTGCATTGAACATGCTCTAACTGGCCTGTGCTACTTGTTACCAGGCTTATAATAGCAGTTCTTGTCTCCATAGCCTATTGAGCGTTCTCAGATGTGACGTGCCTTTCTGCTGCCCTCTTCACGCAGGCCTACTGACTCATAATTCACTTGTCCCAAAAGCCACCCCGCAAGCCTGAGCCAACCTGCTACCTGAGACCACAGTCATTGGCAGAGGTTTGGGTATTATGAATTTATAAAAATCCATGCCTTACACCTGGACAGTAGACAGGGACTTCAGAGATTGCATGTTTGACTACATTCTACCAAGGCTGAGGTTGTTCCATTTTAATTCCTCTAGTCCAATCACACAAGTTCTTATGGAAAATATTTTGTGTTTCTGGTATTTAATAACTTGAAGGGATAGCAAAATATACTGTGTATTCAGAGGGCCTCTCTGCAGCTGTTAGCTCCGAACCAAAGGGGTAAGACCCAGGACATTCACATCTTTAAAAGCTGCAAACCTGGTAACTTTCACACTTTTAAAACAAATGTCATATGGGGTAACACTGACCTTTTATAATTTGATGTCTCAAATGTGGAGATTATCTAAAAATCGTAACTTGAATACCTTGTAATTTTTCTCTTCAAAAAAGACTTGTGTAAGTCTCTGCATCAACGCCAATAAACATGTTGCTTAATAATAATGGATTGGCGTGGTTCTTCCCCAGGATACATTGTAGAATCTAGTGAATGTTTCCTGTTTGTGGAAACAATCAGGCTGGGTTTAAATGAGGACTTATCTCTATTTGGAGCACTTGTGAGCGTGTAAGGAAATGAGTGTTTTCTTTGTGAATCATTAAATTGGTTTTTTCATCCTTGGAACTTCAATTGCCTAATCCTTTCAAGCAATAATTGGAAAACCATCACCTAAGAGTGATTATATTGATTTGGAGTCGTTATTGAGAGCTTGTGCATGAATGGGTGAAATGTGTAAATATGGCTCTGGGTTTGGGGTTTTGGAAGGACTTGAGGAGGCATCAAAGACAATCAGGACCATTTGGGGCTTTGAGGTGGGTGGATGGGATAGAGGAGATGGCCTGGGATAGATAAGCATCTGCTTTGGTTCTGCTCAGGGGAAGAGAGGATTTGAGCCTGATCTATTCTCAACAACCTGCTCAGCAGTCAAAGGCCTGTGAGGATGCAGGTCCTGGGTCAACAGGAAGCCACCACAGAGCTGGACGGTCATGGTTGGATCTTATGGGTTAGATTTTCCCTCTTGGGAAGCTTGTTACAAAGTTATACTGTGGAACAGCCTTGGAAACATTCCATTTGATTTAGCATTTCAATTTTATATGATTTAGGTTTTTTTCTAATTCAAAGAAAACATCTATCTCAAATGCATGGGTCTTATATAGCAGCTTGTCTGCCTCATTGGCTCCAAGCTGCTCTTGCTTGTACTTCCCCATCCCTGCTGTGAGTACGGTATCCCCCACCTACGAATGTTATCTTGGTGGAAATTCCCAATAGAAAGACCCTTGGTTATTCCACTTGCTTAGCAGGGCCTCGAAGGGCGTGTTTTTCCATTAATTCTGAGCCTGGGATATATGTCTCCTGAACCAGCAAGTTTACACGAGCTGTAGAGAGCGGAAGGGACAAATCCCTTCTCTAGAGCTGTGTCCCAAGTTGTTTGGAGGTCATCCTCTCTGGGAGCCTTCTATTTCCCTGGGGACCACTGCGAGCCTAAAGTCATGAGTCTTAGACCTGTTCCCCAAGGGTGTATGTTTGAAACTTCTGGGGACTTAGATCAGAGAGCATTTAGCAGTCTGGAACAGTCCATATGAAGGGGACAGAGGCTTTGTTCTCTATTGCACATACAGCTTTTCCCTAAGGGGATCATAGGTCCATCTTCCAAAGGCCCTCATGGAAAAAGGTGACCAGCCATGCTCTTTCAGCAATCAGGAAGCCACTACATTTAACCCTTTTGTTCTGTTGCCAGTGGAAGCGTGAGCAGGACTTTGACCTGCAGTTGCTGGAACGGGTCGTGCAAGGGGAAAGAAAGGACAAGGAGGAGAATGGCTGGTTGAAAGTGCAGGCCATGCCTGTCACTGAGTTGGACCTGGAGCCCCAAGACTATGACTTGGACATCAGCAGAGAGGTGAGGGCAGGTGCCTCCTTCATGTCCTGCAGGAGACATGGCCTTCAAGCTCCCAGCCTGACCCACCCTCCCACTTGGGGGGTATCATCCTGAACAGGGACATGGCTCAGCTTCAGTGTGGCCTAGGAGAATGGATGGATAGCAACTTGAGGCAATGAAAGGAGGCCAGACGTTCCAGTGAAGGTTCAAATCTATCTCTGTAATTTAGGGCAAATTGTAATTTTGGCTTCTCTGAGCCTCAGTTTCCTCAACAGTGCAGTGGGTTGTGAAGAGGATTCAGTGACTCCACATGTTCTCAGGAGGTTTAGTAATCAAAGCTACATAGTAGGCACATGAGCAGCAGTTGTTATTGTTAGGAAATATTCCCTGCAGCACCAGGGGTTGGCTTTGCAACTGGCTGGTGAGGCCAACTTGGGCAGTCTGACTAGGGGAAGGAAAATGGGGGGCAGGTTTGAAAATCACAGGTGAAATTTCCAGCCATGATAGAAGCTCGGAGACTGTGCAGACTTCTGGTCCAAATTCTTCTGCTGCCCTCTTGTGGCTCACGTGCATCATGACAGGGCAGGCCTAGGAGAGCAAGTAACTCCTGGATGGATCTCTACCCATCTAGAATGTCTCTACCCAAAGGGAGAGAAAGGGAACTCAGGGGATGACACATTCAGCGTCTTAAAGACATAGATGGTCTCCTGTGGCCTATGTCGAAGCTATTCCTAAGCTCTGCAGGGCAGTGTCTATGGCTGCTTGGTTCACCTTTGTATACTTAGCCCCTGGCACAGGGCCTGGCACACAGTGGGTGCATGGTACATTTTTGCTGAATGAAGACTGTGTTGAATGAATCACACTGTGACTCATAAATGTACCAAAAACATTTGTACAGGGACTTGGCATGCCTGGAAACTGCATAAGAGAAAATGTTCTCACCACATGAAGGATGGATTAAGGCTAGACCTCAATAAAACTTTCCCCCAGGTCTGTGTGATAGGAGACTGAGTACTGAGGAGGACCTGCATCTTCTGGAGCCTTCCTGCTGTCTTAAGAGGCAGGGCCAGGCCCATTCACAAGCTGATTTGCCAGTGGTGTCTACCTGACTCAATATATGGTCTTTGGGAATAAAGGACTAGTGTATGGATAAGATAGATGCCTGTAGGGTTGCTGAGTTTTGGGGTCTGCTGGGGCTCTAGGAGTTAACAAGTTTGGTCCCCTGCCCCCAAAACCTTGTTCTTTTGGCATCTGAAACAGCCAAAGGTCTGTGCATTCTCAGATTCACAAAAAACGTCCCCACATGCTGCCTTGGCAGGAGAAGTGTGTTCTGTAGTGTCCTGATCGCCTGCCAGCACAGGGAAAAAGATCTTCCTTATCTCTAACCTAAATCCCTCTGGCTACAATGTAATCTGCTTCCTTCCTCTAAAGCTGTCCTCATTGGAGTAACAGAGAAGAGCTTATTTCTTGCCATCTCCAGCAGAGTGAAAGGGCTGCGTGTAGGTTTAAATCCATGACCAGGTTTACCCTGGGTTTGGATTCAGCTTGTTTTTGGGAGCTTCAACCCATCCCATTTTAGTATGCTTTTGTAATTCAGGGAGGAAAAAGTTCCTGGAGCATGCGAAACTTCTTCTAGTGTTCTTAGTCCAAGCGAGGTTTCACCAAGCCATTTTTACCACTAGGTCCATGGGAGATGCTGGTGAGATGGAATTTGGGGCCATTTTCCTCCAGCAAGTAGTAGATTCAGCATAGCTGCCTCCTGTCTAGATCAGAAGAGCTTTTGTAGGGACAGAAAGCCTCACATCCTTTCATTCACCCACCTGTCAATCATTCATTTATCCATTATCCATCCATTCAGGGAGAATTAGTTGGAGAGCTATTAAGTACTAAGTCCCTGTATTAGATAGAGGGAGACAATGGCTAACGGAAAGTGAGGGGGCAGAGGGGATCAGAGAAGGCTTCTCAAAGTGAGGTTGAAAAGATAAGAGTCAATGGAACAGAAGGAAGAGCTTCCTAGACTGAAGGAACAGAGGCTGCACTGTGGGTGGGGAACTGGAGGGACTGGTTGATCAGTGGCTGGAGAGGTCATCAGGGGTCAGATCACTTAGGGCCTTGATGGTGGCATTAAGGATGATCGTTTTTTATCCTGAGACCTTGTAGGCTAGCTGTTTTGCCCTTCCCTTCCCTCAGCCTGTAGGAGGTCGTCTGGTGGAATGGAAAGAACACAAGCTTTGGAGTCGGACTCAGGTTCAAAGCTGGATTCCACAGCTGATGAATTTTGCTATCTTAGAGGGCGGGGTGTGCAGGGGGGAAGCGAGTCCTAAAGCCAGACATCTGAGCCTCTCCCTCTGCCACCTCCTCGCCTCTCCCCAGCTGTCCAAACCAGAGAAGGTATCAATCCCTGAGCGTTATGTGGAGCTAGATCCCGAAGAGCCACCCAGCCTTGAGGAGCTGCAAGCGCGGTACCGCAAAGCCGAGAAGATCCGCAACATCCTCGCCCGGTCAAGGTCAGCCCTCACTTGCTCAAGTACTGGCAGGTCACCCTGACCCTGGGTGGTGTCTCAACCATGTGGGCCCTGGGCCAGGCTCTCTGGGGTGCGTGTTTTGCCAGACCTTCATCTCAGGTAAGCCCTGCTCATTGAAGGGGGCAGGCTGGTACATCACCAGCAGATCAGCAAGGAAGCCTGCCTAGGTCATGTGGAAAGGCCTGCAACCCTCGTAGAGGCTTCTTGTCCTGGGCTCTCACCCCCAATTCTGTGTCCCAAGTGACCCTAGCAAGTGTAGAGAGTGGAGCCAGGCATGGCTGTGAAGTGGACACAGTTGGAAATCAGCTCCAGTGATGGTCCTCCCAGCATTTGGGCCTGTGCACCCTCATGCAGATCAGTAGATCAGAGCCAATTACCCCAGCCTTGTCCCTAGGACACCAGAGGCATTGCCCACTTCCCTGGATGCTAGCCTGGGACCTTGGAAGTGACTTTCCTGTCCCCTCAGCCTCAATAGCTCCAGAAATTTAACCTTTTTGTAAGCCTGCCTTTCAGAGCTGGCTTAGCTATTTGCGTCTAAATTTAATAAGAGCTTCCAGCTGGAGCCGGTAACTTGAGGTCTGCGGCCTTCCCAAAAGAGGAACAAGGCTGTGATTGTTTGGGTGTTTGGGGAAAAGCACGTATCTTTGTCTAGGGAGAAAGTACCACAGTTTTTTTCTGATCCCCCTCAAAATGTTGCGAACCTCCAGGCCAGGGAGACCCTCCACTCCTGAGGCTGATGCCCAGGGCAGGAGGGCCCACTGTCCGCTTCCAACCCTCCCGCAGCGTGTGCAACCTGCAGCCAACCTCAGGCCAGGACCGGAACAGTGTGGCCGACCTGGACTTGAAGCTGCAAGAGCAGGAGCGCATCATCAACATCTCCTATGCCCTGGCCTCTGAGGCCTCCCAGCGCAGCAAGCAGGTGGCAGGTAAGGCCATGGCCCAGCCCCCAAGGCCCGGATCCTGCCCCACTGCACCTCAGGGCTTGGGCCCAGCATGGCCTGTTCCAGAACCAGTGGAAAATCAGGTGGCAGGGATGGTAGTTGAGGGTCATTAGTGTGTTCCCCTGATCAGAGGGCATCCTATCCCATAAGCACAACAGGACTTGGAAAGGAAGGTGGGGCAGGCCACACAGTGAGGGAGACAAACGGGGACCAAGCTCAGAAGTGTCAGGGGAAGAAGGTCCCAGGAGGAGCGGTGCTGCTACTCTACTTCTTCTGAGACTGTGGGCTAAGAACAGGATTTTTCAAGGCCCTGAGCCAAGGGGTTAAGGTTTCTGACCTCTTGAAGAAGGGGGCAGGAAAGTGGTTGATACTTGGATTTCTTGCCAGGGCAAGGCAGAAGGGGACCCCTCCAGCCCTCGCTTGGACCCCTGCCTTGGTCTCTAAACTAAAGCCAGTGTTCCCCTAGTCAGAGTATACTGTGCCAGAAAATACAGGACTTGGGAAGTGGGACTTTGCAGGCCAGTTGGAAAAACCATGGCATGAGAGTGTGCACGTACGTGTGTGTGTGTGTGTGTGTGTGTGTATGTGTGTCTCTGTGTCTATATGTGTGGCTGTGTATGTGTCTCTGTGTGTCTGCATCTGTGTGTGTGTGTGTGTGTGTGTGTGTGTGTGTGTGTGTATATAAAAGGGCTGTTCTTTCTCTCAGCCAGGAAGGAGACTGCAGGCTCCTCCTTCCACCCACAGCTCACCTGCCTGTGTGTGTGTGCCTTGTGCCTTCACAATTCACCTAGTGCCATTTCTCTCTCGATGCAGAGGCCATTGTGTGTCTCGGTGGTGTTCCTGGTCAGGTGTGTTCCTTCTGGGGAGGGGGAACCCATAGAGCCTGAAGTGGTGTCATGGCTGCTACCAATTCTCCAACCCTGGCCAAAGGTCTAGAAGTGGCCAAGGGTGGGGCCAGCAGGACCCTCCAATACCTGGCCCTGGGGAGTCTGGTCTGGGGATCAGAGTTTTGCTGTGGCTTCAGAGTGACTGACAACAAGGGGAGGAGCCATAGTCTTATTCAAAGCCTGTTCTCTGTCCCCCACAGTCTGATCCTGCACAGAGTCCTTGACGTCCCTGCTGTCCTCAGTCCCTTCAAGCACATGCTGAGTGGGCTGAGAGGTGACCAGTGTGGCGTTCTGGAACTAGGGACACAGGAGATGGCTCATCCAGACCTCTCCTTCTAATGACCGTGGGGCTCATTCTCAGCAGCTTTTGAGCTCCTCCTCATGGGGAGGGTTCGAGCAGGGGTGGCTCCCCAACCATACCATTCCCTCTTCTTGCCTTGCTTGCTCTAACCCTGGGGGTCTCCCATCCTCGGCCTCCTTACTGCCAGCAAATGAGCACCCCCAGCCCTAACATGCTGCGGCCAGTTCCCAGGGCCTTTCTCATCCCTACTCAGGGATGATCTTTGCTGCGGCCTTTCCTCACTCTTGATCCCTCTCTCCGTCTCAGAAACATATCCGGGAACTGCAGGCTGACCCATCTGGTTCCCCACCAGGCCCCATGGATCTGTCCCTCACCCTCAAGCCCAGGCCCTTTGTGGTGGGCAGCAGGGCCCACGCCACCCCAGCCTGCCACATGGGGCATCTGGTGCTGCAGCAGCTGATGAATCTAACGCACCGCTTAATTCCTGTGTGCCCCATCTAGCACAGCAGCTGGCCCTCCTCCTGCCTAAAGGCCCCCTGTCTTCCAGGACGGTGCCACCTTACCCCCCTTTAACCAACGGACTCCACTACACCTTTGTCTAACACCTTCCAAGTAAGAGTCCCTGCCTGGCGTGCCTCTGCCTGCTCCCCGCCCCTCCCTAGCTCTGAGCCCTGACCTCCCTGCTGTGCTGAGATGATTGCAGTGCCACCCTCTGACGCTTCCTTCCAATGGCAAAGCGGCTGCTGGGGGGACTGTCCTGACTGGTAGGCAGGTGGGAAAGTGATGCTTTTTGGGAACTCAGCCCTCAGTGGCTCTACTACAGTAGGGACTGAGCGATCCACCCCCGTCTCCCTAAAATCTCTAGAACCAGAACTGTGCCCCCGACTCCCCTGCTCTCCTCAGTAGGGCAACCTGATGCCTGAGGACCAGCACAGACCACAATGCCAGCCTCGGGGGGCTGGAAAGGAAGAGTTAGATTTTGGCCTCTCAGGGCTTTGGCCAGAGAAATTGTAGACCTGTAAGATAGGGAAAAGTCCAGCTCTACAGATGAGGAAACAGGCCTGTTGAGGGGCTGGGGCTCACTCCAGGTCACATAGAATTGGTGTCAGCACAGAGACTGGGACTGCCCTTTTGGTCACTGGACACGTTAAGAGGGAGAGAAAGGGAAGCCCAGGGCAACGTGAAATTGGCCCTCAGCCAGGCAGAAAGCTCTGGCACCACCCCTACCAAGTCCTCCCCATGTGGGCATCTAGTGATTAGAGGCAGGGCGGGATGAGGAGGGAGCCCTGGACCAGGAGGCCAGCATCTGGTCCAGTCTGAAGTGAGTTCTTGGCCTGGGCCTGTTGCTTCTGAGCCCATCAGTTCACCTGGACAGGGGAAAGTCAGACTGGAGGTCTGGGCAGCCCTTTCCCTGACAGTCATTTTGCAGGGCTTTCCCCTCTCCTTCCTTTACATACTTGTGGTTAACATTGTTGAGTGCCTGCTGTATGCCAGGCATTGTGCTAAGCATCTCTTTCCATCCACACAACAACCCTATAAAGATATTTCCCCAACCCATTTTACAGATGAGAAAACAAAAGCTCAGAGACCTTGAGGGATTTGCGCAAGGAATCGCAGCTTGTAAGTGCCGGGGTTTAAAGCCCTTTGATATGAGTTCAGAGCCTTTGTTCCCCATCACCACTCATGAATTCATCTGGGCCACCCCCAGTGGCTCTAGTTGTTTGGAGAAAGAAGTGAAAAGGAGGGAGAGAGTATTTGTGCTGCAGGGGGCGAGGCATGATGTTTTGGCAGGTGTCCATCCTGGGTGCTCCCCCTGCCTCACAGCAGAGTCAGCAGGTCCCCGCCAGCCTGAGCATGGAAGGAAGAGTCCAGTCTCTCAGGATGTGTGGAGTAGAGGCCCCATGACGGAGGAGCCATAGGGAAGTGCTCTAGCCAGGTCCATTGTGAAGGCCATGGTTGAGGGTGTGGCTTTCTCCTAGAGATCTGAGCACAGTTAACAGTGCTCAGGCACCGAGAGGCAGGAGAGAGGCTCTGTTCCTGATTAGCCCTTTATGCTCTTTTTGGAGTGCTGCATTTCCTCTTACCCTGTATGACCACCATGCTTTTAGATTAGAAAAACAAGGCCCACAGAGGCCAAGAGCACTACCCACATTCAATGAATGAAGAGTGGGGCCAGACTGTACCCTTATCACAGTCTTTGCCCTATCAGGGTAGGGACCTAATTTAGGGGACAGCATGTGTCTAGCAGTGGAGTAGGGGTGCAGGGAGGGTGGGGAGAGAGCCCCATGTGTCCTAGAAGCTGAGGGTCCCCCAGCAGTGGCCGCATTTGCCAGAGCCCCCTGCTCTGCTGCTCTGTTGCTCTGTCTGTCTGCCTATCTGCCATTCCCTGTCATGTGTGTGCAGACATGCCCTCCCTGGATGTGAGCAGGGCTCCTGCCAGCCTCTCACTGTCTCCTATGCTTTTTGGCAGCCCAGGCAGTGACTGACCCGTGACCCAGTATACAGAGAAGCCTGGAGCCAGGGGCCAAGTGGAACCAGCTTCCTCCAAGGAGATCAACCTTTCTGCCCCCAAGGAAACTGCCTCCGGCTGGGCAGGGAATCTGGCTGGAGGAAGCAGCAGCTTACTGACTGCAGGTGTTCACCACGGGGGAGGCCCTAACACGCACCCACTAGTTTAGCTCAGACTCCTCTCTACATATGAATGGCAAAGGCACTTTTGATACACACTGTAAAATACACTGTATTTTAAAATTGGAATCTATTTTCTAATGTTCACCTCAAGGGCTGAGTGGCAGGAAGGGTGAGGATGCAGGACTTTGCAGCTGCACCTACAGATTCAGGTACTTTTGGGTGACAGGTATGGGTGGGGGAAAGGGCGGGGCAAGCAGAGGACAGTTCAACTTCCAATGACCTCAGGAGAAAGTGGGATTTGAAGAGGCGTTCCCAGTGGATTCCAGCGTCAGGCTGGTTGGCGTGCTGTCTAGGAGAAGAGGGGCCCTTGGCTGCAGAGATCAGCTGTCCCTGACCTGATGACCAGCTCTGTGTGAAACTCCACCAAGATGGCACGAGGAGCCCAAGTCTGCATCTTGGCCCTTGGGTTTGGCTTAGGGGCAACAGTGTGTTCAAAAGCACTAGGGCCCACAACCTGCCCACAGGCTTCCCTCAGCAAAGGGCTCTTGTCAGAAAGAAAAAAGCAGTTTGCTTTCATTGTTTTTTGAGATGGAGTTTTACTGTTGTTGCCCAGGCTGGAATACAATGGTGCCATCTCAGCTCACCGCAACCTCTGCCTCCTGGGTTCAAGCGATTCTCCTGCCTCAGCCTTCTGAATAGCTGGGATTACAGGCATGCGCCACCACGCCCAGCTAATTTTGTATTTTTAGTAGAGACAGGGTTTCTCCATGTTGGTCAGGCTGGTCTTGAACTCCTGACCTCAGGTGATTTACCTGCCTCGGCCTCCTAAAGTGCTGGAATTACAGGTATGAGCCACCGCACCCAGCCTGCTTTCATTTTTAACAGTACACACTGAAGTACAGAAAAGGTGAGAGGAAGCAACTTTCATTGTATCATAGCAATAAACTCCATACTGGGTGACATGTACCTAGAAATCCTTTCCCTCCAACCAGGCCATGTTGGGAACCTTCCCTGCCTGCCCTTGGAAAACCCTGGTTGGCTTCCCTAGGACTCAGGTCTGGTGGCAGGAGGGCAGCAGTGTGCCCCCACCATCCCTGATGGCCTGCTGCTGGCAGGGCCATAATGGCAGGACTTGACTTCCAGCCCCACATGAGGAGGGGGGGCTACCAAACCAGGTGCAGTGTTTGTGGCCCTTTATTTAAGTTGTGTTCTTATATTATTCTGCAAATAGAAAATGATGTTTAAATGGAAAAACAACAACAACAACAACAACAACAAAAAACCTCCATTGGGTGGAGCCACACTTTAAATGAAAATTTCTCTTTGACTATGCTCAGAAAAAAAAATAGAGTTTTGAATATATTTAGCAGTTGCCGTCTATTTTTAACTAACTCCATATGCTGCCAGTATCGACTTCATGACATTTGCCAAATAAAATTTTATTTTTGCCTTTATAAGATTTTCTTGGAAAAAAATGAAATGAATATTTTGCAAGAAAAAGTTAATTTAAAAATGTAATGGTTTGCAAAAAAATGTGATGTACAGATTAAAATATTAACCTGATACGTTTCCTGCTTCTTGCAAACTATAGTCTCTCGTGAGTGGTCTGTGTACGTTTTTTTCCATTTCTTTGGAAAATCCCCACTGTCAGCTCTCGGCCCTGCTTGTACTCACCTATGAAAAGTTTCTTCTGGTGACAGTTCCCTTGACATTTGATTGACTGTGGAGACCTAGGGTGAGGAGGCCTGTGCTTCTGGGCCCCTGGCTAGGCTTCCACAGCTGGTCAGGACAACCCCTTACCCCATCCCAGTCAAGGAGCTCCCCCAATCCCAGTCAAGGAGCCCCCCCACCCTATCCCAGTCAAGGAGCTCCCCCCCACCCCATCCCAGTCAAGGAGCCCCCCGACCCTATCCCAATCAAGGAGCCAGCGGGCTGTGGACTCCCTCATGGGGCTTGTTTGGCAGACAGACTGCAGTCCAATTCAAGACAGCGCAGGGGACGCTGTGGGCCCCCTTCCAACCCACACACTGCTGGCTCACTCCAGGGAGGCAGCTTAGTGACGGACCATTGCAAACTGGATTTGTGTTTAATTCATTTTGACTTGTGATGTATGCTCAAAACAGAAGGCAAGAAGCCAGTTCCATTGAAGGGTGTGTATATTTCCAGGCTTCTTGTTATAGCAGTTTTTCTCTACTGCCAAGAAGAGCATCCGAGGTTGGTGGTGACTTTCCAACTATTTAAACTGGGGAAAGTAGATTCCAAGGCATTCCGAACAGGGGGTACTGCTGCTTTTTTAGCTACTGATCTCTTTGAATTTTAAAATAAAATGTACTCTTTGGTTTTAAGCATTACTTGGAGATGTCACAATAATGAAGGGGGTGGGGGTGGTGAGAATGATTTCATAACTGAGTGCAAAGCCCCCCAAAACCAAAAAAGAAGCCATACAGGAGATAGTACCCACCCCACAGGGTGGCCATCTGTAGACATTTTCTCAGTGAAAACCTGCCAGTTTTTTTTTTTTTTTTTTTTTTTTTACTGTTGGTCTTTCTGTCTCACACATATAATCCTGTGTAAATGGGAATGCAGCAACCCCCCACCTTACTGCTCTTTTCAGAGTGTGCCATCAGGGAGGAGGGATAGTCTGTTCTATAAGAACTGAGGCCCAGATTTCAATCTACAGAGTGCATGAGTGTGTGACAGGCCCCCAACTCAGAGTCGGCGGAGAGCATGGGTGGTCAAAAAAGGCATGCTCCAGCTCCATCCTGCGTAACAGGTGATGTGGCCCAGCCTTGAGAGCACTCTTGTTACTTGAGTTAAGATGGAGCCGGGCCATCTGTGACAGTGCTGGCTGGCCAGTGACACTACAGGGTGGGGGGGACTCTGGGGAATGCCATGTGGCCTCGTGATTCCAATTTCCCTTCCAGGAGACCCCAGGGCCTGAGCAGCGTTTTAAACAACGAGATTGCAGTTAACGAAGGAGACGTGAGCACACTGCTGCATCCATTTGCTGGTGTCCACTCCTCAATTCCGACTTTTAACCAGGTCCAGGTTGAGCCCCAGATGTCTAGTTTTAGCGAGAACCAACAATAACATTTTAGGATCTAGTATGAAATGGATTAGGAATAACATCTTCTCCTAATGCCTACTTGAACCTCCTGAACAGCCAAGACTCTCAACACCTCCAGTACGTCGTTCAGATGATGACAATCGTATGTAGGGTTTGCGAGTCCACATGGAGTAGATGTGCCCAGACTGGTGGAGATGATGAAAACAAGTGTTTCATTTTCTCCATCATTCACTTTCCTCCCAGCCTTGGTGTCTGCTCTGAGAGTGTAAACTTCAGCTAGCCCCTTTCTGTCTTTCTAACCCCTTGGCTGCCTTCAGGTCAGCTGGGTTCTCTAGAATTTTCTTTTTTATTTTAGGTTGCAGGTCATGGCCAGGCAATCATCTATCTGCCCACATTTCATTCCAGGGGCCTGAAGGGGTGGGGGTGGGGTAGAGCAGCCCCTGGCTCAGGCTTGGCCAAACAAAAGCCCATTTTGGGCTTTGGGTATTTCCCACAAGCACAGCATAGGACTCCCTGGCAAGTCCTTTTGTGTTCTCACCAAGGGCAAGTCCTTTTGTGTTCTCACCAAGGGTGGGAAAGAAGCAGCAAATTATTTGTGTAATCCCCAAATCACATTTCTGAGACATGGCAGACAAATGCTGGGAGCCCTCTGCTTCCGACTCTGCATCAGACGCTGGGGTGTGCAAGGGACTTTGCCCATGTGGGTTGTGCACCGTTATGAAAAGAACAAAGAGATCTGGCTGGGGAACACATGAAAAATGGCAGAGCCCCTCCCGGACCGGTAAACACGCCATGGCTTTGCCACCTCCACTCAAAAGGCTACCACTTTCATTGCTCTCCTAGCAAAGAAAACCTTTCTTCAGAGTGAGTGGCGGGGTACAAAGGCAGAGTACAAAATGTGCGCACATCACAGTCCCTGCAATTCTGTTTGAACAAGCGTATTGATTGGGTCTGACCCTGTTACATTTTTTCCCTATTATTTGAAAAGGTGCATCTAAGTGTAGTGAATTGAACCAGCGGAGCTGAACTTTCCATGAAAACTTCTCAAGGTATTTCTTTAGTTCAAAGCTTTTGAATTTTAAAGGGCATTTTTAATATGTGTCTGTTGAGTATTCTCTGCCACAGCCCAATAAGGGATGTTAAATGCAGATGAGGTTGGAGCAGGGTGAGGAAGGGAGCGGACCATGCAGGGGAGGCTGCTGACCAGCCCAGGAAGGTCTGGGTTTTGGGGAGAAAGGCTCAGCCCTATGCTTTGGAGCAGCTAAAAGGGACCTCTCTGAGCACTAGGGCAACTGCTTAGCGACAGGGAAGAGGCTTCACAGCTGAACTTGAAGACTTGCACTGGGAGAGCCGGGAAGTACTTGCTGAGGGCTCCTCCAATGGAAGAGGGTTTTGTCCTCATGCATCAGGGCCTCCTTGCTGCTCAGCGTCTCTCACACTCTGCCCTAGAGCTGGGAAGCAACACGGGAGGCAGAGAGTCTCTTGGTTGAGCTCACAGAGTCAGACAGGAAGCTGCTATAAGTGTCTGCAGTCACCTACATCCTCCAGCCCCCAGTGGACCTCACTGATCAGTTGCAGATGCCTTCCCACTGAGCCCTGAGCTGCATCTCAATTCTTAACTGATTTCATATCCTTGGATTTGGATGTGTTACTGGTTGTGTGGGCCATGGCAGCAGTCCCTTTCACCTTCCTGGCCCAGGACCCTGGAACTGTCTACCAAGTCTCACTCTCCCCACATGGAGGGAGGCTTTTTTTTGGTGCACTGAGGGTGCACAGCCCCTTTTGACTGAGCTCCTGGCTCATGCTGGTCTGAGTCTCTGTTTGCCGAGACCAGCTCAGCCGTAGAGACCCTAACCCAGGCGGCGCTGAAGGAATTAAGAAACAGACACAGAGATAGAAAGTAAAAGGTGGGTGATCAGATTGAGGCATTGGGGGTCTCCCAGCATTTCCAGCTGAGAGCCCGGAGCAGACTCTGACCCACGTATTTATTCTTTACTTTCAGTGACAAGTTTTACAAGTAGATGCTCTGTGTTCTTTCATTGGTTAAAAGTAAACTAACCAGGCAGCTAGTGTATATTTACTATAGGTTAAAGATAAATGAGAAACATACTTTACAAGGGAACAATTGAGGCAAAGTTATATATCCTGTATTCAAAGAACTAATTCATCTGGTGTGATATATATTCATCTTGGTTACTGTTTGATAGTGCTTTGAGCAATTTTCTTTTTTCTTTTTTTTTTAAAGAAAGAGAAAGAAAAAGGGGGAGAGAGAACAGGATTCTTGCTCTATTGCCCGGGCTGGAATGCAATCTAAAAATAGGTATTAAAAACCTCTTTTATGCCGATAATTGTGCTTAACAACGGAGACAGGAAGGAATAAGGGAAGAAAGTAACAAACAGCCAACCAATATTTCCTTTAAGTCTGTGAAATGCTTTGCAAATGCTGAAGAGTGATTTATTTCCAATTTTCCAATTATGTGGTCACTTTCAAAATAGGTGTAATGTGATACTGAGAAAAATGTATGTTCTGTGGACCTGGGGTAGAGAATTCTATAAATATTCACTAAGTTTACTTATTCCAGGTCTAAGTTCAAATCATAGATGTCCCTGTTAATTTTCTATGTCATTGATCCGTTGAATATTAACAATGTGGTGTCAAAATCTCCCGCTATTATTGTGTTGGAGTCCAGGTCTCTTTATAAGTCATTAAGAACTTGTCTTATGTATCTGGGTGCTCCTGTATTGGGTGCATATATATTTATAATCATTAACTCCTGTTGTTGCATTGATCCTTTTACCATTATGTAATGTCCTTCTTTGTTTCTTTTATTCTTTGTTACTATTAAAGTCTATTTTGTGAAAGACGAAAGTTACAACTCCTGTTTTTTTTTTTTCTTTTTTTTTTTGCTCTCCATTTAATTGGTGAATCTTTCTCCATCCCTTTGTTTTGAGTCTTTGTATGTCGTTGCTTGTGAAATAGATCTGGATACAGCGTACCAATGGGTTTTGACTTTTTATTCAATTTACCTGTCTGTGTCTTTGATTGGGGCATTTAATCCATTTAAATTTAGCATTAATATTAATATTTGTGAGTGCAATATTGTCGTTTAATGCTAGCTGGCTATTTTGCCCATTAGTTGATGTAGATTCTTCATTATAGAGATACTCTTTATGTTTTGGTAAGTTTTTGGGATGACTGATACTGGTTGTTCCTGCTTTGAGCAGTTTTCTGCTTTGGGGTGCAGTTTTCTGCTTTGGGGGGCTGACTAGGTTTTCCTTGCTGCCACTCTCAGCAAACAATATGATATATCACACACGTCAGAATTTGCTCTCAATATCTGTTGCCCCTTGAGGCCCCTTGGGCTGGGAAAGCACCTCCTTCCTAGACCCAGAATTTGGGTTCAGAGGCAGCATCATCCCTAGGAGGAGCTGGAAATTCAGGTCCTGCACCAAGAGAAGCCAGGGCTTGGACATCCCAGCGAAATCCATTCTCCAGTCTAAAAGACAGAGGCCCAGAGGAGCACAATAGGGTCAGAATCACAGTAAAAAGCAATTCTCTGGGTCCCTCTCTGCCCACAACTGTGGGAACATGAGACCCCTAGAGTCTTCTTAACTTGTTCTGGGTGCCTCCAGAGGTGTTCCATGTATGCTCTGAAATCCATTTTCTTGGCTGTCACTTTTAGGACTTTCTGCTGTTACCTGTGTTTCTTGGGGCCACACTAGCTGTTAGGCAAAATGAGGTCCCAATGACAGTAGTAACTCAGATTTCATGGCCTCTGCCTCCTTCTGTTCACCACAGGTGTCTTCTGCTGTTGTCTCACCTGGTCATTCCTGGGACCCCCAGACTTTCCTTACATGCACTCACAACTGTCCTCTCAAGGTTAGTTTCTTCCACTTGCAGCTACTTGATGCCTACTGGCCATAAAGCCTCTTGTGAAGCCTGGAACAGGCTGGCTCCGCCACTGAGGCTCTGCTGATATCAGCCGGTCTTGCTTACTACTTGGGACAAAGTGTGGCCTGGGCGTCCACAGGTCCCAATAATGGCCACTCATGCTTATAATTTAGGGCCTCAAGTATTAACTAATTTAGAGGAAAACTTGCTCACCAAAAGGTGATAATCTCCTTGCAAACTGGCAATTGCTTAGAGCACAAGCCTCACAAGATGCGATGGTTTCCATGACCCTTACCAACAAGAGAACTTCTGCAATGTGGTATCTGCTCCTGTACACCTTGTCTTAGTAGCCAGCCTGTGGGTTTCTCCAGGGCCACCTTTTGCTCAGTGCCCAGCTTATCACAGATGCTGACTGTTTAAGGAAGGTGAGGTTGGAGTATGCTGGGGGAGCTGTGGTGTCTACCTCTGCCTCCCACTTCTCACTATTCCAGGAGAGCTGGTCCTGGGGCAGCAATGCAGAAGCCCAGGGAAGAAGCTTCTGATAGATGGAACACATGTGAGCCTATAGTGGATGCACTGAGCTTGGTACCAGGTTGCAGGGGATGGTGGAGGGGCATGGGAGTACACAGTCATGGTTAATTACACACCAGCATCTCTTCCACCTCCCAGAAACTCAACCACCACTGATGAATCTAGTCCATACCTGAAGCTCCACTAACCTCAGGTCGGAATAATTTTTCAGGTGCTTATTATGGATAATAATTCTGGTTACATTTAGTGCTGTTTATGTATCAGGCATATTTTTACCTACCTGTGTTACTTTCCGTTGCAGATACAGTAACTACAGACAGATAACCATGTGTTCCTCCCCGTCATGCTGCTGCTTTATACTCAGGCAAGGCCGTATGTCCAGCTCTGGACAGTGGACCACAAGTTGAAGTGAAATGTGTCATTTCTGGGCTGAAGCATTTAAGAACCAGTGCACTGTCTCTAGCTTTCCCTTGCCCTGCAGTGGCCACCTAGAAGCCACGTATTTCGGAGAGTGGAACCACAAGACACAAACTGACTTGCCCTAACTCTCCACTTTGGAAGGGAACTGCCTGGGAGAGGCCCCAAGATCCACAGCTACCTTTGCATGGGTGAGAAATAAACTTTGATATGTTCATCTCCCGGGACTTTAGGGTTTATATTCTACCATAGCATAGTCTAGACTTCCCAGATTCTAGGTATTATTATTCCCATTTTATAGATGAGAAAACTGAGGCATGGTGGTCCATGACTAGAAAGTAACAGAGTTAAAACTTGAACCTGTATCTCTCTGACTCCAGGGAGCTTTTAACCACTGCGTTGACTGCTATTACCTTGGAGGAAAAAAAAAAAGAGAGAGTGAGAGAGAAGAATTTCCTGGGGGCTTATGGGAAGATTTTGATGGGAAAAGGGACGATGGTCCTATAGAGCTGGATTCTGGGTCCTTTGAAAAAGAGTCATCTCTGGTGAAATCAATGAGGATACAGACAGCCTGAAGAGAAACTTAGGTTTGGAAAAGTGCCTGCATTGGGGCCTACTGTGTGATGAATGGAAACTCCTCTGTGGCTGCGATCTAGCTATGATCTGACAGTGATCATGGCCGGAGGGCACCTTGGAGAGGTGTTACTTTGGCACACTTGACCCAGCCATGGGTCTTCGGGCTTCAGGACTCAGAAACCAGATTTGTCAGCACTAAGAGTGGGGTTGTCTCTCAGGGCTACAGTCGCACTGACCAGGCTTGGGAGACAGATGGAGAAAACTGGATGAGAACCTAATTTTTTTTGTTCACTGTATTATCCCTTCTACCCAGAACAATGTCGGCCACAAAGAGGGTGCTAAGAAATAATTTGTTCAACAAATGAATAAATGAATGAAGTGGAGGCCTGTTGGCCAGAGAACCCTCTCTCTTTTTGGGATGACTTTGCCTATCTCTGCCCGGCTCTGTTATGTGTTTTATACAGTAGCCCCCAGAGAGCATCCCTCATTCTCTCATTTTTAAGTTCCTTGAGTAGTAGATAAGAGCAGGTACTGTGGAATTCCAATCTACTCTTATTAACTCTGTGACTAATTTAAATGCAGGTAAACAATAACCAATATGTATATTTTTTTCTGATGCTTCCCATGGGGCTGAGAACTGTTCTTAGCATTTTCTGTGGACTAACTCATTTAATTCTCACAATGGCTCTACTGAGGTAGGCAAGCCACTGGACTTCTATAAGCTTCCGTTTCCTCTTCTGAAGCATGGACACAATAGGGCCTACCCTCCACGGTTCATTTTGAGGACTAGAGGAGGTAGTCCTCACATAGTCCCTGGCTTGGGAGCACTCAAGAAACGTTCGCCGTGCTGGTTTTGCCCTTAGGGACAGCAGGGCTCGACGTGGTTCTTCCACATTTAAACCCTGTCTCCTTTCCTGACTGGGCAGCATAAACAGGTTTGGGCGCATCTACTATCCCCCTACCCCCGTCTTCTGCCTCCACCCTCTGTCTTCCATTTTGGACAGTCACCTGCTGTGGGTAAAGTGATGGTCTGGGGCTTTTGAAGTTGGGGTTTGCAAGGCCATGCCATGCCATGCTGCCCCCGTGAGCTCTTCAGGTGCGGAGGACAGCCAAGTCCTCGGAGGCCACCCATGCAGCCCTGCGGCTGTTCACCCGTCAGCAGATCAACCTGTGTGCCTCGCTTTGATGTGAGTCCTCAGACTGGAGCCTCGTGCCCTGCTCTGCGAACCTGAGCTTTGAAGTTGGCCTATAAACTGAGCTTTCAGGAAAAAAGTTGTCTGTTGTGCCTCAGAGCACGGCCGGGCCCTGTAAAGGCACGCGGAGTGCCATGAACACCTGATGAATAATTCTTTTTGGGCCCAAGAAAGATTCATTCCATTTAAAGGAGAGGAAAATTCCCTTGACCTTTTCATTGAAGTTCTGGGGGGTGTGGGTGGGGGGGCACTTGGAGAGGGTTTTTGTGTCTTCTCACTAAAGTCACATGGGGCAGGCAAGTTGTCTCTAAGAGCTGAGCTCCAGTGACTGCTCCAAAGGGCTTCCTATCCCTGACTCCTGACCCCAGGTCGGCTCAGCCAACACCCCCTTCACACTCCCTGCTTCTGTCTATGACTGAGGGAGAAGACTAGGTCCTCTCCCAGAAGGAGGGGCCTCTGCCCTCTCCACACCGAAGCATGCTGGAAATGGCAAGGCTTACTGGCTCCGCTGCCTTTCTTTTTCTTCCGGGGCCCGGTGTGGTGAAGGGGTGAGGCAGATATGAATGTGCTCTGGATTTCTCAACTGAGGGAGCCCCCAAAACAGGCTGAGAGTCATTGAGCACTTACTCTGCCAGGCCCTCGCTAGGCCTTCTTTTGTGCATGACCAGATAATAGGATGTAAGTTTGTGTGTAGTTTTCTGAGACATTTCTTTCTCTTTTTTTTGGAGACGGAGTCTCTCTGTGTTGCCCAGGCCGGAGTGGGCAGTGGTGCGACCTCAGCTCACTGCAACCTCTGCCTCTCAGGTTCAAGCAATTCTCCTGCCTCCTGAATAGCTGGGATTACAGGCGCATGCCACCATGCATAGCTAATTTTTGTAATTTTAGTAGAGATGAGGTTTTACCATGTTGGCCAGGTCAGGTCTTGAGCTCCTGACCTCAGGTGATCCACTTGCCTTGGCCTCCCAAAGTGCTGAGATTACAGGCATGATCCAACACTTTTCTTTGTGGCAAAATGTAACATACATATAGAAGGTACACACACACACAAAGTTCAGCTCAGTGAATGATCAGAAGGCAAACATCTGCATAACCACTCTTCAGTCGAGAAATAGAAGTGTGCCAGGGTGCTGGCAGCCCTGGTCTTGCCCCTGCCCGCTCAGGAGGCCCTCCCACTCCTGCAAGGGATAATAAGCACTCCGTGGACTTTTGTGGCAACTACTTACTTGCTGTTCTTTAGAGTGTTATTGTCTAAGTGGACATCACAAAATACAGTAGCTTAGTTTGATTTGTTTTCTGAAATTTCTACAAATAGAATAATTTTCCCAAATAGAAATTCCTTTGTGTCCAATTTTATTTTCATTAAACATCAATTTATATTCATTTGTGTTACATGTAACTATGTTTCACTCATTTTTGCTGCTGTACACTATAGTATTCCACTGCTTGGATATTCAACAATTACCAATCTGTTTTACTGTTGAAGGACGTTTGGGATTTTCCAGTTAAGAGCGATTACAAATAATGCTGCTATTAACATTTCTATGTGTATCTGTTGGTGTGCATGCAATCATTTCTTTTGGTACATACCTAACTGTAGAGGTTAAGTTAGGTCAGAGGATAAGCATATCTTCACATTAGACAGAAAATGCCACACTTTTCCAACATAGTGGTACTAATTTATGCTCCCACCATCACTATATGAGTAGTTATCCATCCTCATTGTAGCAGCCAGCTTCTGAGATGGCCCCCAAAGATCCTCACCTCTTGGTATTCACACCCTATATAATTCCCTCTTTTTAGGTGTGGGCTAGAGCTAGTAACTCACTTCTTCTGCATAGGATGTGACAGAAGGTAATGGATGTCACTTTCAAGATGAGGTTATAAAAAGGCATCGATCATGAGCACCCTCCCTTGCATCCTCACCTGCTTACTTTGAGGGAAGCCCTGTTATGAGCTGGTGGAAGGAGGTCTACCCAGCAAGGAACGGACATCTGACCAAGCCGGTGAGGACCTGAGACCTGCTGCAACCACATGAGCGAGCTTGCAAGTGAGTCCTCCCCTAGTGAAGTCTTGGGTGACTGCAGTCCTAGCTTACACCTCCATTACAGCCTTGTGGGAGACCCTGAGCCAGATACACTCAGCTAAGCCCCGATTCCTGACACATGGAAATGGTGAGATAATAAATGTTTGTTGTTTTAGGCCATCCAGTTTTGAGGTAATTTGTTACACAGCTATAGATAATATACCCACCAAAACTTTTTGTTATTTTAAAATTTTAGTCAGTTTGATGAGTATGAAGTAAACTTAAGTAGCATCTTCCTGACCGTTAACAAAGTTGAGAATCTTTTTAAATGTTCCTTGATCACTTGGATTTCCTTTTTTGTAAAGTGCCTGTCATGTGTTGCCATTGTTCTATTGAGTTGAATATCTTTTTCTTAGTAATTTGTAGGGATTCTGGAGTTCTAGGGTAGCCGGGGTTACTCCTAGAAAACAAAGCCTGGGGCCAGGACTTGCAGGCAGATCATTTATTTGTGAATGTCCTAGGGAATCACAGTGGAAAGGAGAGGAAACCAGTTGAAGAGTGACTTCTTGAGAGTTGGTCACTGTTGTGGGAAACTTGGACTCAGTCTCACTGAGACCTTCCTTCTGAGGGGCCATGTAAAATGTGCCTCAAAATTATCCACCCAAGATAAGAAAGAAGGGAGCACTTCTCCTCTAGCTCAGGGTCCCCAATGACCAAGGGGTCCCCATGAGTGTTAAGCCCCTCACTTTTCCAGATCATACATGTGTGAGTGATTCCCACATGAAGCCCACACTGGGGCCGCTGAGAAGCCCTGGGGCAGAGGGTGAAAATACCTTCCTGCAGCAGTGATAGCCTTAGCATTTGCAGAGGAAAATGTGGGGGAGGATGTGGGTTGGAGCACGGGAAGTGTCTGCCCCACAGCCTCTTAGGGATTACATGCAAATATCTTCTCTCCTCTGTGGCTTGCTTTTTCACTCTCTTCATTGTGTCTTGATGAATAGACATTACTAATTTTAAGGTAGTAGAGTTGATAAACTTTTCCATTATAGTTTGTGGGGTTTCATATCCTGTTTAAAAAGTCCTGTACTGGCTGGGAGTGGTGGTTCACGCCTATAATACCAGCACTTTGGGAGGCTGAGGCGGGTAGATCACCTGAGATCAGGAGTTTGAGACCAGCCTCACCAACATGGAAAAACCCCTGTCTTTACTAAAAATACAAAAATTAGCCAGGGGTGGTGGCAGGCACCTGTAATCCCAGCTACTAGGGAGGCTGAGGCAGGAGAATTGCATGAACCTGGGAGACAGAGGTTGTGGTGAGCCAAGATCGCACCACTGCACTCCAGCCTGGGTGACAAAGCTAAACTCCATTTCAAAAAAAAAAAAAAAAGTCCTGTATTTAGGTCATAAGAATGTTCTCCTATGAGATATTCTAGGATCTTTATTGTTTTGCCTTTTACAGATCTACAGTTCACCTGGAATTGATTTTTAGGTAAAGGTGTGAAGTTGGTATCAGGTTTCATTTTTTCCATATAGATATCCAGCTTACTGAAGACTCTATTACTTCCTACTGCTATAGAATGCCACCTTTGTCATAAATCAAATATATATGTGTGTGAATCTATTTCTGGATTCTTTTTTTCTATTCCACTGTCTATTTGTCCAGTGTGCCAATATCACAATATTTTAATTACTGGAGCTCATAGTAAGTTTTGATACCCAGAAAAGCAAGGCTTCTATCGATCTTGTTCTTATTCTTCACAAGTGTCTTGATTAATTTTGGTCTTTGCTTTTCCTCATAAATTTCAGAGTCAGTTTGTTAAGTCTTCCCCACCAATTTCAACTGGATTTTGAGCTGTATTGCATTTAGATGACTTTGGGGCAAATTGTGTCTCTACAATACTGAGTCTCCTAATCCATGAGCATGGATTCTAATCCATTCAGTCTCCTAATCCACAAACACGGAATCCTAATCCATTCATTTATTTAGGCCTTTAAAACTTTCCCTCCAAAATGTTTTATTTTTATTTTTATTTTTATTTTTTTTTGAGACAGAGTTTCGCTCGTTACCCAGGCTGGAGTGCAATGGCGCGATCTCGGCTCACTGCAACCTCCGCCTCCTGGGTTCAGGCAATTCTCCTGCCTCAGCCTCCTGAGTAGCTGGGATTACAGGCACGCGCCACCATGCCCAGCTAATTTTTTGTATTTTTAGTAGAGACGGGGTTTCACCATGTTGACCAGGATAGTCTCGATCTCTTGACCTCGTGATCCACCCGCCTTGGCCTCCCAAAGTGCTGGGATTACAGGCGTGAGCCACCGCGCCCGGCCTATTTTTATTTTATTTATTTAGAGGTGAGGGTCTTGCTCTGTCACCCAGGCTACAGTACAGTGGCATGATCATAGCTCACTGCAGCCTCAAACTCCTGGGCTCAAGGGATCCACCCACCACAGCCTCTCAAGTAGCTGGGATTACAGGTGCAAGCCACCATAGCCAGCCTCCAAAATGTTTGATAGAAAAAAAAGCATTTTGCTTTTATCCATGGTGGATAAGACTACTTTGAACCAACTTTTCTGCTGAGAATAAGGAGAAAAGCAAGCTAAGATTTAAAAAACATATTTGAAGCATTGGAGAGCATTTGAAGCATTGCTATCGATGCAGTGAAAATTTGTGGAGCCAAGATCCAGAGGAAGGGAAGAAAGGTAGGGGGCGTGAGCTCAGCATTTGATGCCACTTTTCTCCTCAGGTGGATTGCCTCGCCTAAAAGCTGTGGCCCAGAGTCTGAGAAACTGCTCAGCAGTGATTCGACTCCAAGCAGCTGTTCTTTGATAGGCTCCCATAGTTGCACCCTGTTCATATGCCTAGCAGTCAGCCAAGGACCCAACACTGGTATCTTTGTACAGATTTGGGGGCTCTAGAGTTCCTTCATCTCCAGTACTCTTTCTTTCAAATCCCAGTCACCTTGACAGCCCTCAGTGCTGATCTGTTTCTTCTGCCCAGTGAGATTGTTGCCACTTCAGTTTGGACTTGTTTCCTTTGCAGTGGTTTGGAAGTGGCCTAAGAAAGAAATCTGGGTTGAATGTAGGACTCACCTCATGTGCTTCCCTTCTCTCAATGATCATAAGTCCTGTGTGGGTTGGCCAACACAAATTTCTTTACTTTTATTCTTAAAGGATATTTTCACTGGGTACAGAATTCTGAGTTGGTGGTTATTATTATTTTTTTTTTTCAGTGCTTTGAAGGTATCACTATTTCTGGTTTTGGCTGTTTGCAAGCTCAAAGCTGAATTTCAAGTTTACTACATTAACTATGTGGGCCTCAGTTTTCCAGAGAGATCTTTTATTTCTAATATATTAATTCTTGTGGAAATGGCTTCATGTGGTTTGAGGAGACTGTCAGGCAAAATTGCCATATAAAACTTCAGCCTTAGGAGGCAACATCCTTGTGCTGGTAATGGCACAAGAGACCCTGTTTTCAGTGGTGTGAGTTAGGCTCCTTGAAGCAGGTTCTTTTTTTTGTTTGTTTGTTTGTTTTGGGATGGAGTTTTGCTCTTGTTGCCTAGGCTGAAGTGCAATGATGCATTCTTGGCTCACTGCAACCTCCACCTTCCAGGTTCAAGTGATTCTCCTGCCTTAGCCTCCTGAGTAGCTGGGATTACAGGTATGTGCTACCACACCTGGCTAATTTTGTATTTTTAGTAGAGACAGTGTTTCTCCATGTTGGTCAGGTTGGTCTCGAACTCCCGACCTCAGGTGATCCACCCACCTCAGCCTCCCCAAGTGCTGGGATTACAGGGGTGAGCCACCACACCCAGCCCTTGCAGCAGTTTTGAAGGCAATAAACAGCAGTCGTGGGAGTTGGAGAGAGCAGGGAAGGTGCTGTTCAGTAATGGTGGTGGACATACCTTGCGAGGGACATACAGGAGGTATTCCTTGGGTTTTTCCTGTGTCAGAAATAATGCTGAAGATGCTTTCTGAGAGTAGGATGGGAAGCTGAAGTTCAGAAATCAAGCCAGTGGGGATTCAAGCCATAGTAATTTGGGTGTTAAAGTTAAGGTGAACTTCTGGTTTAGAGACAGAATAATGAAGTCATTTCTTCTCTTGGTAATCACTCAAAAGCAACAGAGAATGAGAAACAGAAGTGCAAACTCCAGCTTCAACAAAACTAGGAGACATCTGAAACTCTTAACTCTAAAGTAGGTGAGAGTTGAAAAGGCAGTGAATATTGTGAGAATACAGGAGGATGGCCGCTTCTGCAGGGTCTGAATAAGCTAACTAGAGTGTCTTCCTTAAGTGATGTGATCTGTAGGAGCAGTCTGTCAGAGTGGCAAGGACAAAAAGAGACCTGGCATTCTGAGAGCCCTATAATGCCTGATCTTCATTGTCAGAGTTACAGTGGTCCCCACACCCTGAATCATGAAAGAAATTTCTGCTAGCCTGACCACTGTCCAACAGGAAAATCCTGCAAATACCTGGGAAGAATCTCATTTAAAGATGAGTCATCAGTTTTTCCCATCTAGGTATATGCCAATTCCCTCCTAAAAATGAGTTTTTTTTTAAAAAAAGAAGAAACAAAAAACTTTTTTTTTTTTTTAAGAGATAAAGTCTCACTCTGTTTCCCAGCCTGGAGTACAGTGGTGCATTCATAGCTGATTGCAGCCTCAAACTCCTGGGCTCAAGGGATCCTCCTGTCTTAGCTTCCTGAATAGCTGGAACTACAGGCATGCACCACCACACCCAGCCAAGAGTTCATTCATGACTCCTCTCTTACATGCTACATCAAATCTTTAAGCAAATACTGTTGACTCTATCTTCAAAATATATCCAGAATCTATTTCTCACTACTTCCATTACCATCCTAGTCCAAGCCCTTGGGCTCACCTAGAATATTGTCATAATCTCATTTTCACAGTTGGCTTCCCAAGGTTCTTTTTTTTTTTTAAATTAGTGTGACATGATCTAATATTGCAGCTTAAGCAACATTAGATCATGTCACACTAATAAAAAGAATCTGTGAGTTCTATTTCTCCTCAGAATAAAACTAAAAGTTCATATTGGAGCTTTAATGATCTTAATTCCTGCTGTCTCTTTGAACTCATAACCCTCTGCAGGCTCTAGCTTATTATTTTCATTACATCTCTTAACCCTGTTTTAATATTTAGCACCATCTGGCATATATATGTCATATATTTTATACATATGTGTGTGTGTGTATGTGTGTATACATATATATATAGAGAGAGAGACAGAGACAGAGACAGTGACAGTGTTTGTTGTGTCTCCCCTCCACTAGAGTCTAAGCTTCATTAAAGCAGGGTCTGAAAATTGCTGTTGTACTTCCTGCCTAAGACTGCCTGGCATATAGCAGGTGTTCAATAAATAATTGCAGTTAATCAATTAAAAAAATAAAACCTAGCATGGGCTCTGTATGAGGATATAATAGAGAAAAAAACAAATGGCAGATGAAAAACACTCTCCAGAAAAATACTGCTTCAAAATTTGAAAATTATGATAAAATATTTTACAATGACTTTACTATCTTAATGAAAGATTCATCTTTATAAGAACATACATCAGAAATAGAAGATAAGGCCAAGCACAGTGACTCATGCCTGTAATCCCAGCACTTTGGGAGGCCGAGGGTGGATCACTTGAGGCCAGGAGTTTGAGACTAGCCTGGCTAACATGGAGAAACCCTATCTCTACTAATAATACAAAAATTAGCTGGGTGTGGTGGTGCACACCTGTAATCCCAGCCACTTGGGAGGCTGAAGCAGGAGAATCACTTGGACCTGGGAGGCGGAGGTTGCAGTGAGCTGAGATGGTGCCACTGCCCTCCAGCCTGAGTGACAGAGTGAAACTGTGTCTCAAAAAACAAACAAACAAAAAACCAAAAAAACCCAACGATATAATGAAATGACAAAGAATGAAATGTGAGCTGGCAGAACTCAGGAAATTAAAAAATAATCATAAAATGGGAATGGTGGGATATACAGTATTTGAATCATGTTAAGGGGAATAAGGAACAGGAATTAGAAAGAAAAATAATATAAGAGATAGGAAATGCCCATGCACATAATTGGCGTTCCTAAAGTAGAAAACTTCCATTTTCTATTTTTATAGATGAAAGCACTGAAAAACTTTGCTCACATGAAATAGTCAATAATAGGTTTTAGAAATGTCAATCTTCTGAACTCAGGCCAAAAGTCCTAGTAATCTTTCATCAAAATTTATTTTTAATAATTAGCTGACAATTCGCTTGTCTCCTAGATTCATTGAGGGCATCTGGCAGATGACAGAAACCATCTGACTTGCAAAGGGAGTCATTCAGGCCTCAAGATCAATATGAATGTTTGTTTCAAATTGTCCCTTTGTTTGCAGCCATGAAATGTTTTACTCCCTGGGACAATTAAACACAGTAGGTCTGGCATGGCTGAGAGGTATTGCCTTTCCTCTAGTGGGAGAAAGGTTGTGAAATGAGAGGTAGTTGTTTTAAGGCAGGTCAATTTAGGAACAAATACATATGGATGTACAGGATTGGGAAATTCTCTAGTTAACCCCTTCATGTACTCAGAAGTATGTATATCCTACTGGTTAACAATGCTAAGTACTGTTAACAGGTCAAGGGAAGAATTTAAAAGTTCTGTTTTAGGAAAATGTCAATAATTGATTTGATGAAAGTTTTCAGTGCTCTTGTGTCACGGGTGGGTAGAAGCCACATAGGAATAGATTGAGGAGGCTGGGGATGGAAGTAAGAAACAGAAGCAGTAATAAAAAACTTACTAAAATTAGACATGGAAGATGAGAGAATTACCGCCAATGTAGGTGGTACCTAGGAGCAACTGCTTTTTTGTTGTTGTTTTTTTAAAAGATATGAAGTACTTGAACAAATGCCGACAGAAAACGGTCAACAGATTAAGGAAGAGGCTGAAGACTCTGAAGATAATAAGCACGTTTTACAAGATTTAACAGTAGGTTGGGTGCAGTGGTTCACACCTGTAATCCCAACACTTTGGGAGGCTGAAGCAGGAGGATCACTTGAGGCCAGGAGTTCAAGACCAGCCTGGGCAACATAGCCAGACCTTGTCTCTACAAATTAAAATATTAGCCAGGCATGGTGGCACACACCTGTGGTCTCAGTTACTCAGGAGGCTGAGGTGGGAGGATTGCTTGAGCCCTCGAGGTTAAAGCCATGAGCAGGACTCTGTCTCAGGGATGGAAGGCAAGGAGGAACCAGTGGCCAGCACTTATTGATCACTTATCTATCCACTAAGCTTTTTGCTCATTTTACCTAAGTCTCACAATAACTATGGAAGGGGGTTACTGTTACTATCCTCATTTTACTGACCCAGAAAGATCAACTTATGCTCAAGGTCCCTCAGTTTAGCCCTGTGGTAGAGATGGAATGTCACAACCTAGAGCACAGAACATTTGTCTATGGCTGTGGATTCAGTAAGTGACGTTCAGGGAACTTGTGTCTGAAGGTCTCTATTTCCATGTAAGATAGAAAGCAAGGACATACTGACAGTGAAGGAAAAGAGGGTAACAAGTTTCAGAGTAGAAGTTTTACATAGTAAGAATGGAGAACTGACTAGAGAAAATAGGGTTATGGGCAGTGTTGAGGTAAGTTAAAATCAATTTTTACTAATATTGATATATACATTTGGGGGTCTTTCTCCAGAAATCACTGGTGAAGGTAGGAGCACTTGGATACATCTAGGGATATAAATTTTCCAGGAAGGCGTGACATTTAGGGAGGGTCATTTGGGTTAACAATCATGATACTAAACTGATAGTAAGCCTAGACAGGACTTACAAAGGAGGTGGAAACAGACTATGACCTAACGCAGAACAGGTATAAAGAAGAATTGGTTAGAAGTGAGTTTTTTTATTTAGTGATTTTAGAGGTTGTTTTTGGATATTGCAAGTATACAGGATGTGGTTGTGGTGGAGAAAAGTAATATCAAAGGCCTATGTATAAGTAGTCACTGAAGCTAACCAGGTAGCTGAAATTTATTTCCCCCCAAGTTACTCAAAGAATGTGACCTTTCTGCTCTCAAACTATGGTTCAGGCATTCCAGACTTTTTTTCTGTGCCTTCAATTCCCCTGGATTTAAGAAATTATACTCAAGGACTTTTGCCTATTAATACAAACAGCATTGCAATCTGTATTTGAAAACATTCTTTTCAATAGACTGTTAGGTTACGGGTACAAGTAAACACTTAAGTATCAGCAAACATTTAAAATAAGTGTATATCAGGTATTAAATTATGAATAATATGGAAAAGTTGCCAATAAACTTTCCACTGAATAGTGTTTCACAGCACAAAAATAATCTGTATTTTCCTGATACTTTGTTTTCTTATTTTTTATTTTTATTTTTCTGATACTTTTTAGTATGGACACCAAGACAGGTTGACATCAGTTGTCTTCTAATTTCTTTCATACTTAAAAGATAGCATGATGTTTAATGGGTGCCAGGAAACCAGGCCACATGGACTAATAGACCTAAATTCAACCCTGAATTTTGTTAACAGCCAATACATGAATTAATTGAAATCTGGATTTCTCTATACGAAGATGAAAATACTCTTAAAAATTGTAATACTCAGGCTGGGCGTGGTGGCTCACGCCTGTAATCTAAGCACTTTGGAGGCCAAGGCGGGCGGATCACCAGAGGTTGGGAGTTCAAGACCAGCCTGACCAACATGGTGAAACCCCATCTTGAAAAACGAAAAAAAAAAAACAAACAAAAAAACACTTTAATACTCATCTGTATCTCATTCTTAAATAAAAATCAATCTTCACTTTCGACTTAGTTATAATAAGCAATCCTATACATCTGAAAATTAGTGGGCATTGAATAAAACCAAACTTTTTCAAACCAAGTATTTGTTAAATGTCATACGTATTGTCTACCATCAACTGATTGAATAATTTTACCATAAAGGGTAGCACCTATTTTTCAAAGATGTGAGAAATTTTAAATTTGGGGTCTGATATATGATGAAATATACTGCAAGATGGAGTCTATCAACCAGAAATCACCTGTTCTAGTTGTTAAATTTCTTTAAAACACATTCTAAATTTCAGAGTGACAAAATAATAATTTTGAAAAACTCCAACACTCCAAATATATTCTTTAAGTATCTAGATGGATGATAGTTCAGCTCACAAACAGGTTTGACTAAAGCCTTTTAACTTGTTCCTTATAAACACTAAGAATTTGGACCCAATTATCCAAAGATCCATTTACTAGCTCATAATGCAATCTGTGTTAATCAGATGATGTACAAATCAACCATGTAATAGCAGTCAGATGATTCTATTCTCACATCAACAGAAATAGTAATAAAATTAGAAAGAAATAGTTTTTAGTAATTAATAAAATAGCACTAGAATAAAATGAAGAGAATTTTTTGTTTCAGCTTCTTATCAGTAAGCCTGTTCCTCATTTGTAGATGAGGATAAAGGTATCACAGTCAAATATGGGAAACTGCTCTTTATTTAGACCTTCGGGACAAAATTAACTTTGGTCACATATTACTTAAAAAAAAAAAATCCAGTTTTACATATTTCTAAATAGATAGATAGGACTAAATGATCAGAGAAATAATTTCTTCTGTAAAAATTGGCCAAATTTTATCAAAAATCTAACATACAATGTAATTCAAATTATATAAAGACCAGTTGGGATCATAATATTCCAAATGTATGACAGTTGTGACTCCATCCTAACAGGTGTGAAAAGTACTTGCTCTCATGTTGCTTTGGTCCAGAAGAGTAGAGCTGACTTAGTAACAGGAAACTAAGTACCTAATCTTTTGCCAAAATTAGATTGTGACTGGCCACAGAAATATCCATGATGAATAGCTCTACTATAACAAAGATAAAAGAATACTTTTCATGAACATATCACAGTATCAAATACATTTTTTATAAGAGAAAAATATGAAGGAAATGATGAAATAGCTATCACAAACAAAAAGGGTCTCGCCCATAAGCTGATGAAATTAGAGGGTTGATGATGATAATATGAAAGGAAGTTGAGTACTGTATTTATTTCTTATTTTATACAACTCTTACTCTTTACAAAAATGGTTATAGTCATGCCCATAAAAGTGTAACCCATGGCATTTGAAAGCAAACACTCTTTTTAATTATTTAAAAGGGCCTTTTAAAAATTATAATACAAAGGTCTGTGCTCTATAAGCAGTCCTCCACTGTGCATTATAACAATAAGGCTTACTTTTAATACAAAGACTACGTGTTTGGGAGTTATGAACCACTAGATTTAACAAACATCATTTTATAATTGCTTTTTGCATCTTTTTTGTTTTTGGGATCCTCCACTTCATCAGGGTGCTCAGCAGCTTGGAGTTCTTCAGCAGATTCTTCTTTCTCTGACTCTGAATCACTTTCAGAGTCATCTGGACTTTCAGGATCAGGTGAATCATCATCATCATCATCATCTCCAGCCACATCACCTTCTCCATCATGATCTTCTACCTAAAACATCAATCAACCAGCTCTTTTAAAAAATAAACATTAGCCAACACAAAATCTGAGAAAGACCCTAAATTCTGTCAGTCTTAGAAGCACTGTGCTTTGTAGCCATTAGAACAACAGCTTTAAGACTTTAGTAGAATTTTAAGAACGGGCTCTGGCCAGGCCCAATGGCTCACACCTGTGGCTGGGATTCCAGTTACTCAAGAGGCTGAAGAGGGAGGGTGGGGGACAGGAGGAGGGGACTGCTTGAGGCCAAAAGTTTGAGATCAACCTGGACAACACAGACCCTATCTCTTAAAAAAGAAAGAAAGAAAAAAAAAAATTAGCCAGGCATGGTGGTGCATGCCTGTAGTTCTAGCTATTCAGGTGGTTGAGGTGGAAGGATTGCTGGAGCCCAGGAGTTCAAGGCTGTAGTGAGCTATGATCATGCCACTGCATTCTAGCCTGTGTGACAAAGCAAGACTCCATTTCTCTTTTTGTTTTTTTTGAGACCAAGTCTCGCCCTGTCACCCAGGTTGGACTGCAATGGTGCTATCTTGGCTCACTGCAGCCTCCGCCTCCCAGGTTCAAACTATTCTCCTGCCTCAGTCTCCTGAGTAGCTGGGATTACAGGCACCCACTACCACACTCAGCTATTTTTTTGTATTGTTAGTAGAGACGGGGTTTCACCATGTTGGCCAGGCTGGTCTCAAACTCCTAACCTCATAATCAACCTACCTTGGCCTCCTAAAGTGCTGGGATTACAGGTGTGAGCCATCATGCCCAGGAAAGACTCCATTTCTTAAAAAAGAAAACAAGAGGGAGGTGCTCTGAAGACCACACACCTATCTCCCCTCCCCTAGTTTGAAAACCACTGTATTATGTTTTCCTGAAAGAAACAATTTTTTAAATTAATAAGGCATGTTAACCACTGACATTTATGTGGAAATCAGTTATCAATGTTTTGCACATTGTATTACTTTGGAGTAAATAAAAGTCACATATAAACTTATAATATAAAAAGAGATCACTTAGGAAACAAGTGAAAAGAAGCTCTCCTAAACCATTATTTTAAACTTACATGAAATATTTTACCTAACTTGTGAGCATGTTGTTCATGCCTATTAAAAATGTGCCCTGGCCAGGGGTGGTGGCTCACGTCTGTAGTTCCAGCCCTTTGGGAGGTGGAGGCGGATGAGTCGCTTGAACCCAGGAGTTCAAGACCAGACTGAGCAACATAGCAAAACTCTGTATCTACAAAAAATACAAAAATTAGCTAGGCATGGTGATGCAGGCCTATAGTCCCAGGTCCTCAGGAGGCTGAGGTGGCAATGAGACTGTGCCACTGTATCCAGCCTAGGCGACAGAGTGAGAACCTGTCTCAAAAAAGAGGGGAATAAGGTGCTGTAATGATTAAGCAGAATTTACACGATTAGAAAATACACCTTAAAATCCTTAGAAACAGACCGGGTGAGGTCTGGTGTGGTGGCTCATGGCTGTAATCCTAGCACTTTGGGAGGCCAAGGTGGGTGGACTGCCTGGGCTCAGGAGTTGAGGCCAACCTGGGCAACCCAGTGAAACCCCATCTCTACTAAAATACAAAAAATTAGCTGACGCGAGTCCCAGCTACTCAGGAGGCTTAGGCAAGAGAATTGCTTGAACCTGGGAGGTAGAGGTTGCAGTGAGCCGAGATCATGCCACTCTACTCCAGCCTGAGCAACAGAGTGAGACTTTGCCTCCAAAAAAAAAAGATAGGCCAGGTGTGATGGCTCAAGCCTATAATGCCAGCACTATGGGAGGCCAAGGTGGGTGGAGTTCAAGACCAGCCTGGCAACATGGTGAAACCCTGTCTCTACAAAAAGTAGCTGGGTGTAATGGCAGGCATTTGTAACCCAAGCTACTCGGGAGGCTGAGGCAGGAGAATCACTTGAACCCGAGAGGTGGGTTGCAGTGACCTGAGATCGCACCACTGCACTCCAGCCTGGGTGACAGAGTAAGACTCCATCTCAAAAAAAGCAAACAAACAAACAAAAAATACCACAAAAATCCTTAGAAACATCTCTTCTGATTATCTACCGAGACGAGTAGGGTATATACAATTATTTTTAAGATTAATTACATAAAGAAAGCTTTTTACATGGGATTCTTGATTGCTAGAGTAATCTAACAACAAATGATACCAAACTGAAAACTAATTATCTTCCCAATGAAAATAAGTTAATTACTACCTCACTGAAGCCAAGTCCACAATGTCGCCGATATCTTCCTGATAATTTACTGTCCATACTTTGCTGATATTGAGACTCCAGTTCTTCATTAATTTTCTTGTCTTCTTCCCCTGCATGTCCAGGATACTTTAGTTATGTTTCAAATTAATAATGTACACAAAAAAACCATAACAGAGATGCTATTATGCTCATGGCTGATTTATCTAATTGTTACTAATTTTACTATGAATTTTGAGAATAAATTTTTATACCATAGGTGGTTACCTAATAGACAATAAAATGTTTGATGTTGAGATAGCATAAGCATCTAAGCTCTTTGGATATTAAGTGTTTTAGCTTACTTATAATATAGTAAGTGGATGTTCTCCTGAAAGTTTTTTCTCCTAGTCACCTAATAAAAACTCTCCAACAAACAAATTATCTATCTTTGAACAAAAGCAATGCAAAAAGTTAGGCACTTTTGTTCAGCAAATGGCTAAATGAAATGGTCATATACTGGATCTCCTTTATGCCTTTCTTTGCATATCAAGTTTATCAGAGCAACTTAAACTTTAAAGCAGCAGTCTCCAACCTTGTTGGCACCTGGGACCAGTTTTATGGAAAACAATTTTTCCACAGATGGAGTGGGGGTGGTGGTGGTTTTGAGATGATTCAAATGCATTATATTTATTGTGTACTTTACTATTACTACATTGTAATATATAACGAAATAATTGTACAACTCACGATAATGTACAATCAGGGGAGCCTGAGCTTGTTTTCCCTGCAACTTGATGGTCCCATCTGGGGGTGATGGGAGACAGTAACACCCTAAGTGTGTTGCTTATGTCCAGTCTACTCTGTAATCTCATTTTGGCTGCTGTCCAGAACACCCTGCTTCACAAAGACAGGCAGCTGGAAATGGAAGCAGGCTTTTCAGTGCTTTCGTGGCAATCTCACAAGACATTCCACTCTGACTTTAATTCAGAATGTATGGAGATGTAAAGTTGTCTCAAACATACTTTTAAGGGCATCATCATTTGTGATCTTAAACAGTTGATCCTCTTCTAGCATGAACAAAGTCGATTCACCTGGCTTATTCACAAATGGGCTGTGGATCCATTCCTTCCCAGTTCAGGGCTCTTTTGTGGTTGGGAAATAATGCCCAAACTCTTTGAAAGCTAAGATAGGTGACCATGCACCAGATGGGAGAAAAAAGGTTCTGGCTCAGTCTCTTTCAACATCTCTGCTAATGTTTGAAACATGTCAAAAAATCCCAATGTTCACTTGTGGCCCCCATAATACCAGTTTGGCTTTGAATGCAGCCACTTTATCTGCCAACTTGAACACAGCTGCTGTTCTCCCCTGAGGTGACGGATTGAGTATGTCACACAATAAGCAAGTTTTTTTTTTGTTTTTTTTTTTGAGACAGAGGCTCCCTTGCCCAGGCTGGAGTGCAGTGGGACGATCTTGGCTCATTGCAACCTCTGCCTTCCAGGCTCAAGTGATTCTCGTGCCTCAGCCTCCCGAGTAGCTGGGATTACAGGTGTGTGCCAGCATGCCCAAGTAATTTTTGTATTTTTTAGTAAAGACGCAGTTTCTCCCTGTTGGGCAGGCTGGTCTTGAACTCCTGGCCTCAAGTGATCCACCTAGCTTGGCCTCCCAAAGTGCTGGAATTACAGGCGTGAGCCACGACGCCTGGCCAAGTATGCAAGTTTTGCAACTCATTCTGTGTCAATGAAATGTGCTGCCAGCGGTGATTGTTTTTCTGAAAGAAATCTCTGGAATGCCTATCGTAACTCTGGCCAGTAATCTACCTTTAGGAAGCCATCTCTCTTCTGTGTGTAAGAGAAGACATTGTGTGCTCTTCTCTTGGCAACTCCTGCTTTGACTCCTCACAGAGTTGCACAGATAGACATGAATTAAGGGCATGTACCTTAATGTGGTTGAAAGTTTTAATCACATCCTGCAAAATGTTAGTTCAGGGGGCATTTTTTTTTTTTTTTGAGACTGAGTCTTGCTCTGTCACCAGGCTGTAGTGCAGTGGCACAATCTTGGCTCACTACAACCTCTGCCACCACGCCCAACTACTTTTTGTATTTTAAGTAGAGATGGGGTTTCACCATGTTGGCCAGGATGGTCTTGATCTCTTGACCTCATAATCTGCCCGCCTTGGCTTCCCAAAGTGCTGGGATTACAGACATGACAGGTGGCATTTTTCAACTAGCCAGCATCTCTATGGATGACACAGTGAACAGACTCCCATTCAGAAGCAAGCTCTTTGACCTGAGTAGCGAAACCAGAAAGTCATGGCAGCTGCTCCAGCCCTGCATATATTGATAAAAAATGACCAATTCAGCTTTCCTGATATGTAATTATTTAAAGACTTGAATAGTTATGCAGCTGTGGTGTTGGTAGAAAGCAAAAGTGCACATAGCATATCCTCATGCACATCCTCCTGAAAAACATATCACACAAAAACAAGCATTGTTGCCTTGTCGTCCACACTGGTAGATTCATTAACCTGGATTGCACACCACAGTGACTCATTAACCCTCTCTAACAGTTGTGCCTCAGTATCCTCTATTTCATCAATTCATCTACTTATGGTGCTAGCCAGAAGAACACATGCCATCTTTTGAACTGCAGCCTCTCCTAAAAGTTCAGAGCAAGTGTCCTTAGCGGCAGGCAGGATCAACTCTTCACCAGTAGTAAAGGCCTTCCTTAGCTTTAGCAATGTGGTCAGCCACTAAGAATGATGTTCTCAGTGCAGACACATTTGATGAAGTGGTGGCTTTCAATAATTGCTTCTGTTCTTTACGTTCACGATTTTTTCTTTTGAAAAACTCCAAAGGTTTGCCTTTTAGTGCAGGCTGTTTGGCTTCCATGTGCTGAAGCACTTTTAAAGGTTTCATGGCTTTCCTGGATAGCTAGTCATCACATATAGACAAAGTGGGTTTGGAGAATATGAATCACCTATTGCAATGAACCTGTAATTTGTGTACGATGCTTGGTATTTTCTTTTAAATGCAGCTTTCTTTTTGTTGGCAGTCTTAGAGTCTTCTGCTGTCTCATCATTGGGTCTTTCCCCCTTTTCAAAGAAGCTCTCCAAGGACTTTTTTTTTTTAATTCATCTTGGCTAGAGATAGCTTGTGGGCTTACCAAAACTGTGACTGAGACAAGTGCACAGTGCAGGAAAGAGGCACGGATGTAAGCGGTAAATAAAATAATGGGCAGGCCACATGCAGACTAAATGTTAGATTCTGACTTAAAACCTGCCACCAGATGCAGTTAATTGTAACTTGCCACTCACTCTGATATGAGTCGGCAGGCAGTTGATTTATGGTCTCTCTGCAGTCAAGCCTCTCTGCTAATGTTAATCTGTTTTTGCAGCCACTCTCCATCACCACCTCAGATCCACCTCAGATCATCAGGCATTAGATTCTTGTAAGGAGGCGCAACCTAGATCCCTGGCTTGCACAGTTCACAATAGGATTCATGTTCCTATGAGAATTAAATGCTGCCAATGATCTGACAGGAGGTGTGGCTCAGGTGGTAATACAAGCCATTGGGAGCAGCTGTAAATACAGATAAAGCTTCTCTGGCTTGCCTGCCGCTCACCTCCTGCTGTGTGGCCCAGTTCCTAACAGACCAGGGATGGGTACTGGGGGTTGGCAACTCCTGCTTTAAAGCTTTAAAGTTTTAAAAGAGTAAATGTGGCAGTTGAAACATTTTTCCATTCTGCAAAGTTCAGGGATTGTTTTTTGCCTTATGCACCAATACAAATTAATTTGAAGTAACTGTTTAATACCAGAAAAATAAAAGATCTATGAATTTCTAAAATGTGCTACATATGCTACACATTACCATAATTTAAATAACTTAAAGTTTTGTTAAACATAATCTAGGTTACTGTGCCTTTTATTAATATGTGCCTTTTCTTAATAATGTCCAAGATCAAGGTCAGTTTTAAATAGGCAAAAATTTCACTTTTCAGCACACCAAATATCCAAATTCATTTTCAATTTTATTTTAAAATGTTCTTCCCTAAAATTATTTTTAAAGTTTATTTCTTCAGGGTCTGCAACTAGTTTATATTCTTCAAAGATTTTAGGAAAAAATTTAGTGAACAGACAAAACCAGAATATTCCAACTATGACATTATATGCTAATATACAAAGAAAAAAAATTCTATATATACCAGAGTTAACAATATAAGGCATAAAACCTCACTACAATTAAAATATATGCTCTGAATCAGTAAAAATGGAGACAGAAAAAGGTTTCGTGATTAGAATATCATGACATATACTCTCTCATATTTTAAAAATAAAAGTACATGATAATTGATACTTTATATATGTAACATGTTTACCTATTATACATTACTAAATTTTTTTTTTTGAGACAGAGTTGTACTCTGTCACTCAGGCTGGAGTGCAATGGCGTGATCTTGGCTCACTGCAATCTCCACCTCTTGGGTTCAGGCAATTCTCATGCCTCAGCTTCCCAAATTGCTGGGATTATAGGCATGAGCCACCACGCCCAGCATTTTTTTGTCTTTTTTTTAAATTTTAAGAGATGGGTCTTGCTCTGTAGCCCAGGTTGAATGCAGTGGTGTGATCTTGGTGTCACTGCAGCCTCAAACTCCTGGGCTTAAGTGACCCTCCCGCTTTAACCTCCGAAATAACTGTGATTACAGGCATAAGCCACTTGCACCCAGCTGCAATTCTAATATTTTAATAATTTACACAATTATATGCCAAGTAGAATATCCTGAAACATGAACACATACATCATATTCTGAATTTAGCACTTCTATTTTAATTATATTTTACTTTCTTACCTGTTCGGAAGTGAGATGTTGATTTGTGATCTCCTATAACAAGACGACCAGTATGTTCTTTCTATAAGAAGGTTGAAAATGTCTTAGCATTTGAGACCACTAATTTAATCTTATTGGGTATCTACTATGTGCTGAAAACTATTCTAGGCTTCTGGGATACAGTGACGACAGAAGACCATTAGAATCTCTGCCTTTAAGGAGATTACATTCTAGCAAGGGTAGGAATGGGGAAGGGAGACAGGCAAACGTGATCATTATTTATACTATGTTAGAAGGTACTAAGTGCCATTAAAACAAAACAGACCTGAGTAAGGGGTAGAGCAGATTGAAATTTTAAACAAGATGAATAGATAACTAGAAGATTGATTCAATCTAAACATTTTCTTTCCTAAAGGCCAGTTTAATGAGTTGCTTTAACTTCCCACCTGCTCTGTCTGCTGTCTCAAGTATATCTCATGGACAGAAAGCAAATGAGATTTAGCCAGACAAAAATGAAATAATTAAAACTTATAATGTATCATATAAAGTGATAGATCTTATTACAGCATATCATAATCATTAGCTATTTCTTTACTATTTGACTAAAATAAACTCCTGATTTCAACATGTAAAAAAGAACAATTTAAAACAATTTTGTACTCTAAATATAAAAATACATCTGATTCAGTATTACCAACTGATCAGGTTACATAATTATTCTCAATTTAATCAGTACAATCCACTCTTTAGGGTTCATAGTTTCATAAAGTAAAAAAGTGCTCATTAAAACACCATGTGAAGGTGAGAATGGGACTTTGGAAAGTAATCTTAACCAATGATCTGTGAAGGTACAGTAACAAACCTTCCTATTGTGAAAAAATGACAGACACAGTCTCCATATACAAAAATGATGCTACTGAAAAACTTCAAGCGTTAATGTTCATTGTTCTACATGCCATTAACACATAAGCAAATCAATGATTCAGTGTTATTTCTTTAGGTTGCAAAACTTCGACTTTGACTTTAAATGAAACAACCTATAATGAAAACAATTTTCTTCCTCATCTGTGGTATGGTGAAACAATTTTATTCTCAGTTTTCTTAAAGTTAGTTTCCAAGAACCATAAGGGATGTTAAGTGAGGACTTAGTATATTTGCATGAAACAAGATAAATTGCAGACTATTTTCTATGACAAATTACAAATTGGGAAATCTGGATTACTGAGGTATTATACAAATGCTTTCTTTAAATAGGTTTCAGTGTTTTACATGACCTCTACCTATCCCCAAACCCACTTCTGTAGTCTGGCTAACTCCTCATCCTTTGAGATTCAGATCAATTCTATTTTGGGGAAGCCTTCTTGCACTGCTAAACCAGAGTTAGCTTCCCTCTGTGATTCCACAGCACTACATGCATGGTTTTCTCAAAGCAATTACAATTCTGTATTGTTATTATGTGGTTTCCTTCATTAATAGCTCCAAACATGTATTACTGATCTATATGACCACCCAGGATTCAGCACAGTAGTAGGTAGTCTGTAATTGTCGGAAAAAATGTATGAATGTATTCTCATGTATGTAACAAACCAAAGAGCAGAATTTCATTTTAAGGGACTTAAAAAAAGAAAAAAAATTCCTATTTCTTTTAAATTTAGTTTGTAGGAAGACCACTGGGACAATGTTAGTAAAATAAATGTACTTGTTTACAAAAAATAAATATCTAGCGATCCCTGTATAAACTGCTAGGATAAAGAAAGATTTTTACAATAGATATTTTCCTGGCACTTGTTTTACACAGTTGATCTCTGAACACACTGTGTGAGTCCACTTATACTTGAATTTGCTTCTGCCTCTACCACCCTCAGACAGTAAGACAATCCCTACTTTCCAGCCCACTCAACATGAAGACTATGAGGATGAAGACTTTTATGATGATCCACTTCCAATTAATGAACAGTAAATTATTTTCTCTTCCTTAAAATTTTCTTGATAACATTTCCTTTTCTTTATTGTAGGAATACAGGATATAAGACATGTAACACCCAAAATATATGTTAGCTGATAATTATGTTATCAGTAAGGCTTCCAGTTAATAGGTTATTAGTAGTTAAGTTTTTGGGGAGTTGAAAATTATATGCAAACTTTCAACTATCTACAGAACCAGCACCCCTAACCCCCACATTGCTCAAGGGTCAACTGTACCTTCTATTAACGTTAACAAAACTGACAGGCATGTCAAAATATCTTGAACACTTTTAAGGTTTTTCCCCTTGGCGTTCTGCACATTCGGAGAAACTTCTCTATCTAGTAACAAACTATAGACATGATCTCTGAAAGTGTAGTCTTAAAATTAGGTTTTTGATAAAGGATATTCCCTTGGTTACAACTTCAAAGGCTGGAGGGAGCTATAAAACATGACAGACTTTCACTTTGGCCAGAGGTTTCACACGATAACCTACCCAGAAGAAATATCTTCTATCAAACCACTGGGCCAACATATGGAAAATCATAAACTTTGACATCTCTTTTCTCCTATACATCCTCCTTGAACCAAATTTTTCTCTGTGCAGTCTTCCATCTTTACTGAATCCTAGAAGTGGCTCAAAAATAATATAAATTGTATGTACTTGGTTAAGCCAGATGTATTTCCCAAAGCCAAAAGAAATCATGCAGAACAGGAAAATGGAATCCAAGTGTATTCAACCCTTCTTACTTAGCACACATAAAAATGGCGTTATTTTCACAGAAAAGATAAAAATGCACACCATCTGATGCTTACCTTTCCTGCACCCATAAGTCTCAAGAACTTTTGTTTTCTCTCTTCATTACCCAAGTCTGCTGCCTCCCAATTGCTAGATCCCAGCTAGAAAAGAAATTGGTTGATTAATTTTTTTTGCATAAGTGTTACAAAATCTAAAGTCTACCTGTAATTCCCAAGTTTTTTTCCCTGTCAGTTTTAACTATAAACAGGGTTTATTTTTTTTGCTTAGGTAGCTAAGCATATGCATCACATTCAAATTTACTCCTTTTCTATTACCTCAAATCAGAATCCTTTCGTTCTTTTGCAGCCAGAGCTGAGTCTCAAAAGTTTGCCTGTATCAGAGTCCCCTAGAGGGCTTGTTAAAACAGACTGCTGGGCTACAGCCCCAGAGATACAGCTCGGTCTGGAGTGGGGCTCTAGGATTTGAATTTCAACAAATTCCTAAATGATGCTGATGCTGTTGATCTGGGTACCACACTTTAAGACCCACTGCCCTGGAGCCTTGCAGGGTCCTAGAGCACCTAGTACTGTGAACTTAGATGGCAGCCACAGTTGTTAGTTGGTGTTAAAAATTCTGGCTTTATCAGTTTGCTAACTTTTAACTTAATAAAGAAAATTTTAACTTTTCAGTTTCTTTTTTGAGCAGTTCTAGTTGTTAGGATTAAGATGACATTATTTTTATTCTTTCTTAAAAGTCTTCCAAAGAACAAAGGGAAAACTTATTTATTTTTGAGACGGAGTTTAACTCCTGTTGCCCAGGCTGGAGTGCAATAGCGCGATCTGGCTCACTGTAACCTCCGCCTTCCAGGTTCAAGCGATTCTTCTGCCTCAGCCTCCTAAGTAGCTGGGATTACAAGTATGCACCACCACGCCCAGCTAATTTTGTATTTTTAGTAGAGACAGGGTTTCTCCATGTTGGCCAGGCTGGTCTCGAACTCTCGACCTCAGGTGATCCGCCTGCCTCGGCCTCCCAAAGTGCTGGGATTATAGGTGTGAGCCACCGCATCTGGCTACTTATTTTTAAAAGAATAGACCCAAACTGATTCTATTTTGCAATTATCAAATGGGTCCACTGAACTCTTTTATAAATCTAAGAAATATGATGGAATCCTAGTGATCATATTTTTCCCTACATCTTGAAACAAATGTAAAAACTGTTTCATTATCATTCATTATTCCCAACGATGCTAAAAATAAAATAATTTAAAAAAGTTATCTCACTGTATTGTCCAAAGTATTTCATCACCATCTTTCCAAGACATCATACCTTTGTTGTCTACTTATAGCTTTCACTGAACACAGATGGGAATTCACAGTTTTTCATTTTCCATTCATAATGGCAAAGAAAAAAAACTGACAGAAGGCATTAACCATTATTAAACGAAGAAGAAAGTGAATGCAAAATGACAGGCAGTTGTATTCTAGACTAACGATGATGATAAAATTAACTGTGCAAAAATCTCAGACTATGAGTTTTTGGATGAGGATTACTAGAAGACTTTTTTCCCACCCAAGAATCAACAAGGAAAAGAAAACAAACCAACAAACAAACAAGATATGTACTCTCACTCGGAGAGCCATTGGCAGGAAAGACTTCATCTTGCAATATTTTGCAGTAAGAGCCAGGATGATCCCATTTTCTAAAAGGAGGTGTGACTGTTTTATCTCATCTTTTACCATTTTTATGCATCAAAATTTACTTGATTTGGTTGCAAATGGACAAAGGGTGAAGACAGGTATATATACAAGGTGACTGGAAGGAAAATGAAATAAAAATATTAATATTCACTGAATTTATCATTCTAATTAAGTTTATAATCTAAAAATAAAAATGTTTTGCAATTATGGAGCAAGGATGACAAATCCTTCTCCATAAATCGTAGGCAATAGAAGGTTGCAAAAATTCTTTAAGTATTGTATTTTGATGATGCAAATGCAACCCAGGTTTGAACTTCAAGGGTCCCTTATAATTTGGTTTTTTTCAACCAAATGCAGATCCATCTCAAGTATATAGAAGACTGATTTTTCCTATTCTTGGGTTCGACAGGGCTGGCTGCAGGACTTGAGTATGCAAGATTTGCCAAGGAGGTGGGTGGGTCCTAAAACTAATCTCCCACATTTAGTATACTGAAGGATGACTGTATATACCACCAAAATCAAGAAAACATAGTTTATAAATTTGAATTTGCTATTGTTAAATTCACATTAAAATTCCTAATAAAGTTGTTTTGCATTATCCCCTTTTATTCTTATTTCTAAAAATTATTTGTAAAAGACTAAAAGAATATACAAAAAACACTATTTCTCCTGGGCATATGAGAGTTAAAGCATTTGTACCAATCTGGACCCATTTGTGCTTCTAAATTCTCATTAGTGGAAGGGCTTATATGCTCTCATAATTTTGGCTTCCTAAGTTCCAAATCTCTACTTCTTTTCAAGTGACCCTTGATATATTATTGTAGGCCATTTAGTTCTTACCTATTTGTGGCTCAATATAGTTAAAGTAATAGTGAAGCTTCAGTTCTGACTCTGTAAGTCAGGATCTGACATTTAATTTTAACTTCTTATCTATAAAGAGAGGCCTCTTTAAAAGAGTGTCTTAAGACACTGAGGCACAGAGAGGCTAAGTGACTTGCTTCAATCCTCTGACCATCCTCTGTTTTTTCCACATCATATTCTCCATGATCAAATGAGACAGAATATTGAAAGTGGTCTATGAATTAAATACCATTATAAAAATGTAGAGAATTAAGTTAAAAAAATTGTCTAAAAACCAACTTTCTTGATTCTGTTTCTATTAAAAGAGCAAAATATCTTCGGTGTTTATATAAATAACCCTGTCACCTACAACTTCTAATCCCAATGTTTTAAGAAAATAACATTAAGTCCTGCCAGTTCTTTTCAAAGACCTTAAAGTAGCAGTCCCCAACCTTTTTGGCACCAGGGACTGGTTTTGTAGAAGACAATTTTCCACAGACGAGGTGGTTTTGCGATGATTCAAGTACATCACATTTATTGGGCACTTTATTTCTATTATTAGTACACTGTAATAGATAATGAAATAATTATAAAACTCACCATAATGTAGACTCAGTGGAAGCCCTGAGTTTCTTTTCCTACAACTAGACAGTCCCATCTGGGGGTAATGGGAGACAGTGACAGATCATTAGGCATTAGATTCTCACAGGGAGTGTGCAACCTAGATCACTTGCATGTGCAGTTCACAACAGGGTTCACGCTCCTATGAGAATCTAATGCTGACAGGAGGCAGAGCTCAGGAGGTAATGCAAGCCATGGGGAGCAGCTGTAAATAGAGATGAAGCTTTGCTGGCTGGCCCATAGCTCACCTCCTGCTGTGTGGCCTGGTTCTGTGGCCCAGGAGTTGGGGACTCCTGCCTTAAAGTAAAACAGCGAGTACTTTGCCCAAATGCTGCATTCTGAAAAGCATGTTAATGCCCTATACAATTTAAGAGAGGTTCCTTAGCACCTCTCCTAACCTCCCCAATCCTCCCACTCCCTATAAGATAGCTTTCATTTCTCTACTCCAAGCCAATGAAACTAGTTTTAGGTTGTCTTCATCCTTAATACCCTTTACTACGGACCTGCAATTAATTTATCAATACATATCCTAGTGACTCTTAGAATTTACTCCTACATTGTCAACATTTTTCTAGATTTGTATTCTGTGATTTAGTATCGACTTTTAGTATCAAAAAAAAAGTTTTGTTACCCCAATTAGATGTGAGGTCAACGGGCATAAGAAAACTCCAATGATCTCTTACATACTATGGATACTCATTAGAAACTGTGGCCCAAATATATATTATAGCTAGCTGATTTTCTACAACAACCTGGAGGTATTTTAATGAATGTATTACATATGGTTAAAAAAAAAATTTTTTTTTAAAAAGTACTGGCTGAGCGAGGTGGCTCACACTTGTAATCCCAGCACTTTGGGAGGCCGAAGTGGGCAGATCGCTTGAGTCTAGTAGCTACTGTGGTGGTGGGCGGGGAGAGGGGGTTGAAGCAGGAGGATCCTTTGAGCCAGGGAGGTGGAGGCTGCAAGGAGCACTAATCATGCCACTGGCCTCCAACCTGGAAAAAAGAGTGAGACCTTGTCTCAAAACAAAAACAAAACACAGGTACTTAAAGATAGGCTTATATGACCAGGAAAGGTCTTAAAGGTCATCTAGTTTAAACTGATCTTTTCAGAACTGTAAACTTAATGACTTAATCTCTTTACCTTTCTGTTAAATTGCGTATCACCTGGGGTTTCCTGTCATGCTAAAACATTATTTCTGAGTGTAGCAGAACAGGTGTCTGACATCCTAGCAATCAAGTCACAGTTACAAATCAGGAGGAAAACAAGGTAATAGCTTTTTAAATGGCAGCCAGGTTACTCAAAAGCATGAATCAATTCCTGTGAAAACGTGAATTACCATATTAACAAGATCTAAAAGCCAGTAGCAGAAAGAACAGAGAGCACCAATAAACTTCTCTAGATGCCCATTCATCCCCAAATCTTCACTGACTGCTAATCTTTCTGCAGAGCTAAAGTCGATTCCTTTAAAGACCCTTACTATTCCGGTCCTCACCCCACCTCCCATTCAGAGGAGTAGGTTTTAACACCATCTCATTCGCTACAAAGTATTATTCAGTGAGCCTTTAAAATTTTATGAAAAGCATTGAAATGCACTATAGAAAAATTTAAAGCTTTATGTATTCAGAAATTAATAGTACTTTAAATAAAACAAAAAATCCTAGATATTCCTTCATCATCCTTAACGATGACCTCACCGCGCCCTCTCCAACAAGTTCTCCATCAAGGTTCCAAAGACACTTGTCCATTGTATGAAGGACGTAGTTTTACGTTTACTGATTACCTGACGTTTCCATGACACTGCGCTAGGAGCTAGGCCAAATATACAAAAAGGCCTAAAATAAGCATCATATTTGTCTCCGAATTCCAAACACCTGGCATTGCAGTAAATATTTAATGGGTTACTTTAAGGGATAAACCGTTTGCTATTAAAACCGGTAAGGTGGGGGCTGGGGAAGGGAACGGCGTTTGATGGGGAGGAGAGGTAAGGAGAACGAGGTATTAATATCTGACATCAAAATGGGCTTCTAGGTCTCAACGTCTTAGACCTCACCACCACAGTCAGAACCAAATTACACCCGTGGCACAATTTTCGGCTCAATGTTGTTCTCGGTTTACCCTTACTAGTGCAGCTGACGTTAACTCTCAATGGCACACTGCAAAAATCATCCAGGCCGGAAAAATCTGTCCAAATGTGCACGAACATTTCGACACTGTCACAGGAATATTCAGAACCCAAAACAGGGAGAGTCTTGCCGTCTCTATCCTGAGTACAAACGCCGGGAAAGCATCCTCATCGGTCCCTCAAAACGCACATATGAAATTCCTTGACTAAGCTCTTTCACTCCTCCACCCTCTCAGAATTTCTTTCCTCAATCCCCCTTCCTACGCAGGTCTCCGGCTCTCAGCGTGTGGGCCTCCTAAAACCCTTCCGACTCTAATAAAGATTAAGGGAGACATTGCCCACTCATTCTGGTTTCTCTTCTGGCCTCTCCCGCTGCGGGCCACCTCAGGCGCGTCCTCCTCCATCCACCCTTCCCGGCCTACTCAAGCCTTTAGTAGGCCTCAACCCTCAGCCACTCCGCCATTGTTATTTACATCGTCGTCTGGGGAGGCTGAACGCTTCACCCCGTGTGGGTGAGACTCTCTGGCAGCACTCATGCTTGCGGGGATCTCGACGAGAAACGTGGAACCCTCTCGCCGCTCTCCTCAGCCGCAACACCAGCAGCCTGCAATCCGCCACCGGCCCAAGCAGTGCCACTCCAGAACGCAGAGCCCCTCCAGGGCTTCTCTACCACTGTCGTCACCGTTGTGGCCGCTCGCCGCCCCGGGGCACTTTGGGAGCTGTAGTTTTCTGAGTCTCTGCATACTGGCCCGAATAAAAAAGATGTATGGGTGACAAAAACTACAATTCCCAGAAAGCCCAGAGGCTCAATTCGCGCTGTGTGGCGGGATGCCCTCGGAGGCCCCGCCTTCTTCGACTGCAGGAGGGAGCGTTCCCGCGGATGGGAGTATGGCGGTGAGCGTTGGCTGAGAGCTTCGTGCCACAGAAGGAGGCTTAGAGAGGTTTTCTCCTTTCACCATGCGACGCTGGCCTATTGGCAAATGCATCATCGTAGCTAAGCACCAGTGTTTAAATGTAATGCTTGAGGCTTACTGAATCCTCACGAATACCCTCCACCCAGGACAAAACCTTAACAAAAAATGGCTTCTACCATTTCCACCCTGGTGTTAGTTTTCTGTTGCCCGCAGGGGATTTCTAGGTGGCCGGTGATGCTGCTTTCTAAAGGTTCTGATGTATATTTCGCTATTTTCCCATACTCACAGAAATGAATTAAGTATGTTGTTAAATGTTGGCAAATTGGCGGTTATTGAAAACGGGGTTTCAGCTGAGGGAAATCTGTACGTTTTCATATGGCTTTGTGTCAGGTGGGAGTGCTCCTCGCTGACCTCGCTGCGGGTGTCTAGGCACCGTACTGTAGGGGCCTTCACCAAGCAAAGTCCATCCCTGGCACAAAAACCTCTATGTTTTTTTTTTTCCTTCTTTTTAAAAGTAATTGTTGAGGTGAAATTCACATATAAAAATAGCCATCTTAAAGTGTACAATCCAGTGGCATTTAGGACATTCACAATCTTGTGCAGCTTTCACCTCTGATTCCAAGACGTTTCATCACTCCAAAAGGAACCCCGGTGCCCATTAGCAATCCCTCCTCATTTCTCGTCCTATTCCCAGCCTCTAGTGATCACTCATCTACTCAGAAAGCCCTGCATTTAAAGGTGTTTATTGTTCAGATACTGGAGACTATTTCCTGTATTAAGGTGTCTGAATTTGTAACCAGATCTGAACCTTTCTGTTAGAATCCTTGTCCTTGCTAATTCTGAAGCTTTCTTACCTTAACCACACGTGATTTTTTTTTTTTTTTAAACAAAAATCGGTTAGGCCGGGCATGGTGGCTCATGCTTGTAATCCCAGCATTTTGGGAGGCCAAGGTGGGTGGATCACAAGGTCAGGAGTTCGAAACCAGGCAGACCAACATGGTGAAACCCTGTCTCTACTAAAAATACAAAAATTAGCCCAGCGTGGTGGGCTTCGCCTATAATCCCAGCTACTCAGGAGGCTGAGGCAGGAGAATCGCTTGAACTCAGGAAGTGGAGGTTGCAGTGAGCCAAGGTTATTTGATGATTATGCTGTGTAAAAATAAAAAAAATCTGCTGTTTTACTTGACACTTAAAAAAATTCCTGGGGCCAAGATCATGCCACTGCACTCCAGCCTGGGCGACAGAGCGAGACTCCGACAGAAAAAAAAAAAAAATCAGTTAAGTAGTATGGATAATACCTATCTAGTGTTTTGGAACAGAAAGCAGTCTGTGAAATAATGCTTAACTATTAGCTTTTGAACTCAGCAGTTGTTCTAGTTTGACTGCCTGTGTACAAATACTACTTTCCTAGATTTCAAATGATCACTGAACCATTGATAGAACTGTGACCAGTGGAAGGTAACTTTAATTTATGTAGTCATAGATCCAAATTCTCCTTTATTTTGGAAGCAGAGAAATAGTGTAATAATAAGTAGTATAATAGAAAAAAAGATGTCAGGGTCATCTTTTTTAAGTATAACCAAACAAAAAACATCTTAATCTATTAGTTCTGTAGCAAGCATAAATCATAAATAAAGGCGGAGGAGAGTAACTCAAGAGAAAAAATAAAAGCATTATTTTAGGAAGTGGTTGCTTGCTTTTTGCTAGAATTAAAATATTTTCACTACTAACTCCATGATTCTACTTAGGTTCTATTAATTCCAATGAAATTGCATTTAAGTTACAGAGTTTTGCAGTTTCGACTACAGTTCACCTCTGTTGGTTTTGACAAATGGTGATTTAGCTATATTACCAATAAACAAACAAGATGGCTGAATAGGTATTTTAGACTGCTAAAAGAATTCTGAAATAAGAAAGGACTATCAATAAGAATAGTAGTTACTATATAATTTTAATTTTACTAATTGGTGAAAGTCCGGAAAACTTTAATGAGCTGGCAATATGTCTTTTATTTTTTCACCAGAATTGTTGGCACCTGGATGGCTCTTCAAGTTACTGTAAAACAAGATCACTAACCAAAAAGTAACATAGGAAATACTAAAGATTGGAACATTTTATCAGATTTTACTCAGTGTCATATACAGAAGGCTGTAGGTAAGGATGAAATTATACAGTGTAATAGTATGCATGTATGCCACAGAAACTCAGTAATGCTCTTCTTGTGTTGTAATAACAAAGATACACTATCACAAGTAAAACAATGAAATACCTTCTTTAGGATTGGGACTGTTCCATCTCCATTTTTGTTTCTGGCACAATGCCTGTCACAGGGTAGTTAATAAATGTTTCTGAATTAATATAGGAAGGATTAAATTATATAGTATCAGAGTGATATCATATATGAGGCTCAGGAACTCAGCAGTGTTCTTCTTTCTTGGGTAATAAAGACAAGGAGAGGCCCTATCACTAAGAACTTTGTATTTTGTTTTTAATCTTCCCAACACCTAGCATGTAGTGGGCAGTCATAGATGTTTGTTGACTACATTCTTTCAACCAGGGGTAGTCATAATTGAGCATAGTTAAACCTGAAGAGGAAATAAAAGCATTGACAATTATGCTGTGTACAAAAAAAATCTGCTGCTTAACTTGGGACTTAAAAAAAATTCCTAGGGTCTTAATTACAGTTATTATTTATTAAATACCCACCATGTACCATATACTTTGTTAGATGCTTTTTATAGGTGATTTTTAGAATTGACCTCAAAGTTTTACAATAATTTGCAAGAAGTAGGTAATTTTATAGGTAATTAACCTTAAGAAAAGTTAATTACTTGCTTAAAGTAATGTAGCTAGTGAGTGATTCAGTCCTTAAGTCTATCTCATTCCAAAAGCCAATGCACTTTCCACTGTGCCAATATAACCCAACGTTAAATAAGATGCTTCATATATATTGGGAAGTGTGCCAAGTTTGAGGAAAACCAGAGTAAATAATGCGTAATCTTTTACTGCAAGGAGTTTATAGCTTGGCAGGAGAATGATTAAATGGCATCAGTAAATTACAAATGAAATGCTGTGGGAATAGTTCATTTTGGCTAAGGGAAATGGGAAAATTATTCCCCAGAAGTTTTTGAGCTAGGCCTTGAAAAAGAGTGGGGGCAGGATATGGCATATATTCAGTAATTGTTAGTATCCACTGTGTTGAAACCTGATAAGCCTGAAAGTATTGTATTCTGAGACAAAATCCTATAGGATGATCAAAGCCAGGCTATTAAAAGCGTTGAGTTTGAATCTCTCACTGCATGTGTTCAGATTAAGTCATCTCTTTCATAGATTTGTGTGACCTATTTTCTAATACTTCCTCATTTAAATTCATTTTATACATTCTAGCCAGATTCAGCCCCTGAAAATGGAATGTACAGATTCTCCTGCTCAAACACTTCTTTGAGTTTCCATTTTATACAGAATTAAGTTGATAGAATCAAGCCTATAATTAAAATAAGAATTCAGTTCTTGAGATCAGAATAAGGTCAATATTCTGATCTCAATAATCCATTCCAGTTTTATGTTCTATTATCTTTTCCTTATCTTGATTAGTCTGCCACAGCAAAAATATGTGCTATAATAAAGGTATTGAACAAAGATACTAGTCTTGTTGAGCGTCCTAGACTCTCAGCTGCTTTTGGGTAGGTTCTAAGCTTAGCACTATGACATGTATAAACTATCACTCAATAGACATTTGCTGTTTTAATATATGAATGCGTGAGATCAGAGAGTAATGCTATGTGTTTGATTTTAGACATGTTGAAGTATTAGTAGGACACCAGTGGAACAGTTAAAAATATGGGCTTCAAAATTAGGAGAGAGCAATAAACTTGGAAATCACCCATCTAGAGGTGATGAATCAATAAGAAGAGTAATTGAGCTTGCCTAGTGAGTACCTAGAAGAAAAGAAGAAGAACAAGAAGAAGAAGGAGAAGGAGAAGAAGATTTAAGTATAGAAGAGGAAGAAGAGCGAGAAGGGGAAAAGGAAGAAGGAGAAGGAGAATAAGGTGGAGGAGGAGGAGAAGAAGAAGATTTAAGGATAGAATGAGGAAGAAGAGCCTGAGGTTAGAAGGTAGACATAGAAGAAGAAAAAGAAGAAGAGGAGAAGAGAAGAAGAAGATGATTTAAAGATAGAATGAGGAAGAACAAGGAGAAGAAGAAGAGGAGGAGGAAGAGGAGAAGGAGGAAGAGGAGGAAGAAGAAGAAGAGGAGAAGAAAAAGATTTTTTTTTTTTTTTTTTTGAGACAGAGTTTCGCTCTTGTTACCCAGGCTGGAGTGCAATGGCGCGATCTCGGCTCACTGCAACCTCCGCCTCCTGGGTTCAGGCAATTCTCCTGCCTCAGCCTCCTGAGTAGCTGGGATTACAGGCATGTGCCACCATGCCCAGCTAATTTTTTGTATTTTTAGTAGAGATGGGGTTTCACCATGTTGACCAGGATGGTCTCGATCTCTTGACCTCGTGATCCACCCACCTCGGCCTCCCAAAGTGCTGGGATTACAGGCGTGAGCCACCATGCCCGGCCAGAAGAAGATTTAAGGATAGAATGAGGAAGAAGAGCCTGAGGTTAGAAGATAGATAGACATAGAACTAGAACAAGGAGAGGTTAGTGTCACTGAAACCAAAAGAAAAAATGTGAAAAATGCATTATTCCACTGTGGTGGACTATGAGATGAAGCCCATTTAGAAGCTGATTTTAAAGACAGACTATAAATGCAACTCTAGGGCCTAACACAGATTCCTGAAGACAAGGTATAAATAAATACATGTTTGTGGTTAATGATGGTTGATAATTGAATAACTCCCATTCTGTCCATTGGACAGGCAGATTTGCCAGAGTGCTACTGTGATTTAAAATGTGGCAATATAAATATTAACTTGATTATTTTACACGTACCACATACCTAAAAACTTACACAAAAAGGAATAAAAAGGGAAATGAAAAATGTATTGCTTAAAATTGCTTCAATAAAATTGTTGTTGATGTATATCTTTTTTTTTTTAATTATACTTTAAGTTCTGGGATACATGTGCAGAATGTGCAGGTTTGTTACACAGGTATACACGTGCCATGGTGGTTTGCTACACCCATCAACCTGTCATCTACATTAGGTATTTCTCCTAATGCTATCTTTCCCCTAGACCCCCACCTCCCAACAGAGCCTGGTATGTGATATTCCTGCCCCCCGTGCCCATGTGTTCTCATTGTTCAACTACCACTGATGAGTGAGGACATGTGGTATTTGGTTTTCTGTTCTTTTGTCAGTTTGCTGAGAATGATGGTTTCCAGCTTCATCCATGTCCCTGCAAAGGACATGAACTCAACCTTTTTATGGCTGCATAGTATTCCATGGTATATATGTGCACATTTTCTTTATCCAGTCTATCTTTGATGCACATTTGGGTTGTCTCCAAGTCTCTGCTATTGTGAACAGTGCTGGAATAAACGTATGTGTGCATGTGTGTCTTTATAGTAGAATGATTTATAATCCTTTGGATATATACCCAGTAATGGGATTGCTGGGTCAAATGGTATTTCTGGTTCTAGATCCTTGAGGAATCGCCACACTGTCTTCCACAATGGTTGAACTAATTTACACTCCCACTAACAGTGTAAAAGGGTTCCTATTTCTCCACATCCTCTCCAGCATCTGATGTTTCCTGACTTTTTGATGATCACCATTCTAAATGGTATGAAATGGTATCTCAATGTGGTTTTGATTTGCATTTCTCTAATGACCAGTGATGATGAGCTTTTTTTCATATGTTTGTTGGCTGCATAAATGTCTTATTTTGAGAAGTGTCTGTACATATCCTTTGCCCGCTTTTTGATGGGGTTGTTTGTTTTTTTCTTGTAAATTTGTTTCTTTGTAGATTCTGGATATTAGCCCTTTGTCAGATGGATAGATTGCAAAAATTTTCTCCCACTCAGTAGGTTGCCTGTTCACTCTCATGATAGTTTCTTTTGCTGTGCAGAAGCTCTTAAGTTTAATTAGATCCCATCTGTCAATTTTGGCTTTCATTGCCATTGCTTTTGGTGTTCTAGTCATGAAGTCTTTACCCATGCCTATGTCCTGAATGGGTATTGCCTAGGTTTCCTTCTAGGGTTTTTTATGGTTTTAGGTCTTACATTTAAATCTTTAATCCATCTTGAGTTAATTTTTGTATAAAGTGTAAGGAAGGGGTCCAGTTTCAGTTTTCTGGATATGGCTAGTCAGTTTTCCCAGCACCATTTATTAAATAGGGAATCATTTTCCCATTGCTTGTTTTTGTCAGGTTTGTCAAAGATCAGATGGTTGTAGATGTGTGGCTTTATTTCTGAGACCTCTGTTCTGTTCCATTTGTCCATATGTCTGTTTTGGTATCAGTACCATGCTGTTTTTGTTACTGGAGGCTTGTAGTATAGTTTGAAGTCAGGTAGCATGATGCCTCCAGCTTTGTTCTTTTTGCTTAGGATTGTCTTGGCTATGTGAGTTCTTTTTTGGTCCCATATGAAATTTAAAGTAGTTTTTTCCAATTCTGTGAAGAAAGTCAGTGGTAGCTTGATGGGGATAGCATTGAATCTATAAATTACTTTGGGCAGTATGGCCATTTTTATGAGATTGATTCTTCCTATCCATGAACATGGAATGTTTTCCCATTTGTTTGTGTTCTCTCTTATTTCCTTGAGCAGTAGTTTGTAGTTCTTCTTGAAGAGGTCCTTCACATCTCTTGTAAGTTGCATTCCTAGGTATTTTATTCTCTTTGTAGCAATTGTGAATGGGAATTTACTCATGATTTGGCTCTCTGTTTGTCTGTTACTGATGTATAGGAATGCTTGTGATTTTTGCACATTGATTTTGTATCCTGAGACTTTGCTGAAGTTGCTTATCAGCTTAAGGAGATTTTGGGCTGAGATGGTGGGGTTTTCTAAATACACAGTCAAGTCATCTACAAACAGAGACAATTTGACTTCCTTTCTTCCTATTTGAATATGCTTTATTTCTTTCTCTTGCCTGATTGCCCTGGCCAGAACTTCCAATAGTGTGTTGAATAGGAGTGATGAGAGAGGGCATCCTTGTCTTGTGCCGGTTTTCAAAGGGAATGCTTCCAGCTTTTGCCCACTCAGTATGATATTGGCTGTGGGTTTGTCATAAATATCTATTATTATTATTATTATTTTGAAACAGAGTCTCTCTGTGTCACCAGGCTGGAATACAGTGGTGCAATCTCGGCTCACTGCAACCTCCACCTTCTGGGTTCACAGAAGTCTCCTGCCTCAGCCTCCCAAGTAGGTGGGACTAGAGGAGTGCATCACCATGCTCAGCTAATTTTTGTATTTTATTAGAGACGGGTTTTCACCATGTTGACCAGGATGGTCTCTATCTCCTGACCTCATGATCTGCCCACCTTGGCCTTCCAAAGTGCTGGGATAACAGGTGTGTGTCACTGCACCTGTCAACAGTGCTTATTATATTGAGATACATCTTATCAACCCCTGGTTTATTGAGAGTTTTTAGCATGAAGGGGTGTTGAATTTTGTGAAAGGCATTTTCTGCATCTATTGAGATAATCATGTGTTTTTTGTCATTGGTTCTGTTTATCTGGTAGATTGTGTTTATTGATTTGCATATGTTGAACCAACCTTGCATCCCAGGGATGAAGCAGACTGGATCATGGTAGATAAGCTTTTTGATGTGCTGCTGGTTTCGGTTTGCTAGTATTTTGCTGAGGATTTTCACATTGGTGTTCATCAGGGATATTGTCCTAAAATTTTCTTTTTTTTTGTTATGTCTCTGCCAGGTTTTGGTATCAGGAAGATGCTGGCCCCATAAAATTAGTAAAGGAGGAGTCCCTTTTTTTCTATCGTTTGGAATAGTTGCAGAAGGAATGGTATCAGCTCCTTTTTGTACCTCTGGTAGAATTTGACTGTGAATCCATCTGGTCCTGGGTTTTTTTTTTTTTTTGGTTGGCAGGCTATTAATTAGCGCCTCAATTTCAGAACTTGTTATTGGTCTATTCAGGGATTTGACTTCTTCCTGTTTAGACTCAGGAGGGTGTATGTGTTCAGGAATTTATCCATTTCTTCTAGATTTTCTAGTTTATTTGTGTAGAGGTGTTTATAGTATTCTCTGATGGTGGTTTTTATTTCTGTGAGATAAGTGGTGATATCCCCTTTATCATTTTTTATTGTGTCTATTTGATTCTTCTCTCTTTTCTTTATTAGTCTGGCTAGTGGTCTATTTTGTTGATCTTTTAAAAAAATCAGCTCCTGGATTCATTGATTTTTTTGGAAGGGTTTTTCCTGTCTCTCTCTCCTTCAGTTCTGCTCTGATCTTAGTTATTTCTTGTCTTTTGCTAGTTTGCTCTTGTTTCTCTAGTTCTTTTAATTGTGATAATAGGGTGTTGACTTTAGATCTTTTCTGCTTTCTCCTGTGGGTGTTTAGTGATATAAATTTTTCTCTACATACTGCTTTAAATATATCACAGAGATTCTGATATGTTGTCTTTGTTCTCATTGGTTTCAAAGAACTTATTTATTTCTGCCTTAATTTTGTTATCTACCCAGTAGTCATTCAAGGGGAAGGTTGTTCAGTTTCCATGTAGTTGTGTAGTTTTGAGCAAGTTTCTTAATCCTGAGTTCTAATTTGATTGCACTGTGATCTTAGAGGCTGTTTGTTATGATTACATTCTTTTGAATTTGCTGAGGAGTGCTTTACTTTTGATTATGTGGTCAATTGTAGAATAAGTGCAATGTGGTGCTGAGAAGAATGTATCTTCTGTTGATTTGGGGTAGAGAGTTTTGTAGATTTTTGTTAGGTCCATTTGGTCTAGAGCTGAGTACAAGTCCTGAACATCCTTGTTAATTTTCTATCTTGTTGATCTGTCTAATATTGACAGTGGTATGTTAAAGTCTCCCACTATTATTGTGTGGGAGTCTAAATCTCTTTGTAGGTCTCTAAGAACTTGCTTTATGAATCTGGGTGCTCCTGTATTGGGTGCATATATATTTAGCATAGTTAGCTCTTCTTATTGCATTGATTCCTTTACCATTATGTAATGCCCTTCTTTGTCTTTTTTGGTTTAAAGTCTGTTTTGTCAGAGACTAGGATTGCAACCCCAGCTTTTTTGTTTGTTTGTTTGTTTGCTTTCCCTTTGCTTGGTAAATATTCCTTCATCCCTTTATTTTGAGCCTATGTGGGTCTTTGCACATGAGATGTCTCTCTTGAATACACCACGTTGATGGATCTTGACTCTTTATCCAATTTTCCAGTCTGTGTCTTTTCATTGGGGTATTTAGCCTGTTTACATTTAAGGTGTCTCATGCTTATAATCCTAGCACTTTGAGAGGCCAAGATGGGCAGATTCCTTGAGGTCAGGAATTCAAAACCAGCCTGGCCAAGATGATGAAAGCCTGCCTCTACTAAAAATACACACACACACACACACACACACACACACACACACAAAATTAGCCAAGTGTGGTGGCATGCACCTGTAGTCCCAGCTACTCAGGTGGCTGAGGCACCAGAATTGCTTGAACCTGGAAGGTCAAGGCTGCAGTGAGGCAAAATCATGCCATTGTACTCCAGCCTGAATAGCACAGTGAGACTCTGATTCAAAAAAAGAAAAAAGAAAAAAGAAAAGTAATTTGTCAGTATGAGGCTGGCTAAATAAATTGTTACGTTACGTTATATCCACACAGTGGAATACTATGTAGCCATTGAAAAGAAAGATGAAGCTCTGTAGTTACTGACATGGGATAGTCTCCAAGATACATTGTTGAATTTAAAAAAGCAAGGTGAAGATAGCAAATAAAATCAAGTAGATATATTAAATTATGTCTGTATTAAAAAATGGAAAATAATCAATATATATTCATGACATATTTCCCCCAAAATATCCAAGAAACTGATCACTTGTAGACTTTATGTTTGAAGTGGTGGTAGATGGGGGCTAGGTGTACTGGTAGCAAGGAGATTTTTCACTATGCTTTTTCTGTCTTTTGAATTTTGGATTATCTGAATATATTAACAAATTTAACCATAAGTGAATATGTAAGTAAGTAAACTTGGATTTTAAAAAAGTCAGGGTCACAAAGATAAGCAGACTCACACAAAAATAAAATCATTCATTGGAGAAGACGTGGAAAATAAAAATATGAAAAGGAAATAAAATCACTTAGCAGTGCCATAGTTCTGAGGTTACCACAGTTAACATCTAAGCATAATTCTTTCTAATCTCTTTATTCTATTTTCTGTATTGAGGATATTACATTTTGGTCTTAATACTTGTTTTCAATGGTTATATTTTAGTTTTTGTTCTAATCAAGAGTAAACCCATATCTGAGTGTTTCATCAGTCCCTTTATTTGTGAATAATCTAGAACCTTTACTTTTGCCCTGTTCTTCCCTCCCTGACTTCCAGGATAATATAATTTAGAGTTTTATTTTTTTAATTTTTAATTTTTTAATTTTTTTTATACTTTAAGTTCTGGGGTACACGTGCAGAACATGCAGGTTTTTACATAGGTATACACGTGCCATAGTGGTTTGCTGCTTCCATCCCCCTGTCACCTACATTAAGTATTTCTCCTGATGTTAGCCCTTCCCAATCTCCCAACCCACTGCTATCCCTAGCCCTCCTACCCCTTGACAGGCCCTAGTGATGTTCTCTTTCCATGTCCTTGTGTTCTCATTGTTCAACACCCACTTATGAGTGAGATCATGTGGAGTTTGGTTTTCTGTTCTTGTGTCAATTCGCTTCATCCATGTCCCTGCAAAGGACATGAACTCATCCTTTTTTATGACTACATAGTATTCCATGGTGTATATGTGCCACATTTTCTTTATCCAGTCTATCATTAATGGGCATTTGGGTTGGTTCCAAGTCTTTACTATTGTAAACAGTGCCGCAGTAAACATACATGTGCATGTGTCTTTATAATTGAATGTTTATAATTCTTTGGGTATATACTCAGTAATGGGATTGCTGGGTCAAATGGTATTTCTAGTTCTAGATCCTTGAGGAGTCGCCACACTGCCTTCCACAGTAGTTGAACTAATTTACACTCCCAACAGTGTAAAAACATTCCTATTTCTCCACATCCTCTCCAGCATCTGCTGTCTCCTGATTTTTTAATGATCGCCATTCTAACTGGTGTGAGATGATATCTCAATGTGGTTTTGATTTACATTTCTCTAATGACCAGTGATGATGAGCTTTTTTTCATGTTTATTGGCTGCATAAATGTCTTCTTTTGAGAAGTATCTGTTCATATCCTTTGCCCACTTGATGGGGTTGTTTTCTCTTGTAAATTTAAGTTCTTTATAGATTCTGGTTATTAGCCGTTTGTCAGATGGGTAGATTGCAAAAAATTTTTCCCATTCTGTTGGTTGCTTGTTCACTCTGATGATAGTTTCTTTTGCTGTGCAGAAGCTCTTAAGTTTAATTAGATCCCATCTGTCAATTTTGGCTTTTGTTGCCATTGCTTTTGGTATTTTGGTCATGAAGTCCTTGCCTATGCCTATGTCCTGAATGGTATTGCCTAGGTTTTCTTCTAGGCTTTTTATGGTGTTAGGTCTTATGTTTAAATCTTTAATCCATGGATTAAATCTAATCCATTAAATTTAATCCATGGATTAGAGTTTTAAATATAGATTATTGTTATTGCATAAATTGTTATATCACATGTATTTTCCATCAGTAATAATATCTTGGCATATGTTTTCAGGCTTTTTAAATAATAACATTATTGAGACATAATTCACATACTATATAATTCACCTATTTAAAGTATACAATTAAATGTTTTTTAATGTAGTCACAGAGTTGTGGGACCATCACTATAGATATTATTTATTTATTTATTTTTGAGACAGCATCTGACTCTTGCTCAGGCTGGAATTCAGTGATGTGATCTCAACTCACTGCAACTTCTGCCTCCTGGGTTCAAGAGATTCTTGTGCCCCAGCCTCCTTAGTAGTTGGGTAGCTGGGATTACAGGCGTGCACCACCACACTTAGCTAATTTTTGTATTTTTAGTAGAGATGGAGTTTTACCATATTGGCCAGGTTTGTCTCAAACTCCTGACCTCAAGTGATCCTCCTGCCTTGGCCTACCAAAGCACTGGGATTATAGGTGTGAGCCACCATGCCCAGCCATCACTATTGTTGTTATAACATTTTCATCACCCTCAAAATAAATTCTGTACCTGAGGTAAATATTAGAAGAAGCTGAAATAGACATTTTTCCAGCTAAGGTTTAAATTTAACTCTGAATTTTAAGACAGTTCAAGTAGAAAGGGAAGTATTGTTGTTTGTGGTCCTTAACTAAAACATTTAAAACAATTAACTTTATATTTAACATTCATGTTTCAAAAATCTGAAATTAGTACAGAATAAGAAGTTATTCTAAGGATGTGCTAAAAATTCTAACTTTTTAAAAGGTTCATCTATTAGTAATACTATAACATCTATAAGTAAAAGTACTTAATTTTCCTAACACTTCAACTAATTAAAATTTAATTGACTTAAATCCTTAGCTAACTGAATTTTTATTTCTTAATCCAAATGAGGAAAAATAAAGAGAGAGAAAAAAAGAAACTGCACCTGTTAGCCGTCCCTCCTCCTTGTTTTCCTCTCTCCTCCTGCAACCCTAGGCAACCACTAATCAACTTCCTATCTCTCTATATTTGCCTCTTCTAGCCATTTCATATAAATGGAATCATACAATATGTGGTCTTTTGCAACTGGTTCATTTCACTTAGCATGTTTTCTTTTTTTTTTTTTTTTTTAAGACAGGGTCTCACTCTGTCACTCAGGATGGAGTGCAGTAGCACGATCTCTGCTCACTGTAATCTCTGTCTCAGCCTCCTTAGTAGCTGGAGCTACAGGGGCACGCCACCACACCCAGCTAATTTTTGTATTTTTTTTCCGTAGAGAATAGGTTTCACCATGTTGTCCAGGCTGGTCTCTAACTCCTGAGTTCAAGGGATCCACCAGCTTTGGCCTTCCAAACTGTTGGGATTAGTGGTTGGCACTGTACCCAACCACTTGGCATGTTTTTAAGGTTCATCCATATTGCTGAATGTATCAGTACTTCATTCCTTTTTATGGTCGAGTAAGATTCAATTATATAACTATACTGTATTTTGTTTGTCCATTCATCAGTTGATAGGCATTTGGATTGTTTCCACTTTTTTGCTATTATGAATAATGCTGTAGTGAACATTTGTGTAGAAGATTTTGTGTGACTTTGTTTCCAAATCTTGTGGGTATATGTCTAGGAGTGGAATTGCTGGATCATATGGTTACTCTATATTTAACTTTTTGAGGAACTGTTAGACTATTTTCCAAAGTGGCTGTACCATTTTACATTCCCACCAGCAGTGTATGAAGAGTTCAGTTTCTCCACATCATTGCCAACAATTGTCATCATCTTTTTTATTATAACCATCCTAGTGGGTGTGAAGTTACCTTCAGTGTTGAAACTAAGTTTGAGTAGTTTTATGACTAAAGATGAGATGTGCAAAACACCAAGTATACTAATGAATATACACACACATACACTAAAGTCTAGAGAGGAAGAGATAAAATCTTACTAATTTGCACCAGTGGTTCCCAAACGTTAATGGGCATTGGAACCACCTGAAAGATGTTTTGTTTAAGCTTAGATTGCTGAGCCCTACCCCAGAGTTTCTGATTTAGTAGGTCTGTGATGAGTCCCAAATATTTACATTTCTAACAGATTCTCAGAGGTTGCTGCTGCTGGTCTGAGAAGCACATTTTATTGTCCCTTTTTGTTGTTGTTTTTTTTTAAGCCTACAGTATTCTGAATGAAGACCACATTTTAAGAACCACCAACTTGACAAACATGTGCCCAGTTTGTTTCTTACATGAGCTTTACATTTGTTACATACTATTATTATCCCATTTTACAGATCAGGAAACTGAGGCAGAGCTGAAGCAGTAGAACTGATGGCCTGGTCTGGCTCTAAGTGTTTATGCTCTTAACCACTATGTTATGCTGCTATACAGAGTTAATTCACACATGGTATAAATGTTTATTGAGTGAAAACTTGCAAATAATAAATTTTCTGCAAATTTGGGATACTTACCTCCAAGAAAGGAGATTTATTCTCTTTAAGACAATAGTGTGTACCTATACAACAATCTTGCATGTTCTTCACATGTACCCCAAAACCTAAAATGCAATTAAAAAAAAAAGACAATAGTCTAAAAATCCAAGTATTCCCTCAATGTGCTTGTGTCTATCAATTAACTAATTAGCTATTGTATTCAGTAATTTTAAAACTACTTATATGTTTAAGGCTCAGTTTTATGTAATATAGTACAAATGTGAATTATAATTTGTATATTAACTAGTATTGTTGAATAAATGGTTTTGAGACTTTAGAGAGTCACAGAAATTCTTTGGGTCTCAGGTTTCTTCATCAGACTATGCTTCTGTGATTTGGATTTAGTTGTTCCATTTAAAATTCAAATAATGACAATCATTTCTTAGTTGAGAGGGGAAAGGGGAAAAATTGAGTGGATGGACTTTTCTTTCTTTTTTAGTTTTTGAGTTGGAGTTGCTCTCTGTCACTCAGGCTGGAGTGCAGTGGCTCAATCTTGGCTCACTGCAACCTCTGCCTCCTAGGTTCAAGTAGCTGGGATCACAGGCCCCTACCATCATGCTGGGCTAAGTTTTGTATTTTTAGTAGAGACAGGGTTTCAACATGTTGGCCAGTATGGTCTTCAACTCCTGGCCTCAAGTGATCTGCCTGCCTCAGTCTCCCAAAGTGCTGGGATTATAGGCATGAGCCACCGGGCTTGGCTATTGATGGACTTTTCTCATTATTTTTTCTTTTTAACTTTCATTTTAGGTTTGTGGTACATGTGAAGGTTTGTTACATAGGTAAACACATGCCACAGGAGTTTGTTGCACGTATTATTTCATCACCCAGGTATTAAACCCAGTATCCAATAGTTATTTTCTCAGCTCCTCTTGCTCCTCCCACCTTCCCATGCAAGTAGCCCACAGGGTCTGTTGTTTCCTTCTTTGTGTTCATAAGTTCTTATCATTTAGATGCCTCTTATAAGTGAGAATATATGGTATTTGGTTTTCTGTTCCTGCGCTGGTTTGCTAAGGATAATGGCCTCTAGCTCTATCCATTCCTGCAAAGAACATAATCTCATTATTTTTTATGACTGTATAGTATTCCATGGTGTATATGTACTATATTTTCTTTAATCTGTAATTGATGGACAGTTAGGTTGATTCTATGTGTTTGCTACTGTGAATAGTGCTGCAATGAACATTTGTGTGCATGTGTCTTATGGTAGAAAGATTTATATTCCTCTGAGTATATACCCAGTAGTGGAATTGCTGGGTTGAATGGTAGTTCTCCTTTTAGCTCTTTAAGGAATCGCCATACTGCTTTCCACAATGGTTGAACTAATTTACATTTGCACCAATAGTGTATAAGTATTCCCTTTACTCTGCAACCTTGCCAGCATCCATTGTTTTTTACTTTTTAGTAATAGCCATTTTGACTGATGTGAGATGGTATCTCATTGTGGTTTTGATGCGCATTTCTCCAATGATAGTAACACTGAGCTCTTTTTCATATGTTATTGGCTGCATGTATGTTTTCCTTTGAGAGGTATCTTTTCATGTCCTTTGTTCACTTTTCTTTTTTTTAGACAGAGTCTCACTTTGTCACCCAGGCTGGAGTGAAGTAGTGTGATATTGGCTCATGGCAGCCTCCACCTCCCGGATTCAAGTGATTCTCCTGCCTCAGCCTCCCGAGTAGCTGGGATTATAGGCACACACTACCACGCCTGGCTAATTTTTGTATTTTTGTAGCGATGTGGTCCCACCACGTTAGCCAGGCTGGTCTCAAATTCCTCACATCAAATGATCCACCCACCTCGGCCTCCCGAAGTGCTGGGATTACAGGCATGAGCCACTGCACCTGGCCATTGCCCACTTTTTAATGGGGTTGTTTGTTTCTCTTTTGTAAATTTGTTTAATTTGTTTAAGTTCCTTATAGATGCTGGATATTAGACCTTTGTCAGATGCATAGTTTGCAGAAATTTTCTCCCATTCTATAGGTTGTCCATTTATTCTATTGATATAGTTTCTTTTGCTATGTAGAAATTATTAAGTTTATTAATTTTTGCTTTTGTGGTGATTGCTTTTGGCGGTTTTGTCACGCAGTCTGCCCATTCTTATGTCCAGGATGGTATTGCCTGTTTGTCTTTCAGGGTTTTTATAGTTTTTGGTTTTACATTTAAGTCTTTAATCCATCTTAAGTTGATTTTTGTGTATGGTGTAAGGAAGGGGTCCAGCTTTAGTCTTCTGCATATGACTAACCAGTTATCCCAGCACCATTTGTTGGATAGGGAGTCTTCCCCATTGCTTGTTTTTGTCAGCTTTGTCGAAGGTTGTAGATGTGCAGCCTTATTTCTGGGCTCTATTCTGTTCCATTTGTCTGTGCAATTTTCTGTATTATTTCATTATCACAGTGCTATAAAGAACTCCCTGCGAGTGAGTAATTTATGAAGAAAATAGGTTTAATTGACTCACAGTTCTGCAGACTATACAGGAGGCATGGCTGGGGAGGCCTCAGAAAACTTAGGATCATGGCGAAAGGTAAAGGGGAAGCAGGTATGTATTCACATGGCTGGCAGGAGAGAGAGAGAGAGAGAGAGAGAGAGAGAGAAGCATTTCCTGCAGTGGGGTGGGAAACGTAGAGAGCTCAGGGAGGATAGACAAAGACCCACCCATTGCAGTGACACTTAATCAAAATTCAGGCGGCTGCATGTCAGTTGTGAAGGGATCTTTCCTAGCAGATCCATTAGTTCTCAAGTTTCCCCTTTGGGGGAGAAAAAATTTCCCCATGTCTCTTGATCCTGTACATGCCTAATCCTGTCACCCATAGCCATGAGCAAAGAGTACAAGGCAGATTAATCTGAAGAGAATAATGGTTAACATCCCGTAGTGCCAAATCCATTAACCAATGGAGACTTTTCTGAGTGGGGCCTTTAACCTCCTAAATCTTAGGAAGGACTCTAAGCTTCTTAAGTTGGGCCTTGAACCTAAGTTTAATCAAGTGTCCTTGTTTATTAAGAGGGACCTTTAACTTTCTCTGTCTTAGGAGAGATTGTCCTAAATTGGGCCTCAAGCCCAATCCCATCCATTACCTGGGTAAAATGTACCCCACCACTTTTACCCAAAGTTGGCCAGTTGGTGCTACAGTCTATTTCCTTTGGGTTGGAGGTCTCCTCGGTATAGTCCCGTTGTGGTTTACCAGGAAGATGTTACTGGACTTTTCTCAGTTTTAAGATTTTCTCCCTTAAAATTTTCTCAACTTTGAAAAGTTACTGATAGGAAAACTCGAAGTTGATCATATTTTGTTTGACAGCTTGTTTCCTCATGGATATTTTGTTTGTGATTTATGTTTTTATATTGCATACATACAAATTACTCATACTTTATACAGTTTTTTCTATTTCATATATTAGTATTTCATTATGTTTTTTATAATTTACTAATGTTCCATGATTTAAACTGGTATAAAGTGTTTTTTTTGTTTTTTTTTTTTTTTGAGATGGTCTTGTTCTGTTGCCCAGGCTGGGGTGTAGTGGTGCAGTCTCAAGTTCACTGCAGCCTCTGCCTACCTCAAGCAATTTTCCTACTTCAGCCTCCTGACTAGCTGGGACTACAGGTACATACCACTTTGCATGGCTGATTTTGTTTATTTTTTGTAGAGGTAAGATCTCACTATGTTGCCCAGGCTAGTCTTGAACTCCTGGACTCAAGCATTCCTCTGGCCTTGATCCAAAATGTTGGGATTACAGATGTGAGCCACTGTACCTGGCTTGTTTGAAGTTTAAGTTTATACTAACTTGAAATATTCTCTGATATGCCTTGATTATATCAAGGTACAGGAAATTTTACTAAACATTTCTAGGTGATATGTAAGAAAGGATGTTTACTAATTAGTAGATTATATCAGGAAAATTTGTCAAAGACTTGGAAGCAGGCAAAACTGATAACTGGGTTTTCTTTCAGGGGAATGCTGAATGTGTAGGGACTCTCCAGGAATTATCTGATTCTAAATGAGTGTGTACTTTTAATCATCTTTGATTGATGAGGCTATTTTACAACTCTGTAGGGATAAAAGTTAAATTTTATAATTCTGAAAAGGATGCAAATGATTTTGGCCCATAACAATGCAAATGATTTCTATTCTTGGCAACGCAAATGGATTTTGTCCAGTAGAGAATACAAATTTCTGAAAGTTAAGTTCTGTAATGAATTGGTTTTAACTTACTGGTTTCCTCATTAATTACTCATTTAAGTAAAATCTATGATGCTTAACATTTTGACTCGTGTTGTCTTTATATTTATATGACTCATAATTTTATGATTTTGGAAATTACATTTTAAAATTATGTACTTGTATAATATAAGTAGTTAAATATAAGTGTATATATTTGGATTTCTCTCTTTCTCTTTCTCTTTTTTTAATTTTAAGAGGAAAGTTTTCACCATGTTGCCTAGGCTGATCGCTAACTCCTGAAGAGTAATATAACATGAAAAGTAATATTTTCCCTTGTCACAAACAATGCATGTACACTGAAGATAAATTAAAATATATTCAGAAGCAAGAATAAAATTTAAAAATAAAAACATTTGTAATTTTACCACTCATGAATAATAATCACTATTAAGCTCTTGGAATACAATGTTTCAGACTTGTTTCTTGGCATACGTGTAATTTATTTCTGAACTAGGATAATATGTACATATTGATTTAAAAAATTTACATACATAAATGAACATGTTTTGGCTGGTATTTTTTGAAGATTTCATTTCAGCATTTCTGAAGAGGGGGCCAACAAAGCTTCTTGTTGGCTATTTTAGCTGTAATAACTTTGCAGGTGACATCTTATTATTTTAGAAATGAAAGCATAAATGGGGATATTAAATCACCAAATATGAAAGAAATTCAAGCAAAATATTTTAATTCTCTAAATTATTAGAGATATCCATTGTGTATGGAATCTTAGAAGTCTGCTTGTATCTGCTTGTATGTGTATCATGATGAATGAATTTTTTTTTTTTTTTTTTAAATCGTTGTTTTGTTTTGAAAAAGAAGCCTGCATGGAGGTTATTGGGGGTTGAGGTTGGGGAAGAACTCAAGACTACAAAGGAAATGAAGCCTGGAACATCAGTATAGGAAAGCAGTCCTATCTTAGCTGTTAACATTTAAAAAGCCCTTTCAAGGACTAAAGAAATAAAGGCTACAAATGTCTGGAGCTTGAAATGGCTTTTATACTTTTGAACTCGTTACAAAAAGCTTTTCTTAGAACTCTTCTTCTTTTCCCTCCCCCAAAACAAATGGTTGGGAAAAAAAAAAAAAAAGAAAAACAGGTAAAGAACAGATACAAAGATGTTGCCATAGCTTATTTTACATTTCTAAGCTGGAAGAAAGGCTTAAAAAAAGAGAACAAAGAGGAAGAGTTGCCATATTTTAAATTTTGAAGGAAACGAAGATAAGTGGTTATATCCTTGAATTTTTGTGAATTGGGAATAGATCAAATGTAGGTGCATTTCTAGAAGGAATCAATACTTCTTGATTGTGCTACTACTAAACTTGTTTACAAACAAGCTTCAAATAGTAAGAGAAAGAGGGTAGTGTATATTGAGACTATCCTGTTTTTAATATAGTAACTGAATACGAATGTTCTATATCTGCCTTCATGAAGAATAAGTTTCAAAAAGATGTATGAAGGACATAGATTCTTTTTTCTTTATTTTTTTAAATTTTTTATTTATTTATTTTTTATTGCATTTTAGGTTTTGGGGTGCATGTGAAAAACATGCAAAGTTGTTGCATAGGTGCATTCATGGCAGTGTGATTTGCTGCCTCCCTCCCCCTCACCCATATCTGGCATTTCTCCCCATGCTATCCCTCCCCAACTCCCCCCCCCACTGTCCCCCCCACTCCCCCGCAACAGACCCCCGTGTATAGTGCTCCCCTCCCTGTGTCCATGTGTTCTCCTTGTTCAACACCCTCCTATGAGTGAGAACATGTGGTGTTTGGTTTTGTGTTCTTGTGTCAGTTTGCTGAGAATGATGGTTTCCAGGTTCATCCATGTCCCTACAAAGGACGCGAACTCCTCATTTTTAATGGCTGCATAATATTCCATGGTGTATATGTGCCACATTTTCCCTGTCCAGTCTATCATTGATGGGCATTTGGGTTGGTTCCAGGTCTTTGCTATTGTAAACTGTGCTGCAATGAACATTCGTGTGCATGTGTCCTTATAGTAGAACGATTTATAATCCTTTGGATATATGCCCAGTAATGGGATTGCTGGGTCAAATGGAATTTCTATTTCTAGGTCCTTGAGGAATCGCCACACTGTTTTCCACAGTGGTTGAACTAATTTACACTCCCACCAACAGTGTAAAAGTGTTCCTATTTCTCCACATCCTCTCCAGCATCTGTTGTCTCCAGATTTTTTAATGATCGCCATTCTAACTGGCGTGAGATGGTATCTCAATGTAGTTTTGATTTGCATTTCTCTAATGACCAGTGATGATGAGCATTTTTTCATATGTTTGTTGGCCTCTTGTATGTCTTCTTTTGTAAAGTATCTGTTCATATCCTTCGCCCATTTTTGAATGGGCTTGTTTGTTTTTTTCTTGTAAATCTTTTTTAGCTCATTGTAAATTCTGGATATCAGCCCTTTGTCAGATGGGTAGGCTGCAAAAATTTTTTCCCATTCTGTTGGTTGCCGATTCACTCTATTGACTGTTTCTTTTGCCGTGCAGAAGCTGTGGAGTTTGATTAGGTCCCATTTGTCTATTTTGGCTTTTGTTGCCAGTGCTTTTGGTGTTTTGGTCATAAAGTCCTTGCCTACGCCTATGTCCTGAATGGTTTTGCCTAGGTTTCCTTCTAGTGTTTTTATGGTGTTAGGCCTTATGTTTAAGTCTTTAATCCATCTGGAGTCAATTTTAGTGTAAGGTGTCAGGAAGGGGTCGAGTTTCTGCTTTCTGCATATGGTTAGCCAGTTTTCCCAACACCACTTATTGAACAGGGAATCCTTTCCCCATTGCTTGTTTTTATCAGGTTTGTCAAAGATCGGGTGGTTGTAGATATGTTGTGTCGCCTCCGACGCCTCTGTTCTGTTCCATTGGTCTATATCTCTGTTTTGGTACCAGTACCATGCTGTTTTGATTACCGTAACCTTACACAAAGGCTCAAAATAAAGGGATGGAGGAAGATTTACCAAGCAAATGGAGAACAAAAAAAAGCAGGAGTTGCAATTCTCATCTCTGATAAAATAGACTTTAAAGCAACAAAGATCAAAAGAGACAAAGAAGGACATTACATAATGGTAAAAGGATCAATGCAACAAGAAGAGCTAACGATCCTAAATATATATGCACCTAATACAGGAGCACCTAGATACATAAGGCAAGTTCTTAAAGACTTACAAAGAGACCTAGACTCCCACACAATAATAGTGGGAGAGGACATAGATTCTTATAAAATTCCTCACCAAAAAGTCAAGAATGATTTTTCTTCCTTGTTTTATAATTTATTCATTATTTTATTATAAAAGAAATAGAAGAATGAATAACATTTGGTGATTTGTAGACTTTTTTCTTTTAGCATTATAAATCAAGATTTCAGAATAAATCCTAGTTCTTTCTAATGAACTCTAACTCTCTGAAACTAAAAACTTAAAAAGTTCTGTAATATCATATGAAAGTTCTACATTTTAGTCTCATTATTGATATTAATATGATCTTGACCAAGTCACCTAACTTCTCACAGAGCCAAACTAGTTTATTCTAAGTTTCTTCCATCTCTAAAGTTCTGTGATTCTGAGTTCAATAAATATGAAAGTAATCTTAAGGATAAAACCACATTTAAACAACTCAATTTAGCAAAAATATTCCTAATTTCAATGATATTTTAATTAATAGTATAAAACAAAATTTTAGTATGACCATATATTTTATTTTTTGAATTATATTTTGATGAAAACAGACATACAGAAAAGTATACAAATTGTAAGTGTATATAGCTCATTCATCACAAAATGAACATATCTAAATAACCACTACCTGGGTCAAGAAATAAAACATTTTCAGTGCCCTTTAATCCTTCCTTCCCTCCCAATTACTATGACCCCCTCAAAGGTAACTATCCTGACTTCTAAGACCATAAATTATTTTTTTTCTGTTTTTGAGCTTTATTTAAATAGAATCATACAGTATATATTTTTATATCTACCTTCTTTTATACAATGTTATATTTATGAGAATCATTACTGTTGTATAATAGGGGTTGGTTCATTTTATTCTATATAGTATGCCATTGTATGAATTCATTTGTTGATGGGTATGTGAGTTGTTTCCAGTTTCTGATTATTATGAATAATGCTGCTATGAACATTTTTGTATCTTTTTATATAAATGTACATGTGTTACTGTTGGGGATATGCTTAGGAGTAGATAATGCCAAAATGTTTTCCAGACTGCTTGTACCAATTTATACTCCCACATGCTCAGACCATAAAATTTGAACAGTTCCTTTATGAGGATTGAATAAAATGATCTCTAATATGAAACATTTTAACTTTCTTAGAAGAAAATGGTATATGAATACTGATCAGCCTTACTAATGCCTTTTTTGTTTTGTTTTAAAGAGATGGGGGTCTCTCTATTTCCCAGGCTGGCCTCCAACTCCTAAGCTCAAGTGATTCTCTGGCCTCAGCCTCCCTAGTAGCTGGGACTACAGCTACATACCACCACACCTGACTACTAATGCCTTTTTTTTTTTTTTTTTTTTCAGACAGAGTCTTGCTCTGTCACCCAGGCTGAATGCAGTGGTGCAATCTTGGCTTACTACAACCTCTGCTTCCCAGGTGGAAGCAATTCTTGGGCCTTGGCCTCCCAAATAGCTAGAATTACAGGTGTGCACCACCATGCCTGGATAATTTTTTGTATTTTTAGTTAAGACGAGGTTTCACCATGTTGGCCAGGCTGTTCTTGAACTCCCGGCCTGTAGTTGATCCTCCCACCTCATCCTTCCAAAGTGCTGGGATTACAGGCATGAGCCTGTTTAAAAGAAGATGCCTGGCCTCTAATGCTTATTTTAAAAAATATTACAGTACTATTCTTTGGAGACTAGCTAGAACTGGGAATTTCTTACTGCCTATCATTTGATACAGAGAAAAGTGGTTGATTTTTTTTCTTTTTCACTAATTTTTGTTCCCTCAGAGAACTGAGAGTAGTTGGAAAAAAGTAAAACTTCAAAACCATTAAGCTATTGTTTTCATCTTTTTTTTTACTTCCTTGCTAAGCAGTGTTTTAATAATACTGAACACCTTCAGCTGTTACAATGTTTTTGAATATATAATACTTTTTGCTTTGAGTAGAGAGGAAATTAATGTTTATAATCTATTCCTATAATGTTTCTATTCCTCTTTTATTCCCCACTCCTTTTTTTTCTTTCTAATTTTCATTAAAAATATAGATTTTTATTAAGGACCTTGCTTCCTATAGGCTATCCACAACACATTAGTCATAAACTATTTCTTTGGGGAAAATAAAATACCAAAAACTGACTTAATCATAAAATCCTATTTATTATAGCAAGATAGTGCTATTCTACAGAAATATAATCTGAGACACAAATGTGAGTCACATATGTAATTTAAAATTTTCTAGTGGTCATACCAAAAATGAAAAAAAAAACAGATGGAATTAATGTTTATCATGTATTTTATGTAAGCCAATATATCCAAAATAGTATTATTTCAATATGTAATTTTAAAAATTAGTAATGAGATATTTTAGATTCTTTTCTTCAAAAGTCTGGTGTGTACTTTATACTACAGCCCTTGTCAATTAAGGCTAGTCATATTTCCAACACCCAAGAGCCCCAGATGGCTATTGGCTATCCGTTAGACAGTGCAGGTTTAGGCTTTCCATAACAGAATGGGAGCAGGTCCCATGCTGTACAAGGTAGACAGCTTTTGGTAACATTCCACTGTAATGTACTTTATATAATGGATCATTAATCTATGTTTGACACAGGATTTTTTAGTTTCTAGAGTAGGAAAGGGCTGGAAAGTACTGAAATTTATTTTTTGAAACCTTTTCAACAGGACTATTTTGCCAGATTCTAAATGTCAACTTTTAAATTGGAGCCTTGAGATCTACAGAATCCAGTATATACTGAGGTAATTTGCATATTCTAATAAGCAGCAGCAAGAGACACATCTGGTAGACACACGAGACCTAATGAAAATTAGCAGACACAACATTTGGAACAACTGGTAGGTAAATAACAGAGGTATTTATAATAACCTCTTTTTTATGAGGGAAATTTTTCTGAGGAAAAGCAATGAACATGACATTGTATGAAAAGAACTTTGAAAGTTTAGTAATTTTGGGAAAGTTGGAAATCAAACAAAAGTTCCATGGAAGCAGGTTTTTTTCATACAACAGTGCTGTACATATAGGCTACACAAACCTATTTGAACTATAAGATAGCTAAAATAATTATCATTTGCAGTAATAAATAGTGTTGTAATGCTAAAAGTAAAATAATTTATATTTTATTATTTCTAATAGTTTTGAAAAATTATGTAGAATTCTTTGAAAGATGAGGAAGGAGTTAAATGGAGACATAGATGTTTTTAACAACTAAGTGGTTCATGATGGAGATTATTTTATCTAGCTTTTTATTACAAGAATTAAAAAATATATTCATACATGGGCAGAATCATGAGTATGGGCACCATGTACTTAGTGGGTAATTAAAAAGCTTTTGGCAAAGAAAAGTTGGATCCAAGTTTTCTCCATTGGTCACCAGGTGACAGGAGCAACTTGAGATGATTTAGTAGCTACCTGATTTGAGTTCTGCAGGATTGGAAGGAGCTGGGGGAAGTATGTAGTTGTGACAATGTAGACTGCATTGCTTCGTGGATTGAGTAAATTGTTACATGGTTTAGTGTTTTGCACACCAGTGACTGAATTCTGGAAGTGGGCAGTATAGTATTCTGGGTTTGGTTGTTCCTTCCTTTATTATTTATCTGTTATTATTATCAACTGTAGATACTTTGCTTGGTTTCTTGTTTAGTTTCAAAATTGTGCAAATTTTATACTTGCTTGAATTTTAGGGTTACTAGCTATCAGAAAAACTTAAAGTAAATTTTTAGGAACAAAGTATGATTTCTCCTTTTTTAAAATTATTTTTTTATTTATTGTTTCCACAACAGCAAATATATGATTTCTCTAAGCAAGCATATTCTGAATGTATTATCCATATGAAATAAAATGTTGTTTATATTGTGAAGTAAATGATTTATGTAGTGTAAAATAGAGAACCATTTTGTCTATATTCTCAAATTTTTCTTTTAAAAACAATTTAGTGAAAGATTTTGACAATCGAATGCATTGTTTACTACCAGTATAATTGTATTTTTTCTACTTTTATATTAGTTTGTAAGTGCTTGCTAAAATTTTTTCTGATACTTTTGTACACCTCATACTTGCAGAAAATTTCTTAGGTATAGTTTGGATGCACCTATCAGCATAAGGCAATGTGCTATCTAAGAGAAAACCTGATGCAGAAGTCAGAAAGTCTGGGTTCACTGTGGCTTTGTCAGTTAATGCTGTGTTACCTTGGGCAAATCACTGGGCTTTCTGGATCTCAATTTTTTTATTTGTAAAAGAAGAGGGTCAGCTAGATGACTTCTAAGATCCTTTAAGGTGACAGCATGATGTATTGGAGAGAATGTTTGTTTGGAATCAATCACACTTGGCTTTCATTCATTCACAAGTATTTATTGAGAGCTGTTATTTATTGTGCCAGGCATGGGAAATAGAACAGTTAACAATATAAATAATGGAACTAATTAGTCTCTGCCTTTATGGAGCTTATATTCTAGTTTGGTAGATAACAAAAAGACAACTACATAAAACAACTATAAAATACAGTAAGTCCCGGGCCGGGCGCGGTGGCTCACGCCTGTAATCCGAGCACTTTGGGAGGCCGAGGTGGGCGGATCATGAGGTTAAGAGATCGAGACCATCCTTGTCAACATCGTGAAACCCCATCTCTACTAAAGATACAAAAAATTAGCTGGGCATGGTGGCGCGTGCCTGTAATCCCAGCTACTCAGGAGGCTGAGGCAGGAGAATTGCCTGAACCCAGGAGGCAGAGGTTGCTGTGAGCTGAGATAGCGCCATTGCACTCCAGCCTGGGTAACAAGAGCGAAACTCTGTCTCAAAAAAAAAAAAAAAAAAAAATACAGTAAGTCCCATAAGGAAACAACAAAAGACTCTTGACAGTATGGTACGGGTCTGCCTCAAAAGGTAGTGATTCAGAGTGAGATGAAACTAGCTGGGTAATTAATGGGGAAGTGTTTTAGGTAGAGGGAACAGCATGTGAAATGGTCTTGAGGCTGAAAAGAGCTTAGTGTGTTCTAGTAACTAAGGAAATGAATAGACAGTTCTCGAAAGAAGATATACAAATGGCCAACAAACATGAACAAATCCTCGACATCACTAATGGTCAGGAAAATGCAAGTCAAAACTACAATGTGATACTACCTTATTCCTGCAAGAATGGTCATAATTAAAAACTCAAAAAACAGTAGATATTGACATGGATGCAGTGAACAGGGAACATTTCTACACTGCTGGTGGGAATGTAAACTAGTACAGTCACTATGGAAAATGATGTGGAGATTCCTTAAAGAACCAAAAGTAGAACTACTATTTGATCTAGCAATCCCACTATTGGGTATCTACCCAGAGGGAAGTAAGTCATTATATAAAAAAGATACACTCGCATGTTTATAGCAGAATAGTTTACAATTGCAAAATCATGGAATTAATCCGAATGTCCCTCAGTCAATGAGTGGATAAAGAAACTGATGTGTGTGTGTGTGTGTGTGTGTGTGTATATATGTGTGTATATATATATATGCCACAGTATTCCATCATATATATTTATATATACATATATATGTATGTATATGTGTGTGTATATATATGATGGAATACTACTCAGCCATAAAAAGGAATGAATTAACAGCATTTGCAGTGACCTGGATGAGACTAGAGACTATTATTCTAAGAGAAGTAACTCAGGAAAGGAAAACCAAACATTGTATGTTCTTACTGACATGTAGGAGCTAAGCTATGAGGATGCAAAGGCATAATAATGATACAATGGACTTTGGGGACTTGGGGGGAAGCATGGGAGGGGGATGGGGGTAAAAGACTACACATATGGTACAGTGTGTACTGCTCAGGTGATGGGTGCACCAAAATCTCACAAATCCTAACTAAATAACTTACAGGTGTTATTTAACACCTGTAACCCAATAACTTATGGAAAATAAGAATAACACCTCTAACCCAATAACTTATGGAAAAAAAGAAACAGATAACATTTTGAGCTGAGAAAAAAAAGATCAGTATGTACTAGAGTATAGTGAAAAGAGGACAGACTGGCATGAAGTGAAGTGGGAAAGATAGGCAGAGCTTTTAGATCATAATATAAAGTTTGGATTTTATCTTAAGTGCCATTTTAAGATTTCATTTTAAAAGTAAGCCATTGTAAGGTTTTCTTTTTGAAACAGTGTTTCGCTCTGTTGTCCAGGCTGGAGAGCAGTAGCACGATCATGGCTCACACTGCAGTTTCCATCTCTGAGGCTCAAGTGATCCTTCCATCTCAGTCCCCTAGTAGTTGGGACTACAGGCTCACCATGCCTGGCTAACATTTTTTTTTTTTTTTTTTTTTTTGTGCAGAGACAGGGTTTCATCATGTTGCCCAGGCTAGTCCTGAACTCCTGGATTCAAGTGATCCACCCCGCCTTGGCCTCTCAAAGTGCTGGTATTATAGGTATGAGCCACCATGCCTGGCCCACTGTAAGGTTTTTAGCAGGAGAGTGATTGATTTGATGTTGTAAGACATTTACTCTTATGGTTTGGAGGAGGTCAAGAGTAGAAGTGAAGCTATTGCATAGTTCAGGTGAGAAATAATGAGGACCTGGGTTAAGGCGGTAGAGGTGGAACTGAAGAGATATGGAGCAATTCCAGATATATTTTAGAATTAGAAACAACAGGACTTGCTGATGGATTAGAACTGGGGATAATGAAAAGGAAGATGAGAAAGAGGGCTCTTAGGTTTCTGGCTTGAAAAACTGATAGGCAGATTTTCTGTTTACCCAATGGGAGGAGACAGACAGATTTGGGTGGGTACGGATCATGATTTGTTTGTTGATTTTTTTCTTTGGGCACATTAAGTTTATAATGTTTTTGAGATATATATGTGGAAATACCAAGAACAAAGTAGACAGTCAACTTTGTGAAGTTGACTTTTACTGAAGCTCACAGAAGTCATGGCTAGGTATAGACATATCTGGGAGTTATCAATATAGGAATGGTATTTAAATCCATGTGAAAGGATTAGGTCATCCAGGAAAAGACAGATTTCAGAGGGCTCTGGCCTGAGTTTGAGGAGACCTATAACTTATAAATCAGGTAAAAGATGTAGATTCAACACTGGAAGTTAAGAGGTAGTAACTCTTAATAAGGATGAAATAAACCAGGAGATACAGTATTTGGAGGCCAAGAGAGGTCAAGGTTTCAAGAAGGAGGAACAACAAAAGCCAAAATAGACAAATGGGACCTAATCAAACTCCACAGCTTCTGCACAGCAAAAGAAACAGTCATTAGAGTGAATTGGCAACCAACAGAATGGGAAAAAATTTTTGTAGTCTACCCATCTGACAAAGGGCTGATGTCCAGAATTTACAAAGAACTAAAACAGATTTACAAGAAAAAAACAAGCCCATTCAAAAGTGGACAAAGGATATGAACAGACACTTTATGAAAGAAGACATACATGAGGCCAACAAACATGAAAAAGTGCTTATCATCACTGGTCATTAGAGAAATGCAAATCAAAACTACATTGAGATACCATCTCACGCCAGTTAGAATGGCGATCATTAAAAAATCTGGAGACAACAGATGCTGGAGAGGATGTGGAGAAATAGGAACACTTTTACACTGTTGGTGGGGATATAAATTAGTTCAACCATTGTGGAAGACAGTGTGGTGATTCCTCAAGGACCTAGAAATAGAAATACCATTTGACCCAGCAATCCCATTACTGGGTATATATCCAAACGATTATAAATCATTCTACTATAAGGACACATGGACACGAATGTTCATTGCAGCACTGTTTACAATAGCAAAGACCTGGAACCAACCCAAATGCCCATCGATGATAGACTGGACAGGGAAAATGTGGCACATATACACCATGGAATATTATGCAGCCATCAAAAATGATGAGTTTGTGTCCTTTATGGGGACATGGATGAACCTGGAAACCATCATTCTCAGCAAACTGACACAAGAACAGAAAATCAAACACTGCATGTTCTCACTCATAGGCGGGTGTTGAACAATGAGAACACATGGACACTGGGAAGGGAGCATCACACACTGGGGTCAGTCAGGGGGAAATAGGGGAGGGACAGCAGGGGGTGGGGAGTTGGGGAGAGATAGCATGGGGAGAAATGCCATATATAGGTGAAGGGGAGGAAGGCAGCAAATCACGCTGCCATGTGTGTACCTGTGCAACAATCTTGCATGTTCTTTACATGTACCCCAAAACCTAAAATGCAATAAAAAAAAAAAAGGAGGAAGTTGTTGATTTTGTTGAATGCTGATGAGAGGTGAAGATAAGCACAGAGAAATGGCCATTGGACTTGGCAATATTTGACTTGAGTTATGGCTCTGCTACTTATTAGTTGTATGACTTTGAACACTTGATTTCACATAATTGAGTCAAAGTTTTCTCACCTTCTCAAAAGGTACTTCTCACATGGGGTTATTCTAAGGATTAATGAACTAACACATATTTACTTAAATACTACCTGAATAATATGGGATGCAGAGTTGATATTAATAATTTTCTTTTCAGTTTATGATACTTTTATAAACTTTGAATAGGGTACACCTATCCCTCGCTTCAAGATGTTAATTTGTTTAGGAAAGTTCTGCTCTTTAGTGAAAAGCTATAAAATAGAAAGTATTTTCATTAATTTTAATAGGAAAAATTATGGTGCATTTTATACCAACCCAAGACACCCTCTCTTTTCACAGAAATATATAGCATTTGATGAACAATGAAAGCAAGCTTAAATAAGTAATAAATAGCGTTTGAAAATAAATAAATATAGATTATACGTAAGTTATAAAGAATAAAGTTTTATTGTATTTGTTGAATGAATTAAAGAATTGATAATGGATGACTGGTAGAGGAGGAGTGTGAGGTTTTCATTCTTTGGAAGGGGCATTCTTCTTTTTGTACCATTTTCTGTATCAGTTTTTTTCAGACCTGTAGCCTGTAGGAGCTCATGATTATCTTGGCTTCACATGAACTTAACTTGAAGTTATAGCATAGAAAGTTACTGTTTTAGGCCATTCTTGCATTGCTATAAGGAAATACCTGAGACTGAGAAATTTATAAAGAAAAGAGGTTTAAGGGCTCATAGTTCTGCAGGTTGTACAGAAAGCCTGGCAGTGGCATCTACTTGGCTTCTGGGGAGGCCTCAGGGAGCTTTTTCTCATAGTGGAAGGCCAAGGGGGATCAGCCTTCTCACATGGTGAGAAGGGAGCAAGAGAAGGGGGCAGGTACCACACACTTCTTTTTTTTGAGATTGAGTCTTGCTCTGTTGCTCAGGCTGGAGTGCAGTGGCATGATCTCAGCTCACTGTAACCTCTACCTCTTGGGTTCAAATGATTCTGGTGCCTCAGCCTCCCAAGTAGCTGGGATTACCAGTGCATGTGACCATGCCCAGCTAATGTTTGCATTTTTAATGGGGACTGGATTTTGTTATGTTGGCTGGGCTGGTCTCGAACTCCTGACCTCAAGTGATCCGCCCTCTTCAGCCTTTCAAAGTGCTGGGATTACAGGTGTGAGCCAGCATGGTGCCACACACTTAAAAACCAGTGACTTCATAAGAAGTCACTATCACAAGGACAGCAATAAGACATTCATGAGAGATCCGCCCCCATGACCCAATCACCTCCCACCAGGCCCCTCCTTCAACACTGGGAATTATATTTCAGCATGAGATTTGGGTGAGGATAAATATCCAACAGTATCAGTTACTTTTAGAGTTGTATAAGATGCCACGTCTTCATTCTGTATTGGCAATGCAAAACATTTTGGGTCATTTAAACATGGTATACAATGCATATTTTTCCAGATGATATTCTCTGACTAAAAGTTGTGTTGAGTAAATTAGTGAGTGTTTTGCCAGAAAGTAATGTCAAAACATCACATCTTATAGTGTATTTATTTAGTGATTTTTTTTGTGTGAAAAAATCCTGCCTCAGCCTCCCAAGTAGCTAGGACTACAGGTGCACACCGCCATGCCCAGCTCTTTTTTTTTTTTTTTTTTTTTTTTTAATGTGTGTGTGTGTGTGTGTTTTAGTAGAGATGGGGTTTCGCCATGTTTCCCAGTCTGGTCTCGAACTCCTGAGCTCAAGTAATCCATCCATCTCGGCCTCCCGGAGTGCTAGGATTGCAGGCGTAAGCCACAGTGCCTGGCCTAGCTAATTCTTAATTGTAAAGGGAATTAGCAAGAAGGCAAAAGCCATTTATTAGTGGCATCTCTCTAATGTAAAATACTTTCTCAATTGACAAAATTTAAAAGCATAAGTTACGTTACCTGGAAATGAGAGAATCTCATTACAAAAAAAAATAGGTATATTTTTAAACTATGTGTTTTAATTTCCTTAAAATTTACTTTTACTTGGCCCCTATATCCTCAAACTGTCAGACTATCTTGTGGGGAATCATAAAGCCATTTGGGCAGATACGTAGAAATGTGGATGCGTCAGAGAACCGTTGTCTAGGCAGCTCAAAATCTCTATTTCATATTGAGCTTATACATCTAAGGCATATGTATTTCTTGGCAAAAATCTGAATTTTCTGCTGAAAAGTGTGACATAAACAAACATAAGACCAATGAATTCCAAGGTTTCCTTAGGTTTCTATGCCTGAAGTATCCATGTATAACCTCCATTGGCATAATACTTTCAAAGGAAATATATTTGGTAAATTACTCGTTTCCCCATTCCAAACTATAAATAGTTTAATAAACTACTGTGTTGACTGTTATTACTGTTTGCTGTTGGACATACCTTGGTCTCAGAGCAGCAACATGTGTAAATTGAAAATCAACCCAGAAGACTTTCTTATCTGAATATTATAAACAGAGACTTAATTCTATTTCTCTCTGATTATTTTCTTTTTGTTTTGATTTTAGATCCAGTGCCCAATTTAGTAACCCATCTGATGAAGGGGGTTTGTAGGCATCCCTAAATCTGAAAAAGTGGATTAAGATGAACTCAGGAGCATTCTTTACTTTGCTGAAAGTAATTCTGTGTGCCTTACTTCAATTTATTTACTTTTTTCTCCAGAATTACTGTAAAGGTTTTCTATTTCACTACTTAGAGCATAGTGTTTTTCACATTTGAATAGACTGCATCAACATGAATTCTTTATAAGGACCTTAAAAACAAACTTTGCCAAGTCCCAGAATACAGAAGTGAATTCACATCCCAATACTCAGCTGCCTCATGAATAAAGGAGAGCTTGTGTCTGACACTTTGAAGCTGTAGCTGTTAAACCATACAGAATATTTACCTCAATAAATCATTATAAGAAACTAAGGTACAATTATACCCACAGAGAAAAAGAATTCAAAACACTGATTTATGTGTTTCAGTGCCTATTCCCTTTCCCACCAAGTTTTGAATTTTATGTATGTTTGTCATCTTTGGCTGTTCCTATGTATCTTTAAACTAATGGGTTCTGTTTTTTTTTTTTAACATTCCTCATTAAGTTTGTTATTTTTCTTTGACACACAGACATGATTTGCATAGTGTACGAAGTTTTACATTTAAAATTAACTATATCTCATTTCTTATGGCTGAAACAGAAAATGGAAAAAGTGACTATTTTAAATAAAACACTGCTTAATTTGTAAGTATTCTAACTGGAATTCCATATTGAGGATTTTATTTGGCATTTATTTTGGAGTACTACTGGGAAAGAGTAAAGAACTGGGTTACAACTAGGAAGTAGACCACTGCCTTTAAGATCCACCCATTATTGAATGATTTCGCTTAAAGTGATAACACTATTATAGAAAGGTACATTTATTCACCAGTGTGTATATTTTCATTCTAAAAGTTAAAACAAAATCCAAAATGGAAAATAAACCAGTAACATAGAGAAAAAAATGACAGTGAACATGACAAAGAGTCAATGTGCAGATAGGAGAATTTTTGCCTAGAATAATTTATTAGGGCCATCCAGATATAGCGGAAGAAAATTGTTTTCTAATGGTATGCTATTGAAATAATTATGTATAATAAAACGGCTAAATAATTTATCATATTAGTGAAAATGTACAGGATCCCAAATCTAAAAATCCAAACTTAAATTCCTCTCTCCCTCCAGACTCAACTCTGGAAAGCTAGAGTGACCTCCCTCCTACACCCTATATCTTAGCTTCCCCCACCTAACCCCTCTCTGCTTCTCTTTCTCCTGCATGTTTGCTGGACTCTTTTCCCATTTATCCACTGCCCTTTTCTAAACACAACCATTACTAGAAAATACCATCTCACAAGTTTTTTTTTTTTTTTAATAGGTTCTCACTCTTTCACCCAGGCTGAAATGTGTAGTGATGTAATCATAGCTCACTGCAGCTTTGACCTCCCAGGCTTAAGTGATCCTCCAGCTTCAGCCTCCTGAGTAGCTGAGACCATAGGAATGTGTTACCATGCCCAGCTAATTAAATTTATTTATTTATTTATTTTTTAAGAAATGAGGTCTCCCTTGTTGTCCAGGCTGGTCTCAAACTGGGAGCCTCAAGTGATCCTCCAGCTTCAGCCTCTCAAAGAGCTGGGATTACAGATGTGAGCTACTGGATCCAGCCTCCTTTAACAATATCTTTTTTTTTTTTTTTTTTTGAGATGAAGTTTTGCCTTTGTTGCCCAGGCTGGAGTGCAGTGGCACTATCTCGGCTCACTGCAACCTCCGCCTCCCAGGTTCAAGCCATTCTCTTGCCTCAGCCTCCTGAGTAGCTGGGATTACAGGCATGCACCACCACACATGGCTAATTTTGTATTTTTAGTAGAGACGGGGTTTCTTCATGTTGGTCAGACTGACCTCGAACTCCCAACCTCAAGTGATCCACGTGCCTCAGTCTTCCAAAGTGCTGGGATTACAGGCATGAGCCACCATGCTTGACTGCTCTCATAGTATCTTATAGCATAAATGGACACAATAATCAGCCCTGCTGGTCTTACTGATTTAAACCTTGGTCACGATTAGATTTGCATAATAAAATTACAAATTCTCCATTCTGTAAATGTCCCCCTTTCAATTGGAGAGTTTAATCCACTTATAGCTAGTATAATTACTGATAAAGAAGGACTTACTTCTGCCATTTTGCTTTTTGTTTTCTATGTATCATTTCTTTGCTCACATTTCTCCATTACTACCTTCTTTTTTGTTAATTAGATATGTTCTATTGTACTATTTTTGTTCCTTTCTCATTTCTTTTACTAAAATATATTTTGATTATTTTCTTAATGATTTCCCTGGAGATTACAATTAACATCTTAATATATAACAATTTAGTTTGAATTACTACCAACTTGATTTCTATAGAAAACAAAACTTTGCTTCTATATAGCTCCATTTTTGCCTCTTTATGTTGTTATTGTGACAAATTACATCTTTATAAATTGTGTGCCCATCAACATAGTTTTTTTTTTTTTTTTTCTAGAGGTGGGGTTTTACTCTGTTGCCCAGGTTGGAGTGCAGTGGCACTATCATAGCTCACTATAACCTTGAACTCCTGGGCTCAAGCCATCTTCCCACCTCAGCCTCCCAAGTAGCTGAGACTATGGGTGCATACCACTATGCCTAGCTAATTTTAAAATTTGTTTTGTAGAGATGAGGTCTCGCTATATTGCCCAGGCTGGTCTTGAATTCCTGGCCTTAAGTGACCCTCCTGCCTTGGCCTCTCAAAATATTGGGATTACAGATGTAAGCCACCACACCTGGCCTAAATGCCTAATTCTTCATGAATATAAGCAGAAGGGATGGAAGACTAGATGATTTCTAATTTCTTTTCTTTTCTTTTCTTTTTTTTTTTTTGTGACAGAGTCTTGCTCTATCACCCAGGCTGGAATTCAATGGCGTGATCTTGGTTCACTGCAACCTCTGCCTCCTGGGTTCAAGTGATTCTCCTGCCTCAGCCTCCCAAGTAGCTGGGATTACATGTGCCCACCACCACACCCAGCTAACTTTTGTATTTTTAGTAGAGATGAGATTTCACCATGTTGGCCAAGTGGTCTCAAACTCCTGACCTCAGGTGATCTGCCTGCATTGGCCCCTAAAGTGTTGGGCTTACAGGCGTAAGCCACCACACCTGTCCTGATATCTAGTTTCTTTTAGTTTGCTTCAGGAGTATGTTTTAAAAAGTTGTCAAGAGTGTATTTGAATATTCTTGGTGGAAAATTCTTTAAATTTTCTTTCTTTTCCAAAAAATTCCCCATAATTTGGTACCCAAGTTTATCCAGAAGGTACCCTAATTTATTCAGATGATATCCAGAAGGCTAATTACTGAAATATGTTTTATAAAGTCCACCTATAAATTGGGTAGAATTCAGTTTAGATTAATTAATTTACAAAACTGAATTTGGACATTCTATAGATAAAAATAGTGCTTTACACCTTGTTCTTACCTGTGTAATTAGGGAACTTATTGTTACTCATAGTATTGTTATCTAATAAAAGGAAAGCATATGTGTTTCTCAAATGATAGAAACTTTTGTCTATCATTCAACTCTAAAAGGAAGTTATTGCATTGTTCTTTATGTAATTGATTCTGAATTTGATTGGCAGTGCCTTCAGCAGCAGATTAGATTTGTTGATTTGACAAAAGAGCTGTTCAAAAGTGAGAGGTTAGATGGAAGTTGTATTACTGGTAACATAGGATATTTCACAGAGCTTTATTCATTCAATCATTCTACAAGTATTTGTTGTGTATCTGGGGTCAGAGAAAAATAGAAAAGTTTAGGTTTATACCACTATTTGAGGCATATTACACAGTGATACTATTGAGAGAAATACAAATTCTTCTGTGTTGGGACTCATAAGTGATGCTCCATGGGTAAAATTTTAAAATATAAGCTATCAGGTTATGTTTTAAAATTGTAAAAAAGATAAAATAACAGACACAAAAGCACAAATAAATATTTATAGTTTGTTTTTGAAGAGAGAGGAGTAAAAGCCAGATATATTGTTTGTTTAACAGCATTCAACACACTATCTTTGCCCCTTTACTTTCTATTTCTAGTTTATATTATTATGAAATACTTTGAGAAACTGAAAGGAAAAAACTGTCTTTGTAATTTAAAGAAGGCTTTGCAATTAAAAAAAATTTTTGGACTAGAACTTGGCACAGAGGTCTCTATCTTGAATAGTCTTGTCCATAAAAACTATTCAAGAGCCATTTTTTAATTAAATAAAAATTTAAAAGAATGCTTCTGGCAATGGTGAGACATTATTCATTCATAAAAATATCAAAGTGTTTTATTTACCAGGTGTTCTGAGAATCTTACGTGAACCAGTTTATAAATGTAATTTGAGCATTGGTGTATATGGAATAATTGGAGATACCCTCATAGATGTTTATATTTGTAAACTATGTATTTTTTATTTTGTGTTTCAAACTGATCAATTTGATTTGATCATGTAGTAAACATATGCTCTGCATATACTATGTAACTTATTAAAATACAAGCATATATGATACATTTTAAATGGTGTAGTAAGTTTAAATTTTATACCATTTGTCATCTTACAATAATTGTTTTATTCATTTATTTATTTGCTAAGTGTTCAAGGCAAACATATTCCTTAAAGATATGTGTGGGAAATAATTTATATATATATAGTTTAGGTGGTTTCTTTGACATGGACCATTTCAGTTGGGATGTAAAATACAATATTCAGGATTTTTCTTTCCTTGTTCATAAAATATTGCAGTACAACACAGGCTTTCTGCAGGTGTCTGGGACATCAAACACCTTCAGAAGATTTGGGACTCAGGAAAAGAAGGCTGGCCAGTGGGCTTGGAATCGGGAGTTTTCCAAATTCTCCATGGCTAAAGGGAATGAGAGAGGATGCTAATGGGAAAAAGTAAATTTCAGAGCTAGCCAGTGTCTTTGGACTGCAAGAAGTTCTGAAAGTAGAGGATTCTGATGTTTGTAGGAGTGTCTTCCAGTGGTCTGACTCAGAAAACACATAGAATAAATTTAACAATTTACATAGTCACCAAGTTTTCTCTAAGTATCATTCTCATTACTTGGTACATGGACGCATGCTTTATTTCATAGAAAGGTTTAAGGAATTCAGAGAAACTACCTGTTCTAACAAAGACCAGTAGAGGATTAAAAAAACATATGTTCTGTAGTAATTGATTGGAAATTACTTACTTCTATAGGTTGATATAAGATATCTGAATCCAATCTTTGGGTTCTGAGTAAAATGATCAGAATCATTTTTGACAGTGTTTTCCCATTGTCCCAGTACTTCTAAGCTTTTCAGCTTTATATCCTCTCCTTTCAGCTGCCTAAAGTTTTGGTATTAAGAATCAGAAGTATTCACTATCTGTGCTAAGTTAGTCCAAGCGATTCCCCAGCCAGAGATATAGAAATAAAAATTTGTTTTAGCTCTGCCAAGATGGCCAATTAGGAACAGCTCCAGAGTGTAGTTCCCAGTGAGAGCGACACAGAAGGTGAGTGATCGCCACATTTCCAACCGAGGTACCAGGTGCATCTCAATGGGACTGGTTGGACAGTGGGTGTAGCCCAAGGAAGGCAAGCCGAGGCAGGGTGGGGTGCAGCCTCACCTGGGAAGTGCAAGGGACCAGAGAACTCCCCCCCCAACCAATAGAGGCCATTGGGGGCTTTTTCTCCAGCACTCCAGTTCAGATGCTGCACTTCTTCTGCAGTCTTTATAGCCCACAGACTAGGAGATTCCCACAAGCCGACAAGTGCTGCGAAAGACCCACACAAATCTGGGCAACCATTTTAACTGGCATCTGGAACTCCTGTGAGACAGAGCTGCACATTCCCCTGAAAGAGAGGAGCTAAAGGCAGGGAGCCAGGTGATCTGACTCTGTGGGTCCCACCCCCACAAAGACCAGCAATCTGAAACACACTGGCTTGAGAGTTTCACACCAGCACAGCAGTTTGAGCTCCACCCAGGATGGTCGAGCTCCATGGGGGCAGGGGCATCCACCATTACCGAGGCAGTTCTAACCTTACTGCCTCGGTAATGATGGATGTAAACAAAATGACAAGGACATTTACACAGCAGCTGGACAGAGCCTGCTGCAGCTCGGCAATGCCTCTGCAGGCAGACTGTGACTAGACTCCCTCCTTGCTGGGCAGGGCATCTCTGACGAAAGGCAGCAGCATATCAGGGACTTATAAATAAAGCCCCACCTTTCCAGGACAGAGCACCTGGGAAAAGAGGCACTTGTCAGTTCTGCTGCAGCAGACTTAAACATCCCTGCCCAGCAGCTCTGAACAGAACAACGAAGCTCCCAGCACAGCACTTGAGCTCTGATAAGGGACAGACTGCCTCCTCAAGCGGCTCCCTGACCCCCATATATCCAAAGAGGCACCTCATAAAGGAGAGCTCTGGCTGACATCTGTTGGGTACCCATCTGGGACAAAGATACCAGAAGAAGGAACAGGCAGCAACCCTTACTGTTCTTCAGCCCCCGTGGATGATTCCCAGGTAAGCAGGGTCTGGAGTGGACCTCCAGCAGTCCTGCAGAAGAGAGGCCTATTAGAAGGAAAACTAAAAAGTAGAAAGAAATAGCTTCAACATCAACAGAAAGGACATCCACTCAGAGACCCCATCTGAAAGTCACCAACTTCAAAGACAAAAGGTAGGTAAATCCATGAAGATGGGAAGAAACCAGCAAAAAAAGGATGAAATCACCAAAAACCAGAATTCCTGTCCTTCTCCAAGGGATCACAGCTCCTAACCAGCAAGGGAACAAAACTGGATGGAGAATGAGTTTGATGAATTGTCAGAAGCAGGCTTTAGAAGGTGAGTGATAAGAACTTCTCTGAGCTAAAGTAACATGTTCTAACCCAATGCAACGAAACTAAGAACCTTGAAAAAAGGTTAGATGAAATGCTAACTAGAATAACCAGCTTGGAGAAGAACATAAATGACTTGATGGAGCTGAAAAACACAGCACGAGAACTTTGAGAAGCATACACAAGTTTCAATAGCCAAATCGATCAAGTAGAAGAAACGATATCAGAGATTGAAGACCAACTCAATGAAATGAAATGAGAAGGCAAGATTGGAGAAAAAAGAGTGAAAAGAAATGAAGAAAGCCTCTGAGAAATATGGGATTATGTCAAAAGACTGAATCTACGTTTGATTGGTATACTTGAATGTGACGGGGAGAATAAATCCAAGCTGGAAAACACTCTTCAGGATATTTTCCAGGAGAACTTCCCCAACCTAGCAAGGCAGGCCAATATTCAAATCCAGGAAATACAGGGAACACCACAAAGGTATTCCTCAAAAGAGCAACCCCAAGGCACATAACCGTCAGATTCACCAGGGTTGAAGTGAAGGAAAAAGTCCTAAGGGCAGCCAGAGAGGAAGGTCAGGTTACCCACAAAGGGCAGCCTATCAGACTCACAGCAGATCTCTCAGCAGAAACCCTATAAGCCAGACAAGAGTGGGGGCCAGTATTCAACATCCGTAAAGAAAAGAAAATAACTTTCAACCCAGAATTTCATATCCAGCCAAACTAAGCTTCATAAGTGAAGGAGAAATAAAATTCTTGACAAACAAGCAATTGCTGAGAGATTTCATCACCATCAGTCCTGCCTTATAAGAGCCACTGAAGGGAGCACTAAACATGGAAAGGAACAACGAGTACCACCCACTCCAAAAACATACCAAATGTTAAAGACCATCGACACAATGAAGAAACTACATCAACTAATGGAGAAAACAACCAACTAGTATCAAAATGGCAGGATCAAATTCACACACAGCAATATTAACCTTAAATGTAAATGAGCTAAATGTCCCAATTAAAAGACACAGACTGGCAAATTGGATAAAAAGTCAAGACCCATCAGTGTGCTGTATTCAGGCCCATCTCATGTGCAAAGACACACATAGACTCAAAATAAAGGTATGGAGGAAGATTTACCAAGCAAATGGAAAGAAAAAAAAAAGTGGGGGTTGCAATCCTAATCTTTGATAAAATGGACTTTAAACCAACAAAGATCAAAAGAGACAAAGAAGGGCATTACATAATGGTAAAAAGATCAATGCAACAGGAAGAGCTATAACTATCCTAAATATATAAGCACCCTGTACAGGAGCACCCAGATACATAAAGCAAGTTCTTAATGACCTACAAAGAGACTTAGACTCCCACACAATAATAATGGGAGACTTTAACACTCCACTGACAATATTAGATCAACGAGACAGAAAATTAACACAGATATCCAGGACTTGAACTCAGATCTGGACCATGTGGACCTAATAGACATCTACAGAACTCTCCACCCCAAATCTACAGAATATGCATTCTTCTCAGCACCACATCACACTTACTCTAAAACTGACCACATAATTGGAAGTAAATCACTCCTCAGCAAATGCAAAAAACAGAAATCATAACAAATAGTCTCTTAGACCACAGTGCAATCAAATTAGAACTCAGGATTAAGAAACTTACTCAAAACCACACAACTACATGGAAACTGAACAAGCTGCTCCTGAATGACTACTGGATAAATAATGAAATGAAGGCAGTAATAAAGATATTCTTTGAAACCAATGAGGATGAAGACACAATATACCAGAATATCTGGCAAACATTTAAAGCAGTGTCTAGAGGGAAATTTATAGCACTAAAAGCCCATATGAGAAGCAAGGAAAGATCTAAAATTGACACCCTATTGTCAAAATTAAAAGAGCTAGAGGAGCAGTATCAAATTCAAAAGTTAGCAGAAGACAAGAAATAACTAAGATCAGAGCAGAACTGAAGGACATAGAGACAGAAAAAAAAACCCTTCAAAATATCAATAAATCCAGGAGCTGGTTTTTTGAAAAGATCAACAAAATAGATAGACCACTACCAGACTAATAAAAAAGAAAAACAGAAAATCAAACACTGCATGTTCTCACTCATAGGCAGGTGTTGAACAATGAGAACACATGGACACAGGGAGGGGAGCATCACACACTGGGGCCTGTTGGGGGGAAACGGGAGGGACAGCAGGGGGAGGGGAGTTGCGGAGAGAGAGCATAGGGAGAAATGCCAGATATAGGTGAAGGGGAGGAAGGCAGCAAATCACGCTACCATGTGTGTACCTATGCAACAATCTTGCATGTTCTTCACATGTACCCCAAAACCTAAAATGCAATTAAGAAAAAAAAGAGAAGAATCGAATAGATACAATAAAAATTGATAAAGAGATATCACCACTGATTCCACAGAAATACAAACTAGATTACTTCAAACAACTCTGCAAATAACCAGTAAATCTAGAAGAAATGGATACATTCCTGGACACTTACACCCTTCCAAGATTAAACCAGGAAGAAGTTGAATCCCTGAATAGATCAATAACAAGGTCTGAAGTAGAGGCAGCGATTAGTAGCCTACCAAGCAAAAAAAGTCCAGGTCCAGATGGGTTTACAGCTGACTTCTACCAGATACACAAATTGCAAACAATACAAAAAGAGGGAATTCTCCCTAACTCATTTTATGAAACTAACATCATCCTGATACCAAAACCTGGCAGAGATACAACTAAAAAAGAAAATTTCAGGCCAATATCCATGATGAACATCGATGAAAAAATTTTCAATAGAATACTGGCAAACCGAATGCAACAGCACATCAAAAAGCTTATCGATCACGATTAAGTTGGCTTCATCCCAGGGATGCAAGGCTGGTTCAACATATGCAAATCATATGTAATCCATCACATAAACAGAGTGAAAGACAAAAACCACACAATTATCTCAATAGATGCAGAGAAAGCCTTTGACAAAATTCAACAGTGCTTTGTGCTAAAAACTCTTAATAAACTAGGTATCAATGGAACATATTTCAAAATAATAAAAGCTATTTATCACAAAGCATTCCCTTTGAAAACTGGCACTAGACAATGGCACCCTCTCACCCTTCCTATTCAACATAGTATTGGAAGTTCTAGCCAGAACAATCAGGCAAAAAAAGGAAATAAAGGGTATTCAATTAGGAAAAGAGGAAGTCAAATTGTCTCTATTTGCAGACAACATGATTGTATATTTAGAATACCCCATCGTCTCAACCTAAAGTCTTCTTAAGATGATAAGCAACTTCAGCAAAGTCTCAGGATACAAAATCAATGTGCAAAAATCACAAGCATTCCTATACACCAATAACAGACAAACAGAAAGCCAAATCATGAGTGAACTCCCATTCACAATTGCTACAAAGAAAATAAAATACCTAGGAATACAGCTGACAAAGGACATGAAAGACATCTTCAAGGAGAACAACAAACCACTGCTCAACGAAATAAGAGAGGACACAAACAGATGGAGAAATTTTCTATGTTCATGGTTAAGAAGAATCAATATTGTGAAAATGGTCATACTGCCCAAAGTAATTTATAGATTTAATGCTATCCCCATCAAACTACCATTGACCTTCTTCACAGAACTGGAAAAAAACACCTTAAACTTCATATGGAACCAAGAAAGAGCCCACAAAAAAGAGCCAAGACAATCCTAAGCAAAAAGAACAAAGTTGGAGGCATCACGCTGCCTGACTTCAAACTATACTACAAGGCTATAGTAATCAAAACAGCATGGTACTGGTACCAAAACAGATATAGACCAATGGAACAGAACAGAGGCCTTGGAAGTAATGCCACACATCTACAACCATCTGATCTTGGACAAACCAGACAAAAACAAGCAATGGGGAAAGGACTCTCTGTTTAATAAATGGTGTTGGAAAAACTGGCTAGCCATGTGCAGAAAGCTGAAACTGGACCCCTTCCTTACATCTTATACAAAAATTAACTACAGAAGGATTAAAGATTTGAACAGAAGACTTAACACCATAAAAACCCTAGAAGAAAACCTAGGCAATACCATTCAGGACATAGGCACAGGCAAGGACTTCATGATTAAAACACCAAAAGCAATGGCAACAAAAACCAAAATAGACAAATGGGATCTAATTAAACTTAAGAGCTTCTGCACAGGAAAAGAAACAATCATTAAGATTGAACCAGCAACCAACAGAATGGGAAAAAATTTTTGCAAGCTACCCATCTAACAAAGGGCTAATATCCAAAACCTACAAAGAACTAAAACAAATGTACAAGAAAAAAACCAAACAACTCCATCAAAAAGTGGGCAAAAGATATGAACAGACGCTTTTCAAAAGAAGACATTTATGAGGCCAACAAACATATGAAAAAATGCCCATCATCATTGGTCATTACAGAAATGCAAATCAAGACCACATTGAGATGCCATCTCATGCCAGTTAGAATGGTGATCATTAAAAAATCTGGAGACAACAGATGCTGGAGAGGATGTGGAGAAATAGGAATGGTTTTACACTGTTGGTAGAAGTGTAAATTAGTTCAACCATTGTGGAAGACAGTGTGGTGATTCCTCAAGGGTCTAGAACTAGAAATACCATTTGACCCATCAATTCCTTTACTGGGTATATAACTAAAGGATTATAAATCTATCTATTATAAAGACACATGCACATGTATGTTCACTGCAGCACTGTTTTCAATAGCAAAGACTTGGAGCCAACCCAGATGCCCATCAAAGATAGACTGGATAAAGAAAATGGGACATATACACCATGGAATACTATGCAGTCATAAAAAAGGATGAGTTCATGTCCTTTGCAGGGACGTGGATTCTTAGCAAACTGACACAAGAACAGAAAACCAAACACTGCATGTTCTCACTCATAAGTGGGTGTTGAACAATGAGAACACATGGTCACAGAGAGGGAACTTTACACACTAGGGTCTGTTGGGGCATGGGCAACTAGGGGAGGGATAGCAGGAGGTGGGAAGATTGGGCAGGGATAACATTAGGAGAAATACCTAATGTAGGTGACGGGGGAATGGAGGTAGCAAACCACTATGGTATGTGTATACCTATGGAACAGTCCTGTAAGATCTGCACATGTACCCCAGAACTTAAAGTAAAATTAAAAAAAAAAAAAGGAAAAAAAATTTGTTCACCCTATTTCCAAAATTGTACTTCTTTGTGAACTGCATTGATGTTAGGGTGGTATCTGAATTCTGTGGTAGTATTGTGATACACATGCTTCTCTGAATATCTCAATCATAAAGAACAGGAGTACAGATTCTTCTTCCCACATGTGTTATTTCATCTTCATGCTCCAAATGCAGAGTATAGCATAGAAAATACCTATGTAGGTGCATATCCAACTTTTAATAGCAGCACTCTGAGAAGTGGAATTAGGAGGTGAAAGAAAGAAATAAGGAATCTTTATTTTGTGCTTTATATCCTTCCATGTTGGTTTTTTATTTAAACCGTGAACATATGTCAATTCTAAAAATTCATCATTTCTTTTTTATCCATCATTAAATAGGTGTAATAGTAACAATAGTTACTGCTTATTAAGCACTTTCTCTCTACCAGTCCCTTAACATAATTTTCTTTAATATTCACAAAAATCCTGTAAGATAAGAATAAATATTCCCATTTTTACATCGGAAACAGATTCAGAGTGCTTATAAAACATGTATATGGGCATACCAATACTAAGTGCCAGAGCAAAGAACTAAATCCAGGTCTGTCTGATCTGAGTCCATGCTTTTTTTGTCTACACTATAAAGGCCTTATTCACCCTAATTCCTGTGAATGACAAGAAATCTGTTTGTATGAGTGATAATGATTATAGTCCTCCAGAATCTTTTAATAATTAAGAAGACCAACTATTAACAATAAAGTAGTAAGTGTAAATAAGAGGCAAAAGAAAATTCCATGGACTGTTCTATAATGTTCTAAAAAGTCAGTCTGGTTATTTGATTGTCAGATATTTTTGAGTGTTGCATTGTACATTTTTTTCTTTAAACTGAAACCTAGGGATTGATACCACAAACCTTATGGTCCTAGCAGGAAATTCAACTCAGAGGAAAGGACTTAATGAAGAGGAACTACCTTCAAAGGTGTGAGCAGGGTTAAGAAAATCAAGAAATGCTGGGGCACCCAGAGACCAGCAATAGCAGGAAGCCATTATCGTCCTCAGGCCTGAAGGGATTTCAGAGGACTGAAATAGTGTTATTGGAGTCTAGACCCCTAGAAGAGGGCCTGGTGGGCAGAAGTCATAGTTTTTCAGGTGTGCAAACAGTACTAGAACTGAGACCCTAAAGTAGAGTGGGAGTGGAGAAGAAATACTCTGACTTTCTTTTTGTTCTTCTCACTGGTCTCCTGCATGTGCTTCCCATTGTCCAAATCCAAACAGAAGTTTGGACTAGGAGACCAGATGATGCAGTCCATGGGGTCAGCCTCCCAGGGCTCTAAGTGGAGAATGAGTCTGCGGATGGGGCAAAGCAAATGGAGAGTGACTAGTACATCGCCTTATTGCTTTGCATTGTTTCCAGGATTAAGACAAAATTCCTCACATGACCTGTAAGACCCTAGACTGTTTGACGCCTGATGAACTCTTCAGCTCTTTTTCATTCTCTCCATTCCAGGTGTATGGCTGTTACCAGTGCTTTGTTCTTGTTTCCATCTGTCACAAATGCCTTTCCATGTGCTGTATACCCTTTTCTTAGATACTTCTTCCCTTTCCTTCCATTTTACCTATTAGTGTTTATATATGTTTCAAATTTTAATTTCAAAATTTGCTTCCTTCGGGAAGCTTTTCCTGATCTCTTTGACCAGACCAAATCTTTTAAAAAGTAAGTTATTTTAGCCAAGAGTACCATTTCTTTGTATCATGTATCATAGTAGTAATTTACACATGGTACATTTCTGATTATTTACATTATTTACATGTGTCTGATTATTTAACAAATGGCTTCCTACACACTAGAGCAAAAGCTCCATGAAGGAACTGAGTCTGCTTTTGGTCACCAATATAGTTCTAGTGTCCATATATTTTGTACTCAGTGGGTACTTAATAAATATTTGCTGAAAGGACAAATGAAAATAGAAGATGAATAGCAGCCTCCAAAGAATTTGCATTCTGTGTGACAAAGATAATATGTGCATGAATAAATGATATAAGAGCAATTATAGGACAGCAATTATAGCAGTTAAAGCAGGATCTCACAGTTTCCAAGAATGTTCTGTGATGTATTTGTATGTGTCTTATTGTCAAGTCTCTTGCTTGCAATAAGACACAAAATGTATTATACAACAATGTGTCTAACACAGTATCTAGTATAACCTGACTTGTACATAATGGGCATTCATTAAATATTTAATGTGTGTGGACAGATTGTAAACTGTATATTAGACTTCAAAATGAGTATAAATAGGAATCATCAGAGCAGAATCACTTGTTTAAAACACAGGCTCCACTCCAGAGATAGCAATTTCAGTAGAACTTGAGTAGAGCAAGCCTGAAAATTTGCACTCTAAATAAACACCCTAAGTAATTCAGACACAAATGATTTAGAAAAACATGACCATAAACTTCTTGGTGGCAGCATGATGTTCTGGTTAAACATAAGGGTTGGGAGTCAGAGATTCTTGGGTTTGAATCTTGGTTCCCCTGCGAACTAGATGAGAAATTTTTGGCTATAAAATGGGCTATGGTAATATCCAATTCCTAAGACTATTGTGGAGACAAAAAATAAATGAGAAAGTGTATACCAAGCATTTACTACCATTCATGTCATATAAATCTTCAGTAAATGGTAGAGTTAGGTTTTGATCATCAGCATTTAACCTGGTGCATAGATCATACAAGCATACCTCACTTTATTGTGCTTTGCAGATATTGCATCTTTTGCAAATTGAAGGTTTGTGGCAACCTAGTATACAGCAAATCTGTCAGTGCCATTTTCCCAACAGTATATGCTCACTTCATATCTCTGTGTCACATTTAGATAACTCTTGCAATATTTCAACTTTTTCATTATTATTATATCTGTTACAGTGACCTCTGATTAGTGATTTTTGATGTTGCTATTGTAATTATTTTGGAGTGCCACAAACCTCTCTCCCATAAATGATGATGCACCTAACTGATAAGTGTTGTGTGTTCTAACTGTTCTACCGGCCAGCCCTTTGCCTGTCTCTCTCCCTCTCCTCAGGTCTCTGTATTCCCTGAAACATACAATATTGAAATTGGGCCAATTAATAAGCCTACAGTGGCTCTCATTCAAGTTAAAGGAAGACTTGTCTCTCACTTTCAATTAAAAGCTATAAATGATTAAATTTAGGGAAGAAGGCATGTTGAAAGCTGAGATAGGCTGAAATCTAGGCCTTTTACACCAGTTAGCCAAGTTGTGAATGCAAAGGGAAAGTTCTCGAAGGAAATTCAGAGTCCTACTCCAGTGTGAACACAAGAATGATAGGAAACCAAAACAGCCTTATTGCTGATAAAGGGAAAAGTTTTGGTGGTCCAGATGGAAGATCAGACCAGGCACAACATTCCCTTAAGTCAAAGCCTAATCCAGAACAAAATCCCAACTCTCCCAATTCTCTGAAGGCTGAGAGAGGTGAAGAAACTGCAGAAGAAAAGTTTGAAGCTGGCAGGTTGGTTCATGAGGTTTAAGGAAAGTAGCTGTCTCTATAACATAAAAGTGCAAGTGCTGATAAAAAAAAAACTGCAGCAAGTTACCCAGAAGATCTAGCTAAGCTCATTTATGAAGATAACTATACTAATTACAGGTTTTCACTGTAGATGAAACAGCTTTATATTGGAAGAAGATGCCACTGAGGACTTTGATACCTAAAGAGGAGAAGTTAATGCCTAGCTTCAACACTTTGAAGGACAGCCTGATTCTCTTGTTAAAGGATAATGTGGCTGGTGTCTTTAAATTGAAGCTGATGCTCATTTACCTTTTTGGAAATCTTAGGTCCCTTAAGAATTATGCTAAATCTACTCTGCCTATGCTCTATAAATGGAATGACAAAGTCTGGATGACAGTACATTTGTTTATAGCGTGGTTTACTGAATATTTTAAGCCCACTGTTGAGAACTACTGCTCAGAAAAAAAAAATTGCTTTCAAGATATCATTGCTTATTGACAATGCACCTGGTTATCCAAGTGCTCTGATGTAGATGTTCATGGAGTTTTCATGCCTGCTAACACAACATCCATTCTGTAGCCCATGGACCAAAAAGTAATTTCAACTGTCAAGTCAGAAATACATTTCATAAAGTTATAGCTGCCATATATAGTTATTCCTTTAATGGATGTGCACAAAGTAAATAGAAAACTTTTTTGTTTGAGACAGAGTCTTACTCTGTTGCCCAGGCTGGAGTGTAGTGATGTGATCTCGGCTCACTGCAACATCTGCCTCCTGGGTTCAAGTGATTCTCCCGCCTCAGCCTCCTGTGTAGCTGGGATTACAGGTACATGCCACCATGTCTGACTAATTTTTGTTTTTTAGTAGAGATGGGGTTTCATCATGTTGGCCAGGCTGGTCTCAAACTTCTGACCTTAGGTGATCCACCCACCTCAGCCTCTCAAAGTGCTGGGATTACAGGTATCAACCACCGCACCTGGCCCAATAGAAAACCTTTTAGGAAGGAATCACCATTCTAGATGCCATTAAGAACATTTGTGATTCATGGGAGGAGATCAAAATATCACCATTAACAGGAGCTTGAGAGAAGTTGATTCCAACTCTCATGGATGACTTTGAGGGGTTCAAGACTTCAGTGGAGGAAGTAACTGCAGATGTGGAAACAGCAAGAGAAGTAGAATTAGAAGTAGAATCAGAAGTGGAGCCTGAAAATATGACTGAATTTTTACAATATCATGATACAGCTTGAGCCAGTGAGGAATTACATCTTATGGATGAGCTGGATGAGCAAAGAAAGTGGTTTCTTGAGATAGAGTCTACAGCTGATGAAGATGCTGTGAACACTGTTGAAATGACAACAAAGGATTTAGGACATTTCATAAACTTAGTTAATAAAGCATTAATAGGGTGTGAGAGGATTGACTCCAACTTTGAAAGAAGTTCTGCTGTGGGTAAAATGCTATCAAATAGCATCATTCGCTACCAAGAAATCTTTCATGAAAGGAGAGTCAATCAGTGTGGCAAACTTCATTGTTGTCTTATTTTAAGAAATTGCCACAGCTACCTCAGCCTTCAGCAACTACCACTCTGATCAGTCAGCAGCCATCAACATCAAGGCAAGAACCTCCACCAGCAAAAAGATTACGTCTCTTGAAAGCTCAGATGATTATTAGCATTTTTCAGCAATAGAGTATTTTTAATTAAGGTACATACATTTTTTTTTTTTTTTTGAGACAGAGTCTTGCTCTTTTGCCAGGCTGGAGCACAGTGGTGCAGTCTCAGCTCACTGCAACCTCTGCCTACTGGGTTCAAGCGATTCTTCCGCTTCAGCCTCCCAAGTAGGTGGGGCTACAAGCGCGTGCCAAACGCCAGGCTAATTTTTGTATTTTTAGTAGAGATGGGGTTTCACCGTGTTGGCCAGGATTGTCTCGATCTATTGACCTTGTGATCCACCTGCCTCGGCCTCCCAAAGTGCTGGATTACAGGTGTGAGCCACCGCGCCCGGCCCATGCATTGTTTTTAAGATATAATGCTATCACACTTAATAAAGCAGAATGGGAAGCGGAAGTTGTAGTGAGCCAAGATCATGCAACTTCACTCTAGCCTGAGTGACAGAATGAGCAAGTCTCCATCCCAACAAATATATAAATAAATAAACAAACAGAATCCAACAACAACTACAAAGTCATTTCGTTTTATTTTATTCTGCTATATTATGCTTACATTCTAGTTTTGATTAACTTCTTTATTTTATTTAAGTTTTAACTTCTTTATTTTATTCTGCTGTATTATGCTTATGCTCTAGTTTTGATTACTTCTCTATTAGGCTTCTTAGATTACTAGGTCTTAAGATTTAATGAAAATTTTGCTTATTTTGTGTTGGATACAATTTTATTTTCATTTCTAGATTTGATAAGTATAAAATGCAGAATTCACCTTTGTGCAATCTGTTTCAGTACAGTAGTGTATGGGAGCTATGGAAATATATCTATTGATGAAAGTCTTCTTTTTATTCCTGATGCAATTCTCAGAGATCTTTTTCCTTTGGTGAATTACATATAGAGAACTGGCTTCTTTCTGGGGAACTACAGTCATCCCTTGGTGTCCATGGGGGATTGGTTTCAAGACCTCCTGTGGATACCAAAATCCACATATGCGCAAGTCCCTTTTATAAAATGGTGTAGCATTTGCATATAACCTATGCATATCCTCTCATATATTTAACATTGTCCCTAAATTAGTTATAATGCCTAATACAATGTAGATGCTATGTATATAGTTGTTATACTGTTTGTTTAGGGAATAATGACAAGAAAAAAAGCCTGTACTTGTTCAGTATGGATACACCATTCTTTTTTTTCCCAGTTTCAATCTTTTGTTGGTTGAGTGCACAGATGCAAAACCTGTGGATATAGAGGACTAACTGTGTATTACTTTAGAGTAGTAAATGGTGGTGCTATATTTGGTATGTTTGTCCATCCATTTTTCCTACTACTCGCCAGTTATATAAGACAGTATGAGTAATAAGACTTCTGACATTTTAAAGGCATAATACCATTATGTAAAGATATAAAATTTTCTTGTAAATAGTATCTCTATACTTTTCTGGGGTTAGGAATTACTCTTTTATTTATTTATTTATTTATTTTTATAGAGACAGGATCTTACTCTGTTGCCCAGGCTACAGTGCAGAGGCACTATCGTAGCTCACTGCAGCCTCAAACTCCTGAGCTCAAGTGATCCTCCTGTCTTAGCCTCCTGAGTAGCTGGGACCACAGGTGTACATCACCACACCCAGCTAATTTGATTTTATAGTGGCACAGTCTCTGTGTTGCCAGGCTGGTCTTGAATTCTTGGTCTTAAGCCATCCTCCTGTCATGGCCTCCCAAACTGTTGGGATTACAAACGTGAGCCACCATGCCTGGCTCTGGAAGTACCTTATTTTTAAAGGACTGGCATGCACTTTATTTTCCCCACAGTACAGAAATCATGGCTTTAAATACTAAATCCTTGTTTCTTAAGTTTGACAATACTGATTAGAAAGAGACTGTTAGGGGTAGATGAATGGTTTTCATATGCAGGACTCATCTGTTGGCTAGGTAGAGTTCATAAATTTATTCATGTTGAAAACAAGTTAGATACTTGATTTAGGAAGAAATGAAGAGTAATGCTTAGCTAGGAGAATTAATTACTTTCCTAGCATAGAATGTTACATGAATTTATTTTTTAGAACCTAAAAATATCTTAAAATAAATTTTGAAATTGATGCCATGAATTGAATCATAGTTGAGTTGGAGGAAAAATGACAGGTATCTATGAGTGTATTATTTTCCTCATTATATGTAAATAATAATTCTGCTGTACTATCAGAATATGGACTTAGAAATTTTTTGATTCTTAATGATGAGGAGGTTTACAAATACACTTATATTTGTTCATATGGTTTAATATTGGGAACCATGGCATTTACATCTAGAAGTATAATTTTAGAATAAAAGTTAACTTTTATTATGTTGAAAATTGTGACAAAGAACGTTTAGTTTACTCTGGTCTTAAGAAACTATTTAAACATAAAAAGAGATGGGATTAAATGAAAAGTTAAAGCTTCTTCTATACATTAAAAATTCCTAAAATTGAAAGATAAATTTCAAATTGGGATAAAATATTTATAACTGATATGATAGAGAATTAGGATTCTTATTTTGAAAATAATATTAATGAAAAAACTTTTTCAGCATTTCCCACCTGTAATCCCAGCACTTTGGAAGGCTGAAGCAGGGGGTCATCTGAGGTCAGGAGTTGGAGACCAGCCTGGCCTACGTTGCGAAACCCTGTCTCTACTGAAAATACAAAAATTACTTGGGCATGGTGATGTGTTCCTGCAGTCCCAGCTACTGGGGGCTGAGGCAGGAGAATGGCTTGAGCTTGGAGGAAGAGGTTGCAGGGAGTCAAGATCGCATCGCTGCACTTCAGCCTGGGTGACAGGGTGAGACTTTGTCTCAAACCCTCCCAACAAAAAAAAACCTTCAGTGAAGTCTAATTGATTACTACTAAAGCCTTTTTCTTCTTCTTTCTTTCTTTCTTTTTTTCTTTTTAGAGACAAACAGACAATCTGAAAAGGGAGGTAAGTGGAGAAATACTTTCTAGGACTGCAGAGCCAGCTAATGAGGGAGTAGATGTATCTGGTTTACAAATGCATAGAAAAACCAGAGAGATATAATCCAAAATATTAATGATTATTATATTGAGTGATGGTGATTTGCTTTATTTTTCCTTTTCCTTTTTGAGGCAGGATTTTACTCCTGTCACCCAGGATGGAGTACAGTGGTGCAATCTTGGCTCACTGCAACCTCCATCTCCTAGGCTCAAGTGATTCTTTTGCCTCAGCCTCCCGAATAGCTGGGAATACAGGCGCATGCCACTGTATCTGGCTAATTTTTGTATTTTTTGTAGAGATGGGTTTTTGCCATGTTGCCCAGGCTTGTCTCGAACTCCTGAGCCCAAGTGATCTGCCCGCCTTGGCCTCCAAAAGTGCTGGGATTACAGGCCTGAGTCACCATGCCCAGCCAGTTTTTTCCTTCTTTGTACTTCTGTTTTATTCTTTAAATGTATTGCTTTTGTAATCATGAAGTTAGATAAAAGTCTTAGAAGAAAAAGATCTTTCTCTTTGATGCCTTGGTTTGGTTGCCTCTCTCCACTATAAGTGAATTGTCATTAATATAATGGGAAACATCATTCTAATATTCCTTAATTTGCTTGCCTTTGTAAATAGTCTAAAACAAACATGATGGTGTCCCCAGTTTCTCCCTTGCCTTCTACTTTTGCCTTTGCTGACTTCCTCTGCTGCCTTATGAACTGTGATTATCTAATACATTAAGTAACTTGCAGAAACAATTCTCAGACTATACTGTTTTGATGGTTATCAGGTTTGCGCCAACTAACTCCAAGGAGGGGCGTGAAAACAGGAATGATCCTCAATTTTGAGTTTCAGTTAAAGTAAAAAACAAAGAACAAAAAAATCTACTACGTAAGTCAAAACTACAAGGGCTCATAGTTTCCCCTACCTTGTAGACATTCTGATCTTGCTTCCATTGGGGAGTTACCTAATCTTCAGATGTTCCTAATGTACATTAGCTGAATAAAGCCTTTGACCTCTATCTAAATCACTTATATATATTTTTGACTTTGTAAAAGTATTTTCTTACTAAAGCCTAAGAATAATCAAGGTGTTAATACATGTCATTTATGGTGGCAGTTACTTGACGTATAACAACCAATTTAATACTCACAGGTCACAAATTATTATTCATACTTTACAAATGATATAATAAAGTTTAAGTAACTTGTCCCAGCTAACCCAACTTGGAAATGGCCAGCAATGCCAATTCTTTTACATTCCAAAGACAGAATGTTTCCCTGCATCGCTCTCCATGCAGGGAAATTAAGGAATTAAGGAATTAAGCCATGTAATGAGATTTTTTAAAAAAGGTATAATTTTCAAAATGTGTAGTGGGCTACTATTTTGAAATGTTGTAGAAATTTTCCCTTTTTGACAATTCTTTTTTGCATTAATTGTATCCCTTATTCTATTAAAACTAGATTCTGAGGCAGACTTTTTTGCTTCAGCAAAGAGGAGACGGAAAAATACTAAAGAAGAATAAAGAGTCAAAATCTTGGCTTTGAATTCTAAAACAGGCTCTATAAAACTGGTGAAAGAGATAATAGCCTGGAGAGAGAACAGAATGTTAAGCTTCATGGGCTAACATCCCTGGGGATTCAGATCCTTTAGTTTATGTCATAAGCCACAGAGAGAGGAATGATGTATCTCCCAGCATACTCAGAGAAGATAAAAACACTTCATGGATGGAAAAAAATCATGGGACAAGGTCGGGTGCATTTGCTTCTCTGTAAAGGATTTTATTTCTCCTTCACTTATGAAGCTTAATTTGGCTGGATATAAAAATCTGGGTTGAAAATTACTTTCTTTAAGAATGCTTTGCATTCACTGGATAAATAAATAAATGTCCACTTTATTTATTTATTTAATATGTCCATTAAATAATTAAATAATTATTAATTATTTATGTCCATTAAATAATTATTTAAAATGTCCATTTTATTTATTTATTTAGATAAATAAAATTAAAAAAAATTTAAAATAAATTTAAATATTTTAAAAGTTTACTATGTGAATAGCCTTAACTGAGTTCAATAGGTTTTGGTGTAGAATGATTTTCTTTTCATTAGTTTCTAGATAATTTACATTTATTTGTTTTGTTTTCCAACTAAGAAAACTGTTTACTTTCTAAATCATTAAAATTTTAGAAAGGTCATCCTTTGCTTATTTCTACATTCTTTAAGAATGTTGACTATTGGCCCCAACTCTCTTCTGGCTTGTAGGTTTTCTGCAGAGAGATCCAATGTTAGTCTGATGGGTTTCCCTTTGTGGGTAATCTGAGCTTTCTTTCTGGCTGCCCTTAACATTTTTTCCTTCATTTGATGAATCTGATGATTATGTGTCTTGGGGTTGCTCTTCTTGAGGAGTATCTTTGTGGTGTTCCCTGTACTTTCTGAGTTGAATGTTGGCCTGCCTTGCTAGGTTGGGGAAGTTCTGGATAATATCCTGAAGTGTTTTCCAACTTGATTCCATTCTCCCCATCACTTTCAGGTACACCAATCAAACGTAGGTTTGGTCTTTTCACATAGTCCCATATTTCTTGGAGGCTTTGTTAGTTTCTTTTCATTCTTTTTTCTCTAATCTTACCTTCTTGCTTTATTTCATTGAGTTACTCTTCAATCTCTGATAACCTTTCTTCTACTTGATCGATTTGGCTATTGATACTTGTGTATGCTTCATGAAGTTCTTGTGCTATGTTTTTCAGCTGCATCATGTCATTTATGTTCTTCTCTAAACTGGCTATTCTAGTTAGCAATTTGTCTAACATTTTTTCAAGGTTCTTGGCTTCCTTGCATTGGGTTAGAACGTGCTCCTTCAGCTTGCAGGAGTTTGTTATCACCCACCTTCTGAAGCTTACTTCTGTCAATTCATCAAACTCATTCTCCATCCAGTTCTGTTCCCTTGTTACTGAGGAGTTGTGATCTTTTGGAGGAGAAGAGGCATCCTGGTTTTTGGAATTTTCAGCTTTTTTTGCACTGATTTCTCCCCATCTTCATGGATTTATCTACCTTTGGTCTTTAAAGTTGGTGACCTTCAGAGGGGGTCTCTGAGTGGACATCCTTTTTGTTGATGTTGATACTATTCCTGTTTGTTAGTTCTCCTTCTAACAGTCAGGACCCTTTGCTGCACATCTGCTGGAGTTTGCTGGAGGTCTCTTCCAAACCCTGTTTGCCTGGGTATCACCAGCAGACACTGCAGAACAGCAAAGATTGCTGCCTCTTCCTTCCTCTGGAAGCTTCATCCCAGAGGGTCACCTGTCAGATGCTAGTCAGAACTCTCCTGTATGAAGTGTCTGTTGGCCCCTACTGGGAGGTGTCTGCCAGTCAGGATACACAGGGTCAGGGACCCACTTGAGGAGGCAGTCTGTCCCTTACGAGAACTCAAACACTGTGCTGGGAGAACCACTGCTCTCTTCAAAGCTGTCAGGAAGGGACATTTAAGTTCACTTGAGGAGGCAGTCTGTCCCTTATCAGAGCTTGTATGCTGTGCTGGGAGAACTACTGCTCTCTTCAGAGCTATCAGGCAGGGATGTTTAAGTCTGCTGAAGTTGCACTCACAGCTGTCCCTTCCCCCAAATGCTCTGTCCCAGGGAGATGGGGGTTTTATCTATAAGTCTCTGACTGGGGCTCATCTCTGCATGTGGCTGTTTCTTTAACTGCAGTGCAGATTGAGTATAGTCAATAGACTTCTTTTCTGGATGTTTTCACAGGGCTGAGGCTTTGTGCAGAGTCTTTATTTATAGCCTACTTTTTGTCTTTTGTTTCATAGCAGGGTACGTTAATGAGGTGCTTTTGGTGTTGAAGCTTTGGATTATGATTTAGTAGGTGACACTTAGGCATATTGGTCAGTTGGTAGGCTCTTGCTCAGTTGTGTGACTTTCCTATATTTCCTCACAGTTGCAGATGTGATCCCTCTCATTGAGTGATGGGGGCTCTTCTTCCCATTGAGTGATGGCTGTAGTTCATGGCTTTGCACTCCTGAGCTGCCCACTGCAGTTCTGGCAAGATCTCAGGGTTTATGTTTCTTCCCTAACTTGGAGGCAGCAGAAGGGCCTTTTTCTTGTCTTCTGAGAGAGAAATGCAGGTCAGCAATTGTTCTGCAATCAGTGCAGAATGGAGTCTGTGCTGTTGGCCCAAGTTGCGGGTTCCCTGTCTGGTGACAAGCAGCAGGAGTGGGTGTGACCTGTGGGATATGGACTGGCCTCCTCTCCTTGGACTTGCTGCAGTTTGTTGGAGGTGTGGATAAAGTACTTAGGGTCTTGGTTCCTTCATTAGCCCAAGTGTAGCAAGGGCAGTTTCACTGCAGAGGCAGTGGCAGAGATTTCAGTTGCCCTGGGGCTCCACCTCCAAGAAACATGGAGCCACTGCTATTGGGGTGTGTTCAGCCAGTGGGGTAGGGGACTACACTGTTGGTATGAGCTTGGGGGTCTGCTTACTGGGGAGGATGGGGTTGAAGGCTCACAGGAAGGAGAGATTGGTTTCCTCTCTGTATGGTGTGTATGGTGTGCTGTAAGCTTAGGTGTAGTCCTCAATCTGTTTGTTTCTTTCCTAGGACAAGGGCAACAGGGGTATAACTGTTACTGTGTCAGTGGCAGAGGGGATGTTTTATGTTTCTGGGATCCTATCCCCAGGGAAACTCCAGGCACTACAAGTAGGTATGCTTACCCATGGGTGTGGCAGCTGTTTTGTGTCTGAGTTGGGGGCCTCACCTGGTGAAGAGTGGGGGCGAGGATTCCCAGGGAAGGGGACTGAACTCCTCTCCCTTTGGTAGCTGTGGTGTGCTGGGGATGCCAGCATAATGATTAGGCCCTTTGTTTCTTTCTAGTTTGAGGGTTGTTAGGTTGTATGACTGCAACTGTAGTGGCAGAGCAGTTATGGGTTTACTCTGGGATTTTCTCCTCAGAGAAATGCTAGGCTGTCTCTGATTGTGGTGATCAGTTGGAGTTCCAGGTTGGGTGGCTCTGCCAATTAAGGAGAAGTGAGGAGTGGGATCTGCATGGAAAACAGTCTGGCCACTTTTCTGAGGTTGTTGCTCTGTGTTGGGGGTTTGGATGATCCCCTGGTTTCCACAGACTCTCCCGAGCCTGGAGACAGCAAGGGCAAGGGCAGTAAGAAAACAAAGATGGCAACCCATCCCTCCCACTGGGAGTTCTGTCCAGGGAATTACAGAGATGCCACTGGCTCAATAACCCCAGCAGGGGTTGGCTGGAGGTCTAGGGCCTGGAGGACCTGCCCAGTGAGGAGATAGGGAAATAGGCACGCATGTAACACTCTGGCCACTTTTCTGTAGGGCTGTTGCAGTATGCTGGGGTTCTGCTCCAGTCCCTAGTCATCTTGGATTTTCCAGTACCATTTCCCTTGGTGGATGAGGTTCCCTTGACTACATGTTGCTCTTGGATGGGTTGTTGTCCTGCCTTGCTTTGAGAAGTTTTAATTTTCTTTTTAATTTCTTTATTGGCCCCTTCCCCCACCCCCTGTCAATTGATCCCCCTGTCATTCAGGAGCATATTATATAATTGTCATGTATTTCTATAGTTTCCAAGATTCCTCTTGTTATTGATATCCTTTTATTCCATTATGGTCAGAGAAGATACTTGCTATAACTTCATTTTTTTTTCAATTTTTAAGGACTTGTTTTGTGGCCTAATATGTGGTCTATTCTTGAGAATGGTCCATGTGCTGAGAAGAATATTTATTCTGCAACTATTAGATGAAATGTTCTGTAAATATCTATTTGGTCCATTTGTTCTATAGTGTAGATTTAGTCCAGTGTTTCTTTGTTTATTTTGTTTCTGAATAATTTGTTCAATGCTGAAAGTGGGGTGTTAAAGTCTCCAGCTAATATTGTATTGGGGTCTATTTTTCTTCTTAGCACTAGAATATTTGCTTTACATATCTGGCTGCTCCAGTGTTTGGTGCATATATTTTTATAATTGTTATATCCTCTTGCCGAATTGACCCCTTTATCATATAATGACCTTCTTTGTCTTTTAAATACTTTTTGTCTTGAAATGTATTTTGTCTAAGTGTAGCTAGTCCTGCACTTTTTGGTTTCTATTGGCATGGAATGGCTTTTTTCATTTTTTAATTTTTAGTGTTTATGTGTTTTTATAGGTGAAGTGTGTTTACTATAGACAACAGATGGTTGGGTCTTTTTTGTTTAATACATTCATCTGTTCTGTGTATTTTTAGTTTATGTACATTAAGTACTAATATTGATCCATAAGCACTTATTCCTGACATTTTGATATTTATTTTCTGTTTGGTTTATGGTCTTCTCTTTCTACTGTCCTTTCTCTCTGCCTTCCTTTTAGTGAAGGTGATTTTTCTCAGGTGATGATAATTTTTAATTTCTTGCTTTTTATTTTTTGTATGTCTGGTTTTTTTGTTTTTTTGTTTTTTGTTTTTTGTTTTTTTTTTGAGATGGAGTCTCCCTGTGTCACCCAGGCTGGAGTGCAGTGACATGATCTCTGTTCACTGCACCCTCTGTTTCCCATGTTCAAGTGATTCTCCTGCCGCCTCCTCTGAAGTAGTTGGGTCTACAGGCATGCACCCCCATGTTGGCTATATTTTTTTTTTTTATTTTGTAGTAGAGAAGGGATTTCACCATGTTGGCCAGGCTGGTCTTGAACTCCTGACATCAAAGTGATCCACCCGTCTCAACCTTCCAAAGTGCTGGGATTACAAATTTGGGCCACCATGCTGGTCTGTTGTATGTTTTTGATTTGAGGTTATTACAAGGCTTGCAAATACTATCTTATAACTTATTATTTTAAACTGATAACACTGATTGCATAAACAAGTAAACAAATGAACAAGCAAAGAGAAAATGAATAAAAACATTACACTTTAACTTCATCCCCTGCTTTTTAACTTTTTTTGTTTCTATTTATATTTTATTATACTGTCTATTATACTATACTACACTATACTATACCATTATACTACATGTATATATTATGTATTTATTGTACTATTTCTTGAAAACTTGTTGTTGTTATTACTTTTGGTGAGTTTATCTTTTAGTCTTTCTACTGAAGATGTGAGTAGTTTGTGCACCACATTTACAGTGTTATAATAATCTGCATTTTTCTTATTTTTTGTTTTTTCTTTCTTTTTTAGCAAAGATTTCATTTATTCCTGACCTAATAATCTGCATTTTTCTATGTACTTACTATTACTAGTGAGTTTTGTTCCTTAAGATGATTTCTTCTTACTCATTAACGTCCTTTTGTTTTAGATTAAGAACTCTCTTTAGCATTTTTTATGGGATAGGTCTCATATTGATGAAATACCTTACCTTTTGTTTGTCTGGGAAAGTATTTCTCCATGTTTGAAGGATATTCTCACTGGATATACTATTCTAGGATAAAAGTTTTTTTTTTTTTTTTTTTCCCTTCAGCACTTTAAATAATTCATGCTACTCTCTCCTGGGTTGTAAGGTTTCCACTAAAAAGTCTGCTGCTAGACATATTGGAGATCCTTTGTATGTTATTTGTTTCTTTTCTCTTGTTGATTTTAGGACTCTATTGTTTTTTATTGTACTTTGGGCTCTGGGGTACATGTGCACATCCTGCATCCTGCAGGATTGTTGCATAAGTACATACATGCCACATCTCCCCAACCTTGCTGTCGTCTACATCAGGCATTTCTCCCGGTGTTATCCCTCCCCATCTGCCCTGCCCCCCACTGTCCCTCCACTCCCCTCCACCTCCCCACCTCATCCAGTGAGCGTTGTTCCCTTCCCTGTGCCCAAGTGTTCTAATTGTTCATCACTCCCTCTGAATGAAAACATGCAGTGTTTGGTTTTCTGTGCTTGTGTCAGTTTGCCGAGAATGATTGTTTCAGATTCATCCATGTCTCTACAAAGGACATGAACTTGTTATTTTTTATGGCTGCATACAATTCCATGGTGTATATGTGCCACATTTTCTTTGTCCAGTCTATCATTGATGGGCATTTGGGTTGATTCCAGGTCTTTGTTATCATAAACAGTGCCACAATGAACATATGTGTGCATGTGTCTTTAAAATAGAATGATTTATAATACTTTAGGTATATACCCAGTAATGGGATTGCTGGGTCAAATGGAATTTCTATTTCTAGAACCTTGAGGAATTGCCACACTGTCTTCCATAATGGTTGAACTAATTTACACTCCCACCAACAGTGTAAAAGTGTTCCTTTGCTCCACATCCTCTCTACCATCTGTTGTTCCCATATTTTTTAATGATCAGCATTCTAACTGGTGTGAGATAGTATCTCAATATGGTTTTGATTTGCATTTCTCTAATGACCAATGATGATGAGCATTTTTCATGTTTGTTGGCTGCATAAATGTCTTCTTTTCAAAAGTGTCTGTTCATATCCTTCACCCACTTTTGAAAGGGTTTGTTTGTTTTTTTTCTTGTAAATCTGCTTTAATTCTTTGTAGAGTCTGGATATTAGCCCTTTGTTAGATGGGTAGATTGCAAAAATTTTTTCCCATTCTGTTGGTTGCTGGTTCACTCTAATGATTGTTTCTTTTGCTGTGCAGAAGCTCTTAAGTTTAATTAGATCCCATTTATCTATTTTGGCTTTTGTTGCCATCGCTTTTGGTGTTTTAGTCATGAAGTCCTTGTCTATGCCTATGTCCTGAATGGTTTTGCCTAGGTTTTCTTCTAGGGTTTTTATGGTGTTAGTTCTTATGTTTAAATCTTTAATCCATCTGGAGTTAATTTTTGTATAAGATGTAAGGAAGGGGTCCAATTTCAGCTTTTTACATATGGCTAGCCAGTTTTCCCAACACCATTTATTAAACAGGGAGTTCTTTCCCCATTGCTTGTTTTTGTCCAGTTTGTCAAAGATCAGATGCTTGTAGATGTGTGGTGTTGCTTCTGAGGCCTCTGTTCTGTTCCATTGGTCTATATCTCTGTTTTAATACTATTACCATGCTGTTTTGATTACTGTAGCCTTGTAGTATAGTTTGAAGTCAGGTAGTGTGATGCGTCCAGCTTTGTTCTTTTTGCTTAGGATTGTCTTGGCTATGCGGGTTCTCTTTTGATTCCATATGAAGTTTAAAGTGGTTTTTTCCAGATCTATGAAGAAGGTCAATGGTAGCTTGATGGGGATAGCGTTGAATCTGCAAATTACTTTGGGCAGTATGGCCATTTTCACGATATTGATTCTTCCTAACCATGAACATGGAATGTTTCTCCATCTGTTTGTGTCCTCTCTTATTTCCTGGAGCAGTGGTTTGTAGTTCTTCTTGAAGAGATCTTTTACATCCTCTGTTAGTTGTATTCATAGGTAATTTATTCTCTTTGTAGCAATTGTAAATGGGAGTTCGCTCATGATTTGGCTCTCTGTTTGTCTGTTGTTGGTATAGGAATGCTTGTGATTTCTGCACATTGATTTTGTATCCTGAGACCTCACTGTAGTTGCTTATTAGCTTCAGGAGATTTTGGGCTGAGACGATGGGGTCTTCTAAATATACAATCATGCCATCTACAAATAGGGACAATGTGACTTCTTCTTTTCCTAATTGAATACAGTTATTTCTTTTTCTTGCCTAATTGCTCTGGCTAGAACTTCCAATACTATGTTGAATAGGAGTGGTGAGAGAGGGCATCCTTGTCTAGTGCCAGTTTCTAAAGGGAATGCTTCTAGTTTTTGCCCATTCAGTAAGATATTGGCTGTGGGTTTGTCATAAATAGCTTTTATTATTTTGAGATATGTTCCATTGATACCTAGTTATTGAACGTTTTTAGCATAAAGGGCTGTTGAATTTTGTCGAAGGCCTTCTCTTCATCTATTGAGATAATCATGTGGTTTTTGTCTTTGGTTCTGTTTATGTGGTGGATTACATTTATAGATTTGCATATATGGAACCAGCATTGCATCCCCAGGATGAAGCCTAATTGATCATGGTGGATTTGATGTGCTGTTGGATTCGTTTTGCCAGTATTTTATGGAAGATTTTTGCATCAATGTTCGTTATGGATATTAGCCTATAGTTTGCTTTTTAGTTGTGTCTCTGCCAGGTTTTGGTATCAGGATGATGTTGGTCTCATAGAAAGAGTTAGGGAGGATTCCCTCTTTTTGTATGGTTTGGAATAGTTTCAACAGGAATGTAACAGCTCCTCTTTGTATGTCTGGTTGAATTCGGCTGTGAACCCTCTGGACCTGGACTTTTTTTGTTGGTAGGCTATTAATTGCTGCCTCAACTTCAGACCTTGTTATTGCTCTATTCATGGTTTCAACTTCTTCCTGGCTTAGTCTTGAGAGTGTGCAAGTGTCCAGGAATTTATCCTTTTCTTCCAGATTTACTGGTTTATGTGCATAGAGCTGTTTGTAGTAATCTCTGATGATAGTTTGTATTTCTGAGGAATCTGTGGTGATCTCCCCTTTTTTGTTTTTTGTTGTATCTATTCGAGTGTTCTTACTTTTCTTTTTTATTAGTCTAGCTAGTGGTCTGTCTATTTTGTTGATCTTTTCAAAAAACCAGCTCCTGGATTTATTGTTTTTTTGAAGGGTTTTTTGTGTCTCTATCTCCTTCAGTTCTGCTCTGATCTTAGTTATTTCTTGTCTTCTGTTTGCTTTTGAGTTTTTTTGATCTTGCTCCTCTAGCTCTTTCAATTTTGACGATAGAGTGTCAATTTTAGATCTTTCCTTGTTTCTTGTGTGGGCATTTATTGCTATAAATTTCCCTCTAGACACTGCTTTAAATGTGTCCTACAGATTCTGGTACATTGTGTCTTCATCCTCATTGGTTTCAAAGAATACCTTTATTACTGCCTTCATTTCATTATTTATCCAGTAGTCATTCAGCAGCACGTTGTTCAGTTTCCATGTAGTTGTGTGGTTTTGAGTGAGTTTCTTAATCCTGAGTTCTAATTTGATTGCACTGTGGTCTGAGAGACTATTTGTTATGATTTCTGTTCTTTTGCATTTGCTGAGGAGTGATTTGCTTCCAATTATGTGGTCAATTTTAGAGTAAGTGTGATGTGGTGCTGAGAAGAATGTGTATTCTGTGGATTTGGGATGGAGTGTTCTGTAAATGTCTATTAGGTCCACTTGGTCCAGATCTGTGTTCAAGTCCTGGATATCCCTGTTGACTTTCTGTCTTGTTGATCTGTCCAATATTGTCAGTGGAGTGTTAAAATCTCCCACTATTATTGTATGGGAGTACAAGTCTCTTTGTAGGTTGTTAAGAACTTGCATTATGTATCTGGGTGCTCCTGCACTGGGTACATATATATTTAGGATAGTTAGCTCTTCTTGTTGCATTGATCCTTTTACCATTATGTAGTGCCCTTCTTTGTCTCTTTTGATCCTTGTTAGTTTAAAGTCCGTTTTATCAGAGTCTAGGATTGCTACCCCTGCCTTTTTTTGCTCTCCATTTGCTTGGTAAATCTTCTTCCATCCCTTTATTTTGAGTCTGTGTGAGTCTTTGCATGTGAGATGGGTCTCCTGAATACAGCACACCAATGGGTCTTGACTTTTTATCCAGTTTGCCAGTCTTTTGATTGTGGCATTTAGGCCATTTACATTCAATGTTAATATTGTTATATTTGAATTTGATCCTACCATTTTGTTACTGGCTGGTTGCTTTGTCCGTTAGTTGATGAGGTTTCTTCATTGTGTCATTATTCCTTACCATTTGGTACATTTTTGCAGTGACTGGTACTGGTTGTTCCTTTCCACGTTTAGTACTTCCTTCAGGAGCTCTTGTAAGGCAGGTCTTGTGGCAGTGAAATCTCTCAGCAATTGCTTTTCCATAAAGGATTTTCTTTCTCCTTCACTTATGAAGCTTAGTTTGGCTGGATATGAAATTCTATATTGAAAGTTCTTTAAGGATGTTGAATATTGTCCACCACTACCTCCTAGCTTGCAGGGTTTCTGCTGACAGATCTGCTGGTCTTTTCTTTGTGAGTGACTCATCCTTTCTCTCTGACTGCCCTTAGGATTTTTTCCTTCATTTCAGCCCTGGTGAATCTGATGATTATGTGCCTTGGGGTTGCTCTTCTTGAGGAGTATCTTTGTGGTGTTCTCTGAATTTCCTGTATTTGAATGCTGGCCTGCCCTGTTAGATTGGGGAAGTTCTCTTGGATAATATTCTTGAAGAGTGTTTTCCAGCTTGGATTCATTTCCCTGTCACATTCAGTTACATTGATCAAGTGTAGATTAGGTCTTTTTACCTAATCCCATAGTTATTGGAGGCTTCGTTCCTTTCTTCACTCTTTTCTCTCTAATCTTGCCTTCTTATTTTATTTCATTGATTTCATCTTCAATCTCTGATATCCTTTCTTCTGCTTGATCAATTTGGCTGTTGAAACTTGTGTATGCCTCGTGAAGTTCTCATGCTGTGTTTTGCAGCTCCATCAAGTCATTTATGTTCTTCTCTATGCTGGTTATTCTAGTTAGAATTTTGTCTAACCTTTTTTCAAGATTCTTAGTTTCTTTGCATTGGATTAGAACATGGTCTTTTAACTCAGAGAAGTTTGTTATTACCCACCTTCTGAAGCCTGCTTCTGTCAATTTGTCAAAGTCATTCTCTGTCTTGTTTTGTTCCCTTGATGGTAAGGAGCTGTGATCCCTAGGAGGAGAAGAGGTGTTCTGGTCTTTGATGGATTCATCCTTTTTGCTCTGTTTTTCCCCGCCCCCATCTTCATGGATTTATCTCCCTTTGATCTTTGAAGTTGGTGATTTTAGACGGAATCTCTTGAGTGTATGTGCTTTTTGTTGAGGTTGGAGCTATATCTTTTATGACCTGTAGAGGCGCTGCTGGGCTGCCTCAGATTCAGTCAGGATGCTGGGTAGGTGGTCTTCTCCTGGAGTTTCTTTAGGCAGGTGAGATTAGACCCGCCTTCCCAATGGCGTCTCTCCTTCCCTGAACTCTATCTTCCTGGTTGGGGTCAAACTGGTGTTTTCACTGGGAAACTCTCTAGCCTTCAGGCTTCAGTTTAAATTTTGTCGGGGGTGGGGCCTGCCAGGCCTTATGGCCTGTTTCCCTGCTTTCAACTCTGCCTCTTTCTGTGGGACAGGTAGTTTTGTCCCACTGGCATTAGTCCACACTTCCGCCCAGGTCCATGCCAACTTGTGGCACTAGGCAGAAGCTGTCACTCAGATTTGCATCAACAATGCATGGCACCCCTCAGTCCAGTGGGGTTCTTGTGGACCATGGGTTGCAGGAGGGATGGGGGACCCACAGGATCCAAACTGGAGGACCAAGGGGGTGAAGTCCCCAACCCTCCATGCTGGCTACACTTTCCAGGTGGGGATGTGCCCCACCCTGTCTCATTTCGCCCTCCCTGGGCTGCACTCGCCTTGTTTCTTACTCACCTTCCCTGGGCTATTTTCAGAATCCTATCAGTCCCACCACAACTAACCTGGCACCTCACTTGGAATCTGAAGTCTTCTAGCCCTCTGCATCTCATTCGCTGGGAGCTGCATTCTGGTGTTGCCTCCTCTCAGCTGTCTTGGCGCCCCGCTTAGGACTCTGTTTTTAACCTTCATCCTTGATCTGTGGGAGTTTGCTTATTAAATGTCTTGAGGTAGTCTTCTTTGTGTTATATCTGCCTGGTGTTCTATAACCTTTTTGTATTTCAATATTGATACATTTCTCTAGGTTTGGGAATTTCTCTGTTATTATCCTGTTTTGGTTTGTTTGCTTATTGAGACAGGGTCTGGCTGTTGCCCAGGCTGGAAAGCAGTGATGTTATCTCAGTTCACTGCAACCTTCATCTTTTGGAATCAAACCATCCTCCCACCTAAGCCTCCTGAGTATCTGGGACTACTCAGCTGGGACAGGTGTGCACCACTACACTTTGCTAATTTTTTTGTTTTTGTTTTTGATAGAGATGGGGTCTTGCCCTGTTGTCCAAGCTGGTCTTGAACTTCTGGACTTGGCTTCCCAATGTGCTAGGATTACAAGCATGAGCCACCAAGCAAAGCTGTTATTACATTTTAAATGAACTTTGTATCCCTATCTCTCCTTCCACTTTCTCTTTAAGGACAATATTTCATAGATTTGCCCTTTTAAGACTATTTTCTGGGTCTCATAGGCATGCTTCTTTTTTATTCTTTTGTCTCCTTTGACTCTATATTTTTCCTTCCTTTCTCTCTCTCTTTCTTTCTTCTTTCTGTCTTTCTTTCTTTCTTTTTCTTTCTTTCTTCCTTTATTCCTTTCTTTCTTCTTTCTTCTCTCTCTCTCTCTCTTTGAGGGAATCCCACTCTGTAATCCAAGTTGGAGTGCAGTGCCATGATCTCAGTTCACTGCAACCTGTGTGTTTCCAGGTTCAAGTGATACTCCTGCCTCAGCTTCCTGAGTAGCTGGGATTATAGACACCTGCCACCATCCCTGGCTAATTTTTGGATTTTTAGTAGAGACGGGTTTTGCCATATTGGCCAGGCTGGTCTTAAACTCCTGATATCAAGTGATCTGCCCGGCTTGGCCTTCCAAAGAGCTGGGATTACAGGCATGAGCCATTGCACCCAGCTGACTCTATATTTTCAATTAGCCTGTCTTAAAGCTCACTAATTCTTTCTTCTCCTTGATCAATTTTGCTGTTAAGAGACTGATGCTCTTAAGCATGTCAGTTGCATTTTTCAGCATGTTAGTTGTATTTTTCAACTCCAAAATTTCCATTTGATTCTTTTAAATTATTTTAATCTTTTTGTTAAATTTATCTGATAGGATTCTGAATTTCTTCTCTGTGTTATCTTGAATTTTGTTGCATTTCCTCAAACAGCTATCTTGAATACTCTTTCTGAAAGGTCACATATCTCTCTCTCTCCAGAATTTGTCACTGGTGCCTTATTTAATTTGTTTGGTGAAGTCATAATTTTGGTCATGTTTTCCTGGATGGTGTTGATGCCTGTGAATGTTTGTTGTATCTGGGCACTCAAGAGCTGAGTATTCATTGTAGTCTTTTCAGTCTGTGCTTATTTGTATCTGTGCTTCATGGGGAGGATTTGAAAGCATTTGAAGGGATTTGGGTGCTATGATCTCAGTTTTTGGTCAATGCAGCTGTATCTGCATTAGGTAGCAGTAATGGTCAGCCAAATAATGCTGTGGCTCTTGCAGACTCATAGATGTGCCAACTTGGTGGTATTGGATAAGAGCCAGAAGAATTATCTGTATTACCGGGCAGAGATACTTGTTCTTTTTCCTTACTTTCTTCCAAACAAACAGAGTCTCTCTGTGATGAACTTCCTGGGTTTGGGACAGGGGTCACACAAGCACCCCTGTGGCCACCACCACTGCGACTGCACTAGGTTAGACCTAAAGCTAGCACAGCCCTGAGTCTTGCCCAAGGCCTGCAGCAACCACTGCTTGCCTATTGCCTATGTTTTCTGAACGCCCTAGGCCTCTACAATAAGCAGGAGGTGAAGCCAGCCAGGCTGTGTCCTTCCCTTCAGGGTAATAAGATCCCCATCGTCCAGTCCTGGGCATGTCTAGAGATGCTGTCCAGGAGCCAGGGTCTGAAGTCAGAAACCTTAGGAATCTACCTGGTGCTGTATTCTACTGTGGCTGAGCTGGCACCCAAGCCACAAGACAAATTCCTTCCTGCTGTTTTCTCTCCTTTCTACAAACAGGAGTTTTTCCCCGTGGCACCTCTGCCCCATGGCACATAATGCCTTGCTACCACAAATGTTCATTCAAGGCCCAAGGTCTCCTTAGTCAGCTTGTGGTGAATGCTACCAGGCCTGGGACTCTCTCTTTAGGAGTGGGCTCCCCTCTGGCCCTGAGCAGGTCCATAAATGCCATTAAAGAACAAAGCCTGGGAACTGGGGACCTAAAGAGCCTGCTTGGTGCTTGACCCCACTGGTATCAAAGCTATAAGACAGTCCCTTTTACTCTTCTCTCTCCTTTTCTCAAGCAGAAGGAGTCTCTTCCCACATCCCACCACAGCTGGGAATTTGCTGGGTCACACTTGAAGCTAGCAAGTCTCTCAGTTTTACCCAAGGCCCGTGGGAAGTACTGTCTGGGTACCCCTGCTGATTATTCAGGCCCAAAGTCTCTTTAGTTAGCAGATGATGAATCCTAGGACTAGGTCCTTACCTTCAAGGTATCAGGTTCTCTTCTGGCCCAGGGTGTGTCTAGAGATGTCATCCAAGAGCTAGGACCTGGAATAGGGGACTCAATACCTGCCTGGTGCCCTCTCCTACTGTGACTGAGCTGGTATCCAAGTTGCAAGAGAAAGTCCTCTTTGCTCTTTGCTCCCTTTTCCTCAATCAGAAGGAAGGAGTCTTTCCTAGAGCTGTTTGTACTGCTTGTGGTTGAGGCAGGGGTGGCACAAGCACTCCTTTGGCTTCCCTGGTTGGTGGTTCACTAGGTCATGTGCCCCCCAAATCCACTGGCTCTGAGTCCAGCACAGCACCAGGCAGGGGTGGCACAAGCACTCCCTTGGCTTCACTGGCTGGTGGTTCACTAGGTCATGTGTCCCCCCAAGTCCACTGGCTCTGAGTCCAGCACAGCCCAGGAATAATGTCCTTGTGGCCTAGACTGCCTTTCAAGTTTATTTAGGATCCTAGAGAATGTTAGTCTGTGGTGGTAAAGCTTGCCAGAACTCAGAGTCTGACTGCTGGGATGGGTAATTCCCTTCTGGCTGGTTCTGATCTAAATGCTCCCTCCATGGGCATCAGCTGAGTTCTGCCTGGTGTTGCTTTCTGCTATGACAGGGCAGCACTGAGTTTCAATGCTAAGTCCCACAATCACTGTGCTGTCTCTCCCCCAAGTGTACAGATTCTTACTCCATGCCATGTGGCCTATGCCAGGGGATGATAGGGGTGGCATCGAAATTCAAGACGGTCTTTTCCACCATCTTCAGTGACTCTTTCAGTGATAAGAAGTTGAAATTAGGTACTGTGATTGCTTACCTGATTTTTGGTTCTTATGAATGTGCTTTTTTGTGTGTAGATAGTTGTTCAATTTGGTGTTCTGGTGGAGAAGATGAAGAGTGGAGGCTTCCTTTTTTTTTTTTTTTTTTTTAGAGAGATGGGGTCTTGCTATGTTGCCTAGGCTTGTCTTGAACTCTTAGGCTCGAGTGCTTCTCCTGCCCTGGACTCCTAAAATGCTGGGATTATAGGCATAAGCCATCACACCTGGCCACTGGAGTCTTCTATTCAGCCATTTTGATCCATCTCCTGAATCTATATTGATCTTAAGTCAACCAAAATCAATAATTGAAACATAAATGTGCTGCATATTAAAATGATTTTGTAAGAGTTTGTTAAAGGCTTTAAAGTAAGTATGTTAATGATGTCCAAAATGATCAAAGAGGACATAACAAAAAGGATTAGAAATTATGAAAACATACCTGGAAGAAATTTAACAAGAATAGTTGGTATTAACTTTATTTTCTAATTGTTTGCTGCTAATATATACAAATCCTTTAGTTTTCAAATATTAACCTTGTGTCCTGTGATCTTGCTAAATTTACTTTTTCATTATCATGATTGGTAGATTTCTTAGACTTTTAAAACATAGGCTGATCATGGCAGCTCATACCTGTAATCCCAGCACTTTGAGGGGCCGAGGTGGGTGGATTGCTTTACCTGAGGAGTTCAAGACCAGTCTGGGGAACATGGTGATACTCCATATCTACAAAAAATATATACATTAGCTGAGCATGGTGTCATGCACCTGTAGTCCCAGCCATTTGGGGGGCTTAAGCAGAAGGATCCCTTGAGCCCAGGAGGTTGATGCTGCAGTGAGTTATGTTTGTACCATTGCAATCCAGGCTGGGTGACAAAGTGAAATCCTGTCTCAAAAATAAGAAAGAAAAAAAAAATACTCCTTACATATTCAAAAATAAGTAGTTTTACTTAAAATTTTTTTCTTTTATTTTCTATTCTTGTCATACCGTAATGGCTAAGACCTTCAGTACTATGTTGAATAGAATTGTTGAGCCAGAGCATCATTGCCTTTTTCCTGATCTTTGTTCAGTATTTTACTATTAAGAATAATTATAACTCACTCTGCCATAGATACCTTTTTTAAGATTGATGAGATTTCCTTCTACTTTTGGTTTGTTCTTTTTCTTTCTTTTACTGAGAACTTTAAGAATGGGTATTTTTGTTTTGTTAAGATATTTTTTAGCGTGGGCATGTTGGCTCACATGTGTAATCCCAACACTTTGGGAGGCCAAGGTGGGAGAATTGCTTAAGGACAGGAATTCAAAAGTAGCCTGGGAAACATAGAGAGACACTGTCTCTCGGAAAAAAAAAAAAAAAAAAAAGACAGGCATGATGATTACCCAGGAGGCTGAGGTAGGAGGATCACTTGAACCCAGGAGGTTGAGGCTTCAGTGAACCATGATTGTGTCATTGCACAACCACCTGGGTGACAGAGTGAGACCCTGTCTGAAAAGAAAATAAAAAGTTTCTTAAAATTGTGATTTCTTTTGAATTTTGTCCATTTTTTTTGCTTTATTAAAATTGCGTATTTTTCTCCTTTGTTCTGCTAATATGGCAAATATCATTGGTTTTTGAATGTTAAACTAATCTTGAATTCTTACTTTGTCATTATTATGCTTTTAAAAAACATTATATTGTTGGATTTGATTTGGCAATATTTTGTTAAGGATTTTTGTATCTGTTTCTATGAGGGATATTTAAACTGCAGAGTACTAAAGATAAATAGAAAGTTTTGAAAGAAACCAGAGGAAAAAAAATCCATCTTATCTACAGAGGAATAAGGTTAAGAATTATATTAAATTCTCTTCACAAACAAGAAGACAGTTGAGTGAAATATTTTAAATGTTGAAAGAAGAAAAAACCCCTACCAACTTAGAATTCTGTATCCAGCAAAATTATTCTTCAAAGTGAAGGCAAGATAATGACTTTCTCAGATAAACAAAAAGTGAGGGAATTTGTTGCTAGTCTATCTGCCTTGCAAGAAATTTCAAAAGTTCTTTGGAGAGAAGGAAAAGAGTATAAGTCAGAAACTCATATCTACATAGAGAAAGAAAGAATCTCACAGAAAGAATGAATGGAGATAAAAAATAAGACCTTTTATTTTTCTTATTCTTGGATAATTTAATAGATAACTATTCATTTAACATAATAGCAACAATGTATTTGGGGAATATAGCTTATGGATAAGTAAAATGAATGACAGCACTGTTACAGGGGACAGATGAGAGAAATTGGGAATAGTCTGTTATAAGATATCTGAATTTGAAGTGGCATGGAAAGAGAGGAGAATGTATAATCAGATAACATGCTCAATTAGGACTAGAGCCTGTAATCCCTAGAGTCTCCCAGCCTCCTGGGAGGCCAAGGTGGGAATATCATTCGTAGCTAGGAGTTCAAGATCAGCCTGAGCAACATAATAAAATCTCCATCTTTACATAAAAAAAATTGGCTGCATTTAGTGACTTTTGCCTGTAGTCCTAACTACATTGGAGGCTGAGATGGGAGGATTGCTTAAGTCTAGGAGTTTGAGGCTGTGGTGAGCTATGCCCACACCACCATACTTCAGCCTGGGTGACAGAGTAGGACCTTGTTTCAAAAAAGAAAAAAAAAGACCCGAGAAGGCAGAAAAGAGGTGAACTTTTTTTTAAAAAAAGAAAAAACAAGTGCAGCACATAGCAAATGATTATAATATGGTAGATATTAATCCAAATTCATCAATAATCACTTTAAATGTGACTGGTGTAAGTACATCAAGAGACTGACAGAGTGGGCAGGAAAATGATTCTATTATATTTTGTTTACAAGAAACCCAATTTAAATATTAAGACACAGAAAAATTAAAAGTAAGGAGATAAAGATATGCCATACTAACACAAATCAAAAGAAACCTGTGATAGCACACTTTATCTTTAGACAAAGCAGTCTTCAGAACAAGAAAAACTATCAGGAATAAAGAGCATGACATGATAATTGTGTCATTCTGTAAGAAGACAACAACTATCCTTAATATGTATATGACTAGTAACAAAACATCAAATTGCATTAGGTAAAAACTGATAAAACTAAAAGGGGAAACAAACAAATCCGCTATTATTGTTGGAATCTTTAACATACATTTATCAGTAAAAGACAGGTTCAGTAGTTAGAAAATTAGCAAGGATATAGTTGAACTGAACAGGACTCTCAACTAACTGGATCTAATTGACATTGTCTTAGTCTTTTTGGGCTGGTGTAACAAAAATACCAAAAACAGGGTAACTTTTAAACAACAAACATTTATTTCTCACAATTCTAGGGACAGAGAAGTCCAGGATCAAGGCACTAGATTATTTGGTGTCTGTTGAGGGCCCATTCCTCATACATGGCACCTTGTTTATGTGTCATCATGGTGGAAGGGCAAGGCAGCTGTCTGGGATCTCTTTTATAAGGGTACTAATCCCATCCATAAGACCTCTGCCTTTATAAACTTCATCTCCTAAAGAGCCACACCTCTAGTACCATCAACTTGTAGGTTGGTATTTAAACATGTGAATTTTGGGGAAACACAACATTGAGATCAAAGCAGACATTTAGAGAATACTTCATTCAATACTAGCAGAGTACACATTCTTCTCAAGCTCACATAGAGCATTCACCTAGATAGACCACATTCTGGGCCATCAAAACCAACAAATTTAGAATAGAAACCTTACAAAACGTGCTCTCAGACCACAATGAAATTAAGCTAGAAATAAATAACAGAAAGATAGTGGAAAAGTTCCAAAATATTTGGAGATGAAACAACACACTTACAAATAACACATGGGTTAAAGAATCAGTCTCAAGAGAAATTAAAAATATTTTGAGGTAAATTAAAATAAAAATGCAGCTTATCAAAATTTATGGAATCCAGTAAAAACCATTTATAGCATTAAATGCATATATTAAAAAGAAGAAAGATTTAAAATAAATGATCTAAATTTTCACCTTAGGTAACTGAGAAAGAAGAACAATATAAACCTAAAACAAATAGAAGAAAAGAAATAATAAAAGAGCAGAAGTCAATGGCATTGAAAATAGGAAAACAATAGAGAAAATCAACAAAATCAAAGGTGGCTCTTTGAAAAGATTAATAAAATTGATAAACCTCCAGATAGTCTAACCAAGGAAAAAAGAGAGAAGACACACATTACTAATATAAAAAAATGAAAGCGAGACCAGCACTACTGATTCCATGAACATTAAAGGGAAAACAAAGGTAATTATAAACTCTCAATGCCCAAAATTTGATAACGTATGAAATAGACCAATTCCTTGAAAGATCTAATCTACTAAAACTCACACAGGAGCAATAGATAATCTGAATAGGCCCTCATCTATAAAAGAAATTGAGTTAGTAATAACTTTCTAAACACAAAGTACCAGGCCCAGGTTTCACTGGTAAATTCTACCAACCATCCAAAGAAGAAATCATACTGATTCTTTTTTTTTTTTAATTGCATTTTAGGTTTTGGGGTACATGTGAAGAACATACAAGATTGTTGCATAGGTGCATACGTGGCAGTGTGATTTGCTGCCTTCCTCCCCTTCACCTATATGTGGCATTTCTCCCCATGCTATCTCTCCCCAACTCCCCACCCCCCGCTGTCCCTCCCCTATTTCCCCCCAACAGACCTCAGTGTGTAGTGCTTCCCTCCCTGTGTCCATGTGTTCTCATTGTTCAACACCCGCCTATGAGTGAGAACATGCGGTGTTTGATTTTGTGTTCTTGTGTCAGTTTGCTGAGAATGATGGTTTCCAGGTTCATCCATGTCCCTACAAAGGATGTGAACTCATCTTTTTTGATGACTGCATAATATTCCATGGTGTATATGTGCCACATTTTCCCTGTCCAGTCTATCATCGATGGGCATTTGGGTTGGTTCCAGGTCTTTGCTATTGTAAACTGTGCTGCAATGAACATTCGTGTGCTTGTGTCCTTATAGTAGAATGATTTATAATCGTTTGGATATATACCCAGTAATGGGATTGTTGGGTCAAATGAGATTGCTGGGTCACATACTGATTCTTAATTATCTCTTCCAGAAAATAGAAGCAGAAGGAATACTTCCTAGCTCATTCTATGTGGCCAGCACTAAGATGTCACTTCTTCCCAACTTGATCTATAGGTTCGATGCAATCCCAGTCAAAAGCCTAGTGCTGTTTTGTGGCTATCAATAAACTGATTCTAAAGTTAATATGGAAGGGCAGAAACCCAGAATAGCCAATATATTATTGAAGGAGAATAAGTGAGTTGGAGACTGACTCTACCTGGCTTCATAAACTACGGTAACCAAGACAGTATGGTATTTGCAAAAGAAAAGACAAATAAATCAATGAAACAGGATAGAGAGCTGAGAAATAGAACTATCCAAATACAATCAACTGATCTTTGGCAAAAGGTGCAAAGGCAATTCATTAGAGAGACAGTCTTTTCGAAAAATGATGCTGGAAAAACTTGATATATATATGCAAAAAAATGAATTTAGATACTGACCTTACACTATCCACAAAAATTAACTGAAATTGGATCATAGCCTTAAATATAAAATGCCAAACTGTAAAACTTCTAGATGATATTATCAAAGAAAATCTAGGTGACAGCTCTGGCCACGATTTGTTTAGATACCACCAAAATGCACGATACATAAAAGAAAAAATTGTTAAGTTGAACTTTATTAAGATTAAAACTTTTCTGCAGATGACATTGTTGAAAGAAGGAGAAAACAAGCCAGAACAAGCCAGAAAGTAGGAGATAATATTTGTAAAATATATATTTGATAAAGATTTGTATCTGAAGCATATAAAGAACTTTTTTTTTAAAGAAAGTGAAAACAAGCATGTTAGCTAAAAGCGTAACTACTTATATAATCTTAATGAGTTTTCAATTTAAACATTTTTATAATTAGAAATAGGATTAATTTTAGGGCTTTCATATGTTTTACATTTTAAAGACCTCTTAAAAAATGACCTAAAGAGGCCGGGCGCGGTGGCTTAAGCCTGTAATCCCAGCACTTTGGGAGGCCGAGGCGGGTGGATCACGAGGTCAAGAGATCGAGACCATCCTGGTCAACATGGTGAAACCCCGTCTCTACTAATAGAAGAAAAAAAAAATTAGCTGGGCACGGTGGCGCGTGCCTGTAATCCCAGCTACTCAGGAGGCTGAGGCAGGAGAATTGCCTGAACCCAGGAGGCGGAGGTTGCGGTGAGCCGAGATCGCGCCATTGCACTCCAGCCTGGGTATCAAGAGCGAAACTCCGTCTCAAAAAAAAAAAAAAAAAAAAAAAAAATGACCTAAAGAAAATAAAAGTACAGTCAAACTCAGGAGAACATATTTTAATATGTATCGATCAGTATAGAATATATGCATTGATATATAAACCTTTAAGATAAATGACCACACCATTGGAAAATAGGCAAAAGATATGAACTGGAATTTCACCAAAGAGGAAATATATATGGCATATAATAAGAAGAGACACTCTGCCTCACTAGTAACCATGGAAATACCAAGTAGAACCACAATTAGATCTTTTATACCCACTAGATTGCCAAAAATTAACAACTTTGACCATATAAAGCATTGGAAAGGATGAGAAAAATGGGAAATCTTCTGTATTGCTGGTGAGAAAGTACACTGTACAGCCACATTGGAAAAATATTTGGCATTATCTTGAATACTTTTTGATATGCAAAGAGATTTTTATGAGATGTTCGTATGTATTTATATTAACAAAAACTGGAAACCACCCATCAGGGAAATAATGTAATATTGTACAGCAGAGAAAATGAATAAACTCCAATTATGTGCTACAACATAGATGACTCTTAGAAACATTATGCTGAATAAAAATGCATGTTGCAGAACCTTCATATAAGGAACTCTTATAATAGTAAGAAAACAAACAGCCTGATTAGAAAATGGACAAAAGATCTGAATAGACATCTCACTAAACAATATATGGCAAAAAAGCATATGAATAGATGCTTAACATTATATGTCACTAGGGAATACAAATTAATACTACAATGAGATACCACTATACACTTATTAGGATGGCTAAAAAACAAAAAATAAACAAAACACCTCAACAAACAGCAACACAAAAACCTGACAATGCCACATGCTGGTGAAGATGTATCACAACGGGAACTCTCTCATTCATTGTTCATTGGAATGCAAGATGGTACAGCCAGTTTGGAAAACAGTTTGGCTGTTTCTTACAAAACTAAACATACTCTTACCATATGATCTAGCAATTGCATTCCTGATTATGTACCCAAATGGGGTGAATATTTATGTTCATATAAACACCTGCACTATTTATAGCAGCTTTATTCATAATTGCCAAGACTTGGGAGAAATCAAGATATCCTTCAGCAGGTAAATAAACTGTGGTACATCCAGACAATAGAACATTATTGTGTTAAAAATAAATGAGCTATCAAGCCATGAAAATATATGGAAGAAACTTAAATGCACATTACTGAGTGAAATAAGCTGTTCTGAAAAGAGTTTATGATTCCAACTATATGGCATTTTGGAAAAAGCAAAACTATGGAGACAGTAAAATGATCAGTGGTTGCCAGAGGTTAGGAGGGATGGAGGAATGAACAGGCAAAGCTCAGAGGATTTTTAGGGCAGTAAAAGGATTCTGTATGATACTATAATGATGGATACATGATATCAAGCAGTGTGAAAATACATAGAAATGTAGAACATAGAGTAAATGCTAATGTAAACTATGGACTTCAGTTTATAATAATATGTCAGTATTGGTTCATCAGTTGTAACAAATGTACCACACTAATGCAAGATGTTAATAATAGGGGCAACTGTGAGCCAGGATAGTGGGATATGTGAGAACTTTCTTGTCTGACCAATTTTCTGTAAACCTAAAACTTTTATTTAAAAAAAAAATCCATTAATTTAAAAACAATGTAATAGATTATTTTTTCTTTCATAGTTATGTAACAATACAGAATAAATTTTTTATTTAAGAAGTGCCAGAAAACATATATAGTAAAAAATACATGTACTAACAAAAGCAATTTATGGTCATTGGCTTTAAAAGTGAAATTTTATGGAGAGAGAGATCCAAGATGGCTAATGATTAGCAGCTCGGGCACGTACCTCCCAGTGAAAGCGCAAAGAACGAGAGGACGCCACACTTTCAGACGAATATTAGTTGCTCACGGACCAGGAGATTCCCAGTGAAGGAGCTCCACGGGTCGCCAGGGCGACTCTTGTGGCCGACGTGGCAGTTTTGCTGGTGCCTTAGCACGCCAGTTCTTGGTGCAGAGTCCGGAGATTCCCGGGCAGAAAAGCACCATCAATCTTAACACCGCTGTTTTGGCTGGCTCAGTGGATTGCTCAGATTTCGGCGCAGGGAATCAACAAGTTGGACGTCACAGACCCAGTTAGAAAGTCGGTAATTATAAAGACGACAGACGGACAAATATATAATGAAGGGAAGAAACCAGCGTAAAAAGGTAGAGAATACTCAAAATCAGAATGCCTCTCCCTCTACAGGGGATTGCAATTCCTCATCAGTAACTTAACAAGGCTTAATAGATTACACGTGTGTTCCAATAACAGAAGCAGGTTTCACAAAAACAAAAAAAAAAAAAACAAAAAACAAAACTAGGCATGGTGGCTTTCAGCACTTTGGGATGTCAAGGCAGAAGTATTGCTTCAGCCCAGGAGTTTGAGACCAGCCTAAGCAACAAGTGAGACCTCATCACCAAAAAAAAAAAAAAAAAAAATTTGCCAGACATGGTGGTATATGCCTATAGTTTCAGCTATGTGGGAGGCTAACCTGGGAAGATTGCTTGAGCCTGAAAAGGTCAAGGGTACAGTGAGCAAAGATCACACCATTGCACTTCAGCCTGGGTGACAGAGTTGGAGCCTGTCTCTAAATAAAAAAAGAGAGATGACAATATGTAGCACTTTTGAGACATACAAACTCAAAAATCACTTATTATCTATAGACTCTAGAACTATTTAAAAAGTAATATACTCTAGCAAGAAGAAAGATGAAGTCAGAGTGAAGTTTAGAAAAGTGGTTAGAAAATGGTTACAACAAACATTGATAAAATATAGCGGTGAATTTAATAAATTTTGACTTAAAATCAGATTATTTTGTGTTAAAATCATATTTTATACATTTTAATTAAATATTTTGTATAATATTACATAAATATTATATTATTTTATGTTAAAATATAAAGCTCCAAAGCTCTATACATTCTTTTTGGCCTTTTGGCTAAGATCAAATGTAAAACTTTAGACAGCAATAATGAGTTGAAGAAGTTGCATTTCATTTTATTTTTTATTTCAATAGTTTTTGGGGAACATAGTTTTTTGTTACATGGATAGGTTACTTAGTGGTAATTTCTGAGATTTTGGTGCGCCCATCACCCGAGCAGTGTACACTGTACCCAATGTGTAGTGCTTTATCATCCCTCATCCTCCTACCCACTTCCCCTAGTCCCCAAAGTCCATTGTATAATTCTTAGGCTTTGCATCCTAATAGCTTATTTCTCACTTATGAGTGAAAACATACAATGTTTGGTTTTCCATTCCTGAGTTACTTCATTTAGAATAATGGTCTCCGACTCAATCCAGTTTTCTGTGAATGCCATTATTTCATTTCTTTTTTTTTGTCTGAGTAGTATTCTGTGGTGTATATATACCACATTGGCCAGTGGGCTTTTAGGCTGGTTCCATATTTTTATAATTGCATATTATGCTGCTATAAACATGTGCTTGCAAGTGTCTTTTTCATATAATGACTTCTTTTCCTCTTGGTAGATACCCAATAGTGGGATTGCTGGATGAAATGGTAGATCTATTTTTATTTCTTTGAGGAATCTCCATACTGTTTTCCATAGTAGTTGTACTAGTTTACATTCCCACCAGCAGTGTAAAAGTGTTCCCTTTTCACTGCACCCATGCCAACATATATTATTTTTTGATTTCTTTTTATTATGGTCATTCTTGCAGGAGTAAGGTGGTTGCTCATTATGGTTTAAATTTGCATTTTTCTTATAATTAGTGATATTGAGCATTTATATATGTTTGTTGGCCATTTGTATATCTTCTTTTGAGAATTTTCTATTCATGTCCTTAGCCCACTGTTTGATGTGGCTATTTGTTTCTTTCTTGTTGATTTGTTTGAGTTCTTTGAAAATTCTGGATATATGTCCTTTGTTGGATGCATAGTTTGTGAATATTTTCTCCTATTCTGTGGGTTGTCTATTTACTCTGCTGATTATTTCTTTTGCTGCAGTGAAGCTTTTTAGTTTAATTAGGTCCCATCTATTTAGTTTTGTTTTTGTTGCATTTGCTGTTGGGTTCTTGGTCATGAATTCTTTGCATAAGTCAATGTCTAAAAGAATTTTACCGAAGTTATCTTCTAGAATATTTATGGTTTCAGGTCTTAGATTTAAGTCTTTGATACATGTTGGGTTGATTTTTATATAAACTGAGTGATGAGGATCCAGTTTCATTCTTATACATGTGGCTTGCCAATTATTCCAGTACCATTTATTAAATAAGGTGTTCTTTGCTCACTTTGTTTTTGTTTGCTTTACCAAAGATCAGTTGGCTGTTAAGTATGTAACTTTATTTCTGGGTTCTTTATTCTGTTTCATTGGTCTACATGTTCATTTTTATAGCAGTACCATGCTGTTTTAGTAACTGTAGCCTTGTAGTATAGTTTGAAGTCAGTTGAAGTGATACCTCCATATTTGTTCTTTTTGCTTAGTATTGCTTTGGCTATGCAGAGATTTTTTTTTTGATTCCATATGAATTTTAGGATTGTTTTTCCCAGTTCTGTGAAGAATAATGATAGTACTTTGATGCTAATTGCATTGAATCTGTAGCTTGCTTTTGGCTGTATGGTCATGTTCACGATATTGATTCTATCCATCCATGAGCATGGAATGTGTTTCCATTTGTTTGTGTTATCAATAATTTTTTTCAGCAGTGTTTTGTAGTTTTCCTTGTAGAGATCTTTCACCTCCTTAGTTAGGTATATTCCTGATTTTTTTTTTTTTTTTTTTTTTTTTGCAGCTGTTTTAAAAGGCACTGAATTCTTAATTTGTTTCTCAGCTTGGTCATTGTTGGCATATAGCAGTGCTAATGATTTGTGTATATTAATTTTTTATTCTGAAACTTTACTAGATTCATTTATCAGATCTACAAGCTTTTTGGATGAGTCTTTAAGTTTTTCTAGGTATGTGATCATATCATCTATGAACAGTGACAGTTTGACTTTCTCTTTACCTATTTGGATGCTCTTTCTTTCTCTTGTCTGATTGCTCTGGCTAGGAATTCCAGTATTATGTTGAATAGAAGTGGTGAGCATGGACATCCTTGTCTTGTTTCAGTTCTCAAGGGGAATGCTTTCAAGTTTTTCCTGTTCAGTACAATGTTGGCTGTGGGTTTGTAATAGATGGCTTTTATAACTTTGAGGTAAGTCCTTTCTATGCCAGTTTTGCTGAGGGTTTTAATCATAAAGGGATTCTGGATTTTGTCAAATGCTTTTTCTGCTTTTGTTGAGATGATCATATGATTTTTGTTTTTAGTTTTGTGTATGTGATGTATCACATTTATTGACTTGCATTTGTCAAACCATCCCTACATTCTTGTTATGAAACCCAGTTGATCATGGTGTATTATCTTTTTGATATGCTGTTGGATTCAGTTAGCTATATTTTGTTGAGGATTTTTAGATCTATGTTCGATCAGGGATATTGGTCTGTAGCTTTCTTTTTCTGTTTTGTTCTTTCCTGGTTTTGGAGTTAGGGTAATACTGGCTTCATAGAACCATCTTTAGGGAGGATTCCCTCTTTCTCTATTTTTTTTTTGGAATAGTTTCAGTAAGGTTGATACTGATTTTTCTTTGAATATCTGAAAGAATTTATCTGTGAATCTATGGTCCTGGACTTTTGTTTTGTAGGCAATTTTAAAAATTACTGTTTCGATCTCACTATCTGTTATTGGTCTATTCAGTTTCTATTTCTTCATGATTTAATCTAGGAGGTTTGTATATTTCCTGGAATTTATCTATCTCTTCTAAATTTTCTATTTTGTGTGCATAAGGTGTTCATAGTAGCCTTGAATGATCTTTTGTATTTCTGTGATATTGGTTGCAATATCTCCATTTCATTTCTAATTGAGCTTATTTGAATCTTCTCCCTCCTTTTCTTGGTTAATCTTGCTAATGGTCTATCAGTTTTATTTATCATTTCAGAAAACCAGCTTTTTGCTTCATTTATGTTTTGTATTGTTGTTTTTCAATTTCATTTAGTTCTGCTCTAATCTTGGTTCTTTTCTTTTGGTTTGGGGTTTGGCTTGTTCTTGTTTCTGTAGTTCCTTGAGGTGTAGCCTTAGTCTACTTGTGCTCTTTCAGACTGTTTGATATAGGCATTTAATACTATGAACTTTTAGCACAGCTTTTATTGTATCCCACAGGCTTTTTAAATGTCATGTTACTATTATCATTCAGCTGAAAGAATTTTTAAATTTGTATCTTGATTGCATTGTTGGCCCCAAAATAATTCAAGAGAAGACTACGTAATTTCCATGTATTTGGATGGTTTTGAGAGTTTCTTTAGGAGTTATTTTCCAGTTTTATTCCACTATGATCTGAGAGGATACTTGGTATAATTTTGATTTTCTTAAATTTATTGAGACTTTTTTTGTGACCTGTCACATGGTCTATGTTGGAGAATGTTTCATGTGCTGAAGAAAAGAATGTGTATTCTGCAGTTGTTGGGTTAAATGTTCTGTAAATATCTGTTTAGTCCACTTGTTCTAGGGTGTAGTTTAAGTCCATTGTTTGTTGATTTTCTGTCTTGATGACCTATCTAGTGCTGTCAGTGGAGTATTGAAGTCCCCACTATTTTTGTGTTGCTGTCTATCTCATTTATTAGGTCTATTAGTAATTGTTTTATAAATTTGGAAGCTCCAGTGTTAGGTGCATGTGTATTTAGGCTTGTGACATTTTCCTGTTGGACTATTTCTTTTATAATTATATAATATCCCTCTTAGTCTTTTTATACCGTTGTTGCTTTAAAGCCTATTTTGACTGATATAAGAATAACTACACTTGCTCACTTTTGGCTTTCATTTGCATGCAATATCCTTTTCTACCCCTTTACCTTTACTTTATGTGACTCCTTATGTGTTGAGTGAGTCTTTTGAAGACAGCAGGTACTTGATTGGTGGATTTTTAACCATTCTGCCATTCCATATTTTTTAAGTGGAACATTTAGGCCATTTACATTCAACATAAGTATTGAGATGTGGTGTACTGTTCTATTCATCTTGTTAATTGTTGCCTTAAAACCTTTTTTTCTATTGTGTTATTGCTTTTTAGATGATATGAAATTTATGCTGTAAGGAGGTTTATTTTGGTATATTTTGAGGTTCTTTTTCTTCAATATTTAGAACTCCTTCTGGCCTTTCTTGTGGTGCTCACTTAGTATTGGCAAATTCTCTCAGCATTTGTTTGTTTGAAAAAGACTTTATCTTACCTTCATTCGTGAAACTTAGTTTTGCTGTATACAGAATGCTTGCTTGACAATTGTTTTGTCTCAGCAGGCTAAAGATGGGACTTCAATTCCTTCTGGCTTTGTAAGGCTTCTGCTGAGAAGTCTGCTGTTAATCTGATAGATTTTCCTTTATAGTCCACTTGATGCTTTTGGCACACAGCTCTAAAGATCCTTTTGATCATCTTGACAGCCTGATGAATATGTGCCTGGGTGATGATCTTTTTTCAGTGAATTTTCCAGGTGTTCTTTGAGCTGCTTGGATGTCTAGATTGCTAGCAGGGCCAAAGAAGTTTTCCTCAATTGGATGATTTGGATGATTCGATTTGGATGTCTAGATTGCTAGCAGGGCCAACAAAGTTTTCTCAATTATTCCCTCAAATAAGTTTTCCAAACTTATAGATTTATTTTCTTCCCTGGGAACACCAATTATTCTTAGGTTTGGTCATAACATAATCCCAAATTTTTTGGTGGCTCTGTTCTTTTTTCTTTGTCTCTATCTGATTGGGTTAATTCAAAAGCCTTGTCTTTGAGCTCTGAAGTTCTTTCTTCTACTTGTTCTAGTCTATTGTTGAAACTTTCCAGGCATTTTGTATTTCTCTACGTGTGTCTTTCATTTCCAGAAGCTGTGATTAGTTTTTCTTTTTGATACATGTTTCTCTGGAGAATTTTTCATCCACATCATGTATTTTTAAAAAATTAAGTTGGTTTTTACCTTTCTTTGATATCTTCTTGAGTAGCTTAATAATCAACCTTCTGAATTCTTTATCTGGCAATTCAGAGATTTCTTCTTGGTTTGGATTTATTGCTGGGGATATTTTGGGGATGTTATAGAGCCCTATTATGTCATATTACCAGAAGTACTTTTCTAGATCCTTCTCATTTGGGTAGACGATTTCAGGATGTTATAGGCAGTGGCATTAGGTATTATCTTCTTCTTGGAATCAGGGTTATTCTGTAATGAGTTGCTGTAGTGGCCTGAGTTGGCTGGCCTTTAGCCAGGAGGTTGCATTTTCAAGAGAGCACTAGCTGCCATAATGGTAGGGGGCTTGCCCTAACATGTCCTGGGTAAGTATTTTGGCTTCTCAGGTGGTGGGCTTCCAGGAGTTTCTGTTTTGTGTTTGGTTACCAGGGTGGGTAGGGAAATACCATCAGGTGGGGGCAGGATTAGGGGGGTCTATGCTCAGACTCTCCTTGAGTGGGGACTTCCATGGCCACTGTGGGGTCAGGGGTGGTTCTCAGGTCAATGGGTTTATATTCTAGATGGGATTATGGCTGCCTTTGCTGTGTCCAGGCAAGTGTGGGACAGTGGTAGCAAGTGGCCTCAGCCAGCTCCCATGTAGTTGGAAAGGCTAGTCTCACTCCATGGTACCATGCTGAAATCTTGCCTCACGCCACGAGCTCCCCTGCTGAGAAATGGCATGGCTTTCAGCCTTCACCTCTTCCAGTCTTCCTACTCTGTCTGCAGTAGCTCCTGCACTCTTGCATTCACTTGTATCCACAGCTGCTCCCACTTGTCCCTTGGACTCTGCTCAAGAAAATTTGTGCCCAGTTGAACCCACTACCAATTTCAGTTTGAAACTTTCTCACTACCAATTTCAGTAGGAAACTTCCTTTACCCTGTGGAACTCCCCTACCCCCCCAACACCATTTCCACTGGCTGGCTTCCCCAAGAGGTCCTGTAAGATCTAGTCAGGGATGGCTTTCCTGGGCTCAAGCTGGAGACTGGGAGTGCATACAAGGCACTTCCTGCTGCTACTTCTATTTTTATATTTTTCATGACTCCCTAAATCTGTTTCATTTCTAGGTAAGGTTAAGTTCTTCTCCTGTGATTTGAATTTTAAGAGTCCTCAGTGGGGATGTGGGTTCAGATGTAGGTTCCCCACCTTTCCCTTTGGGAACTCACAGTTTTTGCTTGTTTCATGGAACTTACAGCAGCATGTTGCTTCTTTCAAAGAGTTTGTGAATTTTTTTTGTTTTTTCTAGTACATTTCTTCTGTGGTACTTGGAGCAAAAGATCATGGTGTGAGTCTCCACACACTGTTTTGTCTGTCCATGTGGGAGCTGCATGTTAGCCCTGTCTTCTATGTGCCATCTTCCCTGCTTCTTGAGAATTTGTCTTTTATTGGGTAAAGCATGACAAGGGTCATGTTACTCAAGGAGGAGGCTATATATACTGAATTCCTTTAGATATTTTTAAATATTTAAGTCAGTATGTTAAAAACATTAAGGGAAACTATTAAATAAATGGACATACTGTCTATAGCATTCGAATTAGCAGAGAGGGAAGGGGGAGGGGCATAGAAATCATATCAGTCTCAAGAAGATAGGAAAGGAGGATGAAACTAAAGAGCTTCTGCACAGCAAAAGGAACAGTCAGCAGAATAAATAGACAATTCACAGAGTGAGTGAAAAGCCTCACAATCTCTACATCCAACGAAGGACTGATATCCAGAAATGCAAATAAACCACAATGCAATACTAACTTACTTATGCAAGAATGGCTATAATCAAAAATAAAAAAAAAAAAAAGATGTTGGTGTGGATGTAGTGAGAAGGAAACACTTATACACTGCTGGTGGGAATGTAAACTAGTACAACCACTATGGAAAACAGTGTGGAGATTCCTTAAAGAAGTAAAGATAGAACTACCATTTGATCCGGTAATCCCACTACTGGGTATCTACCCAGAGGAAAAGAAGTCATTATACGGAAAAGATACTTGCACATGCACACTTATAGCAGCATGATTTGCAATTGTAAAAATATGAAACCAGCCAAATGTCCATCAGCCAATGAGTATATAAAGAAATTGTGTAGGTCGTTTCAAGATGGCCGATTAGGAGGAAGTCGGGATCGCAGCTCCGAAAGAAGGCGCAGAGGGTGAGTGGACGCCGCATTTCCAGACAGATTTTTACTGACCACAGACCAGGGGATTAACAGGAGGAATAGCCGCACGGGTCACCAGCGCCGCTGGTTTGAGCGGAGCGGCGCGCTGCTCGGCCTACGCCCTGAGGTTGGGGGCGGCGGATCCACGTACAGAGCGAGAGAGACTGAATCACCTCTGAGCCAGCAAGGGGAGCTGAAGCAGGGATTCAAGCCAGGACACTCCCGGGCAAGGGCGCGCCACGAATCTCAGAACCGCTGCTTTGGCTGATGCAGCGGCTCACAGGGCAGCGGATTTTTACTGCCCACAGACCAGGAGATTCACAGGTGGCGAAGCTCCACGGGTTGCCAGCGCCGCTGGTTGGACTGGCGCAGTTGCTCTGCCTGCACCCGAGGCAGGGAGCAGTGGCCCCTTGTGCAGAGTGAGCGAGACCGGATCCCCTCTGGGCAAGCAAGGGGAGCTGAGGCAGGGACTCAACCCAAGAGTTTCCTGGGCAAAGAGGACGCCTCCGGAAACACGGCTGAACACGGGACGGTCCAGCTCTGTGGAGGAGGGGCGTCACCCACTGGGAAACACCCTGCAGTTCCCAGGACAATTTGCCCACAGCAGCTCAACGAAGCCTCTGCAGGCTGAGTGTGACTAGGCTGCCACCTTGTGGGCAGGGAAAACCACTGCAACAGCGGAAAATCATAACGCCCTAATTCCCTGGGGCAGACCACCTAGAGGGAAGAAAAGGGGGTTTATGAGTTCAGCTACTACAGACTTAAAATTACCAAAATCAGAAAGACAGCAACTACAAAGTCGACAGGTGGATAAATCCACAAAGATGGGAAGAAACCAGCACAAAAAGGATGAAAACACCCAAAACCAGAACACCTCTCCTCCTACAAGGGAGCACAACTCCTCACCAGCAAGGGAACAAGACTGGATGGAGAATGAGCGTGATGAAATGACAGAATCAGCTTTCAGAAAGTGGATAATAAGAAACTTCTGTGAGCTAAAAGAACATGTTCTAACCCAATGCAAAGAAACTAAGAACCTTGAAAAAAGACTTGACGAAATGTTAACGAGAATGGACAACTTAGAGAGGAATATGAGCGAATTGATGGAACTGAAAAACACAACAGGAGAACTTCGCGAAGCATGCACAAGTTTCAACAGCCGAATTGACCAAGCAGAAGAAAGGATATCAGAGGTCGAAGATCAACTCAATGAAATAAAACGAGAAGGCAAGATTAGAGAAAACAGGGTAAAAAGGAATGAACAGAGTCAACAAGAAATATGGGACTATGTGAAAAGACCTAATCTACGTTTGATAGGTGTACCTGAATGTGACGAAGAGAATGCATCCAAGCTGGAAAATACCCTTCAGGATATTATCCAGGAAAACTTCCCCAACCTAGCAAGGCAGGCCAATATTCAAGTCCAGGAAATACAGAGAACACCACAAAGATATTCCTCTAGAAGAGCAACCCCAAGGCACATAATCGTCAGATTCGCCAGGGTTGAAATGAAGGAGAAAATGCTAAGGGCAGCCAGAGAGAAAGGTCGGGTTACCCACAAAGGGAAGCCCATCAGACTTACAGCAGATCTCTCAGCAGAAACCCTACAGGCCAGAAGGGAGTGGGGGCCGATATTCAACATCCTTAAAGAAAAGAAATTTCAACCCAGAATTTCATATCCAGCCAAACTAAGCTTCATAAGTGAAGGAAAAATAAAATCCTTTGAGAACAAGCAAGCACTCAAAGATTTCGGCCGATATTCAACATCCTTAAAGAAAAGAACTTTCAACCCAGAATTTCATATCCAGCCAAACTAAGCTTCATAAGTGAAGGAAAAATAAAATCCTTTGAGAACAAGCAAGCACTCAAAGATTTCATCACCACCAGACCAGCTTTACAAGAGCTCCTGAAGGAGCCACTACACATAGAAAAAAACAACCAGTACCAGCCACTCCAAAAATGCACGAAATGGTAAAGAGCATCAACACAATGAAGAATCTGCATCAACCAATAGGAAAAACAGCCAGCTAGCATCAAAATGACAGGATCAAATTCACACATAACAATATTAACCCTAAATGTAAATGGACTAAATGCCCCAATCAAAAGACACAGATTGGCAAATTGGATAAAAAGCCAAAACCCATCAGTGTGCTGTATCCAGGAAACCCACCTCACAAGCAAGGATACACAAAGGCTCAAAATAAAGGGATGGAGGAAGATTTACCAAGCAAATGGAGAACAAAAAAAAGCAGGAGTTGCAATTCTCATCTCTGATAAAATAGACTTTAAAGCAACAAAGATCAAAAGAGACAAAGAAGGACATTACATAATGGTAAAAGGATCAATGCAACAAGAAGAGCTAACGATCCTAAATATATATGCACCTAATACAGGAGCACCTAGATACATAAGGCAAGTTCTTAAAGACTTACAAAGAGACCTAGACTCCCACACAATAATAGTGGGAGACTTCAACACCCCATTGTCAATATTAGACAGATCAACGAGACAGAAAATTAACAAGGATATCCAGGACTTGAACTCAGACCTGGACCAAGCAAACCGAATAGACATTTGCAGAACTGTCTACCCCAAATCCACAGAATATACATTCTTCTCAGCACCACATCACACCTACTCTAAAATTGACCACATAATTGGAAGTAAATCACTCCTCAGCAAATGCAAAAGAACGGAAACCATAACAAACAGTCTCTCAGACCACAGTGCAATCAAGTTAGAACTCAGAATTCAGAAGCCAACCCAGAACCACACAGCCTCATGGAAATTGAACAACTTTCTCCTGAATGTTGACTGGATAAACACTGAAATGAAGGCAGAAATAAAGATGTTCTTTGAAACCAACGAGAACGAAGACACCACATACCAGAATCTCTGGGACATATTTAAAGCAGTCTCTAGAGGAAAATATATAGCAATAGATGCCCACATGAGAAGAAAGGAGAGATCTAAAATTGACACTCTATCGTCAAAATTGAAAGAGCTAGAGGAGCAAGATCAAAAAAACTCAAAACCTAGCAGAAGACAAGAAATAACTAAGATCAAAGCAGAATTGAAGGAGATAGAGACACGAAAAACCCTTCAAAAAATCAATAAATCCAGGAGCTGGTTTTTTGAAAAGATCAACAAAATAGACAGACCACTAGCCAGACTAATAAAAAAGAAAAGAGAGAATAACCAAATAGATGCAGTAAAAAATGATAAAGGGGATATCATCACAGATGCCAGAGAAATTCAAACCATCATCAGAGATTATTACAAACAACTCTATGCACATAAACTAGAAAACCTGGAAGAAATGGATAAATTCCTGGACAGTTGCCTCCTCCCAAGCCTAAACCAGGAAGAAGTCGAAATCCTGAATAGACCAATAACAAGGTCTGAAGTCGAGGCAGCAATTAAGAGCCTACCACCCAAAAAAAGCCCAGGTCCAGATGGGTTCACAGCCGAATTCTACCAGACATACAAAGAGGAACTGGTACCATTCCTACTGAAACTATTTCAAATAATCCAAAAAGAAGGAATCCTTCCCAAATCATTTTATGAGACCAACATCATCCTGATACCAAAACCCGGCAGAGACTCAACAAGAAAAGAAAATTACAGGCCAATATCCATGATGAACATAGATGCAAAAATCTTCAATAAAATACTGGCAAGCCGATTGCAACAGCACATCAAAAAGCTTATCCACCATGATCAAGTAGGATTCATCCCGGGGATGCAAGGCTGGTTCAATATACGCAAGTCTATAAATGTAATTCACCACATAAACAGAACCAAAGACAAAAACCACATGATTATCTCAATTGATGCAGAGAAGGCCTTCGACAAAATTCAACAGCCCTTTATGCTAAAAACTCTCAATAAACTAGGTATCGACGGAACATACCTCAAAATAATAAAAGCTATTTATGACAAACCAACAGCCAATATCATACTGAATGGGCAAAAACTGGAAGCATTCCCTTTGAAATCGGGCACTAGACAAGGATGCCCTCTCTCACCACTCCTGTTCAATATAGTACTGGAAGTTCTAGCCAGAGCAATCAGACAAGAAAAAGAAATAAAGGGTATTCAATTAGGAAAGGAGGAAGTCAAATTGTTTCTATTTGCAGACGACATGATTGTATATCTAGAAGACCCTATCATCTCAGCCCAAAATCTCCTGAAACTGATAAGCAACTTCAGCAAAGTCTCAGGATACAAAATCAATGTGCAAAAATCACAAGCATTCCTATACACCAATAACAGACTTAAAGAGAGCCAAATCAAGAATGAACTGCCATTCACAATTGCTACAAAGAGAATAAAATACCTAGGAATACAACTAACAAGGAACGTAAAGGACCTCTTCAAGGAGAACTACAAACCACTGCTCAACGAAATAAGAGAGGACACAAACAGATGGAGAAACATTCCATGTTTGTGGTTAGGAAGAATTAATATCGTGAAAATGGCCATACTGCCCAAAGTAATTTACAGATTCAACGCTATCCCCATCAAGCTACCAATGACCTTCCTCACAGAACTGGAAAAAACCACCTTAAACTTCATATGGAACCAAAAGAGAGCCCGCATAGCCAAGTCAATTCTAAGCAAAAAGAACAAAGCGGGAGGCATCACACTACCTGACTTCAAACTCTACTACAAGGCTACGGTAATCAAAACAGCATGGTACTGGTACCAAAACAGAGATATAGACCAATGGAACAGAACAGAGGCGTCGGAGGCGACACAACATATCTACAACCACCCGATCTTTGACAAACCTGATAAAAACAAGCAATGGGGAAAGGATTCCCTGTTCAATAAGTGGTGTTGGGAAAACTGGCTAACCATACACAGAAAGCAGAAACTGGACCCCTTCCTGACACCTTACACTAAAATTGACTCCAGATGGATTAAAGACTTAAACATAAGGCCTAACACCATAAAAACACTAGAAGGAAACCTAGGCAAAACCATTCAGGACATAGGCGTAGGCAAGGACTTTATGACCAAAACACCAAAAGCATTGGCAACAAAAGCCAAAATAGACAAATGGGACCTAATCAAACTCCACAGCTTCTGCACGGCAAAAGAAACAGTCAATAGAGTGAATCGGCAACCAACAGAATGGGAAAAAATTTTTGCAGCCTACCCATCTGACAAAGGGCTGATATCCAGAATTTACAACGAGCTAAAAAAGATTTACAAGAAAAAACAAACAAGCCCATTCAAAAATGGGTGAAGGATATGAACAGATACTTTACAAAAGAAGACATACAAGAGGCCAACAAACATATGAAAAAATGCTCATCATCACTGGTCATTAGAGAAATGCAAATCAAAACTACATTGAGATACCATCTCACGCCAGTTAGAATGGCGATCATTAAAAAATCTGGAGAAAATAGATGCTGGAGAGGATGTGGAGAAATAGGAACACTTTTACACTGTTGGTGGGAGTGTAAATTAGTTCAACCACTGTGGAAAACAGTGTGGCAATTCCTCAAGGACCTAGAAATAGAAATTCCATTTGACCCAGCAATCCCATTACTGGGCATATATCCAAAGGATTATAAATCGTTCTACTATAAGGACACAAGCACACGAATGTTCATTGCAGCACAGTTTACAATAGCAAAGACCTGGAACCAACCCAAATGCCCATCGATGATAGACTGGACAGGAAAAATGTGGCACATATACACCATGGAATATTATGCAGCCATTAAAAATGAGGAGTTCGCGTCATTTGTAGGGACATGGATGAACCTGGAAACCATCATTCTCAGCAAACTGACACAAGAACACAAAACCAAACACCACATGTTCTCACTCATAGGAGGGTGTTGAACAAGGAGAACACATGGACACAGGGAGGGGAGCACTATACACGGGGGTCTGTTGCGGGGGAGTGAGGGGGACAGCGGGGGGGGAGTTGGGGAGGGATAGCATGGGGAGAAATGTCAGATATGGGTGAGGGGGAGGGAGGCAGCAAATCACACTGCCATGAATGCACCTATGCAACAACTTTGCATGTTTTTCACATGTACCCCAAAACCTAAAATGCAATTAAAAAAAAAAAAAAAGAAATTGTGTATATATATATATATATCCAATTGTGTGTGTATATATATATATACACACACATACATATATATATATACACAATTTCTTTATATGTATACACACAATATCCTTTATATATATATACAATATCTTTATATATATCTATATATACAATATATAATATGTATATTATATATACAATATCCATTATACACACACACACACACACACACACACACACAATGGAACACTACTCAGCCATAAAAAGGAACAAAATAATGGCATTCACAGGAACCTGGATAGAACTGGAGACTATTATTTTAAGTGAAGTAACTCAGGAATGGAAAACCAAACATCGTATGTTCTCACTCATAAGTGGGAAATAAGCTATGAGGTTGCAAAGGCATAAGAATCATACAATGGACTTTGGGGACTCAGGGAAAAGGGTGGGAGGGGTGAGGGATAAAAGACTACAAATTGGGTTTAGTGTATACTCCTTGGGTGATGGGTGCACCAGAATCTTACAAATCACCACTAAAAACCTTACTCATGCAACCAAATACCACATGTTCCCCAAAAACCTATGGAAATAATAATAATAAGAAAACAAAAAACACACAAAAGAATGATAAACATATGACACAAAATTAGATGATATGAATAGCAACACAGGAGTAATCACAATAAATATAAATAGAACAAACACAAGATATATTAGTTGTTATTTATACCTTTCTTACCTTCCTACACTTACCTGAAGGCAATGCTTCTCTTCGCCATTGACTTAGAGCTTTGGCACAAGTCTGTGTGTCTTTGTTTTGCCAGTAGAGTATATGGGAATGTATCCAATGCCACATATGAGCAGAGGCTTTAAATATGTTTGTGTGGTTTGTCTTGACCTCTTGTGCTTTTGCCCTCTGTGTAAAAACACCTTGTCCCAGGTGAGGCTGCTAATTCAGCCTGGAACCGAGAATGAAAAGGTACATGGAGAACATCTGAAAGTTACTTCAGGTCTGAAGCTGAGCCCAAGCCAAGTCTAGCAGAGCCCAGCAGAGTCACAGCCAACACACATATGTGAGAGAATAAGATAAAATTTATTTTTTTAAGCCATTGAGTTTGTTTGTTTTTAATAAATTCAGCTTTACTGCAACACTTGTTCACTAATTGTATTTGTTTTCTAGGGCTGCTGTAACAAAGTACCACAAACTGAATGGTTTAAAACAACATAATTTTATTCTCACAGTTCTAGAGACCAGAGGTCTGAAATCAAGGTGTTAGAGGGTCAGTCTCCACCTGAAACCTGGCGGAATCCTTCCTAGTCTCTTCTTAGCTTCTGCTGGTTTTTAAGAAATTTTTGGTGTTCCTTGGCTTGCAGTTGCATAATTCCCAATCTCTGCCTCTTTGCCATATGGCATTCTCTCTGTGTTTGTGTTCTCACGTGGCCGTCTTGTTATGAGAACACTAGTCATATTGGATTAGGGACCAACTTTGCTCTGATATGACATCATCTTAACTAATTACATCTGCAATCACCCTATTTCCAAGTAAGGTCATATTCTGAGGTCTTTGTGGTTAGCGTCAACATATTTTTTTTTCATTGGCGGGACAACAATTCAACCCGTAACATGAATACATAAATTGATGTCTAGAAATTGGATGTTTATGTAATCAAAACCCAAGATATGTGGTGACCAAGATGTAGGTGGTGAAACTATTCTAGGAACATGTAAACATGGACATGCTTTGTAGTGGTGAAACATTGGGTAAAGCAGAAAATATAACAAGTGAACTTGTGATTTGTGCAAAGAGATTTGGAGTTAGTATGTTGCCAGCTTGAATTGGTTGGTATTAGTGGCATTTAATAAAACACAGAAAAAAATATTTGGTTGAAAGCTGGGATGAAAAGAAAAACAGAATCGAGGAAGTCTGTGATAATAAGGATGAAAAATGAATATTTCTCATCTCCAACCAATGAAACATATTGAGAAATATGTTCTCGATACATGAAGGCTGAATGAGCTCCAAATTAAGATACAGCCTTAGGGAAAGGACATAATTAAAAGCAGTATATCAATCACATCTTTTGTTAAACACTCTGATTGGATTAAATGGTCTCTAGGACATCCATTCTACTAGAGTGTACTCCTCTGCCCCATTTACTTTATCCTAGACGATGTGACAAAATTTTGCCAATGGAAAGTGAGCAGGCATATTGTGGGCTGATAGACCAAGTGAAAAAATTTAGAAAGCATTTCAAAGATTTGAAAAATACAATTAGCAAATTTGATCTATAGATATTATGGACTCTTACATCCAACAAACAGAGAATATATAGTCTTTTCAAGTATCTATGGAGTTTTCAAGACAATTGATTATATAATGCCACACAAATTTCAGAGAATATTATGCACACTAGAATTAACACAGTGTCATTAACTTATAAATCAACAATAAATAGTTTAAATCTCTACCCACAACCCCCAATAACCTTGGAATGAAATGAATGCACTTGTCGATAATTCATGAAATAAAAAAGAAATTGTAATAGGAATTACAGCTATGAACATCATTAAAGACACATGTGACAGAGCCTACGGCAAAAATTTTCCTGTTTATTGCAATAGTGCTATAATGAGGTTGTCTCACCAAAGACTGAATTTTCAGCATACTTTGCTGCTAGATGTTGTTATGTGACTTGATTTATATCAAAAGAATGTGACTGGAAATGGTCCAGGCATGGTGGATGATACCTGTTATCCTAGCACTTTGGGAGGCTGAGGCAGGTGGATATCTTGAGCTCTGGGGTTTGAGACCAGCCTGGGCAAAAAGATGAAACCCTGTGTATACAAAAAATATAAAAATTAGCCAGGTGTGGTGGCACATGCCTGGGGTCCCAGATACTTGGGAGGCCAAGGTGGGAGGATTGCTTGAGCCTGGGAAATTGAGGCTGCAGTGAGCCATGATTGTGCCATTGCACTCCAGCCTGGGTGACAGAGTGAGAACCTATGTCAAAAAAAAAAAAAAAAAAAAAAAGTGAATGGAAAAAGCATTCTTCCTTCCAGGCCTTGCATGTAAAACATTGCACACATATTCCTCCATGCTTTACCTTTCCTTATTTGCTGGAATGATGGTGACCAAAGTGACCTTGAGATATATGTTTTAAGGATGACAAAGGATACATTAGCTTAGGATCCAGAAGTATCTGTGAACTTGGAATACCCACTTTCATTTTTATGTGAGGAGGAAGTAAAGTATCTCATCTGATCCATCATCTATTGGATTCTCTTTATTATTGTAGTTTAGTCATTTACCCTAATTGACATCCAGTGCTTTTTGGACATAACTAAAACACTTATTTGGGGAAGTTCATAGTTTAATAATTTTTTTTGAAAGTATTGAAAACAGGCCAGGTGCGGTGGCTCCCGCCTGTAATCCCAGCATTTTGGGAGGCTGAGGCGGGTGGATCATGAGGTCAGGAGTTTGAGACCAGCCTGGCCAACATGATAAAACCCTGTCTCTACTAAAAATACAAAAATTAGTCAAGCATGTTGGTGCATACCTGTAGTCCCAGCTACTTGAGAGGTTGAGGTAGGAGACTCGTTGGAACCCAACAGGCAGGGTTGCAGTGAGCCAAGATCATGTCACTGCACTCCAGCCTGGGTGACACAGCAAGACTCCATCTCAAAAAGAAAAAAAAATATATTGAAAATAAGTATTTGGCTCAAGAAGCTGGAAGAAGAAGAATAATAAATCTAAAAAAAAAGGAACTAGAAATGAGAAATGAAGAATATAAATGAATGGGAAAGTAAGGAAGAAACAATAGAGATCAAGAAACCAAAAGCTTGTTGTTTTAAAAAACAATAGAACAATCTCCAGAAAGACTAATCAACAGCAAAAATAATGAAGACACTGTTAAACACTAGAAAAAAAGAGGGGTATAATTAGTGTATTAGTCTTTTCTCAAGCTGCTATAAGGACATACCTGAAACTGGGTAATTTATAAAGGAAAGAAGTTTAATTGACTCACAGTTCCGTGGGGCTTGGGAGGCCTCAGGAAAGTTACAATGATGGCATAAAGGGAAGCAAACTTGTCCTTCTTTGCATGGCAGCAGCAAGGCGATGTGCAGAGTGAAGGGTGGGAAAATTCCCTTATAAAACTATCCAATCTTATGAGAACTCTCTCACTATCACAAGAGCAGCATGGAGGTAACCACTCCCATTATTCAGTTATCTCCCACCAGGTCCCTCTCACAACAAATGGAGATTTCACAGCTTCACTAGGGAGTGCCCCACTGGGGACTCTGTGTGGGGACTCTGACTCCACAATTCCCTTCCACATTGCCCTGGTAGAGCGTCTCCATGAGGGCTCCACCCCTGCAGCACACTTCTGCCTGCACATCCAGCTGTTTCTATACATCATTTCAAATCTAGATAGAGGTTCCCAAACCTCAAATTCTTGTTTTCTGCACACCCTCAATTCTTGTTTTCTGCACATAGTTTAAGATGAGATTTGGGTGGGGACAAAGTCAAACCATATAATTTTGCCCTGGCCCCTCTTGAATCTCATGTCCTCATATTTCAAAATACAATCATGGCTTCCCAACAGTTCCCAAAAGTCTTAACTCATTCCAGCATTAACTCAAAAGTCCAAGTCCAAAGTCTCATTTGAGACAAGGCAAGTCCCTTCCACCTGTGAGACTGTAAAATCAAAAGCAAGTTATTTACTTCCTAGATGCAATGAGGGTACAGGCATTGGGTAAATACAGCCATTCCTAATGGGAGAAATTGGCTTGGCCAAAATGAAGAGGCTACAGACCCCATGCAAGCCTGAAATCCAGTGGGGCAGTCAAATCTTAAAGCTCCAAAATGATCTCTGTTGACTCTATGTCTCACGTCCAGCTCTTGTTAATGCAAGAGGTGGACTCCTAAGACCCTGGGCAGCTCTGACCCTGTAGCTTTGCAGGGCATAGCCCCCGTCCCAGCTGTTTTATGACTAGTGTTGAATGTCTGTGGCTTTTCCAGGAGCATGGTGCAAGCTGTCAGTGATTCTGCCATTCTGGAGTCTGGAGGATGGTGGTCTTCTGCTGACAGTTTCACTAGGGAGTGCCCCACTGGGGACTCTGTGTGGGGGCTCTGACCCCACAGTTGCCTTTCATACTGACCTAATAGAGGTTCTCCATGAGGGCTCTGCCCTGCAGCACACCTCTGCCTGGACATTCAGCTGTTTCTAGACATCATCTGAAATCTAGGCAGAGGTTTCCCAAACCTCAGTTCTTGTTTTCTGCACACCTGCAGGACTAACACCACGTGGAAGCTGCCAAGGCTTGGGGCTTACACCATCTGAAGCAATGACCTCAGCTCCTTTTAGCCACAGCTGGCGTGGCTCGGATGCAGGGCAGCAAGTCCAGAGGCTGCACACAAGAGGGGGGGCGTGGACCTCACCCAGGAAACCATTTTCCCTTCTAGGCTTTTGGGCCTGTGATGGGTGGGCCTGCTGTGAAGGTTTCTGACACACTGTGTGGACATTTTCCCTATTGTCTGCTGATTAGCATTTGGTTCCTGCTTATTTATGTAAATTTCTGTAGCTGGCTTGAATTTCCCCCCCGAAAATGGGTCTTTCTTTTCTACTGCATTATCAGGCTGCAAATTTTCCAAACTTTTATGCTCTGTCACCTCTTGAATGCTTTGTCGTTTAAAATTTCTTCTGCTGGATACCCTAAGTCTTCTCTCTCAAGTTCTAAGTTCCACAGATGTCTATGGCAGGGGCAAAATGTCACGAGTCTCTTTTCACAGCAAGAGTTAACTTTACTCCAGTTCCCAACAAGTTCCTCATCTCCATCTGAGGTCACCTCAGCTTGGACTTTATTGTCCATATTAGTATCAGCATTTTGGTCAAAGCCATTCAACAAGTCTCTAGGAAGTTCCAAACTTTCCCACATCTTCCTGTCTTCTGAGCCCTCCAAGTCTCTAGGAAGGTCCAGACTTTCCCACATTTTCCTGTCTTCTTCAGAACCCTCCAAACTGTCCTCTGCCTGTTATCCAGTTTCAAAGTTGCTTCCACAGTTTTGGGTATCTTTACAGCAGCACCCCACTACCTGGTATCAATGTAGGGATAAGAATAAATAAAAGGTTCTTCTTCAAAGCTTTCCTCCTAGTTCATTATGAATAAATAAGTTTCTTCAAAGGTTAATTTACTTTAAAACTTTTGCTTATAATCTTAAAGTAGCTGTTAGTCATAATAAAGAAATAAGTGCATCCCATGTTCTTAGTTCTTACACTTTAACCTAGATATTTGCCCTGACATGCCTGGAAAAGCCCAGGCGAGTCTTAGGTCACAGCTTATTCCCCTTCCTTATTTGGAAATGTTATTGCTTCTCTAAGCATTCCTCAAGTTACTTTCTCTTTTCCTTTGTTCTCCTCTGCCTTTACCTCTTTAGAAAATTTCCAAGTTTTTAGTCAATTGGGTCAAGCATAGAATGTGAAGTCCCATTCCAGCCAGTGGAAACTGGACACAGCAGTAGGGCGATTGTGTCAGATTATGAAAGTTATAAATATCCCTGTCTCTTTTGTTCAGGCGTGCTCTCATGGCAAGACTGCTGGAGAGTAAACTAGCCTTGCTGAGTAATCCATTGTCTCGGTGTGGATTTTTCCCAAAGTTATAAACCTGTTTCCAACACCAATTTACTATATTAGTTCATTCTCATGGTGCTATAAGAACATACCAAAGACTGGGCAATTTATAAAGGAAAAATGTTTAATTGACTCACAGTTATGCTCAGTTTTGTATGTGAGGAACAAATAATTTCTATTTTTCACCAAATTTGAGAATTTGTTGGCCATTATTTTATCAAATATTCTTATTTCCCCATTCTCTCTTTCCCTTCTTTCTGAGACTCCAGCTTACATGTTGGATCTTTTGATATTGCCTTGCAAATTCCAGAGGCACTATTTTTTTCTCTTTTAATTTTTCTTTTCTTCCAGTTGATTTTATTGATCTACAAATTCACAGATTTTTCCCTCCATCACCTGTATTTTACTAGGTTCATATAGTTAACTTTATATCAGATTTGCTATTTTTTAGTCCTAAGTTTCTCCTTTGTTCCTTTTTGTATTTCCTATTTCTCTGCTTAGATCTCCTACTTTTTCATTGATTATAAACATATTTTCTTTTATTTCATTATGCATATTTATAATAGCAGCTTTAAAGTTCTTGTCTGATAATTTCAGCATCTAGTTCATTTTATAATTGGTGTTTGTTGATCATCTTTTCTCTTGAAAATGAGCCACATTTTCCTGATTCTTCATGTCTAGAAATTGTGGATTGAATCTTGATCATTATGATATCATGTTGCATAGCCTTTAGAATCTTTTATAGTCCTACAAATGAAGTTGATGTTTTTATTTTATCAGGCAATTAACTTGGTTAGATTTAAACTGAGAAGTTTCTCTTGCCTTTGATTGGGAACAGCTCAACTGTTATTTCTAATTGATTTCAGTCAGCCCCATATAGGCTAGAGACTTAGGCAAGAGTTATATATGGAATTTGGAGTTCCTGTTCCCTGGCTGTCTCCTATTGAGGATTCTTTCCTTACTCTTTGGTGGCCCTGATTACCTTGACTCTTTACTCTGCTTCTCCCAGCTAGAAAGACACTACTTTCTATTGAAGTTTTAGCTGTTCCATGCTACTCTGGGTCTGTGGCTGCCTTCAAGGCAAAGCCACACAAAATGGGAAACTCACTTATACCCACTTCTTCCAAGTTTCCATTCTGCTTTTGTTTATTCTTCAGAGCTCTTAGGTAGTTTTTTTTTTTTTTTCACACTTTATAGTTGTTATCTGTGGAAGGTAAGGTCCTGTGGTCCTGTTAATTTACTTCCTCATACTGGAAGTGGCAATAATTCTGATTTTAAACTGTTTCAGAGACTACATAAAGAGAGGAACATACATCCATAAATTTAATTTTGCAGGTAGTATAGTGTTGACAACAAAATGAATAAGATAATTCCAGGAAGTAAAATACTATGCTCAATGTCACTTATGCAGTTTTATAGGAAAATTCTGAATAAAATATGAACAAACAACAAATTAACAGTATTAAAAATACAATTTTTTTTTTTTTTGAGACAGAGTTTCGCTCGTTATTCAGGCTGGAGTGCAATGGCGCGATCTCGGCTCACCGCAACCTCCGCTTCCTGGGTTCAGGCAATTCTCCTGCCTCAGCCTCCTCAGTAGCTGGGATTACAGGCACACGCCACCATGCCCAGCTAATTTTTTGTATTAGTAGAGACGGGGTTTCACCATGTTGACCAGGATGGTCTCGATCTCTTGACCTCGTGATCCACCCGCCTTGGCCTCCCAAAGTGCTGGGATTACAGGCTTGAGCCACCACGCCCGGCCCTAAAAATACTATTTAGATCATGGTGTGGTAGGGCCCTCTCAGCTCCATGTCCAGCTGGATATCCAGGCATTCGGAGCACCTGTTCTCCTGGTTCAGCAGCTTGACTCACCCCACGTTCCTGTGCAGAGATCCTGGTGCAGGGAGGCCCTCTCTGGTTCATGCACAGGCTGATATCCAGGAATTTGGACTACCAGCTCACTTGGATCAGCAACCTGAGCCACCCTACCCTTCCTGTGCAGAGATCCTGATGCAGGGAAGCCCTCTCTGCTACATGCCCAGGCAGATCCTCAGGCATTGAGAGGATCTGCTTGCCTGGTTTGGAAGCCTGAGTCACTCCACTCCTCCTGTGCAGAAATCTTGGTGCAGGGGGCCTTCTCCATTCCACACCTAGGCAGATCTCTGAACATCTGAACCACTAACTCTTTTGGATTAGAAATTTAGGCTGTACCCCAATTTCTGTGCTGAGGAGGGCCAAGGAGGTTGCTTAGCTTCACACTTAGGCAGATGTCTGAGTGCTTGGTGCTTATCTATTGAATTCTGTCTCAGTGCTGGTGCTTGTGCCTGCCATCTGGGGACCTTTAGGCAGAGACCTGCCCAGTCTGACCCTGCCCATAGTGGTCCCTTCAATCTGCCCCAGGGCTGAGCTCAGACCACTGCACAGTAATCAGCCCAATGGTTGAGGCAACAGAGAGCTTTGGCCAGTTAACAAGATCGAGTATGTACCCAGCTGTGTTAGCTGTAGCTGACTATTATCTGTAAGTACCATCTACTGGCTTGTAGGTCAAACTGCACAGTCCAATATAAAACCTGCCCAACGAAGTACATTGAGCTATAGAAGCAAAGCCAGGAGACCTTGGGGGAAAGGGAAAGAAAAAATCCCCAATAATTTAAGGAAAGAGAGAAAAAGAAAAAAAATCCTACCCATATGAAAATAATTACAAAAATTAGAAGTGCCAGTGTCTCCAGATGAGAAGGAACCAATGGAAGAATTTTGGCACCATGAAAAATCTGAATGTAGTGACACCACTAAAGGATCACATTAGCTCTCTAGCAGTGGACCCTAACTAAAATGGAAACTTAGAAATGACAGATAAAGAATTCAAAGCATGGATTACAAGGAAGCTTAATGAGATCCAAGACAAGGTTGAAAATCAACACAAAGAAACTTCTCAAGCAATCCTGGAAATGAAGGAAAATATAAATGTCTTTAAAAAATAAATCAGAGCTTTTGCAATTGAAAAACTCACTTAAGGAATTTTGAAATACAATTGAAATCTTTATCAATAAACTGGACCAAGAAGAAAAAATAATTTCAGAGCTTGAAGACCAGTCTTTGTAACTAACCCAGTTAGACAAAAAGAATTTAAAAAAAATGTACAAAGTCATCAAGAAATATGGGGTTATGTTAAGCAACCAAGCCTATGAATTGTTGGCATTCCTGAGAGAGAAGGAGAAAAAGTAAACAATGTGGAAAATATATTTGAGGGAATGATTCAAGAAAATTTCTTTAATCTTGCTAGAGAGGTAGACATCCAAATACAAGAAATCCAGAGAACACCTGCCTAATAATATACAAAATGAACTTCACCAAGGCATATTGTCACCAGACTGTCCAAGGTCAATGCTAAAGAAAAAATCTTAAAGGCAGCTAGAGAAAAGTCATGTACAAAGGGAATCCCATCAGGCTAACAGTAGACTTTTCAGTAGAAACCTTACAAGCCAGGAGAGTTTGGGGGCCTCTTTTTAGCATTTTTAAAGGGAAGAAATTCCAACCAAAAACTTCATATCCTGCAAGGAAGTGTTCATAAACGAAGGAGAAATAAAAAATATTTTCTAGACAAGCTAACACTAAGTGAATTTGTTACCATTAGACCAGCCTTACAAGAGATTTTTAAGGGAGTTCCAAACATAGATACAAAAGAATGATACCATCTACCAACAAAACACACTTAAGTACATAGCCCAAAGACCTTATAAAGCAACCACGCGATAGAAACTACAAAGCAACCAACTAACAACCTCATGATAGGATCAAAACCTCACATACCAATATTAGCCTTGAATGTAAATACTTTAAACACTCCACTTAGAAGGCACAGAGTGGAAAGTTTGGATTGAAACACAAGATCCATTTGTCTGCTGTCTTGAAGACACCCATCTCATACATAACAACATCCATAGGCTCTAAGTAGAGGGTTAGAGAAAGATGTGTCATGCAAATGGAAAAAATAAAAAGAGCAGAGGTCACTATTCTTACATCAGATAAAACAGACTTTAAGCCAACAATAGTAAAAAAGGACAAATAAAGGCATTACATAATGATAAAAGGTTCAATTCAAAAAGAAGACTTAACTATCCTACATACATACACACATATTCAACAGTGGAGCACTCAGATTCGTAGAACAAATACTTCTAGACCTACAAAAAGACTTAGACAGTTACACAATAATAATGGGGAACTTCAACATCCCCACTGTCAGCATTAGAAAGGTCATTGAGGCAGAAAACTAACAAACTTTAGACTTAAACTTGTTGCTTGGTCAATTGGACCTAATAGACATCTACAGAATACTCCACCCATCAACCAGAATATATATTCTTCTCATCTGCATGTAGAACATACTCCAAGATCAAACACATGCTTGACCATAAATCAAGTCTCAATAAATTTAAAAAAATCAAAATTATACCAATCATACTGTCAGACCACATGGAATAAAAATAGAAATGAATACCAAAAAGATCCCTCAAAAGCACACACTTACAAATAAATGAAACAATGTACCCCTGAACGACTTTTGGGTAAACAATGAAATTAAGGCAGAAATAAACAAATTATTTGAAATAAATGAAAACAGAGACACAATGTACCAAAATCTCTGTGATGCAGAAAAAGCAATGTTAAGAGGAAAGTTTATAGTGCTAATTGCCTACCTCAAAAAGTTAGCAAGATCTCAAATTAATGATCTAACGTTACACCTAGAAGAACTAGAAAAACAAGAGCAAACTAACCCCAAAGCTAACAGGAGAAAAGAAATAATTAAAATCTGAGTGGAACTGAATGAAATTGAGACCCAAAAATCCATACAAAGAATCAACAAACTAAAAGCTGGTTATTTGAAAAGATAAATAAAATTGATAGACCATTAGCTAGATTAGCAAAGAAAAAAGAGAGAAGATCCAAATAAACACCATCAGAAATGACAAAAGGTGACATTACAGTTGATCCCACAGAAATACAAAATATCCATGGAGAATATTATGAACACCTCTATGCACACAAACTATAAAATCTAGAGGAAATTGTTAAATTACCAGAAACACACAACCTCCCATGATTGAATAAGGAAGCAATTGAAACCCTGAATAGACCAAGACTGACTGACTTCTGAATTAGAATCAGCAATAAAAAGTCTCCAAAAAAAAAAAAAGCCCCAGGTTGGGTGGATTCACAGCTAAATTCTACCATATGTACAAAGAAGATCTGGTACCAATTTGACTAAAACTATCCCCCAAAATTGAGAAAAATGAGGAGGAAGGACTCCTTACTACCTCATTCTATGAATGTTACCACCCTGGAATCACCCTGATACCAAAACCTCACAAAGGCACAATGAAAAAAGAAAACAATGGGCTAATATTCCTGGTGAATATAGACACAAAAGTCTTCAAGAAAATAATAGCAAACTCAACCCAACAGTACATCAAAAAGTTAATTCACCATGATAAAGTAGTTTTCATTCCTCAAATGCAAGGTTTGTTTAACATACACAAGTTAATAAATGTGATTCACCACATAAACAGAGTTAAAAACAAAAACCATATTATCATCTCAATAGATGTCGTAAAAGCTTTTGATAAAATCCAACATCGCTTTAAGATAAAAATTCTCAAGAAACTAGGAATCAAAGGAACATACCTCAAAATAATAAGACCCATCTATTACACACCACAGCCAATGTCATGCTGAATGGGCAAAAACTAGAAGCACTCCCCTTGAGAACTGGAATAACACAAGAATGCCCACTGTCACCACTCCTATTCAACATAGTACTGGAAGTGTTAGCCAGACCAGTCAGGCAAGAGACAGAAATGAAAGTCAACCAAATAGGAAAAGAAGAAGTCAAACTCTCTTCACAGATGATATGAGTCTATACCTAGAAAATCCTGAAGACTCTGTCAGAAGGCTCCTGGAACTGATAAACGACTTCAGTAAAGTCACGGGATACAAAATCAACATACAAAAATCAGTAGCATCTCTATACACCAATAATGTTCAAGCTGAGAGCCAAACGAAGAATGCAATCCCACTTACAGTCGTCATCTCTAGGAATGTATCTAACAAAGGAGTTAAAGGATCTCTACAAGGAGAAATACAAAACACTGGTAAAAGAAATCATAGATGACACAGACACATGGAAAAATATTTCATGCTTATGGATTGGAAGAATCAATATCATTAAAATTGCCATACTCCTCAAAGCAACCTACAGATTAATTGCAATCCCTATCAAAATACCAATGTCATTTTTCTTTTTCTTTTTTTTTTTTTGAGATGGATTCTTGCTCTGTCACCCAGGCTGGAGTGCAGTGGTGTCATCTCGGCTCACTGCAATCTCTGCCTCCTGTATTCAAGAGATTCTTCTTCCTCAGCCTCCTGAGTAGCTGTGACTACCTGTGTGTACTATACAGCTATTTTTTTTTTTTTTGGTATTTTTAGTAGAGATGGGGTTTCAACATATTGGCTTGGCTGGTCTTGAACTCCTGACCTCAAGTGATCCACCCATCTCAGCCTCCCAAAGTTCTGGGATTACAGACATGGGCAACCATGCTTGGCCCCAATGCCATTTTTCACAGAACTAGAAAAGACTATTCTAAAATTCATATGGAACCAGAAAAGAGCCCAAATAGCCAAAACAATCTTAAGAAAAAAGAACAAAGCTGGAGGAATCACATTACTTGACCTCCAACCATACTATAAGGCTACAGTAACCAAAACAGCATGGTACTGCCATAAAAACAGATTCATAGACCAATGGAACAGAATAGAGAACTCAGAAATAAGGCCATACACCTACAACCATCTGATTTTTGACAAAATTGACAAAAATAAGCAATGGGGAAAGGAATTCCTATTCAATAAATGATTCTGGGATAGTTGGCTAGTCATATGCAGAAGAATGAAACTAAACCTGTACCTTTCACCATATATAAGAATTAACTCAAGATGGATTAAAGATTTAAATATAAGATCTCAAACTACAAGAATCCTAGAAGAAAACCTAGGAAACACCATTCTGGACATCAGCCTTGATAAAAAATTTATGACTAAGTTCTCAAAGCAATTGCAACAAAAACAAAAATTGACAAGTGGGACCCAATTAAACTGAAGAGCTTCTGCATGCAAAAGAAATTATCAACAGAGTAAACAGACAACCCACAGAATGGGAGAAAATATTCGCAAACTATGCATCTAACAAATGTCTAATATCTAGAATCCATAAGGATTAAACAATTGAACAAGCAAAACACAAATAACCCCATTAAAAATGAGCAAAAGACATGAACAGACAGTTCACAAAAGAAGGCATACAAGGGGCCAACAAACATGAAAAAATGCTCCACATCACTGATCATCAGAAAAATGCAAATAAACACTACAATGAGATATCATCTCATTCCAGTCGGAATGGCTGTTATTAAAAAGTTAGAAAAAAAATGCTGGCAAGGCTTATATTGTTGGTGGGAATGTAAATTAGTTCAGTTATTGTGAAGAGCAGTTTGAAGATTTCTCAAAGAACATAGAACTACTATTCAACCCAGCTATCCCATTAGTTGGTGTATGTCTAAAAGGAAACAAATTATTCTACCAAAAAGACACATGCACTTGCATGTTCATTGCAGCACCCTTCACAATAACGCAGACATGGAATCAATCTAGATGCCCATCAACAGTGGACTGGATAAAGAAAATGTGGTATATATACAACATAGAATACTATGCAGCCATAAAAGAGAATGAAATCATGTCCTTTGCAGCAACATGGATTAAGCTGGAGGTCATTATCCTAAGCAAATTAACACAGGAACAGAAAACCAAATGCCTCATGTTCTCACTAATAAGTGGGGGCTAAATATTGAATACATATGTACATAAAGATTGCAGTAATAGAAACTGGGACTACTAATGTGAGAAGGGAGGGAGGTGGGAATGGGTTGAAAAACTATTGGGTGTTATATTCACTGCCTGTGATGGGATAATGCATACCACAAACCTCAGCATCATGCAATATATGCAGGTAACACACCTGCATATGTATCTCCTGAATCCAAAATAAAAGTTAGAAAAAATAAATTAAAAAAATACTATTTATAATAAGATCCAGGCATAAAATATGTAGGGATATATTTAATGAAATATGTTTAAGACCTCTACATTGAATATACAAAATATTACTGAGAGAATTTAAAGATGATCTAACTGGAGAGACATGCTATTTTCACAGACTGAAAGACTGAGTGGTAAATATCAATTTCCTCAAAATTTATCTATAGATTAAATAAAATCCCAGTAAAAATCCCAGCAGTCTTTCTTGGGGGGTAAAAGTTGACAAGTTGATTCTAAAATTTATATGCAATTGAAAGTGTCCTAAAATAACATCAACCAAAAGAATAAATTTGGAGAACTTAGACTTTCTGACTTCAAGACTTAGTGTAATGTTATGGTAATCAAGACTGTAGTATTTATGTGTAGACAGGCAACTGGAACAGAATAGCAGGTTCAGAAATAGATCCACATTTATGTTGTCAATTGATTTTCAACCAAAGCGCCAAAGCAATTCCAAAGAAAATGATAGTCTAAAAAATGCTGTCAGAACAACTGGCTATCCGTATGGGGGAAAAAAAAAAAAAGAACTTCGCCTGTTGGAAGTAAAACTCCCATTTCGATCACTACTCTATGTCTACTCTGAATACCTCACTTCTGACACCAGATGTGTGGGATTTATTTTTCCCACACCAAGCAATTCTTCACTTTTTGGCGGACATTGAGTATGTGTCCTAGCATTTAATTCAGTTATGAGATGATCTACCTAGAGATTATATCAGCTTCCACAGGTTAAGAGTTCAATCCCACGACACTGCCACCACCTCAGACACAAGTTGTGAATCCAGATTGTCATTTGTGTTTCTCTGACCAGTCTGCTGTAAATAAGAAGTTCCCACAATGCCATCCTTTGATCCAGTAATTTTCTAGAATGGCTCAAATAACTCAGGAAAATAGTTTGCTTACTAGATTACTGGTTTATTATAAAAGGGTACAACTTAGAAATAGCAAGATGGAAAAGATGCACAGGGAAGGAATGCAGAACTTCTATGCCCTCTTCAGATAGCCACACTCTCAGCACCTCCATGTGTTTACCAATCTGGAAGTTCTCCAAACCCAGTCTTTTAGGAATTTTTGGGAAGGCTTCACTACATAGGCATGATGAACTACTAATTCAGTCCATATCCCTCTTTTTTCCCCAGAGGAAGGGGGAAGGGAATAAAATTTCAAAGCTTATACTCATGGCTTGGTCTTTCTGGTGAGCAGTCTCAATCCAGGATGCCATCAAGAGTCACCGTATTAGAACAAAAAATGCTGCTATCACACAGGAAACTTCAAGTGGTTTAGGAACTCTGTTGTCAGGAATCAAGGTTAAAGATAAAGTATCAGAACAAAAGATGCTCCTAGCACTCCTATCAGTTAGAAATTACAAGGGGGCTTTAGGAGCTCTGTATCAGGAACTGGGGGCAGAGACCAATATATGGATTTCATATTATTTCAAACCCAAACCCATATTTCACACTATACACAAAATTAATTTAAGATGGCTAGGGACTTTAATGTAAAAACTAAAACTGTAAAATCTCTAGATGAAAACATAAGAGGCTATTTTTGCAGTCTTGCAACATTAATACAAGATAATGGAATTTGTTTTTTTAGACAGAACCTAGAAAGCACTAATGATAAAAGAAAAAAATTAATAATGTGGACTTTATCAAAATTAAAAACATCTAGTCATCAAAATATATTGTTAAGAGAATGAATAGGGATGTCACAGCTAGGTAGAAAATATTGCAAAAACATGTCTGACAAATGTCTTGTATTTAGAATTGTAAGCAATTCTGTAACTCAATAAAATTAGACAATTAACCCTTCCCCCACCAGAAAAAGATAAAAGACCTTTAATAGGCATCTCAGAAAGCATTATATACAAATGATTAATAAATATATGATAAAGTGCTCAATGCCATTAGTATCTGGAGAATTCAAACTAAAACACATTCTCTAGAATTGCTAATACTTTTTTAAAACTGACCAAACAAACTGGACAATATCAAATATAGGTAAAATGTGAGACAATTGAAATTCTCACACATTGCTGGTGGGAATATAAAATGATATGACCACTTTCAAAATTGGTCTGGCAACTTATAAAGTTAAACATAATTCTAACTAAAATCTAGAAATTCCGTTCTAAGATTTTTACCCAAGAAAACATGTTTACAAAAACATTTGTACAAGAATGTTTATAGAAGTTTTATTCATATTAGCCAAAACTGGAAACAATTCAAATGTTCATCAATGCAGGGTGATAAATAAATGGTCCTATATACACAGAATGGGATACTACTCAAAAATAAAAATGAGTCTTTCACTGAAATGCATGACAGCATGGATGAAATTCAAAACATTTTGTTGAATGAACAAAGCTATATGAAAGAGGACATACTGAATTTATATGAAGAACAATAATTTGTAATGAACAAGAATAGGCCAGATGAATCTATTGTGATAGCATTCATAATAATGATTGCCTCTGAAGGGGTAGGTATTGACTGAGAAGGGGCAGGAGATATCTTTTTGGGATCATGGAACTCTTCAATATGTTGATAGAGTGGATTTATATAGATGTAGAGTTTTATAAAATAGATTAATAAATTAGAATACAAAGGCAAAAAACAGACCAATATAGACATGGAGACTTCATATAAATAGACGTGGCAAGTCAATAATTGGTGCTGGGACAACTGGCAAGCCACATGTAGAAATGAACTTGGATCCTCATCTCTAACCTTATACAAAAATAAACTCAAGATGGATCAAAGACTTAAATCTAAGACCCGAAACCATAAAAATTCTAGAAGATGTCATCAGGAAAATGCTTCTAGACATTGGCTTACGGAAAGAGTTCATGGCCAAGAAACCAAAAGCAAATGCAAAAAAAAAACACACACACACAAAGATAAATAGATGGGACTTAATTAAACTAAAATGCTTCTGCACAGCAAAAGAAACAATCACTGGAGTAAACAGACAACCCACTGAATGGGAGAAAATCTTCACAATCTATACATCCGACAAAGGACCAATATCCAGAATCTTCAAGGAACTCAAACAAATTAGCAAGAAGAAAACAGTTTTATAAAAAAGTGAGTCAAGAACATGAATAGACAATTCTCCAAAGAGACATACAAATCGCCAACAAACATATTAAAAAATGCTCAATGGCTGGGAATGGTGACTCACACCTGTAATCCCAGCACTTTGGGAGGCTGAGGTGGGTGGATCACCTGAGGTCAGGAGTTCCAGACCAGCCTGGCCAACATGGCGAAACCCCATCTCTACTAAAAATGCAGAAATTAGCCAGACATGGTGACGCACACCTGTAATCCCAGCTACTGGGGAGGCTGAGGTGGGAGAATCACTTGAACCTGGGAGGCAGAGGTTGCAGTGAGCCAAGATCATGCCACTGCACTCCAGGCTCCAGGCTGGGTGACAAAGTGAGACTCCATCTCAAGGGAAAAAAAAAAAAAAGCTCAACATCACTAATGATCAGGGAAATGCAAATCAAAACCAAAACTGCAATGAAATATTACCTTACTTTTTTAGGAATGGCCATAATTAAAAAACCAAAAAATAATAGATGTTGGCATGGATGAGGTGAAAAGGGAACAATTTTACACTGCTGGTGGGAATGTAAGCTGTATAACTACTATGGAAAACAGTGTGGAGATTCCCTAAAGAACTAAAAGAAACTACCATTTGATCCAGCGATCCCACTACTGGGTATCTACCCAGAGGAAAAGAAGTCATTATACAAAAAGATACTTGCACATGCATGTTTATAGTGGCACAGTTCACAATTGCAAAAATATGGAACCAGCCCAGACACCCATCAGTCAATGAGTAGATAAAGAAATTGTGGTATATGTATTATGGAATACTACTCAGCCATAAAAAGGAATGAAATAATGGCATTCACAGCAAGCTGGATGGAATTGGAGACTATTATTGTAAGTGAAGTAACTCAGGAATGGAAAACCAAACATTGTATGTTCTCACTCATAAGTGTGAACTAAGCTATGAGGAAGCAAAGGCATAAAAAATGATACAATGGACTCTGGGGACTCAGGAAAGGGTGGGAGGGGATGAGGGTTAAAAGATTACACACTGGGTACAGCATACACTGCTCGGGTGATGGGTATTCCCAAGTCTCAGAAATCACTGCTAAAGAACTTATTCATGTAACCAAACTCTACCTGTTTCCCAAGAACCTATTGAAATAAATAAATCAGTAAATATACAATAGCTAAAATATACTTATAAGCACATTGTTTAGAAATGTGGAGCCAAAAGTACCAAAAGTAACACTTAAAATATTTGAGAGTGATTGCCTTTGGGTCATATGAATGAGGGTGGGAAAATGTGTGGTAGAGGTCCATTGTCATATAAGCTTTTTAATAAAACTGAATGTTTTACTTTCTGCAAGCATTACTTCAAGAAAAGTAAAATCAATTCAAAATAAAAAGCATTTACAAGATGACCTAGCAATGTTTTTTTTTTTTTTTTACTGCTTTTTACAAATAAGTGAAAATAAGTATATTCTTAGGACTTAAAAGAAATCAGGCCTTGAGCAAAAAAAAAAAAAAAAAAATGAGTCAAATTAGATAACTTGACATTAGGTCTACAAGAAATACCAAGATTTCTCCCTCTCTTTCTGATAGAATTTCATGAGAATCTTTGCGTATAGGCATTCTTACGATGCCTGCTATGAGGAATGCTTTTATTTTCTCAATTGTAAATGTAGAAGCAGTAGTTAGGAGATAGGAATGACTTAGAATGAAGGGTTATTAATAGGTATGTTATCGGGCACCACAAACTTGGAAACCTCAAAAAAATTCTGCAATTGAATGATTTGTATACATAATTTTAATAGTTCATTTATTAAACTATATGCTAGTCTCTTGTTTAGCATAGTATCTACATATACATAGTCAATGAATATAAAACTATACTATTAAGACGATCTAATATTCTAGCTTATCTTTATGTACAACCTTATACTCTCAGGAAAAATGAGATATTACTCCCACTACTTGTAGGTTGTATGTTTTTCTTGTGACATTTGAATGACCATGCCAGTCAATGTATTCCATGCAACTGTTGGAATGACTTGCAATGGTTGTAAACTGTACACTCATGGAATGCAAATACCATATATGTTTTTCTTACTCTTTTTATATCTTAGCATGCACACCTATACATTTGGAAGTAGCTCAGACAAATCATTCTTAGTTCTTTCATTTTAGGAGTTTTAGTTTGCCTTAAGGGCATCAGAAAATAAATACGAACACCACAAGGAGTTCATGAGCCCTCCTTGTGTAACTGTAGAGCAGTGAATGTTAACTGTTGTATATATGACTTTGCTTGTGAATATTGTTACAAACAGACCAAAAACAAGTTTGCTAATTACAACACACCTCTTATGTAAGTTTACAAATAACTGTTAATCTTGGTAGAAAAGAAATTAAATCTCCATTCTCTTACAAATATAGGCACACAAATGAAAGCAGAATGAGAAAGTTCACATTTCAAGTGCTTAGATTTGTCAATTGATAAAATGGAAATAGTATTTTTAATAACTGCACAGAAGAAATTTGTGAAACAGTAGGAAATATATTAAAATAAGTCCACAAAATTGTGATAGTTGGTAGCTGAAGTGGCTCAAATAAAGTTATGGCAAAAAAGGTTAATGAATTAAGAAAGAGCAGGCCCTATACCTATTCTCCTAGATCCAGTTGATATGGCCCTATTCCAGGAAAGGTGGGTTGGTACTTCATTTTCCTATTGCTATATTTGGAAAAATCACAAAATTGCAGAAATTCTGGGTCAAAAGACTTCAAGTTAAAATAATTATATATGATCACTTATCTTACATAGATATATATTGTTTTATTGATATTAAATGTAATTACTTGATTTTGACAAAAACTTTGAGTGTTTCTTGTACTTAAAGAGTTTTCCAAGCCAGGCATGTTGGCATGGCCTGTAGTCCGAGCTACTTGGGAAGCTGAGGCAGGAGTGATCCCTGGAGTTCGAGTCTATCTGGGGCAACATAGTGTAGAGTTTTCCAGTGCTGATGATTATAGTGTGTTTCACTGCCTGCCACCCACGAGGTCCTTGTAATTTTCTCTATTGTCATGTCCAGCTAGATAATATATATTCATATGAAAAAACCAGTGATACATTAAATCTTTTATTGGCTTTGCCAAATCATTTCTTAAACATTAATGGATAAAATGTTAATCTAAAAAATGCTATTTTAAAAAGAGAATAGAAGCAAACCTGGGAATTCCACTGAAAATTTAGACATATTACATAAGAGATTTTGTACTAGTATTGATTTTGAAAACCAAAGTAGTTGTACAAATTTCCTCTTGTTGTGTATTAAACCTGAGCTGTAAAGGTAGGATTATAGAAGTCTACTGGTGATTTGTAACCATCTTTTAGCTAATATAATATCAAGGACCAAAATGTTGCTGGTTCAAAGTAGTTTCTTCGTTCCTTATGTTTAGGTAATAATGGTCTTAATATAAATTGTAATGCTCATTTTTATAATCAGCTTACATTTAAAAAACTCTTAATTGAATAAAGTCCAATACATGAATATGTTTTATTTATTATAATTTTAGAGATAGTTGAAACTTAACAGTGAAAAACATTCAATTTCAATAATAATATCCACATAAATAAATGCCTATGAGTGGTGAATACTAAATGAAAATTTTAAGGACAAGTAATTATTTCATGTTGCATTTTTTCATGGTAAATGAAATTTTAATTTTGAAAATGTAAATGTGTTAGTAAGTTCAGAAATTTTTCCTAATTAGATATATTTGCTCAGTTTGTGCAAATCCAGGTACTGTTACATATTGTACCACTTGCTTCATTGTTCTTCTCTTTAAAAAATCTTTTCCTTTTAGACTAATATAAAAGTATCAGAAATAAATTTAGAAAATAACTCATCTAGGCAATAGAAACAACATATTTCTGTAATTTATTAGACTATACTTATTCCCTGCTGAATAAAAATAAAATACATCATAGGCAATAACCAAAATTAGAATTTATTTGGTTTCTCTAGTGGATACCAAATATGCAGCTACTAGGCCATGGACAGGAGATTAATGCCTTATGAAGAAGATTCATCATTTTGAGTAAAGAAAAATACCCAAATGAATATTTTGAAACTTAAATATTTTTTTAAAAAGCACAGAGCCTGGTTCCTGGTTTCATAAATAATACCAAAGACAATTAAACTTCAGTCATTTTTAGTCTCTTTTTTTTGGTAATATAGGCTCATGATTATCACATCCAACTCCTGAAATATTCATTTGACATTATATTAGATAGCTAGTACTGTTATTGTCTTGCAAAAGCACAAAATTTTCAGTTTTATCATTATATTTTCTCACAATGGTGATGTAGTAGTTAATGTGCTCTTCAATTTCATAAACAGCTAACACCTGGCTTACTGAGACTAACACTTTCACACCAATAAGTAAAACTTGGTAAGACGGATTGTCTACTGCACAGATCTTATGCTGTAGTTACAGAGTTAAGAAGTCCTTGTTATTATGAATGTGCATTATGAGTATATTGTACACAGTCCTGGTATGCAAATGTGTAGCATTCAGAGAAGTGAAATAATTCTGTGTTATTATTATCTTTGTAAATTACATCTTAAGAGTTTTTGAGGACTTTATGATGGCATTTTTCTATAGTCACAGTCATACAGTATGTGCAGCACAAAGTGTTTTCTTTCACTATTAACAATAACTGAGCCAATGAAAATGCTTTTTAAATATACACCCGGCAAGCAGTTATCTGGCTCTTCCTTCTTACTATCCACAAACCATCTTTTATCTTCCTTTAAGACCGAATATGAAACAGCTTTGTAAACATCTGTTTTTCATTGTTAATTGTCAGGAAAACTGGGAATTTAAATGCTTCTTTGGAATCCTCCTAATCCTATCAAGGAGAATAAGTTGCATATGTTTATCTTTTCTTCTGTAGATTGTTCCTTTAGACTTCATTAAAAAAAATACACACATAGTATTCATTCACTTTCTAAAAATTACTTTTAAGATTATAATATTTCAATAGATATTTTGAGGATATTGCTTTGTAGTAATTAGATTGGCAACATGGGCCATATTATATGTTAAAAAGGTGCATGATAAATATAGACTTTAATGTGTCTTTTCAAATCATGTTCATAGTTTTCTTGGGCATATTCCATATTGAAATGTGCAATAAAAGAAAACATAAAGAATAGGTACTTGGTAGCTAAATAACAAGTTAATTTAGAGCTCCAAATCTTCAGCCATAATTATTCTCTAGGAAACATATGCTTTATTTTCATAGGCTTTTTCTGTTCCAATAATCAAGCCATTAATGTCAACGGAATATCTCTCGCAGTAATATACTAGGAAGGCTTTTGCAATAATACAGTGTGATTTCCTTCAAAATGAAAAGGATCTCTTGCAATAATTACTTTAAAAATATTAAAATTCTGCTCTAGTTGTTCTGAATTTATAATGTAAAAGCAAATGTACCTATCTCTTGAGAACAGAAACAGCATCCATAATTTAATAATTAAGTAATGTAATAACCAATATTTTTTCTTACCTATTAATAGACCTAAATAACAAGAGTATGAAATATTAAGAGAAGTGGTTGGTTATTAGTAAAAACTTTTTCTTCAGAATGTACTCTTTTAAAATATTTTGTAATCTTTATTAAAATACTATCTTTTTCATGCTATTGGAATGCATTGTGAATTTTTCTTTTTAAAAGGCTCATGCTCTATTTCTAAATGGGTAGAAATTGGAAACTTACTATTCACTATTTATATCTGCTTTTCAGTTTTTGCTTTTCAAACTTGTATTGAAGTGATGTAGAACTAGGCCTTATCACTGCATATAAAATTATTTGAAATGACATATTGTCGCAGTTTCTATGACAACCATATCATGATGCTGATGCTCTTAAAAATATCTGAAATATGCTAATTCTAGTGAACATAGTTAACACTTATTTGCTTAATATTCAGTTTAGTACTAAACTTCATCAACTTTGAAAGTAGGTTGATAACATATTGTGTGGAATTAAAAGAGGTTTTTGTATTGAGCTTTTGAGTTTAATATTTTCTCCTAGAAGTCTAATATTCTAGAACTTTAAGTGTGAATAAGTGAAGCTTTTCATTTGTTATTATATTAAACAGACATGAATGAACCTGAGGATGATCATTGTTGCAGATTCTCACTATTGTTTTCTTCCTCCACTCCCCCATTTTAAAGGTAATATATTCAAACTCATAGAAAACATTCTGATGAAAGTGTAAAAATTCAATAAAACCCAATGAGTTATTTAAATATTAGCAAACATCCAGATACTTGGGAAGACTGACTTATTTTTTAGCTTTCATTTGTTTGTTTGAATTTGGGAAGATAACATCTCTATCTTATATGTATCATTATGATACATGCTAAAGGCATAAAACTTACCAAGTTATGGAATAATTTTGCATAGCAATTATATTAAACACTTTGACTTGAAATACAGTTTGAGTTTTCTGTTAGAATTGATTTAAAAGTAAAAGATGCTATTTGGAGTTGGCTTATAACTATACATCCTAGTTTCAAATAAAGGTGTTTTTTTACAGATATATCATTTGATAAGTCAGAAAACTTATTTTTAGAAATGTATACAATTTGTTGATTAATAAAAATAACAGGTAATTTCAATAACATGTGCCAAATAGAATGAAATATTATCATATGGAATTAACAAATATTGAAAAGAATGCTTCTGCTGGCATATTTAATAAATATTAATTTTCAGTATATATGCAATAGATTTTTAATTAATATTAAGTCATAAAAGTAAAAAGATAAATCCTTAGTTAACAAACTTTTAATTGTTTGTTTTACACATACTAGGCACTTAGTAAATATTTAAGTGTGAATAAAACTGTGGAAAATAAGCAAAAAGTCTCCAATATGATTGTAATGTTAAAAAAAAATATGCACACAAAAGAAATCCTGTATTTAGAAATTTAAAAAATACTATGGGATTTCAAAGAAGATTTTTAAGTAACAAAATTTAAAATTAGAGAATTTAGTCAAATTCAGTTTTAAACACAATGCTAAGAAATAATAAAACAAAATTGCTGAGGTAAATTATCAAATTTTTAAATACTAGTAGTAAATTATTGTTTTATTGTTTCATATTTATTGGTGGGAAGTTTTACAGCATTATTTTTGTGTTCCTTGTTTGTCTTTTATTAGGTATTCAAAAGGATCTATACTGATTTACCAGATTTTTTCTAGGCTGGCTAAAATGTATAATGAATGAAATAGTGGTCATCTTTGTGAATGGCCAACCTCAGATTTGGGAAGAGGCAAGTGGGTCTATAAACAGAGAAAGGTACGTATGAAGGAATGCACATGCTTTAACATTACTTGATGGTGAAAAGATAACACAGCATCTCAGAAGGATGTTATCATGAGGGGTACTTTGAAGTTTAGTGACTAAAGTTTATTTCTGTGGTTATTATCCTATAACCCTTCCTTATATTTTTCCTTTGTGTGTTTTATTGTGATAATCATTCTTACTTGTGTAATTATTTAGATCGCTTTTAGTTAGAAAAAATTTCAAAATTCTGTGTATCATTGTAAGAGAAACATGTAGATGAGTGATAGAAATTTCACTTTTCATCTGGATGTTTCAGAGTGTTAGTTTTGGCTGCCTTAAGCAATAAAACAATGATTACCTTAAAAATATATATTTTTTCAGATAGCACTTTAAAAATATTAGATCTGGTATTGTTAAAAATATAGCTGACGTGTTTTTTGGGAAATTTGTAGCAGTTTACAATGTTATGGTTTCTATCACATTATTTATGGTGTTTTCATTTCCTTATATTTTGCCATTAATATTCTATTTATGGTAAAGTGGAGTATATAGACTGAATAGTGACAACTCCTCCTATGTTGTAGAATTTTTGATTAAAAATCATGGAATTGGTTCCTGACTGCATATGTGATGTGTGTTCCAGTTTTGTAGTCACTGGATTTGTTTAATTCCTACCCTGGTTTAGTTTCTACCAGTTACGTTAAACTTCATGTGTATATATTTTCCATTTAAGATAAAATGAACTGCCAGGATTATGTATGGTAAAACCAAGAGGCCTCTGAGTTAAGGCTCTCAGGACATTGTACAAGTCTAATGTTCTTGTATGAGGTTGGCCCACCCCACTGCAACTAAGAAATGAGATGATTTGAGGGCTATTACATACTTAAGGTTTTCATAGTGGATTAGAATAGCATTACTTAGCACAGGTGTTTCTATAATTGGGATTCCCTGGGAAAATTCAGTACTGTTCTCAATAACATTCAGCTTTCCACGTAAATGGAAGCGCTATCCAACATTAATTTGATAGGCTGGCATGAAACAGGGAGTGGGGTCTGGCTTGGGGGCTTGTTGCTTGCTTTCTTGGACAAGACATTTCTTTTTGTCCATTAGCACTGGGTTGCTGTGGCTATATTTTTTAATTTTAATTTATTCCATTATTTATTTATTTATTGCTGACCAAAATACTGAATGGCCCAGCCGAAGTCAGCCAGGGCTGATTTACACTCATAAAACAAAATAGTTCCCTAGTGTCCCTTTTTCTTGAAATAAATAGAATTATTCTCAATTTATAAAGTATAAACAATGTCTGTGCATCCAAGTAGCAGGGAAATGACTGAGGAACCCTTGGGGCACAGTTCACTGAGGAGGACCTTCAGTGTGGCCTTGCAGATGTCCCCAAGCCTTACAGGCAGTGACCAGGAGGAGTAACAAAGAACAACCGCAATAAGTTATTTCAGGATTTAGTTAGGAGGTTCTTAAGCCTGGCATTCTTTTAGTGCAAGGCGTGAACATAGGAAGAACGGTGAGCGAAAAAGGCTTCCATAGTGTTAGGAATGGGAAGATAGAAAATTATTGATATAATTAATAACAATCTATCATTTTACCTAATCCATTGTTAGACACTCAGAAGGACTGATTTCCTGAGAAATGGGCGACTATAGAGCTGGGAAATGTTCAGCTCTCGCAGCAGGCGGCCGGGCTGCCTGAATGTCCTTCTTTTGCACGCAATTCTGATATCGGAGACCTCCGTTTGAGACCCTAGGTCTGGCCGCGTCCCTGAGTCCCTTTGTCTGTCTCCTGTCCCGAAGGTGGAGAGGAAGCGGGAGATGATTCCCCGGGAGTACGGAGTCAGCTCTGAGCCAAGGTTACTGCAGAAGAGAGCTCGGTCTTTGGCCAGGACCGGAGCAGTTGGTATGTCTCTTCGAAGCTGCTCCCACCCTCTGCCACTGGGAGTTAGTGCTTGGAGTTTCGGAGCCACAGCCTGTCCTGGAGCTTGCAGACTCTTTGGCCCGCAGCTTTGTACTTTGCTGGGAGAGTTCGCCTTCGCCAGATTCCAGAATACTGGTTTCATCTAGTTGGAAGTTTTAGCTCTCACTCTTCTCAGCCCGAGTCTCTGAGGGCAGACGGCGCCTAGCTGGGCCCGCTCGCCCGCAGGGCGCCCTCCCTTTGCTTCTCTTTCAAGCGGTCCCGCGAGGTCTCCAAGGCTGTTGGGCCGGTGTCAGCTGAGTTCATCTCTACAGCCCTTAGCTGGGCGCAGTCTTCCCCTCGACCTCAAGGTGGCGACTTAGGCACGTAAACAAAGCTCGGCCAAGCCTGACCGCTGGCACCCTCGCGGTTCATCCACGGAACAGTCTGGTTTCCCCGATGCTCTCGAAAGCGGGCTGAATTGACTGTAAAGGGACTTCCGTTTAGATGAGGAGTTCGGTCAGAATTTCAGAATACGCGAGCGCGCGCGTCTGTGTGTGTGTTTGTGTCTCTGTGTGAGTATGCGTGTGCTCGTGCGTCCTCGCGCGCTCGTGGAGGCAGCGGGAAGTGGCGATGGGGTGGAAACCCTTGGCCGAACCCGTTTGGGACGCCGCGAGCCTCTTCTGCATCACCTGAGCCCGCAGGCCGAGCGACCCAGAGGGCTGGGGCTTCGGAACCACTCTGCACCCGGAGATGCCTCAGAGTGCGCAACTAGCAAGACAGAGAGGCTCTGGTCGCTGCCGCCAGCGGTAGATTTGTTAATCTCGTTTTAGTGACACTCATAATTTATGAGTGGAGAGACCTGAAAAATAAAGCCCGTAGCCGTGCTTGTGCCCTTCTCCAGGGTGCATGCTGGCTGATCTGAGTGGCAGGGGTAGTTGCGGGTGGGGAAGAGAGACACAGACAGCGAAAGAATAAACGTGCGGCAGTCACACAATCTTACCTCCGGGACGAAAGGACACGGTTCCTAGAACTGAGATTTCCATAGCCCGTCTGCATCCCAGCTGTTTTTCCCGTAGGCGCTTTTCTGCCTAACACCGCCTTCTGACTAACTTGGACAAGGCTGGAGCTTCCCCCCTCCTTTTTTTCTCCTTTTTTTTTTTTTTCTTTCCAGACATTCCCTAAACTCAACCCAGGGCAAATCCAGAAGTCGGTACAGTACAGAGCTTCCATTCAATCGTGGGGGGGAAATCCCGTTTACAGTTTATCTTAGGCAGATGGAAGAAGTAGATGGTTACAGGACTTTGGCAGAGTGCGTGGGGATGGCATGGGGTGTTGGTGTCAGGGAAGCGCGATTTCTCTTAGGTTTTGGTGCTGCAGGTAAGGCTCCCAGATTCCAGCTGCCCTTGTGCAGAGCTGCAGTTGCGGTGAGAGTGGAGGGTGATCCGCGTCTGATTAGAGGGGAATGGAGGAGGGTGACGTGGGGGAGAAATGGACCCTGTACAGGCTTCACGGACACACATTGTCTTAGTTCGTGTCTGTGCCGTCTACGCTGCCTTTGGGAGCTTTTTGAGTAAAGTAGTATACGCTAGGCTTTTTCTCCCCTTCTTCATTGCCATTCCTCCCCGCCCCCCACCCGCTTCAATGTGTTTAAAAATAAGTGAATACCCTTCTGAAATAAGTGAAAATTCTTTCTTTGACTTTCCATTTGAGATGCCCAAAGGATTAGATAAATGAAACTTTATTTACGGAGGAGTTTATCCAGAGACTCAGCGACATCTCTGGTCTTTGGCCTTATTCTAATTTTATGGTGGTAATTACCCTTCGTTTCTTTAAGTGCAATAGATTTATTGCCTTAGAGACTATGCACAGTTTGATTGAATTATTCATTTTTTTTTCTTTGGTGTAGACTGCATCTGGGGACTCTGATGTGACGTGTAGATTTTTTTTTTCAGGAACAAAGGGAATGTGGAAATGAAAGAGAGAGGGAGAGAGAGGCTGGCAGATGTAATGAGACGCGGTGAAGGTGTACGCAGACTGGCACTCCCACTCCTCCCTTCTGCTCTCACTGCAGCCCTGGGTAACTCGCAGGCTAACACAAACAGCTTTTCTCCCGCAGCCTGCCCTCTGTCACTGTAAGTACATCAGCCTTCTCTTATCAGCATGCAGATTCCAGCCATGCACTCCCTTAGCCTGGCTTTGCACCTTAGACAGCAGAAGCGCATTTAAAAATTAACTTTCCTAAGCTAGGAAAGGCATGTCTGTGAAACTTATTTTTGATTTATCTTTATTTTTCTTTGGAAAAAAGTTCATGCATTTTTACCACTTTTTCCCCACCTCCTTTGTGGCGGTGCTCTGCCGCTACTGTCGCTACCGCTGTGATCTTCCTAACAGAATGACACGCAGATTCAAATGAAATTTAATGTTATTCTCTATCCATTTAAAGTCGAGGGACAATGCCTTGTCCTTTTGCAGAAAGACGTCTTAAAGAACGCAGGACATTATTCAGTTTGCTTTTTGCTTTTGTTGCTGAAACACGAGTTCCGACCTCTTTGAGGCAGAATCCCAAGGGCACTGTTATTTGGGAGTTCAGGTTATTTGGTTACTTCAAACTTAAATGAAGTGCTATGGGCAGCTGGAGTGTTGGTATGTTTGTTATCCCCGTTTAAGGAAACCAATTGCTAAAACTTCTCCGTACTGTACTTAAAGTTTTAAACTTCTTCCCGTCTGGCTTTTACACTCTCTCATTTATTCTTCGTTTCAGTAAAAGTTCTTCTCGGTGTTTGGGAGTGATTGACATTTATGCTTGTCCAATTTATACGGTAGCAATGAAGTCCTTCCTGAAAGAAGTTAGCAATATGAAATCATGTAGGTCTGAATTGTCCGCCCGGATGGTGTAAGGAGTCTTTCAAAGCGGGAATTCGAGGTTTTAATAGCCGTTATGATTTTTGCCTGGGTGTCTTAAATATTAACTTATCGAGCAGAATTAATTGCGTTGTACTTCCCAAGTTCAGGGGGACCTCTCTCCAGGGACCGTGCGCGCCTTTCCTTTTGCGAGTTCGCGCCTCTTCTCTGTAGGTGCGAGGCCAAAGTTAGCAAAGCCGAATTGCCTTTGCTCGTTGCGGTGCGCAGGGACATTCGGACAGCACAGAGGCAGCGACTGTTGCGGGCAGGTAAGTCAGCCCCACTCGCTCGCTCCTCCATCCCATCCAGGTTCCCCCAAGCTCAGCGCCCGGGATTCCTTCGTCGCGCGGGGCTCTAACAAGGGATGTGAGCTTATGAGTGCCTGGATCTGGCTACGGTGTGCCTGGGTGCCCTCTGCTCCTCCGGGTACTTCTCCGAGCCCGCAGGCCGGTTCGGACCAGGTAGGTGGAGAGCCCAGCACTTTAGCGGGCTGCTGCGCTTTCCGCCTCTCCCAGTGCTTGGTAGAGTCAGCGCCCGAGGCTTTAGAGGAAACCCTTATCTCGCACCCCCGCCCCCAGGGCCACGTGTCATTCCTTGCACAGCCTGAAGTGCGGCATCGAGACCCCAAACTTTAGTTTCCTTTCTTTATGGATCAATATTGTTACTTGCTCCGGGTTCCGCCTTATCAATTTACTTTGTTATCAGTTTATTAGATAAAATCTAAAGAGGGTTTCTGCAGCTCCTTTTCGGAAGGTTCATCGGCCGGGTATTAGGGCCTTGGAGGCCAGAGATCTTGATAATGTCTCCTTCTTTTCCTTCTTGCCTCCCACCAGCGACCTGCGTCTGGTCGGCAGGGTCAGTCTTGCTCACCAGAACCCCAAGTGCTCTGTGATTTAAAAAGATGGACGCGCTGGTATTTGGAAAGCCAAACTTGTCGCAGCAAATTGGAGGACCCAGTCGCGCTCCAGCCTTTTGGTCCCTGATGTTTCACCTCTCTAGGTGGCTTTTCCCTGAGGACTTCGTCTTTGAGACTTAATCTACACCCCTCTTCTCTCTGCAGGCATTTAGGACAGGTCCTTCAATGTAGACCTCTTTAGGCTTTGGAGAGGTTTTTTGGCCCCTGTGGTTGAGTTCCAGGACAGACAGTTGAGGAGTGTGAGGCTCTGTTCCAGGCCCAACCACTCTCGTACACACAGAGGAGATCTGACTCCTGTTTGGGCTAGAAACACCAGTCTGAGCTTGCCCCTTGGGCCTTAGAGGTCAAAGGGCCAGTAGGCAGTTCTGGGAGCCCTGGACTTTAAGAGCTGCCCAGCGAGGTGCCAGGGCTTACCTCTCGGCCTCCAGGCTCTGGTGCCTAAAGACAGACTTTCCAATCCTGAAAGTCACCGTGGGTGGTGGAGACACAAGATTTCTTGCTGGGGACTAACTCTCCTCCCAAAAATCATCAAGTCAGTTTAACTCACAGTCCCCAAGCATTGTATTTCCTCCTGGGCCAGGAGCATATGACTATTCCTTCTGCCCCACTGATCATAGGTGCTCATCTTCACTCTTATCTCTGTCTTTTTCTTATTTGGAGTTTATATGAAACCAACCTGGAGTATACTTTAAAAAGGCAGTATATGATCGACTGCTCAGCTTGTTCCATCTTCTGTGTTTGCATCCTGTCTCCGTTTTCTTCAAAGTTAATGTAACAGAGATGAGACTTTCTCCCCTTTATCTTTGATCACTTCATCTGTGGGAGGTCTTCCTCATGTTGGCAACTTTAGATTGCCATGCAACTTTCTGATTTCTTTAGTCACCATTCCTGACTCTCCTTTTCTGGTCCATATGTCCTTTCATAAGTATCTTTCCATGAAGTGTCTCAAAGAGGCCATCTCATATCAGTTTCTGTACAGTAAGGATCTCTCCTTCACAAATCTCTGTAGATTATGCTGGTGCTTCAGCACCTCTTTCCCAGCTTTTATCTTGATGTAGTTTTGACTTGCCACTGACCTCAGTTTCTCAAATCTAGTCTATTTCTTTGGGTCAGGTTTAAGGCAGGCCAACCTCACCTTGTGCACGCTGCCTCTAGTTAGCCCTGGGCTGCTATCAAAGCTAGTTTTCTCATCTATCTTTTATATTCTGCATCTCTACTACGTGAGACCATGATTATTCCCTGTCCTGGTCCTCCAGCTTTTTTTTTTTGCACTGAGATAAAGTTTCAGGTGTCTACTTCTTTATGACAGTCTGTAGCCTTCAAATCTATAATCTACCCTACACATGAATCAAAGGGAATGTTTTTTTGGGGGGGTCTTTTATTAACATAATTTTCTACACATGACTTAGGCATTTATATATGTCATCCTGGGTGACTGAAACCGTTTTCATCTTCAACAACCTTTAATCCACCTGTCTTGAAATTGTTTCTCCAAATCTTTTCCTCTACAAAGTTGAGGTAATATACATATATCACCACTCAATCCCATACAATGCAGACTTATCCACATAACAATTGTGGAACTATTCTATTTATTGTTGTGAAAGTATAATAACTTTTCTTTGGTGGTTTGTACATGTCCTGTTATTTATAATAATTTGAACCTATAAACTACATAATCCATATGGCCCCCAAGAACACTGCCACCTACATAGTTAGGAATCTCCTGTGTGAATTGCTTTTACTTTTTTTCTTTCAATGCCTCCTCCTCCATCGTTTAAAATGTTTCTCTTCCCCCATTTGCTGAGATCCTACTAACTGGTGTGTTTTCATCTCTGCTTCCTTCCTCTTTCTTTTCTCTCTTTTGACTGCTTCTCTTTTTCATTTTCCTTCATCCTTCTTATTGTTCAACCTAATATCCACCCTTCTTGTCTTCTCCCTGGCCTGCCTGTTCCCCTTCTCTGTCTCACGACTCACTTTTGTGGTCCAGTTCTATCTCTTAGAACTTAACATTCAGCCCATACCTCCTTCTGTCGCCTAACTTTTCCAAAGCACAAGCTACCATTCCTACATTTTCCTTTACCATTTGACTTCCTCACTTTCTCCAGTTTGCTCCTGTTTTTTCCCCACAGTTGCCTACCTTTTCCCGGCTACAGTTTGCCTTTCTCTTGACTCCTCCTCCCAGCGCCCTAGCCCCAATAGCGCTCTTTTGGTCCTTTTCCCTTCAGCCTACCTCTCCCCAACCTAGTGCTTGTCTCCATTCTCCTCTGACCCCGACTCTCTCTCTTTTTTGTCTCCTTCCAGTTCTCTCCTAATAGTTGCTTCACCGTCTCTTTTCAGGCGCTTTCTCCAATTCCAACCTCTAGTCTCGCCGGTCTCTCTGCCCTCCTCTCTCATTGCGGCTCTCTCTTGCCTTTGCCTCCCGCTCTCCCCTCCTTCTTCCCCCGGCCCGCCCTCCTCCCTCCCAGCTTCTCTGGCTCGCTGCCTCCCTCGCCTCTTGTCTCGTCTTGCCTGTGTTGTCTGGGAGGGGAGCCCTGCCTCCTCTCCCTCGCTCAGATCAATGCCCTGGCCACTCACTTTCTGATGTTGCACGACGGGAAATGCTTTGAATACTTACGACATGGCCGCTCACACTGATTGCCAAGATTGACAGCACTAACCATCGCCTTCACTTGTTCCAGGGTGAAGCCCCTAGTCACCCCGCTCCGCGCGCACCTCCTGGCACCCCGGCGGCAAACTTCTGCCGCTCTGCGCTGCCCCCGCCCGGGGCCGGACACCCCCGCAGACTTGAGTTAACGGGCCGCGCCGGCCGCGCCGCTGGGGGGTTCTGTTCCCTTGCTCCCTGGGCTGTGCCAATTGACCTAGCACCGACTACCCTTCCTTTTAATTTTTTTTTTATTTGTATCTTTCCCTTTTTCTTTAATGCCATTTACTCCCGCGGCGCAGCGCACAAGGAGCCCTCCCGCGCGGTACCATCCTGGAGCCCGCCCAGGTAACCGGGACGGAGCGAGCGATTTCGAGAGCTTGGGAGGCAGAGCCAGGGCGCGCGGCCCGCTGTGAGCTACCTGTTGGGGCGCCGGAGGGGGCAGGGGGCAGGAGCCCAGTGCCGGGCCGCCGTCCCTCGGAGCCTTCCGCTCCTGCCCTTCCGGGCACTCTAGGGTTAGTTTCTGTGAGCTGGGACCGAGGGGCTGGGGCAGGACAGGCGGAGGGACGAGAGCCGAGGGAGCGGAGCCCTGAGAGGGCGCGGGTGGCTGGGAGCCGCGGCTGCCCGGCCGGGGCGGGTTTGCGTACTTGCCTGGGGAGGGGAAAGGAGGAGGAGGAGCGGGAGGAGGGCGCTCCGAGGGGCCGACGCGGAGGGGGAGTGGAGGGAGAGAAAGGGGCCCGGGCGCCCGCCGCTCGCTGGTGGACGCGCGGATCCCAAGGATGCGTTCCCTTCTCGGAGAGTTGCGCCTTGTTCCGGAGCCGGTGACAGATCTGCGTGGCGGGCTTCTGGTTTTCTTCCCTCCACCTTCCCCCTAAAAAATGCACTCTGAGAAAACACATGTTGTAGCCGTAGATAAATGTGCGTAGGACACTAAGGCAAAAGGGCAGGGACAGGGACACAACGCAACCTTTGACAACAGAAAGCTGTTATCGCCATCCTAAGTATTCGTCCGGAAATCTGTCTGCCCTCTCGGCCCACCTCACTCCTCCACCTCCGCCTCCCCGCATAGATATTCTAATCTATATAATTGGGAATGTTGTGAAAAAGAAGTCAGGTGGCTTAGGGAATGAATTTGTAAGTCTCCGTGAAGTTTGAGGTAGGTATTTCATTGAAGTTCGCGCAAGTGTGTGATAGAGGAAGCTTGTGTGGCTGCGTGTGTAGTCATCCCCCCTCGTTCTGTGTAAGCAAATGCGTGTCGGCTTTGAAGGTTCAGATGGGACCGCTGGGCGGTAATGGCCCCTGTGTCCACAAGAGGGCAACATCCTGAGGGCTTTGTGAGCGCCGTATCTCTTGTTATCGCTGCCGGCTTGGGTTTAGAGAAAGTTATACTGAAACTTTAAAAAAACTGATATCACATCTTATTTCGCGATACTAAAAAAAGAAAGATATATAAAAAAAAGAAAAAAGGGAAGTGAAGAGAGAAGAGAGTAAGAAAGAGAAAGGCAGGCAGGCAGCCAGCCTACCCGGGGGAGAGCCCTAGTCACACCGAGACTAGGGGGAGGGCTGTTTTAATTGTGGGTTTGGCCGACTGACGACTGGAGTGCCCTCCTCGGCTGTCTTAGTTGTAGCCGGAGGTCACGTAAATCGACCTTAAAAGAATGCATAAGCCATAAATTAAAATAAACCCTCATCCAAGGGCTGATCCATAAGTAGACAATATCCAACCTGGACAAAACGGGCTTCCCTTGCGAGCCGACCTAAACCGCATCCCCCAAAGAATAGAGACTAAATGCAAAGTAAGTTTCGTAGCAAATATTTTGTTTTCTTGAAAAGTGTTGGGTTGATTCGCTGTGTGACTGCGACGCCACAGTGTTCGGAGCGCTTCCGCGTCAGCCAGGCTCTGGGTGCGGGAGGTCGGGAGGACCTGCTGAGCTGCTGGGCTTCTTAACGCTACCCCCACCCCACCCCCATTTCGGTTTGGAAACTTTGGCTGTTTGTGGGGTTGATGCTGGCCGAGGGCGGGCGGGAGTCGAGGATCTCCGCCGCTCTCTCGCCGGGATGAAGTTTACTCAGAGGAGTTCATAAAGAAAACCCGGGTCGCTAGAAAACGCGTGCGCTCCCTCCTCCCACCCTCACCCCACCGCCGCTCCGCCGCAACTTTCGCTGGACGCCCCACGAGTTGCCTCCGGCTCCCTCCGCTTCTCTCTCTTCCTTCCCCTCCCCCCGTTTTTGGACAGCACTTTTTAATGATCTTTTCAGGAATAAACACACCAAATTCCAAGCCCATCCGAAATCCAAGTGCTAACTAATCTGTGGTCTTCTTTACCCTGGCCGCGAGGGCAGTGGTGCCTGACCTGGCGGGAGCAGGGGTGAGGGGTAGCGCAGCCCCACCGGGCGCGGACTTCGCCACAGAGTCCGCTGGCCGAGCGCACTGTCTCCGGCACGTTTCTTCCCCGCCCCGCGTCCCTGAGCCCAGCCGGCGCCCTCCGTCCTGCTCGGCGTCCTGCCCGGGCCCCGCCGCCCGCTGCTGCCCTGCAGCCCCGAACGAGGTCCGCTGCTCCGGGGCTCGGCCGAGGGCAGGGGGCGGTGCTGCCACCCGCTCCGGGGCCCAGCCCGAGCCCGGCCGCTCCCGCAGGAGCTGCTTTTTTCCTTCTCCCTTAAAGGGCCGGGCAGAGAAGGGAAAGGGGTTGTGCAAAGGCTGCTGGGGTTGTGTGCTCGGACGCCTGGAGGAGCGGCCCGGGGCTGCTGAGAACAGATTAGCTCTGTGCCCGGCTCCTTCCCGGGCGCTCCACCGAGCTTTAAGATAAAAAGTGGTGTGCTCGGAGCAGATAAAAGGTGGTTGTCGCCAGCGTGTTTTGAGTTTTATTTACGCTGTCTTAGGCTGACCAAGTTTGAAAACCTTGTTTTGTGTGAATCGCCAGATATTGAATGCGGTCTCTATTTGGGAACTAAAAATAAGTCTTCGACTGAACTGGCGGAGCTGGCCTGTTAGCGAGACGGGTTGTCCTGGGTTACTTTTGTGTGTGAGACCCTGTGAGGGCCGCGCTTGAAGTTTAGGGTTCGAGGTTGCCCGAAGCCGTCTTTGCGGCAAACTGGGCTGGGCTCCGGACCTCCCGCTGCACTGTCAATGGGCGCTCGGATGACGTCCGCGTTCCGGGCGCCGGTGCCCGCCGCGTACTCCTGCGGCCGGGCTTTGGCCCTGGCTGGGCGGCCAAGCTAGCAACCCGGGGGAGTGGAGATGAGAGAGGACCCCTCCACTCCTGCCCACCAGGGTCTTCTGTCTCCTGCCCTTTCTAGTCACATGCCCAGGTTTTTCCCCGGGTCCCGAGGAGAACGGACACCCAGCCCCGCCCAGTCTATTTCTAGGAGGTGGGTTTGGTGAATAAAAAAGGTCAAGTGGTCGCGTCTTCGAGCCGGTCCTTGGCGAGGGGGGACAGGACGGACACCTGGCAAGGCCTGCCCTGCCTGTCCCCCCTACCCTGGCCATCCCACCCGCCCACGGCTGGCCTCCCTAGGCCACATTCTTGCGCTAAGTGCGAGAGGCTGTGGGAAAAGCAATCCTGAACCGGCCAAGGGCCGGCGAAGCTGATCCCGCAATGGCATTTTGTTTTGAACAGTTGCTGGGGTTGACGTTTCCTCATAAGGTAAGGTGTCACTGGACAGTCGGCTGCCCAAATGCCACATGTATAATTAGCCTGCGCACTCAGCACCTCGTCCCCGAGGCCCGCAGGCACGGGCTTGGCCGACCCGGTCCGCTCAGCTCCGTTCTAGGTTCCAGGATTCCCGAGGGAGGGCCGAACCGGCCAGGGCAGCCTCGGGAGGCCGTGACTGAGAAGAATGTGACAGTGTAGACTTGTCTTGGATTTTTTTTCTCTTTTCTTCTCTTCCTATTTTATCTTCTTGTTTTTCGGCTGTTGAGGAACTATCGGTAAGAGGTGTACTGAACAGCAGCGCAGAGTGCAGACTGAATGGGGAAAGGAGATGCAGAGAAAATCTGGCAACATACCTATTCTTCACACTCCACCCGTGGGAAAGGGCTGTTAGTGCCCCTGTGTCTCACCAGCCCAGTAAAACCACCCCAGACTTGGCATTGTATGTCCTAGCTTGGGTAGGTACTTCAGGCTTCTAGGTTGGATTGTTCACCTGTCTCTGTGCTCCCTCCAGCCCCTACTCCCAAAGGTTTCTCAGAAAGTTAGTATCTGCACTCTGATTGCAGCTTCTGGTTTCTCCCTCCAGGCCTAGCCGCTTGGGGCTGCTAGTGATCACTGTGGGAAAGCCTGGGCATATCTGCTGTCTTCCCCTGTCTCACTCTTGTTCGGCCTGGCGTTCTTAGGAGCAGTGCCTTGTTCTCTGCCCAGCTTATTGCTCGAGCTTCCTACCTAGCTTCCCAGATCCGAGTCTCAGGTCTGCTTTAGCTTGCACTCTCTGGCAGAGACTAGATTTCCGCAGCCGGGAACATGATTTTCCTTCTGTCACCCTGTGCAGTTACCCTGGAATTCAACACTCAGCATTAGGCATTTGCATCAGTCTTCCTCCTCCTCTTGTTTCTAGACCACTCACATATGCGTTATACCTACTAGAGGATTCTTTTTTATTTCAAAACAAAGAAACAAGCAAACATCCTAAACCTTTCACAAGTTTAGTGGGACAGGGTTAGCTTTTCTTTTTTCTTTTTGAGATGGAGTCTCGCTCTGTCACCCAGGCTGGAGTGCAGTGGCACAATCTCCGCTCACTGCAACCTCCGCCTCCCGGGTTCAAGCGATTCTTCCGCCTCAGCCTCCCGAGTAGCTGAGATAACAGGCGCACACCACCATGCCCAGCTAATTTTTGTATGTGCGTAGAGACGAAGTTTCACCATGTCTTGAACTCCTGACCTCAGGTGATCCACCCACCTCGGCCTCTCAAAGTGCTGGGATTACAGGTGTGAGCCACTAAGCCAGGCCCAGGGTTAGCTTTTCTATGGTAGCAAGAGTGCACTTTTCTTGGTGGGAAATAGGGACACAGTTTATTAAGTTGCATTTGCTTTTTATTGAACTGATGAAATATTTCATTTTCTTATAATAAGAGAAAAGTTATGACTGATTTATGTATCTTCTATGCAGTTTTGAAAGTATCTTCTTGAATACACGTATGTGAACACATGGGCAGTAGGCCAAATGACATGTAAATTTTTTTCCTCCTACATTCTTGAAAACCCCATAAGTCCAGAGAAATTGTTCCTATTCTTAAAAAAAAAAAAAAAAAAAGCAAATAACCAAAAAAAAAAAAAAAAAAATCTTTCAAACTCTGAAAGCATTATTAGGTCTAGTTTAAGATCAAAGATAGTGAGTAACCAGGATCCAGATATCAAGTACCAGGGCATTAATTCCAAAGACATACTGACATCCTCTGTTACTCTTCTCATGTACTTCCAACACCTCCCTTCTCTTCTCTTTTCCACCATATTTCTTCAGTTACAGTGGCAAAACTAGATAGCTTTTTGTTTCTTGTTTATCCTGTTTATTGTTGCTTTTATATGTTGTTTTGGAAGTTATGAGAGGGAACTTTCTCTTACTATATATGTATTTCTTAAAATGTACAAAAAATTGAGTTCTTTATTATGGAACATGATATAAAGTACTATAATAATATTTTGTGTCACTACAATACAACATTATATTACAAAGACAAATATAAAAATATTAATGAAACAGTATCAAGTACTATACCTTAAACTGATACTATAATGGATTTGGTAACTGAATGCCTAGAAGAAATGAGATTAAGTAGGAATATTATATTGTCTGTTGGGCATTTTTTCAATAGTAGCAGAAAACAACAGATATTTTTCATTTTAGGGAAAAAGCATATATGTACGATATTTTAGCATAACTGGCAAATCTTTCTTTTATAATGATTTAAAATATATTACTGTAAAAACATAAATGATAAATTTTGGTGGCGTTATTGAGATTTTGACCTCTGTTTCTATTTGACCTCTTTTAGGAATTATTTAGTTATTAGTCACTGATGAATTTGCTGCACATATCTATCTTATATTGAAGATATTAGTGACTTTTAAATAACTTTTTTTCAATTAGTACAATAGGTGCTGGAATAAATGAATTTTCTTTTGAACAAGATAATATACATTATATACATTGGCTTTAACCCCTACTTTTAATATTTTCTATGCTTATCAGTTTTGTTTGGTTATGTATCTCTTTCCATATTTGAAATTCTCTCTCTTGTTAGTGAGAGAATTCATACATACATATATTTTTCACTATTTGCAAGCAACATTCTGTGAAAGTACAGAATAGAACACCAAAAATTTTGGTTTATCTAAGAGCTATTTGTTTTAATATAGTTTAGGGATGCCTATATATCAATTGATGTTTTTGAAGTCAAGTGAAACATTCCATCAAGCTAATGTGTCTGAGAATACCATATCAGGCACAGACAGGTACTAGAAATGATAAAACACAGATAACTTACAGCAAGATGATTTGCAGATGGGATGCATTATCTGCTGTCATGAGGTTAGATAGGCCATATTACCATTAAAAAATTAATCAAGTTATATAGGTATATAAGATTTAATGAGAACAGATTTTATTATAGATACCTGCTAAAAATGAACAAACATTCACTGCTGTTTAGAGAAAGCAATGGGCTATTGTTGGGTTTGGATTGCTTCTTAAGAAAGATGCCTCTCCTCTATTATTTTTTTCTAATAAGGAAAAGTAAGATATTAGAACATTTTCATCCTGACGGTATTCATTCTGACTGTACATTTTCTACTGATTATGCCCTGAATCTCAACATTCAAGTAAAAGTCCTAGTGCTCCTATATACTGTAGGAAAAGCAATTTTTATTAATATAAGCTCATTTTAAATATGTAGCATATCCTTTTGGCTTGAAGTTCTTCAACTGTGATCCGAAAACTTATTGTTTTAGTGAGTGTTGTATCAGAAACTCTCATCATCCTTTCATTATATATTCACTATTTATTTACAGGAAAGTGTTTTTATTTTCCTTGTTCTGTGGAAAAGGGTAAAAGCTTTTCAGTTAATTATTTTGTTTAGACATTTAAACGAACTGGAAATAGTTCAAAATTTGCATTATGGTTTTTGATAGAGCTTTTCAAGTTTTAAGTATTCATAGTAATAGTTTGGATAGAAATATCAATTGAAGAATGTAGGTGGAGGGTGTAAATGGAATATTATATAAATCTACTGCAGACTCTCTCAGCTCCAAAAAAAAGTGCTGGTCTGTTTTTCCTCAAATCTGTGGTAGTCTTAAAAAAGGGAACATGAAACCCTAAAATCTCAGAGAAGCAGTATCGATTCAGTTCCTAACTGCAAATCCTTCATATCTTTGCTCAAAATATCCAACTTTACACCAATATTAGCCATTCTTTTTATAGTGATACCATGCTTAGTAAAAAACTTCTAAGCACTGAGGTCAGGTGTTGAGATTGGATTCTAGTTTATTTTTTATGAATCAGATAAAGATTTCTGTGCATGAGACCATATGTGAAGATGAGAGAACAAGAACATTTCCATATCAAAGGCAATATATCTGAAGCTGCATGGTAATTAAAATGCAGTGGTTTGGACTCTGTGCACTAGCACTTTAGCAGAGCATTGCTGGGACCTTGTGCATCATGCAGGCGGTTGCCTCTTGCATACTTCTTGAAATACACTTATAATTTTGTACAAACATTTATGCCAGTCCACACTTTTCTGTGGATAATTTGTATTTCATCCAAACCATTCAAAGTAGAAGTTATTTTTTGAGCTACCCCCTCATTATGGCTTTTGTGCATCAACTATTTTTATTCTTCTTGTTTGTATTTCTTTTTACCAGAATGATGGCTTGTTTATATTCAGAATCTCTTCTTGCTCCTCTAAGACCCCTAATATATCACTCATATTTTATTATTCACTAAAAAAACTTTCATTTTTAGGAAAGATGTGAGTTATTTTCTGAGGTTAATTGTAGATGCTGTAATCTATTATAAACTAATAAACCACATTAAAAATCAACTGCCTACTTATTTCTACTTTATAATGCTAATATATTTAGTAATCCTCACAAATTTGCACAATACATATATTAGAAAAAAAATCCTTTTTAAGATGCTTAAAGAAAAATTCTGAAATTTTCCTTTTCATTTAAATGGCATGAAAATGTGTAGTGGCATTCTCTTTCATGATACTTCAAGTGAACAACAATCGTTTGAAACTATAGAAATTTTGTATTTATCTAAAGAGTTATCTCTTTCCATTTATAGGGGGATGTTTGATTTTGTTTATAAAGAACTGAGTTAATATTTTAGCCTGCAATTATTTGGAGATAAAATAGTGAAATACAAAATCTAACAATTGGTAGTCGCATGTTGTATACATTTTAGAAATTTTTGCATCTTTGGTGACCAACTTCAATTTGCTGCTCTGTAATTTTCTGGCTTTTCTGTTTCTGTATTTGCTCTCTTTCTACGAACACTTTGTTGTTGTGCATGTGGTGAGGAATTCATTGATGTATTTTATTTACTAAGCTCCCATGGTCTATAAAGCCTTCTAAAGATTTCTCTGGATTGAAGCATCATGTATTGAAGAAGCCTAATGTGATATTATTAAATCCTTTAAGAGTTTTGTGTGTTTTAACTATTTTAAATCAAATTACTTAAGTATATTGATTTGATGGTCTTCATATCAATATACTTAAGTATATTGATTTGATGCTCTACATATCAATGATGATATGTATAAATAGGCATAATAAATATAAATTCAAAGTGCACTATATGATGTACATGTAAGAGTGTATACAAGCATTCTATGTTCTCTTGGTTCTCTCTTGATCTCTTTCTTCTCAGAAAAATCTTCCATGATAACCTTTGAAGTCATCTGTTATCCTTGCTACCTTCAATAATTTGTTGTTTCTAGTCATCTTAAAAAGAAACGAATTGTCTATCTTTAATATATCTATTCAAATGTAAAAAAGCAGAAGGGACTTTATGCTGTTTGTGATTTTGACTTCACTGAGTACAATTTCTTTGCTTTTTTGAAAAGTAGCTCTTTAAAATTAGACAAAGAAAATTAAAGATGCTTCACTTTCCAAGGCTGCACAAGCCCAATATGTAGAAAGAGGGAAATGCAACAGATTTTTTTTTTTAAGAGCATACTCATTCTCAGGCATAGTTGCAAATGCTACATATTATACTTTACAAATAGGTCATTTAATAATGTGAACACTTACTAAGTTCTAGACACCCTGAAGAGCATTTTTGAAGCCATGAGTCTTTACTTTTTAAGGATTTTCTCTTCTTCTGAAGATTTTCATATTTGTAGGTGGGGAAACAGGTGTGATTGTCTTGATGCTAAGCAGGTTATTTATAGAACTGAGTAAGAATGCCCCCAGCTAAGAGAGAGTAGTTCATTGTTTTTTCTTGGGAAGGAGTATAGAAGGTCAGGAATATTTTTATTTTCTCAGAAATAATTTCCAACTCTGTTCATGGGCATTGAACCTTCTGTGTATGAGAAGGAAGCTCTTCTCCTCCCAATATATTCACGGTATAATCCCTAAGCCTCAGTTTCCTTATCTATAAAATGGGAATAATAATAATAATATCTACATCGTAGTGTTGTTGTGAGGATTACATGAAATAAATGACTGTAAAGCACTAAGCTGAGGGATTGGTATAAAATAAACATTTAATACATGTTATCTATTACGGTTGAAGTGGTGGTTCTACACTTAAATTATCTGGATCTGGCTTCCCATTCCAGCTTTACTATATAATTGCTATGTAATCTTTGGGAAGTTATATAACTTGCTTCTTTTCATGTTATATAAAATAGAAATAACAATATAGGTTCTTAACTTTCTTTCCTTGAAAGGAGAATTAATCTATGGTCTGGAAGATCCGGGATAGCATAGTGACTAAATGTAGAGTTTACATGTTCAACTTCTCAAATTTGATAAAACTACAATTCTAAGGCCTAGAAGAGATTTTGAAAGATAATTTCATTGGTCATTGTCATATAGTATTGATCACTCTTTCCCTATTCTAATCAGTTAAGAAGTTCTCTTTATTTTGAAAGCCTGCCAAGAGGAGATTTTATAATCTTTGGTTATATGTATATGTAGCAATGATTAACACCAGGAATTTCTTTGTTTCAAATATACAGATCTCAATCTGTTTTCTCTTGCTTTCATTTTAAGAAAAAATGAAAGCAGACATTCTTCTTCATTTGAATGATAGACCTATATGTGTGAAGACCAAAATTAAACTTCCAATTTTGATTTTTTGAATATTTCCTTTTGCTTTATTTTCTAAACTAGTTGTGTGACCTTGGAAAAGTAATGTAACCTTTCCAAATCTCAATTTTCTAATTTTAAACATAGGGATGGTAATATAATTTATTCCATGGGTTGTTAGAAAGATTAAGTTTGAAGATGCTATATATATACATAAGTGGGTAGAACAGTTCTGGACAACTGTGTTAGGGTAACCTGACAATAGTTATATGATCAGTACAAGAACTATGACATGAGAAAGGGTCTTAATTCTCTTATATTTGTAGAACTCCTCAGCCTTTAAAGTGCTTTCATATTCATTGCCTCATTCAGTAAAAGGTATGTGAAGTAGATAAACTTACCAGTCATACTAACTTTCTACTTGATATGAATCAATATTTCAATTGGGTTTTGCTTCAGGATATTACTTACTCCAAACGAAGCTTGTATGTTATAAATTAGAACTGGCTTTTTTGGCCCTCTTATTTTCTAATTTCTTTGATATAAGGTCAGTGCTCATTTATTGTATTTTCCAACTTATTTCCAGAGCCAAATTATTGCTGCATTTCCCATACACCAATGTAAAAGAATAATACCATGCTGATCAGAACCATTAAACATCAGTTCTATATGTCTTTGATTAATACAAATTAGAAAATTACTTAACTATTATAAGTATGGCAAGTTTGATAGAAAACAATCTTTCAAAATATGGGGGTCATGAGGGAGAATTAGTGAAAGAATCCTTGATGGTGAAAAGGCTGAGAAGCACTTGATTATATAATTTTAAAGATGAAAATGCATGGTACTAGTGAAGAGGTATGCGTACAGGTGATTCTATACAGTGCTAATTACTATAATTGTGTTATGTATAAGAACAGAAGTACCTGTGTCAGGGAAATCTTCTAGTAGAAGATGGCCTTTGATCTGTGATTTAAAGGATGATGAGGCATTGGCTTTAGGTAACATCCTAAAGAACACTGAACATGGGGGAACATTTGATAGTATAACTAGCTTTTCTGTAGATCTGACACTGAAGTGTCTCGTACATGTTTTTTTGTGATTCCTAGAAAGGCCGTGTCTGTCATGAATGTGATACGGACATAAGCCAGCAGCTTGGCCACTGCACTTCTCTTTCTTAGCTCAGTTTTGTGGTCAGGAACATTGTGAATGCATTTTAAGGTACAGAGGAATCTTTCAAATTGTTACTTTCCTTCAAATATGTCAACTAAGTATGAAAATTACAGTAAGTGGCTTATTAATATATGAGCTGTTGATCAGGGCTGTGAGTTAATAAAATCTTATATCTTACGCTGTAATACACTTTTAGAAAATGGACAAGCATGATCTTAGAGAAAGAGCTGTGTCTGAAAGCTTTTAGATCTAGGTGTTATTTCTGTTTCCCTTATGTGTTGCTGATCTTTAGGTGCCTCATATTTATAATGAAGTTTTTCCAATGGTAAAGTTGGCATCTATCATAACTTCTTTTTTATTGAGGGATAATATGAAAATAAATTAATCCTCAGAGTGATGATTTGAGATTTTTGGAAGAAATACAAATTATGATTATACAGTGATGATCATGAAACAGCAGTAGTGGCAGAAGCAGCAGTAGCAGCAGTAAACCCTCTCTACTCCTGATAACTTTCCAATAGGGATGATAAATCCACTTATTAGTTTTTAATTTTTTAAAGCTTTCTGTTTGTTAGTGTTTTTAAGAGATGGGGTCTTGCTCTGTTGTCCAGGCTGGAGTACAGTGGTACAATCATGGCTCACTGCAGCCACTCCTGGCCTCAAGTAATCCTTCTGCCTCAGTCTCCTGAGTAACTGGGACTACAGAAGTCCACCACCAGGCCTGGCTAATTTTTTTTTTTTTTTTTTGGCAGAGATGCGATCTCACTCTGTTGCCCAGACTGGTTTTGAACTTCTGGCCTCAAGTGTTCCTCCTGCCTTGGCCTTCCAAAGTGCTAAGATTATAGGTGGAGCCATCATGCCCACCTAATTTTGTAATCTGGAAACTCATGTTTTCCAATAACTTTTGATTGCCTTTTCTCTGAGCCAGCAGGCCTTCTTATATATTTTTAGTTTGGATGCTCTCTGGTGTTTAATCACTTGTTTCTCTAAGTTAAACACACTTACTGAGTTTTGCAGCCTATATGACTGTGACATAATCACTTTCTGAAAAGAGATTGGTGGTCACATAGGCCAGAGAAGCTATGGCCCTGGTGTCCAATGGCTTTAACCTATTTTCCTCACCACTGCTGTGGCATCCTGGAGACTTGCATTGTTGGTAATGCTGTGAAAAAAAAATGATGAAACCTCTACATTATAAAGGAGGGGGAAAAACTGGTGAAAGTTATAGAAAACAGTTTTAAAACATCCTCTTAGTCTTATTAAATTAGTTATGATGCTAAAAGCATCATATTTAAGTAACATCTTCCTTTAAGATTTTCAGTTAAGTTCTTTAATTAAAGAAGCAAAAACCAAAACAAAAAGAAAATACAAATTGAAATAATATAGTGGCTGAACAAAGTTTAAATAACTTGGAACACAGCATATTAATCAACTGAGTCTCAGGAACATTTTTTACCCTTGACTCTGGAGACCTAAATACATACGGAAGGAAAATTTTATTGTTTTAAAATTTCTTAGCTGTACTCCTTTCCCACTATAATGATGCACAACGCAAGTAGATATATTGAGGTTTAAAAAAGGATTTTAATCTTGGAACCCGTAAAGGCATTTGAAGGGAAATTGTCAGCTTTTCTGATATCAGATTCTTTATATGTTTACAGATAACAGTAAGTCCAGAGAATGCGTCCATTTGTAGTTTTTGTGTAGGTTTGTGTAATTTTACAGCTATGCTAATGTAGGCGCATGTACACTGAATACTATTGACTTTTGTGTTTTAAATTGTGTGGCATTTTGTAACAGGTTTATTTTTTCTGAGATATATATATTATTTGAGTTAATCATATATATATATGCATACATATGTATATATATACACATATATATATATATACATAAACAACCTGTGTTGGGTAGGACTAGTGAACTTAGAGACTCATATTCTTACGTAGGGCATGACAGGGAAAGGATGAGAAACAGCTTGACTTTTAATTATGACACCTTGGGCTGTTTTCCAAAGGATTCATAATTAGCTGTGTCTTAGTTGTGAAGTTTTGTGTTTGATTTCTTTGTTATATCTACATGGAAAGCTCATCAATGTTATCAGGAGCTATGTAAATAGAGTATATAAAAAATATACCCCTTTATATTGTACATGAATTTTTTCTTTTTACGTTCTGAATTTATTTGTATAAAACAATACTGTTTTAGGTGTTAAGAGCTTGGGCTTTTGAATCAGCACACCCGGGATCAAATTTTGTTCTACCATTTACAATTTATTTATCCTCTCTGAATCTATTTCCTTAAGTGTTAAATGAGAATATTAATGCCTTCTTCCTAGGATATTGTGAGAGTTGAGAAGATGATGTGCATGAAACACTTAGTACCTTGTTTGGTTCATAATAAGTGCTTGGTTGTTATTTTTCTATGAAAGTCTGATTACAGTACAAAAATATCACTTTACACCCTTTGCATTCATTTTCATATTAAAAGATAATGGCATAATTAAATACTTGGGAAGAAACTTATAATGTATATGGTAAGCATTCTGATTTTTTTTTCCCTAAAGGTGGATTTTGATTTGTTCAACATTATTCCCATCCTTTAAATAAGCAGGGATACTTACTCATTATAAAGGTGATCAAGGCCAAAGATATAGTCTAGAAATCGTGGTTTTGGTGTCTTTACTTTTACACTGTGTTCAAAGCTGACCATCATCATCTGTGACACTCAAAATCCATCCCTGTTTATAAAGAGTATTCCATTACTCATTTGTCATGGATCACCCTGAGTAAAGAAGGATGTTGGGAAGATGGTGCACACTCCCCTATTTTTATAACTGACTGCTCTTTGCCACTTGTTCTTATCAGCCCTATTTAATGTGCTATTAAACTTATCCTTTGAAATTTTAATTTTATCATATTTTTCATTTTTGGGTATTCAAATGATTTTTTTCAGATTGGTGAGGTAATCTTTATAGACAGATATAGAAATATCTATATGTGCTTTAAGCTTATCTTTTATTTCTTTAACCTATTTATTTGCTTGCTGATAACTCCAGTATCTATAATTTCACTACCGAGAGCCATAGCTGGTCTCTGCTTTTTCTTAAGATTCTTGCTCAAGGCACCTTATTTTCTCTTATGCTTAGCTGTTTTGTTTTGTTTTTATTTCAATGAGCTGATCATGTTCCTCGGAATATTATTTGCAGGGATTCTTTGAGGCCTAGAATGAAGGGGAACTCTTGTAGAGAGGATTTCCATTAGCCTTGCCACATTCTTCTGCATTTTCTTAGCACTACTTTCACATCTTTGGGCCGTTACTCTTCTTCTTTCTTGATTCGTACATATACTAGTTTCTGCAATTTAAATGCCAATAAAATAGGACGTTTGTATGAATGTGCTTTACATTTTATGAGGCTATGCTTATATAGATACTAATTTTGCTTATTTAACAAGTTTATATCTGAGATAATTTAAAAGAAATATGGTTTTGTTAAATTTAGTAAGAGAGGTATTAAATTATATGGTCATTCTAACTTGTCCCAAATGAGCTCTCTATTTAATATATGTATTTAAGCAATATGTATATTGCTAGTGCATCTTAAAAGTAAATATCTTTGATAATTAACAAAATGCTTGTTTCAGTGTTATTACATAGTAACCTATAGTTGGTATCTTCCCTGATTGATTGGAGTGAATGTAGGAAACATTTTCAGTACCTGAGGTCAAAGGGGCATAACTTAGTATATTCATGGAGAGGAAATAGGGTTCTTAGGTATTCTAGATAGCCTAAGTGCAGCAGGAGAATATTGTTGGTAAGAGTGAGTCTGGAAGTATTCCTCTGACAAGACAATATTAAGGTTTGTTTGGGAGAACTTCTGACAGAATAGTGGTTGCCACATTTTGGATAGAGCACACCCTTAGGGAAACACTCATGAGCCCTAATAACGTGTACATATGTATCTCAAAATTTAAACACATACTATTTTGCTAATACATGCTATAAACATGTTCGTAGGTAGGTATTGAATAAAAGAAAGCTATATAGATAAAATAATATTTTAAAACAAATTGTGGTCTCCCAAATCCTATAATCGAATATACTTTGTTATTTTTGAAAGTCTCAGTGTAATACTGTTGGATGGCGATTTAAAGATCTGAATTTAAGTTCATTTTACTTTGGTACATGGCTTTAATGCTGCCACAGCTGAAAATGATATTTCAGAAAGAAAAATAGATGCAAATGGGAGAAGGAAGTAATTGACTGCATAAATTGATTACATACAAATGTATGTTAAGAATTTTGTTAAAATTCAGATAGTAACCTCTGTCTTCCCTGACATTGTTTTTGCTAGTGACGTTGAAGGTATAGCATTTTTATATTTTTTAATACATGGACTCAAAACCCATTAAAACTTTTTGGAACATCACTAAATAGGTTAGAACATTCTGTTACCAATTTTTAAATCAAAAATAGATGAAAATTTTTGTAGGTGATAGCATAGAATTTTTGGTAACAAGTATCACACTATGATGGAGTCATTTCCAAACGTGTTTTCAAAATATTCTTTCATAACATAAATCCATTTGGAAAAGCATTTACCTTTTCATTGATAAAATATCACCTTTGTCTTGAAGAACAGATTAAGTTAGTTTGTTTGCTTCTATGTTTGTATGTATATACCTAATTATCTTTCTGAAGTCTATCTATCTGTCCGTCCATTTATCTAGTCTATGTGTTTGGTAACATGCACTCATAGCTTCTTGTCATCACATAAACGTTTAGCACATTTGGCACATTAGTTTTTTTTTTTTTTTAAACCTTATACTCAGGTTTGGGAAACTGCCGTAAGATAAGCAGTGGAACTGCTGGATGGTGCAAACAATTCTCATGTTTATGCCCTTTCTCACTTCAAAGCATTGTAAAGATTTTACTATGGTTTATAGGCCTCTTTAAAATTAATTTTTGTGGCTACATAGGTGTATATATTTATATGGTACATGGATATTTTGATATAGGCATACATTGCATAATAATCATATCAGGGTAAATGAAGTATCTATCACCTCAATGATTTTTTCTTTCTTTGTATTACAAACAGTCCAATTATACTTTAGTTATTTAAAAATGTACGATTAATTATTGTTGACTGTATTACCCTGTTGTGCTATCAAATACTAGATCTATCTATATTTTTGTACCATTAACCATATCCACTTGGCCACCTCCCTGACTACCCTTCCCAGGCTCTGGTAACAATCATTCTACTCTTTGTCTCCATGAGTTCAATTGTTTTAATTTTTTTAGCTCCTACATGTAAGTGGTAACATATGAAGTTTGTTTTTTGTGCCTGGCTTATTTCACTGAATATTATGACCTCCAGTTCCATTCGTGTTGTTGCAAATGACAGGATCTCATTCTTTTTTTGGCTAAATAGTACTCCTTGTGTATATGTACCACACTTTCTTTATTCATTTATCTTATAAGCCTATTTTTAAAAGTAATTCCATTATCATGTAGCACTTGGCTTTGATATTTGCTACAATTGCTTGATTGTGAAAGATGTAGTTAGTGAAGTCCATGGTACTATCTCTGTAATCTTATCCCTTTGTTCCTTTAGTTCAGTATACAAATGTATAGAAAGAATTTTATTAAATTCTTAGTTTTCCTTAAAAATGTTTTTTTCTTAAAAAAAAAAGGAATTTGTTGAGATAGAATCTTTCCTGGTACATATTTAAGTGGCTCACTAAAAATTAGCCCTTTGCCTATCAAACATAAACTGAGGCATGTTGAGAAATATGTATATTCATTCCTCTGAAAGGCAAGCATCCTATGTGACATTTCTTTTTGCAGATTTTCAGCCAAGTTTTCTATGTATCTTTCAACATTTGGGCCCTACCTACTATACCACCCCAGAAGACATAATTCACACTGCATTGTAGGTAAATGGTGATTCCAGAGTTGTGCATTACGCAGTGCTGATTGTTGTGCATTACGCAGTGCTGATTTTTAGTTAAGGGAATGTATTTAAGTTTATTGTTATATTATTTTTTGTGAATTAGTTTAACTTTTTTTTTATAGCAGCAGAAAGAACAAGTGCTTTTCTGATAGCATGTAACTTTTTATCTTCTATAAAAGAACTTCAGAAGACTTTTCAAAACATTTAAGTTTGGTGAAATTTTGCAAAATACTGTTTGAGCGTTGAGTATGATTTTAAACATTGTTGGAAAAATCGCAGCAATATACATTTATATTGATGTGCTTAGTTTTTAATGTCTTGCTGATTGTAAAGGGTTCATATTATTTAATATCTGAAAGTACAATAGGGCAAAATATACTGTAAATAATACTAGATATAAATCTCTATCTCAAATTGGCTTCTTGATGATTAAACAAATTTTGGCCTATTTTTTTGTCAGTTATGTATGGATCATCATTGTTTCTATCCTGTAATATGTCTGCTATTGAGCTACTACTAGTAGTACAAATGTCAGCTTGGTCATGGTCTTGTTATCATTAAGGCTTACATTATTATTTATTTATTTAGTCTTTGAGACAGAGTCTCACTCTGTCGTCTAGGCTGGAGTGCAGTGGTGTGATCTCGGCTCACTGCAATCTCTGCCTCCTGGGCCCAAGCGACCCTTCTGCCTCAGCCTCCTGAGTAGCTGGGACTACAAGCATGTGCCACCATGCCTGTTAGTTTTTGTATTTTTAGTAGAGATGGGATTTTGTCATGTTAGCCTGCCTAGTCTCAAATACCTGACCTCAGGTGATCCACCTACCTCGGCCTCCCAAAGTGCTAGGATTACAGGTGTGAGCCACCGCGCCCAGCCAAGGCCTACATTATTAATATTATCCTTAAGCTATAGTTTATTTGGAAGGATCATTTTAAACCACTTGGGTATTTGTTCAGGGTTAATTTAGTCAAAAACTAGATTATATTATCTACGATTATTCTCTTTACCCATGATACTTCTGATATTGGATGTTGCACATTAAGACGTGTAGACTCAATCTGCCAATCTGTATTTAAATCTAGGTAAGGATTAGTTTTTCTTACATTTAAAATAAAAAAATATACCCCAGTATACTTACCTAGTATATACTTTTAGGACGTGTGTATGCACTTTGGAGACTACCGAAATAGATAAAACTGGGAAAGAGAGGTGAGAGCATGATGAGTCAAGGAGTCTCTAGATGATACTCTTCTGGTACATAGTCCCTCTGAAGAATGTAGCCATTACTGAAAACCTAGAACAGGAAGTGGGACTACAGGTTGACTGGTATTGAGGTTTAGAAAGCAGGAGTATGGTATATATATATTTTTTGGTGGGGGAGGTGGGAATTTTTTTTTGGTCTCACTCTGTCACTGAGGCTGGCATGCAGTGGCGTGGCACAATCATAACTCACTCAGCCTCAAACTTCTGGGCTCAGGTGATCCTCCTGCCTCAGCCTCCAAAAGCACTGGGATGATAAGCCATCATGCTGTGCTAATTTTTAAATTTTCAAAAAAGAGACACTGTGTTGCTATGATGCTTGAACTCCTGATCTCAAGTAATCCTCTTGCTTTAGCCTCCCAAAATGCTGGGATTATAGGCATAAGCCATGGTGGCTGGCCTAGTGTGGCATTTATTATTATTATTATTATTTTTATTGCATTTTAGGTTTTGGGGTACATGTGAAAAACATGCAAGATTGTTGCATAGGTGCATACGTGGCAGTGTGATTTGCTGCCTTCCTCCCCTTCACCTATATGCGGCATTTCTCCCCATGCTATCTCTCCCCAACTCCCCACCCCCTGCTGTCCCCCCAGCTCCCCACCAACAGACCCCAGTGTATAATGCTCCCCTCCCTGTGCCCATGTGTTCCCATTGTTCAACACCCATCTATGAGTGAGAACATGCGATGTTTGATTTTGTGTTCTTGTGTCAGTTTGCTGAGAATGATGGTTTCCAGGTTCATCCATGTCCCTACAAAGGATGCAAACTCATCGTTTTTGATGGCTGCATAATATTCCATGGTGTATATGTGCCACATTTTCCCTGTCCAGTCTATCATCGATGGGCATTTGGGTTGGTTCCAGGTCTTTGCTATTGTAAACTGTGCTGCAATGAACATTCGTGTGCATGTGTCCTTATAGTAGAACGATTTATGATCCTTTGAATATATACCCAGTAATGGGATTGCTGGGTCAAATGGAATTTCTATTTCTAGGTCCTTGAGGAATCGCCAGTGTGGCATTTTTAATATGAGAGAGGAAGCAGATTTAACTTTAAAGCAGATTTATGCTTTAAGGCAAAGCAGTTTGAGTCATTTTGTTGGTGTGAGTGAGTCATCAAAGTTCCATAGTTAAGTGTATTTATCATGTTCAGGAGAGGGGGACAATGGAGGATTACTCCTCTCCTGAATGTCTGGGATTCTTTATTGTTTCTGCACCCACCCTTTCTTGGGTTTAGGTAAAATCAGAGCAGAAGTTGGGAAAGGACAGTAAGGCAGCAGTTAGGGATGGCATAGGCAAACATTATTATCAGTACTCTCTTCTCCCTTTTTCTTCTTTTCTCTAACTCATTGCTGTAATTCCTGGGCAATTTGATATAGTAGCAAAAATCCAGTCTGGGAGTTTCAGCTCTACCAATAAACTTTGGGTGACTTTGGCTAAGTCATTTCTCTCTTCGAATTAGTTCTTTCATTGGTGATTGGGAAGTTTGATGATCTCCAAAGGGGTTTGAGCTCTGATACCCTGTTGATATCCATCTGGGATAGTGTTCTGTGCTGCCCCTTTATATAGAACTTCCAAGCACCATGTCCACTGTGCCGTCTAAAGTGACAAATGCTAGGAATCTAATTTAATATATGAATTCATGCCAGTAGACTCATGAGCAAAAATGATACAATATTTCTAGCTGCTTCCCTTCACTTTTCCATACAGCTTTTCATAGAGTGTATTTCCATAGTGTGCTCCTGGAGAGTGCTCTTACTTCCTAACCCGAAGTGTCTAATGAGAACTTTAGGAAGGAAGTATTAGCATCTGAGGGGTTGTGCCTGTGAAGGAGATTGGGCTGAATGAAATAGACAGAGTATTGGGACACGGCCATCACTTCATTGCATGTGTTTGGCTGGGATGGCAGCAGTGGCCAGTGCCAGGTTTTTTGAGTATGGTTTCTGTCACCAGCAGAGTTGGCTGTCTTTGAAGTCTGTTAGTTAACCTCTTCCAGAATCTTAGAGTACAACTAGCACTCAAGAGAAGGAGGATGAAGGAATCTCTAGGAATAAAAAACACCCCTGTTTTTATTAACAACTTAGTTCTCCTCTTATACCAGTTTTTTGAAGCATTTAATAAATGAACAGATTTCTGCTTTTCTCACTTTCTTTTCAGTATCCATTTATTTTTATGGATGGAGATAATATTGATTAATGAACTGGATGCATATTGCCAAATATATATTGAGCAGTTTTCACATATAGACATATTTCTGGATGCTTTCATAAGATGGTGATAATAATAGTACCTATATAATAATTTTTGAGAGGTTTTATTAAGCTAATACACTTGGAAGAGTGCTTGATATGTTGTAAGAACTCATTATACATTAGTGATTATTATTTTATTATTTAATCTACACAACAGCTGTGGGAGGTAGATGTCATTATTTTAGTTTTATAGAAAAGGAACTTAAAGCTTAGAAAGGAAAAATGACATGCCTGAGTTTACATAGCCATTGCATGGCAGAACCGTAATCTAAATCTAGATATCCTACCTTGAAGTTCTATGGCATTTCTGCCGTATAAATGCAGCTCGCTGTAACATGCAAGTTAAGCTAAGAGATTTTCCTCAGGTAATCTACAGGCCAGATAATAAGGAGCTTAGATAATGGGGATAATCAAGAACCGAACATATTATTATGTGGTGTTGAATTTCAGCAGGTATGGTTATGAAGGCAGTCCTTGCTTTGCACGGTATGGTGTTAACTGGAAGTCTTGTACATCATAACCCTGTTGTCACTTTGTATAGCTCTGATTCCAACTTTACACAATTGTCATGTCATGGTTTGATCTTAGTTATGACAGAATCATGCAAAGTGAGGATACGGCTGCAATATGCACTAATTTCAGTTATGGTATAATGCAAAGCAAGGACTGTCTCTACTTCCATGAGTTTCACATTCACATACAGAAATTCTCAAATTACCTTTCCTTTGGAATAGTTAGATAATTCATTTCTATTTTATGACCCATTATCTTTTTTTTTTTTTTTTTTTTTTGGACAATCTCTCACTCTCTCACCCAGGCTGGAGTGCAGTGGTACGATTACAGCTCACTGCATTCTTGAACTCCTGGGCTCAAGGGATCCTACTACCTCATCCTCTGGAGTGGCTAGGACTATAGGTGAACACCACTATGTCCAGCTAATCAAAAAAAAGATTTATTTGTAGAGACAGGAGTCTCACTGTCTTACGTAGGCTATCTTTTTTCTTCTAAGACTGCTCCTACTAAGGGAGAGTACCGTGTTGCATAAGTAAGTTCTTGAAGGTCACTGATGCTTGGCTCTTGGCTTATAGGCACACCATCTCTGATATTTATTGTATCCAGTAGTAGATCTCTCTCAGTACTTAGAAACACTTGTTTTCTTTTCTTTTTTATCTTTAATTTCTCCCCACCTTTTATTACCTCTAAACTTTTTTCTGAATTGATGTTATTTTTTTCCTGTTTCAGCAATGTACAGGGAGGCCACTGAGGCCAGTTATCTCTCAGTTGGTATTTTATTATATGAAAAGTGATTTATTGCAGTAGACGGTGAGCAGCCATTAAGCAAGAACTGGGCCTTTTAAAATTTCTTTTTAGATATAGATGCTTAAATTCTTTTTAAGCACTTAGTAATCGTTTCAGCCTGGAGGTTATAGCATAGATTTCAGTTTTAGAGCAAGATAATATTGAAAGGACTGAAGCTTTGAATGTTTCCTTGTCCCCAAAGTTTATATCAGCTGGACACAGTGGCTCACGTCTGCAATCCCAGGGCTTTGGGAGGCTGAGACAGGCAGATGGCTTAAGCCCAGAAGTTCGAGACCAGCCTGGGAAACATGTCAAAACCCTGTCTCTACAACAAATACTAAAATTAGCCGGGTGTGGTGGCATGTGCCTGTAGTTCCAGCAACTCCAGAGGTTGAGGTGGGAGGATTACTTGAGACTGGATGGTCCTGGCTGAAGTGAGCCACGATCATGTCAGTGCACTCCAGCCTGGGTGACAGAGTAAGACCTGTCTCAAAAAAAAAAAAAAAAGTAAAAAAATTAAAAAAAAATTTTCATTTGAGTCTTTTTTTAAATTGCATTTTAGGTTTTGGGGTACATGTGAAGAACATGCAAGATTGTTGCACAGGTACACACATGGCAGTGTGATTTGCTGCCTTCCTCGCCTTCACCTATATGTGGCATTTCTCCCTATACTATCTCTTCCCAACTCCCCACCCCCCGCTGTCCCTCCCGTATTTCCCCCCAGCAGACCTCAGTGTGTGATGCTCCTCTCCCTGCATCCATGTGTTCTCATTGTTCAACATCCACCTATGAGTGAGAACATGCGGTGTTTGATTTTGTGTTCTTGTGTCAGTTTGCTGAGAATGATAGTTTCCAGGTTCATCCATGTCCCTATAAAGGACACGAACTCATCATTTTTGATGTCTGCATAATATTCCATGGTGTATATGCGCCACATTTTCCCCGTCCAGTCTATCATTGATGGGCATTTGGGTTGGTTGCAGGTCTTTACTATTGTAAACAGTGCTGCAATGAACATTTGTGTGCATGTGTCCTTATAGTAGAATGATTTATAATCGTTTGGATATATACCCAGTAATGGGATTGCTGGGTCAAATGGAATTTCTATTTCTAGGTCCTTGAGGAATCACCACACTGTCTTCCACAATGGTTGAACTAATTTATACCCCCACCAACATTGTAAAAGTGTTCTTATTTCTCCACATCCTCTCCAGCATCTGTTGTCTCCAGGTTTTTTAATGATTGCCGTTCTGACTGGCATGAGATGGTATCTGAATGTAGTTTTGATTTGCATTTCTCTAATGACCAGTGATGATGAGCATTTTTTCATATGCTTGTTGGCCTCATGTATGTCTTCTTTTGTAAAGTGTCTGTGCATATCCTTTGCCCACTTTTGAATGGGCTTGTTTGTTTTTTTCTTGTAAATCTGTTTTAGTTCTTTGTAGATTCTGGATATCAACCCTTTGTCAGATGAGTAGATTGCAAAAATTTTTTCTCATTCTGTTGGTTGCCGATTCACTCTAATGACTGTTTCTTTTGCCGTGCAGAAGCTGTGGAGTTTGATTAGGTCCCATTTGTCTATTTTGGCTTTTGTTGCCAATGCTTTTGGTGTTTTGGTCATGAAGTCCTTGCCTAAACCTATGTCCTGAATGGTTTTGCCTAGGTTTTCTTCTAGGGTTTTTATGGTGTTAGGTCTTATGTTTAAGTCTTTAATCCATCTGGAGTTAATTTTAGTGTAAGGTTTCAGGAAGGGGTCCAGTTTCTGCTTTCTGCACATGGCTAGCCAGTTTTCCCAACACCATTTATTAAACAGGGATTCCTTTCCCCATTGCTTGTTTTTGTCAGATTTGTCAAAGATTGGATGGTTGTAGATGTGTTGTGTTGCCTCCAAGGTCTCTGTTCTGTTCCATTGGTCTATATCTCTGTTTTGGTACCAGTACCATGCTGTTTTGATTACTGTAGCCTTGTAGTATAGTTTGAAGTCTGGTAGTGTGATGCCTCCCGCTTTGTTCTTTTTGCTTAGGATTGACTTGGCTATGCGGGCTCTCTTTTGGTTCCATATGAAGTTTAAGGTGTTTTTTTCCAGTTCTGTGAAGAAGGTCACTGGTAGCTTAATGGGGATAGCACTGAATTTGTAAATTACTTTGGGCAGTATGGCCATTTTCACAATACTGATTCTTCCTAACCACGAACATGGAATGTTTCTCCATCTGTTTGTGTCCTCTCTTATTTCATAGAGCAGTGGTTTGTAGTTCTCCTTGAAGAGGTCCTTTACGTTCCTTGTTAGTTGTATTCCTAGGTATTTTATTCTCTTTGTAGCAATTGTGAATGGCAGTTCATTCTTGATTTGGCTCTCTTTAAGTCTGTTACTGATGTATAGGAATGTGTGTGATTTTTGCACATTGATTTTGTATCCTGAGACTTTGCTGAAGTTGCTTATCAGTTTCAGGAGATTTTGGGCTGAGATGTTGGGGTCTTCGAGATATACAATCATGTCATCTGCAAATAGAGACAATTTGACTTCTTCCTTTCCTATTTGAATACCCTTTATTTCTTTTTCTTGCCCAATTGCTCTGGCTAGAACTTCCAGTACTATATTGAATAGGAGTGGTGAGAGAGGGCATCCTTGTCTAGTGCCAGATTTCAAAGGGAATGCTTCCAGTTTTTGCCTATTCAGTGTGATACTGGCTGTTGGTTTGTTGTAAATAGCTTTTATTATTTTGAGATATGTTCTGTTGATACCTAGTTTATCGAGGGTTTTTAGCATGAAGGGACGTTCAATTTTGTCAAAGGCCTTCTCTGCATCAGTTGAGATAATCATGTGGTTTTTGTCTTTGGTTCTGTTTATGTGGTGAATTACATTTATAGACTTGCGTATGTTGAACCAGCCTTGCATCCCCGTGATGAATCCTACTTGATCATGGTGGATAAGCTTTTTGATGCGCTGTTACATTCGGTTTGCCAATATTTTATTGAAGATTTTTGCATCTATGTTGATCATGGATATTGGCCTAATGTTTTCTTTTCTTGCTGAGTCTCTGCCGGGTTTTGGTATCAGGATGATGTTGGTCTTATAAAATGATTTGGGAAGGATTCCCTCTTTTTGTATTGTTTGGAATAGTTTCAGAAGGAATGGTACCAGCTCCTTTTTGTATATCTGGTAGAATTCAGCTGTGAACCCATCTGGACCTGGGCTTTTTTTGGGTGGTAGGCTCTCAATTGCTGCCTCAACTTCAGACCTTGTTATTGGTCTATTCAGGATTTCGACTTCTTCCTGGTTTAGGCCCGGGAGGATGCAAGTGTACAGGAATTTATCCATTTCTTCCAGGTGTACTAGTTTATGTGCATAGAGTTGTTTGTAATAATCTCTGATGATCGTTTGTATTTCTGTGGCATCTGTGGTGGTATCCCCTTTATCGTTTTTTATTGCATTTATTTGATTATTCTCTCTTTTCTTTTTTATTAATGTGGCTAGTGATTTGTCTATTTTGTTAATCTTTTCAAAAAAACCAGTTCCTGGATTTATTGATTTTTTCGAAGGGTTTTTTGTGTCTCTATCTCCTTCAGTTCTTCTCTGATCTTAGTTATTTCTTGTCTTCTGCTAGGTTTTGAGTTTTTTTGATCTTGTTCCTCTAGCTCTTTCAATTTTGACGATAGGGTGTCGATTTTAGATCTCTTCTTGCTTCTCATGTGGGCATTTATTGCTATATATTTTCCTCTAGACACTGCTTTAAATGTGTCCCAGAGATTCTGGTATGCTGTGTCTTTGTTCTCATTGATTTCGAAGAACATCTTTATTTCTGCCTTCATTTCATTGTTTATCCAGTCAACATTCAAGAGCCCGTTGTTCAGTTTCCATGAGGCTGTGCGGTTCTGAGTTAGTTTCTCAATTCCGAGTTCTAACTTGATTGCACTGTGGTCTGAGATACTGTTTGTTATGATTTCCATTCTTTTGCATTTGCTGAGGAGTGATTTACTTCCAATTATGTGGTCAATTTTAGAGTAGGTGTGATGTGGTGCGGAGAAGAATGTATATTTTGTGGATTTGGGGTGGAGAGTTCTGTAAATGTCTATTAGGTTTGCTTGGTCCAGGTCTGAGTTCAAGTCCTGGATATCCTTGTTAATTTTCTGTCTCGTTGATCTGTCTAATATTGACAATGGGGTGTTAAAGTCTCCCACTATTATTGTGTGGGAGTCTAAGTCTCTTTGTAAGTCATTAAGAACTTGCTTTATGTATCTGGGTGCTCCTGTATTGGGCACGTATATATTTAGGATCGTTATCTCTTCTTGTTGCATGATCCTTTTACCATTATGTAATGTCCTTCTTTGTCTCTTTTGATCTTTGTTGCTTTAAAGTGTATTTTATCTGAGAGGAGAAATGCAACTCCTGCCTTTTTGTTTGCTCTTCATTTGCTTGGGACATCTTCCTCCATCCCTTTATTTTGAGCCTTTGTGTATCTGTGCAGAGGGTTTCCTGGATACAGCACACTGATGGGTTTTGGCTTTTTATCCAATTTGCCAGTCTGTGTCTTTTGATTGGGGCATTTAGCCCATTTACATTTAGGGTTAATGTTGTATGTGTGAATTTGATTCTGCCATTTTGATGCTATCTGGCTGTTTTGCCCATAAGTTGATGCAGTTTCTTCATTGTGTTGATGCTCTTTACCATCTGGTATGTTTTTGGAGTGGCTGGAACTGGTTGTTCGTTTCTATGTTTAGTGCCTCTTTCAGGAGCTCTTGTAAGGCAGGCCTGGTGGTGATGAAATCTCTGAGTACTTGCTTGTTCGTAAAGGATTTTATTTTTCCTTCACTTATGAAGCTTAGTTTGGCTGGATGTGAAATTCTGGGTTGAAATTTCTTTTCTTTAAGGATGTTGAATATTGGCCCCCACTCTCTTCTGTCTTGTAGAGTTTCTGCTGAGACATCTGCTGAGACATCTGCTGTGAGTCTGATGGGCTTCCCTTTGTGGGTAACCCGACCTTTCTCTCTGGCTACCCTTAGCATTATCTTCTTCGTTTCAACCCTGGTGAATCTGACGATTATGTGCCTTGGGGTTGCTCTTCTAGAGGAGTATCTTTGTGGTGTTCTCTGTATTTCCTGGACTTGAATATTGGCCTGCCTTGCTAGGTTGGGGAAGTTTTCCTGGATAATATCCTGAAGAGTATTTTCCAGCTTGGATTCATTCTCTTCGTCACATTCAGGTATACCTATCAAACGTAGATTAGGTCTTTTCACATAGTCCCATATTTCTTGGAGACTTTGTTCATTCCTTTTTACCCTTTTTTCTCTAATCTTGCCTTCTCGTTTTATTTCATTGAGTTGATCTTCGACCTCTGATATCCTTTCTTCTGCTTGGTCGATTCAGCTGTTGAAACTTCTGTATGCTTCACGAAGTTCTCTTGTTGTGTTTTCAGCTCCATCAATTCACTTATATTCCTCTCTAAGTTGTTTATTCTTGTTAGCATTTCATCAAATCTTTTTTCAAGTTCTTAGTTTCTTTTCATTGCATTAGAATGTGTTCTTTTAGCTCACAGAAGTTTCTTATTACCCACCTTCTGAAGCCTGATTCTGTCAATTCATCACACTCATTCTTTATCCAGCCTTGTTCCCTCTCTGGTGAGGAGTTGTGATCCCTTGTACAAAGAGAGGCATTCTGGTTTTGGGTGTTTTCATCCTTTTTGTGCTGGTTTCTTCCCATCTTTGTGGATTTATCCACCTGTCGTCTTTATAGTTGTTGACTTTCAGATTGGGTCTCTGAGTGGACATCCAGTGTGCTGATGATGAAGTTATTTCTTTCTGTTTCTTGGTTTTCCTTCTAACAGTCAGGCCTCTCTGCTGTAGGACTGCTGAGGTCTAGACTGTAGGACTGCCCTGCTTGCTGGGGATCACCAGCAGTGGCTGCAGAACAGTAAGGGTTGCTGCCAGTTTCTTCTTCTGCTATCTTTGTCCCAGCAGGATACCCACCAGATGTCAGTCTGAGCTCTCCTTTATGAGGTGACTCTTTGGATATACGGGGGTCAGGGAGCTGCTTGAGGAGACAGTCTGTCCTTTATAGGAGCTCAAGTGCTGAGCTGTGAGCTCTGTTGTTCGGTACATTTAAGTCCTAGTCACTGTCTGCCTGCAGAGGCTTTGCTGAGCTGCTGTGGGCTTTGCCCAGCTGCCTTGTGAACTTCCCTGCAGTCCTGTTTATATGGGTGTAGTTAGAACTGCCTCAGCAATGGCAGCCCACCTCTATAATGGCGGACTCTCTCTGTAATTGCGGGCTGCCTCGGCAATGGTGGGCTGCCTCAGCAATGGCAAACTATCTCTGTAGTGGTGGACTGCCTGAGTAATGGCAGACACCCCACCCCCTGAGAGCTGGACCATCCCAGGTTCAGCTGTGCTTGCCATGAAACTCTCAATCCAGAGTGTTTCCAATTGCTGTTTTTTTGTGGGAGTGGGACCAGGCAAGCCTGATCACCTGAATCCCTGCCTCAGAGCCCTTTTTTTTATTTTTAGTTGAACGGTTGACTCTGTCTCCCAGGTGTTCCAGTTGCCTGTTGAAAAGGTGCCAGGATCTATGTGATTTCCCATGCGGTGACCCACTGCACCAGCTGAAACAGCTGCGCTGAGATTCTTGGCTTCTTTTTGCCCGGGAATCTTCTGGCCTGGCTCCCTGTTTCAGTCCCCTTTTTAATCAGTTGAATGGGTTACTCTGTCTCCCAGGAGCTCCTATCACCAGCTAAAATGGCACCCGGACCCGTGTATTTTGTATGGAGAACCACTGCGCTGGGGTGCCAGCAAAACAGCCGCGCCAGGGAAAACAGCCGCGCTGGCAACCCATTGGGCTCCTCCACCTGGGAATCTCCTGGTCTGTGGGCAATAAAAATCTGTCTGGAAATGCGTCGTCCACTCACCCTCCATGCTTTCACTGAGACCTGCAATACTGAGCTGCTCCTAATTGGCCATCTTGGATCCGTCCTCCTCCTTTGAGTCTTTATTTCCTCCTCTGCCCCACTAAGACTGTGTTTTAAAACCTGTTTTTAGTCTTCTTTGTCAAGTATCTTGAAGAGTAGAAATCCCACACTGACTCGAATTTTATTTCTCTAACCTGTACAGTGCTAGAGAGTTAGCTTGGGGTGAAACGATCTTGTAGTATAAAGCATACTCCACCACTTTCTAACAGTGTGAACTTGGGTCTGTTATTTTAATCTCTTCAGGCCTCAGTTACCTTATCTGTAAAATAGTACCTACTTCTGAGGGTTGTTTTAAGGGTTAAATGAGTAGATATAAGTGCTTAGAGCAGTGCCTTGCACACATAAGAATAGGTCCCATATAAGCATTAGCTATTATTAAAATGAATGTCTTTAAAAGAAGAATTTGACCCAAAGTAAGGAGTACAATATTCAAGATATTTTATTTAAGAGATAAAAATGAATACTACTAAAATGTAATACAAACTAATCCTACAATTTTCCCAACATCAGGGACTCTAGAGTGCTTTTGAGATAATTCTAGCTGTTCTATAGTAATAGATACTTTGAGAACCACTTCAACTGCAAATCAACAAATCTATTGGAACTAAAATTCCTTTATTATGACCTCTTCATTTTTGAGTTTCGTAATTTGTGGAGACAAAATTTGACTTGAGCACAGAATGAGTTTGGATAGGAATTTTCTCAGGGCTGGATTTGTGACTGTAGCAATAACTGAAGAAGCAGTGACAGTTTAAAGAGGCAGCAGCTAGTGAACAGGATGCTTGACTCAGAAGGCATTTCCCAGGGCAGGCCTATGTGCAGCCTGGCTTGGCCAGTGACTGCAGACTAGATTTCTAGGCCCTAGAAGTCTATGGGTGGAGGCAGCTATGGTGTTGAGTTGGTAACCCTCTATTTCTGTCAACCTTTTTTGATGAAGACTCCAGTGGCTCAGGAGGTGCTTAGCTTCAGCCCAACATGTCCACGAATTCTAAAGTCAACCTCTAGGTCCCAGAAGCTTCCTTATTGGAAGCAGCAGACTGGCTATGTTAGATTTAGGATTTGAACCCAGGTTTGTCTCATGACAATAGCTAAACAATTTAATCATTCCATACTGTTTTCTTGGTGAAGGCAGCAGTGGAGAAAGGATAGTAGCTGTAGCAGTGGGGGTATCTTGTGTTCACCATCTAAAGGGATAGATGACATAGTATCTGAGCAGGAAGCTATAAAGTCAAAGGGGCTGCCTGCAGGCAATAATGTCATGATGATGATACTGGAGGAGATGGTAGTGGTGTGGCAGTTGTTACAAGCCTTTCACAGATCTGTTAGAGCTTGGGAATGCCTTTTGGGTATTTGTACCTCAAATCATAAACTCATAGTCTTTGCATTATGGAACCTCAGAATTGAAAGGGTGTTCCAGTTCCCTTTTTTGTGGTGTGATTCCATTTAAGCGATCATCCAATCCATGCTGGGGGAGCAACGATAGGGAATTACTTCCTCCTTTCCACCAGAATGTAAGTTTCATGTAGACAGGAATTTTGTCGGTTTGTTCGTTGTTTCATTTTTAGTGACTGGAGCAGTGCCTGGCACTTAATAGGTACTTAGAATGAAAGAATGCTTGGACAACTTGGCTAAAAAGCTTTGTTTTATAAAATGCTCAACATGACTAATCATCAGGGAAATGCAAATCAGAACTGCAAGGTGATATTATCTCACCCCGGTTAGAATGGCTATAATCAAAAAGACAAAAACAATGCTAATGAGAATGCAGTGAAAAGGAACTCTTCTATACTATTGGTAGGAATGTATATTAGTACAGCCATTATGGGAAACAGTATAGAGGATCTTCAAAAAACTAAAAATAGAACTATCATATGATCCAGCAATTCCATTGTTGGGCATCCATCCAAAGGAAGGGGAATCAGTATATAGAAGAGATATCTGCACTCTCATGTTTATTACAGTACTATTCACAATAACATGGAATCAACCTAAGTGTCTATCAACAGATAAAATGGTTAAAGGAAATGCAGTATGTGTGTGTGTGTGTGTGTATATATATATATACACACACACACACACAATGAAATATTATTCAGCCGTAAAAAAGAATGAAATCCTGTCCTACATGTTCTCACTCATATATGGAAGCTGAAAAGTTGATCTCATAAAAGTAGACAGTAGAATAGTGGTTACTGAAGGCTGAGAAGGATAGAGGGGCAGAGGGGATAGGCAGAGGTTCATTAACAGATATAAAATTATAGCTAGATAGAAGGAATAAGTTCTAGTGTTCTGTAGCACTGCATGGTGACTATAGCTAACAGTAATTTATTATATATTTTCAAATAGCTAGAAGCAAGGATTGAATGTTCCTAACACAAATGATAAATCTTTGAGGTGATGGATATTACCCTGATTTTGATCATTGCACATTGTATACGTGTATCAAAATATCAGCATGTACCTTATAAACATGTACAATTATTATATGTCAATTGAAAAATAATACAAAAGCTTTATTTTATATATTGAACAATATTATGTACTAAGCATTATCTAAGGCTTACCTTACCCCTGTGAAGTATATATTATTCCCAACTTACAGATGAGTAAATTGACACTTAGGCATTAAGTAGTTTTCTTAAGATAATATGAAAATGTAATGGTCAGGATTTGAACCTATAAGTATAACCACTACATTATATTATGGAATTATTACCTTCTTGTCCTAGATAACTTTCTTCTATTAAAAGATTCCAAATTTTTAAGGAAGCCACATTGTATTGTTGACTCATTAATCTTACTGTCATGTCAACTAAAATTCACAAGGGAATGTCAGTATCTTGTCCTCATGTTCTTATCCTGTACTTGAGCTGCTGGTTGTTTAGGACCCAAGTGCAGGAGCATGAACTTATTCTGGATACATTTTCTCTGTTTATATTAATTTTATTATTCTTTATTAAGATATTTGAGTTAGTATGGTTTAAAAATTTCATCAAGTATTTTTGGCGTTTATCAAATCATATTTTTACTCCTTATTTTTGTTAATATTGTGTCAAATGTTGATAGATTTTCTAGTACTTAACTATCTTTGTAGTCCTCAAATAAGCTACTTGGTTATAGTATATGTATATACACATATATATATAATCATATTGCTGCATTTGAATTTTGTATATATGAATCTGTATCTATGATTTATTTATTTTGGTGCTGTCTTTATAAGGGTTTTGATAGTAGCATCTTGTCATCTTTGTAAAATGAATAGGAAGTTTTCATCTTTGTCTATGCTCTGGAATAATTTGGAGAGCATAGGAATTATCAGTTCTTAAAAGCTAAAAAATCTTTCCTATAAAACTGTTTGATCTTTGTACTTTTTAAAGAAGTAGATATTTAACAATATTTTACTGGTCTATTCATATTTTTTATTGTTTCTTGAGACGGTTGGTAATTATGATTTGCTGGGAAACCTATTTTATCTAGATGTAAAAAATATATTGGCACGAAGTTGACATGTTATTTTCTTTTCTTCTTTTTTGTGTCTGTGGTTATATCCTCTTTCTTATTCTTTATGGTTTTAATTTTTTTGGAGATAGTTTGGGATCCTAATTCTGTCATTTTACATATTATTAGAAACTTTGTTGAGCATGCTAGCATTTAGCTTGCATTTATTCCTATATCCACAAGGCTTGATTAATTAAATTCAACAAACATTTATTTTATATCACAGATGCTAAAGATACAAAGGATGATTAAAACAGGGCCTACTATAAAAAATTTATAGTACAGTAAAGATATTTGAGACCATTTGTAAAATGCTTGGCTGAAATCCGGATATATTATTTCTAATGCATCACTCACCGAACAAAAAAGTGCTTTTTTTTTTTTTTAAATCAACTTTTATTTTAGATTCAAGGGATACACATGAAGATAGATTGTGTGTTGCTGAGGTTTGGGGTGTGATTAATGTTGTTACCCAGGTGCTCAGCATAGTAACCAGTAGGTAGTTTTTCAGTCTTTACCCTTTTACTTCCTCCCCAAGTAGTTCTTGGTGTTTATTATTTTAATCTTTGTGTCCATGTGTACCCAATGTTTAGCTTCTATGTAAAAGTGAGAACATGTGGTATTTAGTTTTCTGTTCCTATGTTAATTTGCTTAGGATAATGACCTCCAGCTGCATCCATGTTGCTGCAAAGGCCATGATTTCATTCATTTTTATGGCTGAATAGTATTATGGTATTCCATGGGGTATATGTACCATATTAAAAAATTTTATTTTACACTAAATTTGGGATACATGTGCAGAATGTGCAGGTTTGTTACATAGGGATATGTGTGCCATGGTGGTTTGCTGCACCTATCAACCTGTCATCTAGGTTTTAAGCTTCACATGCATTAGCTATATGTCCTGATGCTTTCCCTTCCTCCCCAACACCCGACAGGCCCTGGTGTGTGTTGTTCCCCTCCCCGTGTCCATGTATTCTCATTGTTCAACTCCCACTTAGGAGTGAGAACATGTCGTGTTTGGTTTTCTGTTCCTGTGTTTGTTTGCTGAGGATAATGGCTTCCAGCTTCATCCATGTCCCTGCAAAGGACATGATCTCATTCCTTTTTATGGCTGCATAGTATTCCATGGGGTGTATGTGCCTATATGTGCCACATTTTCTTTATCCAGTCTATCATTCATGGGCATTTGGGTTCGTTCCAGGTCTTTGCTATTATAAATAGTGCTGCAATAAACATATGTGTGCATGTATTTTTATAATGGAATGATTTATATTCCTTTCATTATATACCCAGTAATGAGATTGCTGGATCAAATGTTATTTCTGGTCCTAGATCCTTGGGGAATTGCCACACTGTCTTCCACAGTGATTGAACTAATTTACATTCCCACTAAGAGTGTAAAAGCATCCCTGTTTTCCCCTAGCCTTGCCAACATCTGTTGTTTCTTGACTTTTTAATAATCACTATTCTGACTGGTTTGAGATGGTATCTCATTGTGGTTTTGATTTGTATTTCTCTAACAATCAGTGATGTTGAGCTTTTTTCCATATGTTTGTTAGCTGCATAAATGTCTTCTTTTGAGAAGTGTTTGCTCATATCTTTTGTCCACTTTTTGATGGAATTTTTTTCTTCTTCTAAATTTGTTTAAGTTCCTTGTAGATTGTGGATATTAGATATTTGTCAGATGGGTAGATTGCAAAATTTTTCTCTCATTCTGTAGATTGCCTGTTCACTCTAATGATCATTTCTTTTGTGGATGCATCACATTTCCTTTATCCAGTACATTGATGATGGGCAGGTAGGTTGATTTCATGTCTTTGCTGTTGTGAATAGTGCTGCAATGAGCATACGAGTGGATATGTCTTTTTGGTAGAATGATTTATTTTCCAAAAAGTCTTCCTGAGAAAGAGAAAAAAGGGGCTAATAAAACAGGATCTGATTTTTTTTTTTTTTTTTTGGTGAACCTGTATTTGGGCCTAAACATTACCCATTTTCCTTGTACATGCTCAGTTATACATTTTGGAATTTTGTCCTGGTAATGGAATTTATATAGGGAATATATTACTAGAACATATCTTGCTGATTAATAGAGTCTATTAGAAAGATTTTTAGAGGACATTTAAACCATTCCAGGAATTTATACATTTTATCAACCAGAGAAGTACTTTTTATATTTTAGCAGTCATGCAATTCACCTGGGATCTTAATTAAAATGTGGATTCAGATTCCATAGGTTTGTGGTGGGGCATAGGAATCAATGACCCAGGTAATGTCTTTACTGCTTTTCATCAGTGCTCCTGGCTGTAACCACACTTTAAGTAGCTTAGAGTTATAGGACAGAGGATAACATACATTCTGTTTTATAATTAGTAAAGTTACAGGTTCATAAAATTAACAAATAGAGCATTTAGGTTAAAATGTAAAAGACTGACAATGCCTCACGTGTTGATGAGGGTAAATAATAACTGGAACTCTCATACATTGCTGGTAGGAGTGTAAATTTTTATAACTGATTTTGAAGACTATTTGGCAGTATTTACTAAAGTTAAACACGTGCCTATTCTGTGACCAGAAATTATACTTCCAGGTGTATACCTAAGAGAAAAGAATGTATTTGTCCACCAAAAGACATGCACAGCTTGTTCATAGCAATTTTGTTTATAATAGCTACAAACTGTAAACAACCCATATGTCCACAACAGGAGAGTACATTAATTGTGGTATACTTACTCAGTGGAAGATTATTCAGCAATAAAAACCTGATATTTGTAATAACATAGATGAATCTCACAGACATTATATGGAGCATAGAGAAGTAAAGAGAGAAACAGCTAAAGATTAGAGAGAGGTAGACAGTAAAGATAGAGTATATACTGTGATTTCATTTATTGAGTTCAGGCACAAGTACTTTACAATGATAGAAGTCAGAATAGTGGTTATCTTTGGATGGGTAATTAATTGGGAAGAGGAATGTGAGAACCTTCTGGGGTACTGAGGATGTTTTATAGCTTGGTCTGGGTGATGATTATATGGGATAATACATTTGTAAAAACTCATCAAGTACATTGATTGGCTGAATTTAGGATTAGTGCATTTCCTCTTTTTATCTTCTATATGTTAATAAAATTTTAATTTTAATAAAAGAAGTAGAGCACTTAAGAGAAAAATAACTTTGAATTCTAAAAGGGCTATGTATATATTTTTATTGTGGAATTGATTTCCAAGAGACTTGATATGTGTTCACATTCATATGTTTACTCATAGAAGTATTAAAAAGTTTTAAAAATATTTAAATGTGGTAAATTAATGTAGCTAGCTGATTTCTTTAACTAGTATAGTTCATTGGATTTAGGGATAATAGAATCACAGCTCAAACAAACTTTGGTTAAATTAGAATATTTTCAACTTTTGTTTCAGGGGAGAGCTGAAAATTCCAAGAAAACAAGGTTTTTTCAGCTATTTTGGAAATCAAAGCAAAAAACATTAAATGAAAGTCTTTTTGCTCTTCAAACTTTCCCTTTCAATTTGTAGTTTCCTGTCCTCTGTTCTGGTGCCTTGCTACTAATGCTGTATTCCTCACTGCTTAGGATCCCTCATTGTGTTTTATTCAGGACACAATCTTGAATCTTATCTGTCTTTATCTCCATATCTCTAATATTTCTCCCAACTCTTCTTTATTTTCAGGAGTCACAGAATTATGTAGCTTTCAAACATTGTATATTAAGCAGAGGAACTAATTTTTTAAGCAAATTAAAAAAAATTAAATCTAACAAAGATAAATGCCTTGAATGAAATCTTGACTGCTCAGGCCCCTGTCACAGATCCTTCAGCTTGCTCAGCTTACTCCTTCCTCTTTGTCTTATAGCAACTTGAAAGTGGGGTAAACTTTAGGGGAAAAACAATCAAACATAATCTAGCCCAATCTTTTCACTTTATAAAGGAGGAAACTGAAATATAGAGAAGACTTCATGGCTAGTGGTAGTCAATAGCTTCAGGCTATCATAAAATTTGTTTCCATTGCTAAGTAGTAAAGTTCAAAGATGGAAAAAATAAGATTAAAAAAGTCCCTGCATGCAATTTGAGTGATTAATACAGTGATTCTGAAATCTTCTTTTCAAATTGTGCTCATAGACAAGTAGCCACAATTCAAAATTCCCAGTAACAAGTAAACCCTAATCACTTCTTAAAAACAGTAATACTATTTTTGACAAGGATAACAAGCAAGACAATGCAGTGGAAAAATAATAGTCTTTTCAACAAATGGTGTCAAGACAACTACAAATCCCCATGCAAAAGATAAAGTTGGACCCCTACCTCATACCATATAAAAAATTAGCTCAACGTGAATTAAAGACCTACATGTAAGAGATAAAACTATAAAACTTATAGAAGAAAACATAGGAATACATTTTCATAATCTTGGATTACGCAGTAGTTTCTTAGATATGACATCAAAGGCACAAATGAAAAGAAAAAAGATGAATTGGACATCAAAACTTAAAACTTTGTGTTCCAAAGGAAGTCATCAAGAAAGTTAAAAGACAACCCATGGAGTGGGAGAAAATATTTGCAAGTAATAATTCTAATAACAGACTTGAATCCAGAATATATTAAGAACTATTACAACTCAACAATAAAAGACAAATACCCACATTTTAAAAAGAGCAAAGGATTTGAATCAATATTTCTCCAAATAAGATTTGTAAATGGACAATAAGCACAAAAATTATATGATATCATTAGACATTTAGGAAATATAAATCAAAATCACAATGAGTACCTACTTCACACATACTAGGGAGGCTATAGTAAACAAACAAACCCAGAAACTCACAAATGTTGGCAAAGCTGGACCATTCATTGGAAATTGGAACCCTCATATATTGCTTAGGATAATATAAAGTGGTACAGCCACTTTAGAAACCAGTATCAGTTTCTCAAAAAGTAAAACACAGCATTACCATATGACACAACAATTTCACTCCTACTAGCTGAGATATGACCCCCTCTGAAATAGGACATATGACAAAGAAGACTTTGATAGAAAGAAGGAAAATGAAGAAAGATATATTTTAATATAGCACAAAGCAATATATACTCAAATTATTTTTTATAAAGCATAATGAAGTTAAATAGTTCTCTGGTCATGCCCTTTTTGCTTACCAATTTAATAAGTGAGATAATCTACATTTGTGTGTATACAATTGAACATGGAATTTGCATGTATGTGAGGTTCCATTTTTAAAACTATGAATTAGTAAAAATAAATTGCTGATTCCTTCAGTTCCTTTCTTCCCTTACATTTCTGAAGTTTATTTTCATTAGTTATTCATATTTTGATCAGCATGGGAGTTCTGACCTGCTCCATTTTTAACCTGGGCATATTCACCCTTCCTTAGGGAACCTAAGGTCTTCCGCTCCTGGGAGGTCACCATATTGATGCCAAACTTAGTTCAGCCACCTGATTGGCATATCACATTACAGTCCAGAACTCCTGGGCTCAAGCAATCCTCCTGCTTCAGCCTCCTGAGTAGCTGTGACTACAGGCACACACGACCACACCCAGTTTTTATATTTCGAAAACTTTTTAGTTTTTAAACATAGCTATCTGATCTGTAATATCTGTAATATCATATAGGGGCTATTAAATGGGGATAAAGACCTTTCACATAGGGGTATTATAAGGAGACATGAAATATATTTATTCTAAATCTGAAAAACTCCAAATCTTCATATTATAGTTTCTTTGACAATACCTTATAGTTTTAGTTCTCAGCTTAGTATATTTTCTCAGAAGGCATGTTTAAAAAAGGATAATGTTGTAATCCAAAGGAATGAATCTCTAAAAGAATAATGTTAAACATCATTTTATGATAGTACAGAAGATATATCTTATTACTTTGAGATGACAGCATGCGTTTTGAGGTAGTGGGATTTTATGTCATGTGGGCTATTGCTTATTTGGTCTATGAATGAGTGCGTTTCCAGTCTTTAACTTTTAAAAATGAATATGTGTGTAGTTGCTTGTGGTTTTCTAAGAGCTTTTCATATACATTATTTCACTTACATTCACAATAACTCTGATGTATATTTGTTCTTTATTTTTTGAAATTGAAATGTAAACAAAATATTTAAAATACGGATGTATATACATGTAACTAATAGTTATAAGTGAATCCTATGTAACCAACCAACATAGAAGTAAAAAAATGGAACACTGATATTTTCCCAGAAGCCACTTGTTTTCCTTTCCAGTTACACCCCCATACTCTCTGTTGGTATTTAGTGTTACCCCATCACCATTCTGTATTTAATGTTAGTCACTTTCTTTACTTTGTGGTTTTACTGCCTATGAATGCATCCCTAAATAATATAGTTTGATTTTGCCTGTTTCTTTGCATTATATAAATGGAATGATGCAGAATCTATATTTTGTGTATGTTGCCATTTTTTGCCAAACTGTATCATTATCATGAAGACCTATTTTATTAGTTTGATTTTTATTGTGTGAATATCAGAATTATTTATCCTCTTTATTGTTACTGGGCATGTGGAATATTTCCAGTTGCTGGTTATTATGAATAATGCTGCTATAAACCTGTTTGTGCATATATTCATTCTTGGTGGCCATGTGTACAAGTTTCTCTTGGCTATATATGCAGGAATGGAATTGTTGTGTCAGAAGATATGCCTATCTTCATCTTTTCTAGGTAATGTTAAACTCTTTTCTAAAAGTGTCTATTTATAGTATTACCAATAGCCTATGAACATTCCTGTTTTCAGCATTGTTGCTAACAATTGATGTTGTCAGACTTTTAATTTCTGTAAGTCTGCTGAGTATTTAGTGTTATCTAATCATGATTTAAATTTGTATTCCTAATTACTAATGATATTAAGTACTTCTAAAAATAAGCTAATGATATTAAGCACTTTTAAAAATAAGGTATAGATTAGGTAGATTTCTTCTGTTGTGATGTGCCTGTTGAAGTCTTTTGCCCATATTGGATCATTGTCTTTAAAAAAAAAAAAAGATTTGTAGTTTTCTACAAATCTGCATATGAATTCTATACAATTCTATATACGAATTGTTGTTTACATGTATTGCAGATATCTTCTTCTACTTTGGCTTGTTTTTTCACTTTCTTTATGGTATCTTTTTATGAACAGATGTTCTCATTTTTAATATAATTGGATATTTATTGATCTTTTCTTTTTTGGTTAATGATCTTCCTGCACTGTTTTGGAAAATATTTCCTATCTGAGGTCATGAAGATAATCTCAATGACTTTCACAATGGCCTTTAATATACCTGAAGCTGTTTGGGTATATTGTCTGAAGTAGACTGTAGTTTCTGTTTTTTCTCTTATGGATGTCCAGCTGTCCCAGATAATTTATTAAAAATCTCTTTTCCTGACTGCTCTACAGGGTTATCTTTGTCATATGTCAAATAACCATATGAACATGGGTTTATTTTGGGGTTCTTTATTATTTTCTCTTGATGTGTGTCAATCATTGCATCCATAATACCCTGACTTAATTATATTTACTTTATAATTAGTCTTGTTATATTGTAGAGTAGGTCCTGCCATCTTATTCTTATCTTTCAAGTGTCTTGATACTTCTTGGCCCTTTGCATTTCCATATAAATTTAGAATTAACTTGGTTGAGTTCCACACACATGAAAAAACCTATTGGGATTTTCAGTTCAGTTTGCATTTAATCTATAAGTACATTTTTATGGAAATGATACCTTGATAACTTAGAATCTTCCAATACATTAACATATTTTCTCTCTCCAGTTATTTTAGTCTTCTTTAACATCTCCCAATAAAGTTTATAATTTTTCTTGTACAGGTCTTATACAACATGAACATTTAGAAAATTTAGCAGTTCAAGACAGTAGTAACAGAGAAGTTAAAAAGTTATTTGCTAAATGAACAATACAAACAATGGCTTAAAGATTCAGAACAGGAACAAATATGTCTTAGTGTTTCATAACAGCTGACACTAAAAGTTATTTGGTCAAATATTAATTAAGTAATAATATCTTTGTTCCCTCATGAGTGTTATACAGGTCTGGACATGGCTTATTTTCAGTTGATTAATAGGTTAAAAATAAATTAATATATTAGTTGTTTTATTGACTAACTACACAGCCACTGCTTTTGTTTCCTTTTTTCCCCTTATTGATAGATTTTTATTTTTCCAGAAATGGTTAGCTTTAAGCAGATATTTTGGTAACATGTATGTATATCTTGCATAGTAATTTCCATCTCAAATACGTTATGAGTCTTTGAAACATAAATATTTGGTGTGACTTCTGAAATGAAATAATGCATGAGTTGCCTCTTAGTAGTAAGTTTAGCCATTTCCATTGGCCTATTCTTTTGAAACATCAGAGGCCTTCTTAAGTGCATAATATATGAACTCCAGGGGAAAATTGAGTCATGTGCATTGTTTTAAGTTAAAATGTAATTTATTCTGTATTGTCAAAATAGAGATTGGCATATTTAAATAAAACTGACCTTCTTAATTCCTAACAAAAATAAATCTCTTTGGTAGTGAGGGATACTGTACAGATAGGTCCCAACCTTGTCACTTCTGGGGAACAGCAGTGAAATTGTTTGTTCCTGACAGCAGACAGCCCCATTGCAGAGCCCTGGTTTCATGTTACATTAAGTATTAGTGCTGTTCTTTCAGGAGCTATTATACTGTGACATCAAAGATTTCCTGACAGGGCAGTGGTAGGTTAGCACTGAAGTTGTCTACTGAAATTTTAAAGAATGGAATTAAATATATATGATCAGACTTTAATATAAAAGATAGAGACAGAATTAGAGTGGTTTAAGGAAAGTTGCAGAAATCATTAGTTTATGGGCTATCTGCTTTATCTCTGCTTGTTTAAGCCAAATTTTATTACCTTTATTTCTTCAACAAGTACAAATGGCCATTATGTTAATGCTAGGGTAGTTGATAGTTTCCAGAAAGACATTATGAATAAGGAAAAAGTAGCTTTTTGTGAAATAAAAATCGTTAGGTTGACCTGTAAAGTATTTGATGTAAATGAACATGTGGACAGTAATTGCAATGGCCTGACTTCCTGTTTGCAGATCCACTAATTAGTTAAAATGATCAAACTACACACTCTGTTGAAATTATAGGAGTACAATTTAGATGGCAAGTGAAGAGATGAGAAGTCTTGTAACTGAAAAGACTTAATTTTACATTGCAGTTGTACAAATACAGCTGACTTTAACATTAATCAGATTACAATGTTGTCTTTTGAAAAGGCTTTTGTTAACTGTTGAGACATATTAGTCATGTTTGTCTGTATAGGTTTTCTGTTTAAAAAATGAATTAGGCATTATGGCTTAAGTATTTCTTAAATATTTTTTTGTGGTACAATCAGTTGCTGTAACTGTAACATTACCATGACATATTAATGAAAATCTTGGGATTATGAAATGTCAGTTAATTTTAGAAGCACAATTCAATGTCTGTACATTTAAGACAATATAATTATAATTTTGTTTGAGATTAAGTAAATAAATCATATGTTAAAATGCGTATGTTCTCAGTATTTTAGTTTTCCTTTTGCTAAAGTAATAGTAAACAAAACTTTTTTCTATTATAAATGAAGTATACTATGATACATTTATTTTAAATAATATAATACTGACACTGTAAGTTGAGAAGTAACTGGAACAAAGAAGAAACGTTTATAGGTATTTGGGTGTTTGATTTTGTTTCAAAATAATTTTCATCCAGTTCAAAATAATCCATAATATAGTTGTGAAAACAGTTGTTTAAAAAACTGAATCTTGGGCCGGGCATGGTGGCTCACACCTATGATCCCAGCACTTTGGGAGGCCAAAGTGGGTGGATCACCTGAGGTCAGGAGTTTGAGACCAATGTGGCCAACATGGCAAAACCTTCTCTCTACTAAAAGTAAAAAAATATATACAATCATGTCATCTGCAAATAGAGACAATTTGACTTCCTCCTTTCCTATTTGAATACCCTTTATTTCTTTTTCTTGCCTGATTGCTCTGGCTAGAACTTCCAGTACTATATTGAATAGGAGTGGTGAGAGAGGGCATCCTTGTCTAGTGCCAGATTTCAGAGGGAATGCTTCCAGTTTTTGTCCATTCAGTATGATATTGGCTGTTGGTTTGTCGTAAATAGCTTTTATTATTTTCACATACGTTCCGTCAATACCTAGTTTATTGAGGGTTTTTAGCATAAAGTGCTGTTGAATTTTGTCGAAGGCCTTCTCTGCATCAATTCAGATAATCATGTGGTTTTTATCTTTGGTTCTGTTTATGTGGTGAATTACGTTTATAGACTTGCGTATGTTGAACCAGCCTTGCATCCCCGGGATGAATCCTACTTGATCCTGGTGGATAAGCTTTCTGATGTGCTGTTGCAATCGGCTTGCCAGTATTTTATTGAAGATTTTTGCATCTATGTTCATCATGGATATTGGTCTGTAGTCTTCTTTTCTTGTTGAGTCTCTGCCGGGTTTTGGTATCAGGATAATGTTGGTCTCATAAAATGATTTGGGAAGGATTCCCTCTTTTTGGATTATTTGGAATAGTTTCAGAAGGAATGGTACCAGCTCCTCTTTGTATGTCTGGTAGAATTCGGCTGTGAACCCATCTGGACTTGGGCTTTTTTTGGGTGGTAGGCTCTTAATTGCTGCCTCAACTTCAGACCTTGTTATTGGTCTATTCAGGGTTTCGACTTCTTTCTGGTTTACGCTTGGGAGGGTGCAAGTGTCCAGGAATTTATCCATTTCTTCCAGGTGTACTAGTTTATGTGCATAGAGTTGTTTGTAATAACAATCTTACATGTTCTTCACATGTACCCCAAAACCTAAAATGCAATTAAAAAAAAAAGTACAAAAAAATTAGCCAGGCATGGTAGAGTGTTCCTGTGATCCCAATTACTAGGGAGGCTGAAGCAGGAGAATTGCTTAATCCTCGAGGTGGAGATTGCACTGAGCTGAGATTGCACTACTGCACTCCAGCCTGGGTGACAGAGCAAGACTCTGTCTCAGAAAAATAACAACAACAAAACCCTCAAACAAACAAATGGAATGTAGCATGGCTGTAGTTCCAACTACTAAGGAGGCTAAAGTGGGAAGATTGTTTGAGCCTAGGAATTCCAGATTGTAGTATGCTGTGATCCCACCTGTGAAAAGTCACTGCACTCTAGCCTGGGCAATGTAGCGAGAGCCTGTCTCTAAAAAACAGAAAGAAACCAACAAAAAACTGGTCATAAAGGTCTTTGCTGTGGCATATATCTGACAGTTGTTCATACAGATTAAATTGCACAGGGAAATAGTGCTATATCCTTTAAATCATTAAGAATGATTACTCTAAAATAAAACACCTAAGGAGCTCTGCTGTATTCCTCTTGCCACTTGTTGAAAGTGAGATACTTCAACTTGTATTTTCAACTGAAGTGGATTCAAACATATAAAAATGCTTTCATCTTTGAAAATTTTTGTTTTGTTTTTATTCTTGACATGCCAAAATGCATTGGCAGCAATTCAAAAGAAGCAACAGCCCAAGTATGAAAAATTTTCTGATATCTTCTCTGAGGACCCTGAAGTCTTATATTCTAGAAGTGTTCAAGTAGATTAAGTATTTTCCTTTAAAAAATGTTATAATTTCAAGTATAGTATTTCGTAGGAAAAAGGGGAGAATATTGGGATAGATGTTTACCCATTAAAAAGCAATAATCCTGTACAAATATTTATATTGTCAATATTATTTCAATCCTTTTACTTCTACCAGCTACAGAAATCCTAATTCAAAATGCTTTAAATTGTCATTCTACTAACAGGGTACATATAGTCTAGTAATGTTGCCATTAGCTGGCTAAATGCAACACAGGTATATGTGGAAATTTCTACTATGCATATTTATTAACTGAAGGACTGAGAGACTAAAGAATGTTAATCTATTTCATATGATGAAGTAAGGTATCAGTATTTCAACTAATTTGAACAGTTTTGAAAACCATTTAAAGTCTAGTTAGCTACACTGTATATGAAACAATTGATCAGTAGTGCTCCCAAGAGAGCTAATTATAAATGCAGTCAACCCTTCACAAGAAGCTGCTAAGTGAATGTTAGAGAAAAAGTGTCTGTTTATTTATGTTTGAAAATTTAATGCATTTAAATTAAAGGCTTCTGGGAAATACATTCCCAGAGAATAAAAAGAGAATTAGTTGGACATTTAAAAGACATAGTTTTCTTTTTAAATACAAGGTTTTTCTTCCTTTGAAAAACCTAAGCAAGTAGAAATTTTTACCAAATTTATCTGTATTAAGTTTAAATATGTTAATGCTTTTCCCAGTCAACAAGTATTTATTAGCTGCTGACTATATGTCAGGTCTCATGGGGATAGAAAATAATTACCATGCATCTCTGAGCTCAGTGAATTTAATAGTTGTTAGGACAATACCAGAGAGTATACGGTCAATTGCTAGCATGTATGGTAAGACTGTAACTTCAAGATGAGAAAGAATAAATTCAGTTATAGGAATCAGAGTAAGTAAACTTTTCCATTAAAGCTTAAGGCACTATAAGATTTAGATTGACATTGCTGAGGGATGAACATCTCAGAATGAGGGAGTTTGCCTTTGTCTTTGCTATGTTTGCAAATTTATATCATCTGGGCACTTTTCTTTGGGCTTATATTAACTGGTTAAATTTGTCGAAGAAAATACATTTCGAATTTTTCCCCACTAAAAATCCAGAAGCCTAGTTTTCTGCATAATATATCTTTTTAAACTAACATATTATCTTTGTTTCTCTTTTAATACATAGCAGCAACAATGACTTGAAAGTTCCACCAGTAAACAGGTCATGTAATTGAGGTGAATCCTCAAAATCCAGTTTTCAATATTATTTGGTAAGTGAAAGATAAGAGAAGATCTTGAAAGGCTGAAGGAAAACATTTTTTTCTTCTTCTTCTTTTAATTTTTTAGGAAACTGTCTTTGCCTTTTTGCTGCAAATGTAACATATTGCATAGATTATATTAAGTCTCTTTCAAATCTTTGTATAAAAGGAATCTCATAATCATATTATGTAGTCCTTGGCAAATTTTTACAGTTCTCTGGACCAGAGATTATTATTAGTATTCAATCTCAATTTATGTTTTATTACATTATAAATATGTATCTGGCAAATGCCAAGAGATCCAAAAGTTGAAGTTCATCTTAAACTTAAATAAAACCTAAAAGTTAAATCACTGAGGTATGAGTTAAGATCTCAATATTAGTTTCAGTTACTTTTATTCAATTAGGCATATTTTCTTTTTACCTAAAGCAAAAGAGAACATTCAAACCAAAGATTTCCCTCTGAAGATCAAATGACGTAAGAGAAATATAATCATTTTAATAGTCTTGTTTATGCAAGATGGTACGTTGCTATATCAAAGAAATAAAATGTATCACTTATATATTTTTCTGAGTTTTGGTGAAAATATTCAGTTAAAGGGATGATCCTATTATCATATTTATAATTCTTATGTTTAAAATAATTTTGCACACACTACTGCTGTATATGTACTATGTGCTAACTGATTGTTAGCACATAGCACCCCCAAAAATTTCTCTTAACACCTAATTAGATGGACATTAAAAAAGATAATCATTTTGGCTGATATTTAAATTTCTTTACCTTTTAAATGGGCACCAGTGAATAGAGTGAGCTCTGACTGTTTTGTTGCACTGGCATTTTGTTTTGTTTAATTTTGATATATTCCCTAACTTTCAAAAATGTGCTGAGATGCACTTATTTAAAATTTTAAATGATTGAAATTAATTGTAATTTCAAAATTTTTAGAAGAATTTTGCAGAAGTCTTTAAAAATTGCAGTGGGCTTGGCATGCTAAAAAAAAAATCAGTCAAAGACCTGGAATTGGAGTTTATTGGTGTAAAAATTCCAACTGAAGGCTGAGCGAGGTGACTCATGCCTGTAATTCCAGCACTTTGGGAGGCTGAGGCGGGTGGATCACTTGAGGTCAGGAGTTCAAGACCAGCCTGACCAACATGAAGAAACCCCTGTCTCTACTAAAAATACAAAAATTAGCCAGGTGTGGTGACATGCACCTGTAATTCCAGCTACTCAGGAGGCTGAGGCAGGAGAATCGCTTGAACCTGGGAGGTGGAGGTTGCAGTCAGCCAAGATTGTGCCACTGCACTTCAGCTTGGGTGACAGAGGGAAACTCTGTCCCTCCCCACCAAAAAAAAAAAAAAGAAAATTCCAACTCAAGATTCAAAAGATAATTTGATAATGTTCTTCAACCTCTATGATGCTTACATGCCGATCCACCTTGCACTTATTGTTTTTCCTTTCGGTTAACACATTTACTATTTTTTTTTAATTGCATTTTAGGTTTTGGGGTACATGTGAAGAACATGCAAGATTGTTGCATAGGTGCATACATGGCAGTGTGATTTGCTGCCCTCCTCCCCATCACCTATATGTGGCATTTCTCCCCATGCTATCCCTCCCCAACTCCCCACCCCCTGCTGTCCCTCCCCTATTTCCCCCCAACAGACTCTAATGTATAGTGCTCCCCTCCCTGTGTCCATGTGTTCTCATTGTTCAACATCTGCCTATGAGTGAGAACATGCAGTGTTTGATTTTGTGTTCTTGTGTCAGTTTGCTGAGAATGGTGGTTTCCAGGTTCATCCATGTCCCTACAAAGGACGCAAACTCATCGTTTTTGATGACTGCATAATATTCCATGGTGTATATGTGCCACATTTTCCGTGTCCCGTCTATCATCGGTGGGCATTTGGGTTGGTTCCAGGTCTTTGCTATTGTAAACTGTGCTGCAATGAACATTCGTGTGCATGTGTCCTTATAGTAGAATGATTTATAATCATTTGGATATATACCCAGTAATGGAATTGCTGGGTCAAATGGAATTTCTATTTCTAGATCCTTGAGGAATCGCCACACTGTCTTCCACAATGGTTGAACTAATTTATATCCCCACCAACAGTGTAAAAGTGTTCCTATTTCTCCACATCCTCTCCAGCATCTGTTGTCTCCAGATTTTTTAATGATCGCCATTCTAACTGGCGTGAGATGGTATCTCAATGTAGTTTTGATTTGCATTTCTCTAATGACCCATGGTGATGAGCATTTTTTCATATGTTTGTTGGCCTCATGTATGTCTTCTTTTGTAAAGTATCTGTTCATATCCTTCACCCACTTTTGTATGGGCTTGTTTGTTTTTTTCTTGTAAATCTGTTTTAATTCATTGTAAATTCTGGATATCAGCCCTTTGTCAGATGGGTAAGCTGCAAACTTTTTTTTCATTCTGTTGGTTGCCGATTCACTCTAGTGACTGTTTCTTTTGCCGTGAAGAAGCTGTGGAGTTTGATTAGGTCCTATTTTTCTATTTTGGCTTTTGTTGCCAATGCTTTTGGTGTTTTGGTCATGAAGTCCTTGCCTACGCCTGTGTCCTGAATGGTTTTGCCTAGGTTTTCTTCTAGGGTTTTTATGGTGTTAGGTCTTATGTTTAAGTCTTTAATCCATCTGGAGTTAATTTTAGTGTAAGGTTTCAGGAAGGGGTCCAGTTTCTGCTTTCTGCATATGGCTAGCCAGTTTTCCCAACACCATTTATTAAACAGGGATTCCTTTCCCCATTGCTTGTTTTTGTCAGGTTTGACAAAGATTGGATGGTTGTAGATATGTTGTGTTGTCTCCGAGGCCTCTGTTCTGTTCCATTGGTCTATATCTCTGTTTTGGTACCAGTACCATACTATTTTGATTACTGTAGCCTTGTAGTATAGTTTGATGTCAGTAGTGTGATGCCTCCCGCCTTGTTCTTTTTGCTTAGGATTGACTTGGCTATGTGGGCTCTCTTTTGGTTCCATATGAAGTTTTAGGTGGTTTTTTCCAGTTCTGTGAAGAAGGTCATTGGTAGCTTGATGGGGATAGTGTTGAATCTGTAAATTACTTTGGGCAGTCTGGCCATTTTCACGATATTGTTTCTTCCTAACCATGAACATGGAATGTTTCTCCATCTGTTTGTGTCTTCTCTTATTTCATTGAGCAGTGGTTTGTAGTTCTCCTTGAAAAGGTCCTTTACGTTCCTTGTTAGTTGTATTCCTAGGTATTTTATTCTCTTTGTAGCAATTGTGAATGGCAGTTCATTCTTGATTTGGGTCTCTTTAAGTCTGTTATTGGTGTATAGGAATGCTTGTGATTTTTGCACATTGATTTTGTATCCTGAGACTTTGCTGAAGTTGCTTATCAGTTTCAGGAGATTTTGGGCTGAGACGATGGGGTCTTCTAGATATACAATCATGTCATCTGCAAATAGAGACAATTTGACTTCCTCTTTTCCTAATTGAATACCCTTTATTTCTTTTACTTGCCTGATTGCTCTGGCTAGAACTTCCAGTACTATATTGAATAGGAGTGGTGAGAGAGGGCATCCTTGTCTAGTGCCAGATTTCAAAGGGAATGCTTCCAGTTTTTGTCCATTCAGTATAATATTGGCTGTTGGTTTGTCGTAAATAGCTTTTATTATTTTGAGATACGTTCCATCAATACCTAGTTTATTGAGGGTTTTTAGCATAAAGGGCTGTTGAATTTAGTCGAAGGCCTTCTCTGCATCAATTGAGATAATCATGTGGTTTTTGTCTTTGGTTCTGTTTATGTAGTGAATTACATTTATAGACTTGCGTATGTTGAACCAGCCTTGCATCCCCGGGATGAATCCTACTTGATCCTGGTGGATAAGCTTTCTGATGTGCTGTTGCAATCAGCTTGCCAGTATTTTATTGATTTTTGCATCTATGTTGTTCATGGATATTGGCCTGTAGTTTTCTTTTCTTGCTGAGTCTCTGCTGGGTTTTGGTATCAGGATGATGTTGGTCTCATAAAATGATTTGGGAAGGATTCCCTCTTTTTGGATTATTTGGAATAGTTTCAGAAGGAATGGTACCAGTTCCTCTTTGTATGTCTGGTAGAATTTGGTTGTGAACCTATCTGGACCTGGGCTTTTTTTGGGTGGTAGGCTCTTAATTGCTGCCTTGACCTCAGACCTTGTTATTGGTCTATTCAGGGTTTCGACTTCTTCCTGGTTTAGACTTGGGATGAGGCAACTGTCCAGGAATTTATCCATTTCTTCCAGGTTTTCTAGTTTATGTGCATAGAGTTGTTTGTAATAATCTCTGATGATGGTTTGAATTTCTGTGGCGTCTGTGGTGATATCCCCTTTATCATTTTTTGTTGCATCTATTTGGTTATTCTTTGTTTTCTTTTTTATTAATCTGGCTAGTGGTCTATTTTGTTGATCTTTTCAAAAAACCAGCTCCTGGATTTATTGATTTTTTGAAGGGTTTTTCATGTCTCTTATCTCCTTCAGTTCTGCTCTGATCTTAGTTATTTCTTGTCTTCTGCTAGGTTTTGAGTTTGTTTGATCTTGCTCCTCTAGCTCTTTCAATTTTGATGATAGGGTGTCAATTTTAGATCTCTCCTTGCTTCTCATATGGGCACTTATTGCTAAATATTTTCCCCTAGAGACTGCTTTAAATGTGTCCCAGAGATTCTGGTATGTGGTGTCTTCATTCTCGTTGCTTTCGAAGAACATTTTAATTTCTGTCTTCATTTCATTGTTTATCCAGTCAACATTCAAGAGAAAGTTGTTCAGTTTCCATGAAGCTGTGCAGTTCTGGGTTGGTTTCTGAATTCTGAGTTCTAACTTGATTGCACTGTGGTCTGAGAGACTGTTTGTTATGGTTTCCGTTCCTTTGCATTTGCTGAGGAGTGATTTACTTCCAATTATGTGTTCAGTTTTAGAGTAGGTGTGATGTGGTGCTGAGAAGAATGTATATTCTGTGGATTTGGGGTGGAGAGTTCTGCAAATATCTATTAGGTTTGCTTGGTCCAGGTCTGAGTTCAAGTCCTGGATATCCTTGTTAATTTTCTGTCTCATTGATCTGTCTAATATTGTGTGGGAGTCTAAGTCTCTTTGTAAGTCATTAAGAACTTGCCTTATGTATCTGGGTGCTCCTGTATTAGGTGCATATATATTTAGGATCATTAGCTCTTCTTGTTGCATTGATCCTTTTACCATTATGTAATGTCCTTCTTTGTCTCTTTTGATCTTTGTTGCTTTAAAGTCTATTTTATCAGAGATGAGAATTGCAACTCCTGCTATTTTTTTTTTTGCTGTCCATTTGCTTGGTAAATCTTCCTCCATCCCTTTATTTTGAGCCTTTGTGTATCCTTACATGTGAGATGGGTTTCCTGGATACAGCACACTGATGGGTTTTGGCTTTTTATCCAATTTGCCAGTCTGTGTCATTTGATTGGGGCATTTAGTCCATTTACGTTTAGGGTTAATATTGTTATGTGTGAATTTGATACTGCCATTTTGATGCTAGCCGGCTGTTTTGCCCATTGGTTGATGCAGATTCTTCATTGTGTTGATGTTCTTTACCATTTGGTATGTTTTTGGAGTGACTGGTACTGGTTGTCCTATTCTATGTGTAGTGCATCTTTTAGGAGCTCTTGTAAAGCAGGTCTGGTGGTGATGAAACTCTGAGTACTTGCTTGTTCGTAAAGGATTTTATTTTTCCTTCACTTATGAAGCTTAGTTTGGCTGGATATGAAATTCTGGGTTGAAAGTTCTTTTCTTTAAGGATGTTGAATATCAGCCTCCACTCTCTTCTGGCTTATAGGGTTTCTGCTGAGAGATGTGCTGTGAGTCTGATGGGCTTCCCTTTGTGGGTAACCCGACCTTTCTCTCTGGCTGCCCTTAGTATTTTCTCCTTCATTTCAACCCTGGTGAATCTGAGGATTATGTGCCTTGGGGTTGCTCTTCTTGAGGAATATCTTTGTGGTGTTCTCTGTATTTCTTGGACTTGAATATTGGCCTGCCTTGCTAGGTTGGGGAAGTTTTCCTGGATAATATCCTGAAGAGTATTTTCCAGCTTGGATTCATTCTCTTCATCGCATTCAGGTACACCTATCAAATGTAGATTAGGTGTTTTCACATAGTCTCATATTTCTTGTTGAGTTTGTTCATTCCTTTTTACCCTGTTTTCTCTAATCTTGCCTTCTTCTTTTATTTTATTGAGTTGATCTTCGACCTCTGATATCCTTTCTTCTGCTTGGTCAATTCGGCTGTTGAAACTTGTGCTTGCTTCGCAAAGTTCTCGTGTTGTGTTTTTCAGCTCCATCAATTCACTTATATTCCTGTCTAAGTTGTCCATTCTTGTTAGCATTTCGTCAAATCTTTTTTCAAGGTTCTTAGTTTCTTTGCGTTGGGTTAGAACATGTTCTTTTAGCTCACTGAAGTTTCTTATTACCCACTTTCTGAAGGCTGATTCTGTCATTTCATCACACTCATTCTCCATCCAGTCTTGTTCCCTTGCTGGTGAGGAGTGATGATCCCTTGTAGGAGGAGAGGTGTTCTGGTTTTGGGTGTTTTCATCCTTTTTGCACTGGTTTCTTCCCATCTTTGTGGATTTATCCATCTGTCGGCTTTGTAGTTGTTGACCTTCTGATTGGGTCTCTGAGTGGACGTCCTGTATGTTGTTGATGAAGTTATTTCTGTTTCTTAGTTTTCCTTTTAACTGTCTGGCCTCTCTGCTGTAGGACTGCTGAGGTCCACTCCAGGCTCTGCTTGCCTGGGGATCACTTGCAGCAGTTGCCGAACAGTAAAGGTTGCTACCACTTTCTTCTTCTGCTTTGTCCCAGAAGGATACCTGCCAAATGTCAGTCTGAGCTCTCCTTTGTGAGGTGACTCTTCGGATATACGGGGGTCAGGAAGCTGCTTGAGGAAACAGTCTGTTCTTTATATTAGCTTAGGTGCTAAGCTGTGAGCCCCTTTGTTCATTCAGAGCTGCTGGACCGGTAAATTTAAGTCTGCAGCAGCAGAACTCATAAACCCCCTTTTTTTTCCCCAGGTGTTCTGTCCCAGGGAGTTAGAGCTTTATGAGTTTCCGTTGTGCTGCTGCCTTTTTTTTTTCTTCAGGGCTGCCCTGCCCACAAGGAGGCAGCCTAGTTACTCTCAGCCCGCAGAAGCTTCGCTGAGCTGCTGTGTGCTCCGCCCAGCTCTCTCTGTAATGGCGGGTTGCCTTGGCAACAGCTGGTTGCGTTGACAACGGCAGGCTGCCTCACTAATGGTGGATGCCCCTCCCCCACAGAGCTGGACCATCCCGGGTTCAGCTGTGCTTGCTGTGAAACTCTTAACCCAGAGCGTTCCCAATTGCTGTTTTTTTGTTTTTGTTTTTGTTTTTGTGGGGGTGGGACCAGCCGAGCCTGATCACCTGGCTCCCTGCCTCAGAGCCTTTTGTTTTTTAGTTGAACGGTCGGCTCTCTACCAGGTGACCTGGTCACCTGTTGAATAGGTGCCGGGATCTGTGTGATTTCCCGTGTGGCGACCCACTGCGCTGGCTGAAACCGTGGCTCTTAGCTTCGTGGCACTTTTTTGCCCGGGACTCTCCTGTCCTAGCTCCCTGTTTCAGCTCCCCTTGCTGGCTAAGAGGGGACACAGTCTCCTTTATTCTGCACTGGGAACCACTGCACCGGGGCACAGGCAAAACTGCCGCAGCAGCCAAAACAGCCGCCCTGGCAACCCGTGGGGCTCCTCCGCCTGGGAATCTCCTGGTCTATGGGTAGTAAAAATCCATCTGGAAATGCGGCGTCCACTCACCCTCTGTGCTTTCACTTGCACCTGCAATCCTGAGCTCCTCCTAACTGGCCATTTTGGATCTCTCTCCCAGTTAACACATTTATTTAGCATATACATTGTGCTAGGCACCAAGGATATAAGGATGAAAAGTAAAAGATTACTGCCCTGGATAAACTCACAATTGGGGGATGGGAGAGGGAAGATTGAGAAGGAAGAAAGGTAGAAGTAAGAGATACATTTGGGAGAGTAAGGGTGGACAGTGTAAAAGGCATCAAAATATTTCCATATTCTATAATGTTACAAATATTTTAATGGAGTAATGAATAAAGGGCTGTTGAGCACATAGGAAGAAATATTAATTTTGACTAACTGAAGGATTCTTCGATACATTTTAAATGCATGTTATGTGCATTTTTTATTGCTTACTTCATTGCCCTAAGATCAAGCCGATATGTCCTTGTCCTTATTTTCACATTTTTAAAATTATTGAGGTAAAATTTATATTACATAAAATTATTCATTTTAACATGAACATGTCGGTGCCATTTAGTACATTCACAGTGTTATGCAACCATCACACCTATCTTGTTCTAAAACATTTTTATCCGAAGAGAAAACTCCATACCTACTAAGCAGTTAATCCTCATTCCTCTCTTCTCCCAAATCTACTTTCTGTCTCTATGGATTTGTTATATTCTTGATGTTTTCTATAAATGCAATAATATAATACGTAACCTTTTGTGTCTGGCTCTTTTCACTTAGCATAATGTTTTCTAAATTTATCTACTAATACGTTATAACACATCACTACAGATTGAGTATCCCTTATCTGAATTGCTTAAGTTCAGAAGTGTTTTGAATTTTGGATTTTTTTTGGATTTTGGAATATTTGCATGTACATAATGAGATATCATGGGGATGGGACCCAAGCCTATACAAGTAATTCACTTATGTTTTGTATATACCTTACACACATAGCCTGGAGGTAATTTTTACACGATTTAAAATAATTTTGTGCATGGAACAAAATCTGTACACCATCAGAAAGCAAAAGTGTCACTATTTTAGCTACCCATGTGGACAGTCGGTGGTTGTTTGGCATCACTGTCATTTCTGACTCTGAATTTATATGCTATCATTAAGAAATCATTTTCTTATACTTATTCACATGTAAGTTTTTAACAGCAAAAAATATGCCATACCATTAGTACAGGGAAACAATGTATTTAGGGTAACTAAGCAGCACAGTAGCATCACCACAATGCCTGTATCAGTTGTTAAACAACAATGGCAACCAACAGTGGCAGTCTCCATCGATGCTGTGTTTTGATTGAAAGGTTACCATACACTGTATTTTATTTTTTTTAGGTGAGAAGAAACAGTTGAAGGACTAGGAAGAGGATCCTCTAGGGATGAGCTAGTTGGCTTTTAAAAATATTTCCTTCAGAGTCATCTGCCTCATTAACAATAGTTTTTGTCCTGGAAGTCTCTCTTTGATTTTGTAAACCGAGATGATTTCTTATTCTGTTTTGAATGTGCACTGCTGTTGTACTTCAATAAGCACACCACATATTTTCACTCTGCCATCTATAGGTATTTTTTTTCTGTAGAGTTGACTTGTCAGAAGAGGTCAGGTGTGGAATTGTCTACTTGTAGTGCCAAGTTGGCACTCAAGAAGTTTCAGATTTTGGAGCATTTTGGATTTCAGATTTTTGGATTAGGGATGTTTCACCTACACTTCATTCCTTTTTATTACTGAGTAATATTCCATGACATGTACCACAGTTTGATTATCCATTCATCTATTGATGGACATTTAGGTTGTTTCCACTTTTTGGCTATTGTGAATAGTGCTCCTATGAACATTTGTGTATAAGTTTTTGTTTGAACACCTGTTTTCTGTCCTTTTGTGTATATACCTAGGAGTGGAATTGGGTGATATAGTAGTGTCGTGTTTAACTTTTGGAGAAAGTGCCAGACTGTTTTCCACAGCAGCTGCATCATTTTACCTTTTCACAAGCCATGTATGAAGGTTCCAATTTCTGTATATTTTTGCAAACACTTATTTTCAATTAAAAATCATTATAGCCACCCTAGCAGGTGTGTCAGATACTGTTTTGATGCTTATTTCTTGAAGGTAGAGAGCTGAGGATCTCTGAAAAACCATAGGGCAATAATGGATTTGGCTGACTCCTGATTGGATGAGATACAATAGGCTTAGCTGACTCAACCTATTTCTTTTCCCTTAGCAGGAATTATCCCGAGTTTACCAGAGATCTCTTGGCTGACCAGACTTCCATACTACATGGTATTGTTTATTGCTCAGAATCTCCTGTCACAAGGGCAGGATTCTAACTCCTCCAGGGCGTATGAAATATTTCAAAGGTTGGTAGTATTGTTTTTTGTATCTTCACTGGACTTATTTTGAAGATGAGACTAAAGAGGTTTTGCTCATATTTCAGAAGGTTCATGAAGACTTCTGCTACAGCACTTTAGGTGACCGTTAGTAAACTGAGGAGCTAGTGCCCTAAATCAGAGGTTCTCAAACTTTTTATTCCCAGGATCTCTTTGCATTCTTAAATATTATTTAGAACTCCCAAAGCTTTTGTTTATGTGGTCTAGTTCAATTGATATTTACTGCGTTGGAATTTCTTTCTGTTGGTGAGTTTGTTTACTTTAAAATTATTTTTGTTCTTCAAGAAGAGTGTGTGTTATGGAGTTACTGTGGATACTTGTTTAGTGGGTTCTTTTAAAGCAAAACAATAAGGATTCATGGGGAGTATTGTGAAGCTTTGTGTTTTTGGCGTTGTATTTGTTTCAGTATGATTTTGTTATCAGGATAATACTAACTTCATAAAATGAATTTGGTAGTGTTTCCTTCTCTTCTATTTTCTGGAAGAGATTGTGTGGAATTGGTGTTAAGTTTTAAACACTTGGTAGACATTTGGGCCTGGGGATTTCTTTTTGGGGGTATTTAAACATAAGAATTCAATTTTCTTAAGAGCTATTGGGCTATTCAAACTACACATTTCATTTCATGTTGAGTGAGTTGTAGTAATTCTGTTTTCTGAGCAAGTGGTTCATTTCATCTAAGTTGTCAAAGTGACATGTGTAGAGTTATTACTAATATTCACTTACTATTCTTTTTGTGTCTGCATGGTCTATAATGATATCCCTGGTTTCATTACTGATATTGGTAATTTGTGTTTTCTTTCTTTCTTTGTCAGTCTTGATAGAGGCTTGCCAATATTATTGATTATTTCAAAGAACCAATTTTTTTGCTTTTTCTATTGTTTTTCTGTTTTCAATTTTTATTGGTTTTTGCTCTTTATCATTTTCTTCCTTCTGCTTGCTTTGGGTTAATTTTGCCCTCTTGTTTTTCTGGGTTCTAGAGATGAGAGTTTAAATTATTGATTTAAGATTTTTCTTCTTTTCTCATGCATGCATTTAGTGTTATAAATGTCTTTCTCAGCACTGCTTTAGCCATGCCCCAGAAATTTTGATATATTTTCATTTTCACTTAATTAAGTGGATTTTTAAAAAAGTTTCTGTTGAAATTTTGTTTTGACTCATGGATTATTTAGAAATGTGTTGCTTAGTTTCCAAGGATTTGGAGATTGTTCTATCTTTGTTATTGTTTTCTAGTTTAATCCCATGTGGTCAGAGAACATGCTCTGTATGATTTCAGTTTTTAAAAATGTATTGAGTTTTGTTTTATGGCCTAGTTTGTTGTCTATCTTGGTATATGTTCTAGGGGCACATTAAAAAAGTGTATTCTGTTGTTGAATGGAGTGTTCTATAAATGTTGATTAAATTCTGTTGATCAGGTTGTTGAATTCTTCTGTATTCTTTCTGTCTGTCCAGTTCTATCAATCTTTGACTATTGGAATAGTCATTTTACCAGTTTGCATCAAGTGTAAGAACCTTACCTTACTTTATATCCCATTAATTTCCCTGTTTATAATGTAATTGTGTTACCTGTTTTCTCTTCATGCATTTAGAACCACATTAGGCAGCGTGCATGAAGCATCAAACATAATTTAGAAAATTCAGGAGGAGAAGAAAAGCCTCTTGTATTTATTCACTCTACCATATTTTGCCTCTCTTTCTTCCTGATGTTTCAACATTTCTTCTTTTATTGTGTCCTTTCTGTTTAGAGAACTTCCTTTAGTCATTGTTTTAGGGTGAGTCTGCTGGTGATAAACTCTCATAGTTTTCCTTCATTTGAGAATGTTTTGATTTCTCCTACATTCCTAAAGGATATTTTCATTGGATATAGGATTTTGGGTTGACTAGTCATTTCTTTCAGCACTTGGAAAATATTGTGCCACTTCTTTCTGGCTTCTATGGTTTCTGATAAGAAATCTGTTGTCATTTGAATTATTTTCTCCCTGTAGGTAAGGTATCATTTTTCTCTGGCTGCTTTTACAATTTTTTCTTTGTTTTTGGTTTTCAGAAGTTTAATATGATATATCTTTGCATGAATTTCCTTGAATTTATCCTGCTTGGGATTTGCTCAACTGTAGATTTATGTATGTGTGTGACTATAATTAGGATGTTTTCAACTTTTATTCCTTTGAGTACATTTTCGGTGTCACTCTCTTTCTTCTGTCCTCCAGGACTCTGAAGACATGAGTATTAGATATCTTGCTATAGTCTCAAAGATTCCTGACATTTGGTTCATTTTTTTGAAGTCTGTTTTCTCTCTGTTATTTAGATTGGATATATTATATTGTTCTATCTTCTGGTTCACTGATTTAGTGCTTTGCATTCTACATTTGAGCCCTTCTATTGAGCTTCTAGGTTGGTTTATTCATTTGTTTTAAATAGAGACAGGGTCTCACTCTTTCATCCAGGCTAGAATGCATTGGTATGATCATAGCATACTGCCTCTTTAAACTCCCAGGCTTAAGTTATCCTCTTGTCTTAGCCTCTTGAGTAGCTAGAACTACAGGCATGCACCAGCCAAATCCAGCTAATTAAAAAAATTTACTATTGACACTGTTTACAATAGCAAAGACCAGGAACCAACCCAAATGCCCATCGATGATAGACTGGACAGGGAAAATGTGGCACATATACACCATGGAATACTATGCAGCCATCAAAAACGATGAGTTCATGCCCTTTGTAGGGACATGGATGAACCTGGAAACCATCATTCTCAGCAAACTGACACAAGAACAGAAAATCAAACACCGCATGTTCTCACTCATAGGTGGGTGTTGAACAATGAGAACACATGGACACAGGGAGGGGAGCATCACACACTGGGGTCTGGAGGGGGGAAATAGGGGAGGGACAGTGGGGGGGTGGGAAGTTGGGGAGAGTTAGCATGAGGAGAAATGCCAGATATAGGTGATGGGGAGGAAGGCAGCACATCACACTGCCATGTGTGTACCTATGCAACAAACTTGCATGTTCTTCACATGTACCTGAAAACCTAAAATGCAATAAAAAAATTTACTATTGAACTTTTTATTTTAGTTATTGTAGTTTTCAGTTTTAAATTTTTTCATTTGGTTCTTCTTTGTATTTTCTATTTCTTTGCTGAGGCTTTCTATGTTCTTTATTTGTTTCAAGTGTGTTCATAATTGTTCATTTAAGTATTTTTGTCATGGTTGCTTTAACATGTTTGTCAGATAATTCTAACATCTTGGTGTTGGCATCCATTGATTGTCCTTTTCATTTAATTTGAGATCTTTCTGGTTCTTGGTGTGACAGTGATTTTTGCTTGAAATCCATATATTTTTGTTTTTTATTATGACACTCTGGTTCTTATGTAAACCTTCTGTTTTAGCTAGCTTTCGTTGACACTGCTTCAGTAGGGAAAAGGAGGCTGCTACCTTGTTACTGCTAGGTGGATGTGGAAGTTTAGATGGCCCCCTGGGTGGTGGGACTTCTTGTACTGCTTGATGGGGAGTTCTAGCTCCCCTTATGGTCTTCACTGACATCTTAGCGGAGGTGGCCTTATTACTGTTGGCCAATGATGAAAGTTTTGACTCTCCACTAGGCATTACTTGATAACACTCTGGGGGAAAGTGGGAGGGTAACTGGGGCCAGGGGCAGGTGCAGGTATAAGGATATTACTGGCTGCAAGGGGTAAAAGTCCCAGATTACTACATGGTTTTCTTTGACATTTCCCTAGGGGTTGGTATTGGGTACCTCATTAAAGCAATGAGAGAGTGGAATTCTAGGTTCACCACTAGGTTTGAATGGGTCAGAGTGGAGCTACAGTATTTTTTCTGCAGTGTTTTGCTGGAGTTAGAGCAGATAGTGTCTAAAAGTTTCCTGTCTTGCTAAAAGCTGCTCTTTCCTGGTCCATGGGATAGAGAGAGCAAACTTTTTTGGGGGACGTTTTTGTCTGTATTGGAGTTTTTAGGTTGCTGGATTGTTTAGCTCCAAGTATCATATACACAAGGCAAAAAGAAAACCTAGGAAATTCACCAGTGTCATTCCTTGATTCTGAGTTTCATAGCCAGCCTGTCTTCTTTCCACCTTTTAGAGCCCTCTTATGTTTGTCTTATATACAATGTCCAGGGTTTTTAGTTGTATTTTGGAGAAGGAATAGGGAAAATTACTTCTGCTCTGTCTTTCCAGAGTTGGAAGTCTTCATATTAGAAATTTTAAAACACAAGAACATGTTAGACTTCAGAGGAATCACATTATCATATAACTTCTGGAAAACTCCACTGTATACTTTTGAGAATGAGAGTGAAAAAGGCAAATTAGGGGCTGGGTACCATGTTTCACACCTGTAATCCTTACACTTAGAGAGGCCAAGGCAGGAGGATAGTTTGAAATTGGGATTTAGAGACCTGCCTGGGCAACATAGCAAGATTCTGTCTCTCAAAAAAAAAAAAAAAAATAGCCAGATGTGGTGATGTGTATCTGTAGTTCTAGTTCCTTCGGTGGCTGACATGGGAGGATCTTTTGAGCCTGGGAGTTTGAGATTACACTGAGTTATGATCATGCCACTGCACTCCAAGCTGGGTGACAGAGTGAGACCCTGTCTCTTAAAAAAAGTAAATAACATCATTATCCTTATTATGAAAAAATTAGACCCCTGAAAGGGTCTTGGTAATCCCTGGAGGCTCCATGACCATACATTGAAAACTACTGCCCTAAATTATAATCTGGCCAGGGACTTGAAAATATTAATGTTGACAATTTCAATTTTAGAGCAATTTTTGTTAAATATCTATTATTCTAGTCAGGCATTGATCTAAGTCAGGGGATATAAACATGTATGAGATAGAGGAAGTCCCTGCCCTCATGAGCCTTGAGTTTTTTGGGTCAATTCATTTGGCAACTGAATGAAGTCAGTCTTCTGTTTGCCTAAACTAAATTCTTGCAATCATGTCTTAGGAAGTGTCTGGGTTTGTGTATGTTACTGTTTATTTACAATAGGTAAAACAGTATAGCTCTGGTCATTCACAGGAGAAGTTCAGGCTACTGAGCCCACTGCAGTGCTCAGAGGCAGTGGTTGATGGAGGGTAGATAGCAATACTTAGTTGTAGTACAGACAGCATGATTTTGTACATCATTTATCCTCTCTTCCTCCTTGTCTTATTCCCTTTCTTATTGCTCTCACTTATTTCTGCCTTTCTTTATTCCTTCTTTGTTTTAAAAAATATTTCGGTAGTTTTTGGAGGAACAGGTGGTTTTGGTTACATGGATAAGTTCTTTAGTAGTGATTTCTGAGACTTTGGTGCACCCTTCATCCGAGCAGTGTACACTGTATCCAATGTGTGGTCTTCTATTTTTCACCCCACTCCCATATTTTCCCCAAGGCCCCAAAGACCATTATATAATTCTTATGCCTTTGCATCCTTATAGCTTACCTCACACTTAAAAGTGAGAACGTATGATATTTGGTTTTCCTTTCCTGAGTTACTTCAATTATATAAATACCATGGAATACTACTCAGCCATAAAAAGGAATGAAATAATGGCATTTCTTCCTTCTTTCTTACTTTCCTTCCTTCCAGTTTGAGTTGTAAGTAGATCGTTTCCTCAGATTGCATTTCCAATTCTTAGTCCACTTTCGTCATGGCAAAGTTATAGTCTTACACTTCATTATTCATTTTATTTAGGTATACATTTACATATATATATTTGCATATTTGTATGTAAAACAAGGCACCTGCTACATTTTAGGCACAATGCTAGCTGCTAGCAATAACACCAGCAATTATATGTGAAGCCCTTTAGTCTTAGAGTAAGAGTTAGAATATTTTAGTGTCATGGCTTATAGAGATCACTAAAGCATGTACTGTAGAGCTTGCAGGTCCCTAACCATTGTAGCTTCCAGTTTTAACTGGGGTTAACAGTTTGTTTGTATGAATCCACCATAACACTTATGAATGGATTCGCTTTGAAAACATCTCCATCCTTTCTTTCATTCCTAGCACGTAACTCATAAAAATTGGACTTGACTTGCATTTTCTTGAACCATTGCTCTTAAGGGTAGTCTGACATTAAGGCATCAAAATGTGCTAACTATGGTTGTAGTCTGGCACTCTTTTTTTTCTTGACTTTCCTCGAAATGTCAAAATAAAATAACCCAAAATTTCAAGCATTTGGTTTAATTAAAATGGGCTTTACAGATATGCATTTCAATAGTGCATTAATATGCTAGGGAAATCAGGGGTTCAAAAATGAATATTGCCAGCATTCCTTAGGCTCTAAGGAATAGCAACAAATAAATATTGTGCAAATTACAGCTTTGGAAAGACTAGTACAATACAATTAATGAGGCATGAAAGCCAGTAGTAAGAAAATGAGAGGAAGGGGGTAAAGGCAAGGTCATTTATTTATTTTAAAGGTAGAAAGCTGCATTTTTATGTTGTGTTTTGCTAGTTTAAGACACCTGTGTCTTACTTGCTACAATCACAAATTGAAAGGGTGAATAATGGAAATCATTGTACAGATGTAAATGGTGTATTGACTGCTTTTTTCAGTCTATAACACATCTTTCTTTTTGACACCAAAAAGCAATGAATGAGGCATTTTATTAAAACCTAGGCTTGTGTTTCTAATCAGAGGTCACTGATTGGTTCTCACTTTTCAGTTTTCAGATTTGTCTATGTTTGATCAGGGGGCAGCAACGAAATTTTTATGACAAAGACTTTGTACTAGCCTGTATCTGTCTGTTGAAACTTGAAAGTCTTTGGAACTGTGATGGTGACAGCATGTGAACACTGCAAGAAAGTGTGAGCTGTGTAATGTCTTAAAGAAACTTTCAAGTATCATCTTCCTTTTATGTTGTTTGAAAGAGTTTCAGATACTATTATGATACTAGTGAAAAGGTATTTTATTGATTAAAGGAGATTTTTTTTCCCTAGCAAATATGAATTAAGTCAGTCTTCCTATTACTTTTTCTGTTCACTCCCTGCTTTATACAGCAAGTTCATTAACATGTAGATATGCAGTGATTGAAGTCAGACTGCTTTTTACAGTGGAGTTGTCTTGATATAATGAGCTCCTCTTTAATGTTCAAAAAATTGTTGTTACTTTCTAAAAGGGGTTGTTTGTGAATTTCATTAAATTTAATCTTCTCTTCAAACAATTTCTGCATTGTTCAGTTTACTACAATTAAAATGCTTTCTGATGCTAAAAAATCACTTTTTACAGATGTATCGCAAATGTAAGCACTGTGAGAGGGGCTTTGTTTTTTACTTTGAAAGAAAAAGATGCTGTTTAGCTGAGAATTCTTATTTCTTAAATTGCCCCTCCATATGGAAAATCAGAGGAGGGTATACTTACTGTACTGCTGAACAGGCTAGTTTGCTCATAAGGGTTAGGTTTCATAACTAGTTCATTCAATCCTTGGACTAGAGCATTGGTCTAATCATAGTTGAAAAACAAGGGTCTTAACCTTGCCTTCTCAGCTTACTAGAATACAACTTCTTTATATTTAGAATGTTGGAAGTATTGAGAAAGAAGTTAAGTTTCTGCTTTGGGTAAAAGTTCTCAAAGGGATGTATGCACCTGAGTAAATTCTTGGTTACAGAGCAGTGATTGTAGTTCATAGTGAATAGCTTTGTTATTTGTAAATAATCTTTTCTACTTAGGCCTGGTCAGCAGGACTTGAATAGTATGAGAGTAATTCTTGTCATCTCTTGAAGACTGGGCACAGAAAGAGGTAGAATGTCTTTCTGGAGAATATTTAGCAGATTGAAGGCTTAAAGATTTCCAGGTAGTATCAAGGAAGTTTTCCAGGTGAATCCCAGAACAGTTGGTTTATGAAGGCAGGGAGTTGGAGAGTTGAAAATAAATTACTTGAATATCTTAAAGATTTTGCCAGCAATCAGAGTTTTTAGAGCTATCTCACTCCTACTGTGACCACTATTCAGGAAAATGTTCTTCCAGAATATCTTCCTGCTTTAGTTTCAAAGGCCATTTACGTGATGTCAAAACATCTAGTTAAGTCAGAGATACATGCAGAAGTTCTTGATAGTTGGAAAAATTGTAGAGAACAAATAATTTAGATGTTTGGCTAATTTTTGAAATTGGGTTTTGACTTCTTAAGAACAGAGCCAGCATCTGAAGCTTAACAGGGTTCTTTAGTAGACTGAGCTAATCATATGACTAAGTGGCCTTTATAAGTCATTATGTTGTAGCTTGATAATGAAAGGGCTTATCGAATGGCTTTATCACCCCAATAAGGTGACAATTTGATCTGAAAAAGGAACAGTTCTTGGGCTACCTAACACATAAAATACTTCCATAGACTTGTAGGAGCTAATAATGATTATAAGAATGTTATTGATATTATCATTTACATAATAATAAAGAATAACAATGTTGTTAATATTATATAATATATAAAGGTAACAGTTTCAGGTGAGAAATATGGATATTAGAAATAGATACCTAGGAATATTCTATATAAGCAAAGAAGTAATTACAGAATGGTAAACAAAAGAGTCATGGAATTTTATGTTTAGATTAACTCTCATTGGAGATTGCCAGCATTATGTTAATTAAATCAGAAGAAGCTTCACAAAAGAAAGGTAAGTTGACAAGCTGGGGCTAGCGAGGGAGGACATTTCAGAGGGTGGTGTATAGTTAAGAAAAAAGCTGAATGTGGGAATGACTTTAGTGGATACATTTAATGTGGAGTACATTTTCCAGAGGAGAGTTTAGGGTGTGAGATAGGGAGAAGAAAGAGCTAGGGATAAGCTGGAGAAGAATAAGCATTTCAGAAATTTGTGAAATGCAATACAGATGCCATATGGAAAAGTTTATAACCTTACTTTGTCCATCTTTACATTTCATGTGAACACATATATATAATTGTTAATTATACTCAGGAGACTTTTGACATGTTTGATGACATTTTCCAGTATTTGAGTGAAGTTGGAGTGGAAAGATGAAATTTTATGAGAAACTATAGTGTTTAGTATTCAGTAGTTGTGATCAAAATATTTAATAAGACTAAAGGGAAACACCACATTTTGAAAATGCCATCAGAGGTCATGGGCTTCTGAAGTTTGGAAGACATTTACCTGTCATTGAAAAAGGAAAACTATGTGTGGCAATCAAGTTGTGGTATGTAAGAATAAAGAAAAGGTAGAGTATAGTTAAAGTCAGGTTTCTGAAGCTATTTAACTTGATCTCAGAGGTATTATCAACTAAGACCTATGAATTGGCCTATGAATCGTTATGTTATTGGTCTACAGAATAAAATTCATGCCTTCAGTATTTTATGAATTAACGTTCCATGCTTTTTATTATATGCAAAAAGCAATAAAACAAAGTACAAGAACAATGATCTTTAAATATTAGCAGCAATTTGAATGAAAGTAAATTTATGATCATAAAATGTTATTTGCTGAAAGCAAAGCCATACTACATGGCTTGATGCTGGGTATTCATCAATCTGAAATGTTAAATATTTTAATGAACATAGAAAATGTTACAGGTATTTGTCTTAGATTAAAAACTAATGTTTTAATGCTCTCTTCTGCATGTGATTCTGTGGTTATATTTGAACTATTTCTATAAAAAGGATGCTACAGTTATCTTTTGATTATATTTGAACATTTGGGCCAAGGGATGAAGTTGGAGCACTTTTATTTTAGTAGGAGGAAGTATGGAAAATGCAATGTTTTCTGAGATAAAAATGAGTTAGATTAGCATTGCAGGTAGTTTTAAGAACATATCATCATTTATTATAGCATTAAGCCATATTTTCATTTATTTTATTCAGATTTTACTGAGAGTGTTGTTTGTTTGGGAATGTGGAATATCAGTGTCTTTGATTTGTTTTATTTCTCATTTGTAGGCTGTGGCTGTAATGAATTTCTAATAATTATGACTGAGTTATATCCCCAGCCATTCTGGCAACTTGAACATGTTACTAGATAGTCTGTATCTAGTGATGATTATTTATTTATTTAAGGATTTTTGTTAGATGCTTGAGATATGAGTTACTCTAGAATATGATTAAGAGCTATGGCATTCTTTTGAGTAAGTCTTCATTTTAAATTAAGCATAAAGTTTTAATTATTTTTCTTTTACATAAAAATAAAAATATAAGAAATCCAGAAGTGGTATGTCAGTTTTTCCAAACAAGATGTCAAAATCAGAATCTTGAGGAGAAATATTTATATGAAAAGAATTATTTGGATGCAGACTAAACAAAGCATATTATTGGATTATTGGTAAATACGAATTTTCTCATATTTACCTAACTAGTCAAGGGCACATGGTGGAAGGCACTTCCGCTTATTAATATATTCATTATATCTCTACTTCTTTTGCAGTGATTTAACTTTGGTGGATGGAATTCTCTGATAAAAATGTTTATATGTCTAAGACTTTATATGTATTCTTTCTATCTAACTATATTTCTTTCTATCTAACTATATATAACAATAGTGTAGTAGGAAAATTATAGTTAAAAATAATTTATTGTATGTTTCAAAATAGCAAGAAGAGAAGATTTGTAATCTTCACAACACAAAGAAAAGATAAATGTTTGAGGTACCTGATGTGATCATTACACATTATATACAGGTATCAAAATATCACATGTACCCCCAAAATATATGCAATTGTTATATATCAATAAAGTTTAAAAAAGACATTATATGTAATAATAATGATAATATATTTTCTTTAAGAAGCGCTTAAATACTAATCACACCTGAGCAAAAATAGTTTAAAAAAAGAAATAATTGTAGTTATGTTGTTAGATGATCAGCTAATTAGTAGTAATTTAGATTCACTAATTATACACTACTGAATGATTTAATAAGTTTTCATCACATTGTCAAGTTTTTAATGTATGAGTTAAAAATTCTTTCTTATTTCAGACTGTTGGATTTTTTAATGTTATTGAGGCCACAGATTCTGTTTGCTTGTTTATCTATTTATTTTTGGCTGTCAATTTTGCAAATTGTCCTGCTGGCTAGTATGTGATTGAAATTGAGATGTTTTTAATTTTTTAGATATTTCTATGTGAAACATTTAGCGAAGTAGTCCTGTACATCTTTTAAGCAGTCAATGACCTTATCTTTTGCCAAAATCAAATGACATTCAATACTGATACTATGGAGAGAGGAATCAAAATAGATACGTAATTATAATTACTTTTCCCCTGTCATTATATCACTACATGCAAAACAACTGATTTGAAAGAGATCACACAAGTGCTGACTTCTGGCTGGTCTTAAAGTTTTTTTTTATTTTCTCCTCTCTCTTTCCCCTTTCCTGTTTTTATCACACGTAGGATTTATTGGAACAGTTCAGACTGACCTCTTTCTTGAAATATTAATTTTAATTCTAATAGTTTTTAAGAAATAGCAGAAGGACAAAGGGAAGTTAATATGTTTATGATTGCTTCATCTTTTCAGAAATCCTTCACATTTGTTTACAGTTTGTTAAGACAGTAAGGAACGTTTTGGGTAACTTTTGGGAGATCATTATAAAGACTTGGATGAAACACTATATAATTAGCTGCCACAGTTGCTGCTTTTGGAATAAAATCAAATGTGAGCACATGAAGGCAGGGACTATGTCTTTTTAACTGTTCTGACCTCATATGCAGTATTGTTCCTGGCATATAGTGGTAATATAGCAGTTATTGTAAGAGTAAAGGAAGATAGGATGGGAGAGAAGAAAAAAAGGAGAAAAAACCCAAGTAGATTGGACAAAGTGATAAATTCCAGGTCATTCTGTTGTGATTGTTTTGGCTGATGCATTGCTCTCCCAGACTAATAAACAGAAATATGATCTTTCTACTGAGCCTGAACATGGTATAACTTTGAGAAACCTGTTATTTAAGCACTTTTGTTATTAGTTCACAGTGACTCAATTCTTTTTCTTCCTGCTCATTTTTGTTGAGTAGTATTGGGAATAACAAGACTCAAGTTGTGTATAATATTTCAAGGAAAGCTTTGATGATGACTATTACCATATTTATTGTCTTTTCTTTTGGAACTACAGCTCCCTAAGACCAATTCTCCTTTTGAATCAACTGGGTACTACCTCGTAGTAGGGCCTACATGTCCTAAACTATGTTGGCCATCCTAAGACACTTCAAATATTCTGTAACATATATGTGCTATTTAAGAGTCAAGGCCATTCACTGGTTAGTCCATTAGCAGAAAGTGGTCTATTTTTCATCTTTTAGATAAGGCTGTTGATGAAATGGTGTTGAAATTTAGGACTGGCATAGGACCTGAATAATAGAGTTCATAATTCAGCAATGAAACTCATCTATCCGATCTTTATGCTTTTCTTGTCATTTTATTTATTGTTAATTTTATCCTGGTTCTGTTTGGAGTTAGGGACACTAATCTATGTTAGATGGTCCTAGGATCAATGCTTCTTTAAAAGTATAGTATCCACAGGGAGAGAAGGATGCTATATTTGTAGCCATTTATATACACCAGGTCCAGACAGAATTAAGTTAAAAAAAACTGGCCAAAATCAGCAGATGGTGACAAAAGTGATCCCTGGCTGCCCTCATTGTTCATTAGTATAGGACACTTCCACCAGCCCCATGACAGTTTATAAGTGCTATGGCAACAACCTTGAAGTCACCACTCTTTTCCATGGCAATGACCTGGAAGTTACTGCCCCTTTCCTAGAAAGTTCTAATTAACCTGTCCATCAATTCACGTTAGCCTGCCCCTTAATTTTCATATAATTGAAAGTGGATATACATGAGTATAAATAAAGTTCCCAACAACCCATACTTTGCTGACTTTAGGTGCACAGCCTATGAGTTGGCCTGCTCCACAAGGAGCAGTACCATTCAATAAAAGAGTTGGCCTGCTCCACAAGGAGCAGTACCATTCAATAAAAGGCTACTATCTAACACCATTGATGTGCCTTTTAATTTTTTCCTAGGCAAAGCCAAGAACCTCCTAGGCTAAACCCCAATTTTTTTGCTCACTTGTCTTGTGTTACTAGGAGGAGAGTTCTAAAAAAAAATTTTCTTAGATCATAAATTCTTGGGTTTAAAGTCCATGTTTCAATCCTTTAGTTGACATTGATGATCAATAATTCTTTTTATTATACAATGCAATAATTATCATTGTATAAAAGTGATTTCCATGTTCCCCTAATGTTGTTTACCAAATAATTTCATATCTATGAGAGATTCTTCCTCACTTCAAGATAGGTATTATACGATGCCATTTCAATTTTCCTGGTTCTCCAACTGTGTCAGACTTCTGTAATTTTACCAAATCAACCTTACATAGGCGTGCCAGCCTAGCGAAAGGCTGTAATTGTTTATGGCACAGAAAATCTCATTCTAACCTTTTAGATCTTCTTTGATAACTTTTAGAAATGTTATATAAATTTTTTAGTAAAAAAGAAAAATAAAAAAATTTCAAACCTCTATAATGCTTAGAGACCTGAACCTCACTTCTGTAACTCCCAGGATTGGACAATTTAAAGTACATATTTCTTTATTAAGTGCCATGGGTAGCAATATCTTGTTACTAGTGTTTAGAAAAATTGCTTTTATTTGTGGAAGGTTCTAATTGTTGCTAGATGCAATAAATGTTTGGCTCACCTTATTCATTTTCCCAGACTAATAGACCCTTAAAGTATAAATAAATTCCAAAAAAAAAAAAAATCTTCTACATTAACCCATGGAGTGAAATATATTGTGATTGCATGTGTTATTTGGGAGGGGGGAAAATGAAAGTGACCTTTGTTAATTACATACATCTTACTTTCAGTCTGGAGAGTTTGCTTCCCACATTTAAGTTTTTATAGTGGACTTTATTTGTAAAATGTCAGCTATGCAGCATGTATTTTCCTGTTTTGACTGTAGCTCAGTGGATTTTTTATGATTCAGAGAGTTTTTTTAAAGCAACACTTAACCTCTGTGTTTTACTTTATGATTTGTCATAAAGTACTAATTTTTTGGGAGCCATATATGTTAATGTTTAGAATATTGGAAAAAATTTTAGGCATTACTGTAGTGATTCTCTGTATACAATATACAATATTCAGGTTTCAATAAAATATACAAAATTGGGAAAATAGAAAATGTGTCTGATAGATGTGTAAAAAAGATGTACACTATAAATTTTGTTAAAAATGATCAAGAATACCCTTTGACTTGTTAATCTAAGACATGTGTAATATATTTTATTTGATTAATTTTGTTTTTGAATAAATTTTTCAGGCTGGGTATGGTGGCTCACGCCTGTAATCCCAGCACTTTGGGAGTCCAAGGTGGGCAGATCACCTGAGGTCAGGAGTTCAAGGCCAGCCTGGCCAACATGGTGAAATTCGTCTCTACTAAAAAAACACAAAAATTAGGCCAAGTGCAGTGGCTCATGCCTGTAATCCTAGCACTTTGGGAGCCCAAGGTGGGTGGATCACAAGGTGAAGAGATCAAGACCATCCTAGCCAACATGGTGAAACACCGTCTCTACCAAAAATAAAAAAATTAGCTGAGCATGGTGGCACGTGCCTGTAGTCCCAGCTACTCTGGAGGCTGAGGCAGGAGAATTGCTTGATCCCAGGAGGTGGAGGTGGCAGTGATCCGAGATTGTGCCACTGCACCCTCCAATTCTTCCTAACCACTGGTTGACTTTCTTCCTAACCTCTGTTCGACATTCTCATGATCAACTCTTTCAGCTCTCACATATGAGTCTTTCTGTGCCTGGCCTATTTCACTTAACATAATGACCTCCAGTTCTATCCATGTTGCAACAAATGACATGATTTCATTCTTTTTTAAATGGCTGAATAGTATTCCATTGTGTGTGTGTGTGTGTGTCCCATACATATATATATACATATATATACACATATATATATATATGTTTGTGTATATATTTCTTTATCTTTTCATCCATTGATGGACACTTAGGTTGGTTCCATAGCTTTACTATTGTGAATAGTGCTGCAGTAAACATGGGGATGCAGATATCCCTTTGACATGCTGATTTCCTTTCCTTTGCATTTTTCAAGACATGGAGTACATTTTAACAGCTGTTTTAACATCATACTTGCTAATTTAATCATTTCTGGGTCTGTTTTTATGATTAATTTTTCTCCTTGCCATGGATCGTATTTTTCTGCTTCTTTGCAAGCCTGTACTTTAAAAAAAAAGTTTTAAAAAATTATTGTGGTAATATTCACATAACATAAACTCACTACTTCAGCAAATTTAAATGCACAATTCAGTGATATTTAGAACATTTATAATGTTGTACAACCACTACCACTATCTGGTTCCAGATCATTTCATCACTCCAAAAATAAAACCACTTTTTGCCTTGGTGTGGTGGCTCACATTTGTAATCCCAGCACTTTGCGAAGCCAAGGTAGAAGGGTTGCTTGAATCCGGAAGTTTGAGACTAGCCTAGTCAACAAGTGAGATGCCTTCTCTATAAAAATATTAAAAAATTAGCCAGACATTGTAGCTCATGCCTATGATCTCAGATACTTTGGAGGATGAGATGGGAGGATTGTTGAGCCCAGGAGATTAAGGCTTCAGTGAGCTGTGATAATGCCACTGCACTCTAGCCTGGGTGACAGAGCAAGACCCTGTCTCCAGAAAACAAAATAAAACAAGACAAAACCCAAAACTACTTTTTAAGCAGCCAGTCTCCATTTCTCCTACCCTCAATCCCAGGGCAATAATAATTTATCTGTCTCTATGGAATTATCTATTCTAGATATTTCATATAAATGGAATCATGTGATATGTGGCCTTTGTTTTTAGCTTCCTTTGCTTAATATGTTTTCTAGGTTTATCCATTTTTTAGCATTATTCAGTACTTTATTTCTAATGTATAATATAGTACATTATAATATTTCATTGTGTAGCTATACCTCAATTTGAATAATGTTTCATTGTGTAGCTATACCTCAATTTGCTTATCTATTCAGCTGTCAACAGGCATTCTTCTACCCTTCAGTTATTGTGAATAGTGCTGCTATGAATATTTGTGTATATGTTTATGTTTGAGCAACTGTTTTCTTAAGGAAGATACTTAGGAGTATAACTGTTGGGTCATATGGTATTTCCCATTTAACTTTTTGAGGAAGTGCCAAATTGTTTTCGACAGTGTGTGCACATCTTATATTCCTACCAGCAATGTACTGAGTGTTCTAATTTCTATTTTAGTGAGTGTTTAGTTGTGATTTCGATTCATATTTTCCTAATGAATAATGATTTTAAGTGTCTTTCATGGGCTTGCTGGCCATTTATGGTTTTTTTGGGGAAATGACTAGTTAAGCCTTTTGGTCATTTAAAAATTGGTTTGTCAACAAACATATAAAAAAAAGCTCACCATCACTGGTCATTAGAGAAATGCAAATCAAAACCACAATGAAATGCCATCTCACGCCAGATAGAGTGGTGATCATTAAAAAGTCAGGAAACAACAGATGCTGGAGTGGATGTAGGGAAATAGGAATGCTTTTACACTGCTAGTGGGAGTATAAATTAGTTCAACCATTGTGGAAGATACTGTGGTGATTCCTCAAGGATCGAAAACCAGAAATACCATTTGACCCCTCAGGGATCTAAAACCAGAAATACCATTTGACCCAGCAATCCCATTACTGAGTGTATACCCAAAGGATTGTAAATCATTCTGCTATAAAGACACATGCACATGTATGTTTACTGTGGCACTGTTTACAATAGCAAAAACTTGGAACCAACCCAAATGCCCATCAATGACAGACGGAATAAAGAAAATGTGGACGTGCTAGGCATGGCGCAGGACGAGATGGCACAGGCCTTTGAAGATTGGAACAAGACAGAGCTAGACTCATTCCTGATTGAAATCACAGCCAATATTCTCAAGTTCCAAGATGCCGATGGCAAACTTCTGCTGCCAAAGATCAGGGACAGCGCAGGGCAGAAGGGCACGGGGAAGTGGACTGCCATCTCCGCCCTGGAGTACTGTGTACCCGTCACCCTCATTGGAGAAGCTCTCTTTGCTCGGTGCTTATCATCTCTGGAGGATGAGAGAATTCAAGCTAGCAAAAAGCTGAAGGGTCCCCAAAAGTTCCAGTTCGATGGTGATAAGAAATCATTCCTGGAGGACATTCGGAAGGCCCTCTACGCTTCCAAGATCATCTCTTACGCTCAAGGCTTTATGCTGCTAAGGCAGGCAGCCACTGAATTTGGCTGGACCCTCAATTATGGTGGCATCGCCCTGATGTGGAGAGGGGGCTGCATCATCAGAAGTGTATTCCTAGGAAAGATAAAGGATGCATTTGATCGAAACCCAGAACTCCAGAACCTCCTACTGGACGACTTCTTTAAGTCAGCTGTTGAAAACTGCCAGGACTCCTGGCGGCGGGCAGTCAGCACTGGGGTCCAGGCTGGCATTCCCATGCCCTGTTTTACCACTGCCCTCTCCTTCTATGACTGGTGCAGACATGAGGTGCTTCCAGCCAACCTCATCCAGGCTCAGCGGGATTACTTTGGGGCCCACACCTATGAACTCTTGGCCAAACCAGGGCAGTTTATCCACACCAATTGGACAGGCCATGGTGGCAGTGTGTCATCCTCGTCATACAATGCCTAATCACGCTGCTTCTGTCACCCTCCACAATTCCACAGACCAGGACATTCCATGTGCCTCGTGATGTGCCCACATGGCCTTTTGCCCTATTTTCTGTTCAGATCTTTTTTAAAAAAGTGTTTTAAGTGACTCCTGAGGAAGGCACAGAGTTTATTTGTAAAGTAGCTTTGTGAGAGCTGCTGCGCCCTCTGCCCTTGCCTCTTGGGACTGACCAGGAGCTGCTCACGTGCATAGATGTGGGAACCTCCTCCTCACAGCAGTGTCCCCTGTGCTGGTGTGGTTCCCATCACACAGTTGGGAAGAGTGTCTGTGCACTCTAATCAACTGGAACCTCTGTATCATGTGGCATAATTCCCTTTTCCTTTACTCAATAAAACCGACATCAGACTGAGGGGAAAAAAAATGTGGCACATATACACCATGGAATACTATGCAGCCATAAAAAAGGATGAGTTCATGTCCTTTGCAGGGACATGGATGAAGCTGGAAACCAGCATTCTCAGCAAACTAACACAGGAACAGAAAACCAAACACCGCATATTGTTACTCATATGTAGGAGCTGAAGAATGAGAACACATGGACACAGGGAGGGGAACATCACACACTCAATCTGTTGTGGGGTGGGACCTTAGAGGAGGGATAGCATTAGGAGAAATACCTAATGTAGATGATGAGTTGATGGGTGCAGCAAACCACTGTGACATGTGTATACCTATATAACAAACCTGCACATTCTGCACATGTATCCCAGAACTTAAAATGTAATTTAAAAAAAATTGCAAATGTGCCTTAATATATGAAGATTACTGAGAAAATATTAAGCTACATGCTTAGTTTTATAAATTTTATAAACTTTAAAAAATGGCTTTTAAAAAAATTGTTAGGTTATATGAGTTCTTTATACATTATGGGTAGTAGACCCTACTTAGTTATGATTTGCAAATATTTTCTTCAGCCTGTGGATCTTTTCACTTTCTTGTGTTCTTTGATACACAAAAAATTTTTCAATTTTGATGACATTTAATTAATTTATTTCTTGTTTTGTTACTTGTGTTTTTGGTGTCATAAGTAACAAATTATTGCCAAATTTAAGGCCATGAAATGTTACTTTTGTGTTTTCTTCTAAGAGTTCTGTAGTTCTAGTTTTTATATTTGGACTTTGATCTATTTTGAGTTAATTTTTTGTATATAATGTGAGATAAGAATCTTTTGCACATGGATATCAAGTTTTTGAAACGCCTTTTGTTGAAGAGACTATCGTTTCTGCACTAAATGGCCTTGGAACTGTGGTTTAAACTCAATTGACCATAAATGCATGTGTTTATTTCTAGACTTTCATTTCTTTTCAATTGATCTATATGTTTGTCCTTATAACAGTACCACATTGTTTTGATTACTGTAACTTAGTGGTAAAATTTGAAATTAGAGAGTGTAAGTCTTCCAGCTTTGTTATTTTTCAAGATAGTTTTGGCTATTTGGTTTTCCTTGCAATGTTATATAAATTTGTGAATCAGATTTTTTGCTTCTCAGAAAAAGGCTCTTGGGTTTTGATAGGGATTGAATTGAATCTATAGATCCATTTGGTGAGTATTGCCATCTTAACAATAGTAACTCTTCCAATCTGTGAATACAGATTTCTTTTTATTTATTTAGGTCTTTGATTGCTTTCAGTACTGTTTTGTAAGGCCTGTAATTTTTATTGGATGATGAGCATTGTGAATTTTATGATGTTGGGTGCTAGATTTTGTTTTACTCCTTTAAATAATATTGTGATGTGTCTGGTACACAGTTAGGTTACTTGAAATCAGTTAACAACGCTTGCTTTTCAGCTGTGTGAGTGATGCAGCATGTGCTAGGAATAATTTAGTTCCACTACTTAGTGAGACCCTTTTGCTCAGTGTCTGTGCTAGTCCGTTGCCATTTCTATAAAGGAATACCTGAGGCTGGGTAATTTATAAATAAAATATGTTTATTTTGGCTCATGGTTCTGCAGGCTGTACGAGGAGCATGGTACTAGCATCTGCTCTTGGTAAGGGCTTCAAGAAGCTTACAATCATGTTGGAAGGCAAAGTGGGAGCTGATATATTCCAAGGTGGGAGAGACAGAGCAAGACAGAGAGAGGAAGAAGTTTCAGGCTTTTAAAAACAAACAGATCTCATGTGAACTCATAGAGTTAGAACTTACTCATTCACTCGATAATGGCAACAAACTATTCATGGAGGATCTGTCCTCATGAACCTAACACCTCCCATCAGGCTGAACCTCCAATCTTGGAGATTACATTTCAACATGAGATTTGGAGGAGACATACATCCAAATTATCTCAGTGTCCATGTATTATGAGGTCTTTTCAATGTGGCTGGTGGGAGCATGAACTGTTTTTAGCTTTATATGAGGTTCATATGTTTTTCTTTTTCTTTGTTTTTTTTTTTTTTTTTTTTTGAGACAGAGTCTCTCTCTGTCACCCATGCTGGAGCGCAGTGGTGGGATCTCGGCTCACTGCAACCTCCGCCTCCTGGGTTCAAGCGATTCTCCTGCTTCAGTCTTTGGAGTAGCTGGGATTAAAGACATACACCACTATGCCCAACATTTTTGTATTTTTAGTAGAGACAGGTGTTTTGCCATGTTGGCCAGGCTGGTCTTGAACTCCTGACCTCAAGTGATCTGCCTGCCTCAGCCTCCCAAAGTGCTGGGATCACAGGAGTGAGCCACCACACCTGGCCATGCTTCATATATTTTTCAAGCTATTGCTTTTTAGTGGTTGTTTTTCCAAACTAGGATAATTTCCTTTGACCTATGATGAATATTAATTCAGCTGAAGATTGAACAAGACACCTATGCACATCTCTGAGATGTTTTCTCTGTGCATTTCTTTTTATAATCTTTCCTATTAATTCTTATCTTCTTAATCTTTCTAATAGTCAGTATTTTCTGCCTCAACTCAGCTAGACTTCTGGTCTGTATATGGGACTCCCCCTGGCTGTACTGTAACTTGAAGACTTCAGGGGCAACTATATGCTTACCTCATTTGTTTCCCTTTCTCGAAAATCACAATCCTGTCTTGCCCATTGCTTAATTTCTAAAAATAAGTTTCATATATTTTGGCTGGTTTTCTAGTTGTTTAAGGCATAAAGGTAAATCTAATTTTTGTTATTTTATTTCATTGTTGTGAAAAGTAGAAGTTATTAATCACTGTCTCAGAGAAAAGTCAAATTGAACTTTCATTGATGTAAAATGAAGAGGGGATCATCTTAATTCTTGGGTAGTGCCTGGAAGAATTTAGACATCCTCTTCCTTAAAAGATTGTCTTAGTTTGGCCAGGTGCAGTGGCTCACGCCTGTAATCCTGGGAGATTGGGAGGCCGAGGCAGGCGGATCACAAGGTCAGGAGATCGAGACCATCCTGGCTAACACATCAAGCCCCGTCTCAACTGAAAATACAAAAAATTAGCTGGGCATGGTGGCACACGGCTGTAGTCCCAGCTACTTGGGAGACTGAAGCAGGAGAATTGCTTGCACCCAGGAGGCAGAGGTTGCAGTGGGCCGAGATTGTGCCACTGCACTCCAGTCTGGTGACAGAGTGGAACTCTGTCTCAAAAAAAAAAAAAAAAAAAAAAAAAGCAATACAAAAAGATGATTGTCTTAGTTTGTTCGTATTGCTATAAAGGAATACCTCAGGCTGGGCAATTTATAAATGAAAGAGGTTTATTTGTCTCATCGTTCTGCATGCTGTACAAGAAGCATTATAGCAGTATCTGCTTCAAATGATGTCATATAGCTGCTTCCACTCATGACAGAAGGTGAAGAGAGTTTATGTGGAGATCATATGGCAGGAGAGGAAGCAAGGCTGCAAATGGGGAGGTGCCCAGCTTTTTTTAAACAACCAACTCTCTTGGTAACTAACAGAGTGAGAACTTATTTACCATCGCTTACCATGGCATTAATCTATTTATTTGGGATGCCCCTCTGTGACTCAAATCCCTCCCACTAGGCTCCACCTCCAACATTGGGGATCAGATTTCAACATGAGATTTGAAGGGTCAAATGCCAAACTAAAACAATGATTTATGTTAGAATGTGCATGCATACTGATGGTAATTAATAATATGCCATTTGCAAGTAAATGCTAGCTTAATGACAAAGTAAATGTCTCTAACATTAAGTTTTTTTTAAAACAAATTTAACATTAAAGGCATATTGTTATTGTTTTTTTAGTCAGGGTCTCACTATGTTGCCCAATCTGGTCATGAACTCCTGCCCTCAAATGATCCTCTCACCACAGCTTCTCATAGTGCCAGGATTATAGGCGTGAGTCACCACCTGGCCAAGGCATGTCATTCTAATGGAGTAAATGAAAGGTGTTCCTGGAAGATTTAAGGGGAGATGTAACTTTAAAGTCTCTATGTTCCAATTTTTTTTTAAAATCTCTGAATGTGAGTATAAAGTGAACTGACATATATAATGTGTTTAGAATAGTGCCAGCTATATACTGTTAAAATAAGTGTGAACCATTATTATCATGTTAATCATGATCATTATTTTTTTTAGTATGTGAAGAGTCATTTGGGGATTAGATAATGAAATTTAAAGATATAAAAATATTTATCTAATTTAATATCAAATTATACCTGGATTCACTAACTTTGAATATCCTTAGCATGAAGAGTTGAACCTAGAGTTTGGGCTAGGAATATAGCTCCACAAAGAATTTTGGTCCTGTGAAACTTACACATTAGCTAGCATACTTTTTCTTCTTAGATATGTCATGTCATCACTGGGGCCTTCAATACTGAGAACTAAAAGGGAATTCAGATGATTTTTTAAAACTGGCTTAGAAATATAAAGGCCTGTATCATTGCCATTCACATTTTCAATAGAGGCTCAAATATTACAGTTAAAGTTTGGACTAAAATAGATGGTGATGTATATTGTTCTATACAGTAAATGTATTCCAAGAAAGTTGCATGCTCATTTAATTTTGCTTAGTTAAGTTCACTTCCAAGGTTGGCATGAAGGCACACACCTATCTGCATTTAAGATAAATAGTTCCAAGATAAGAGTTCCTTAATAATGTACATTGCCTGGCATGTTAGTAGGTACTCAATTATTTTACTACTTAATTAATTTTTAAGTTTTCTTATAGCAGCTTGTGTATTTGTGTGTGTATATGTGTATGTTTGTGTGTGTATGTGTAAGTGTATGTATGTAGACTGTTCTTGATTTGAAAATAAAATATACTTTTTCAGAAGTAGAGTTAGTAGACCAGTTATGGATAATATAAATATTAGCCATCATTTACCAATTACTGGTCCCCAATTCTGAAAAAGAAAACAACCCACTGCATTGATCACAGTTTTCAAAATAAAATCTGTTTGTTGAATGAACTTTCAAATTCTAATGGTGCAGAGCATTGGGGGTGCTTAAGAAATGTTTTTATTCATGTAATGTTAGGATTGAATAATATTTCTGTTTTGGCTCAACAGAATTTAAGTGGAGCTGCATAACTCATTCTGGAGTCATCTTGATTTTCTGTTTAATTAATAATTTGAGTTATTAAAAACTCACTCATGCTGTTGATTAAAGTTCTCAAAATTTTTTACCTAGCTAAATTCTGTGGGACAGCCTTGTTCTGGGAGGTTTTGTCAATCAACAGTTTAACTTAATAGTTCAAACAATTGCTGTAGAAATTTGTTTGTCAAGTCATGATTCATACCACTATTTTTACAACAAACATCACAAAATAACCATCGTAATATCGCCAGCAGCAGATTTTGGAAATGGTACATTCAAGTGTGTAAAGTTATTGCATATGAATGAAGAGAAATAATATTGCAATGATATATTTTATTACTAGCTTCTGTTTTAATAAGGATAATGAAAACCTTGTGCCTGGCCCTGTGAAAAAAACTAATGTGACCTTTGATGTGACCCACCTGTTGTGCTTTCACAATCAATAATAATCTCCTCATGTGAGGGTGATCTGGAGAATAACAATGTCCTAGCAAGACAGAAAATAACATTTGCAAATTGAAGTTGCAGAAATCGAAATATGCTTGGATCATGTCCTAAAGTACTAAAAACAACTTATCTAACAAAATATTTTGAGTGAAGAAGATATTAACAGATGCCTGACTCACTCACAATGCCTTTTTCAGGCAGAATTGTTGATTGGTTATATACTTGTCTATTAAGTTCCTGATAGACTTCCTGAATCAGTGTTTGATAATTTTTACAACTAGAAAAGCATGCTAACCAATGCCTAGGTTTTAGGCATTCCCAACTGTTGCATTTATGGAAAGTAAAAATTATTAATTTATTTAGCATTTAAGACTTTTGTATTATTATTGTTTTTTAAGACAGGATCTCACTCTTTCACCTAGGCTAGAGTGCAATGGTGCGATCTTGGATCACTGCAACCTCTGCCTCTCAGGCTCAAGGGACCTTCTCACCTTAGTCTCTTAGGTAGCTAGAACTACAGGCATGGGGCACCATTCCCAGCTAATTTTTGGATTTTTTGTAGAGATGAGGTTTTGCCATGTTGCCCAGGCTGGTCTTGAACTCCTGAGATCAAGTAATATGCCTGCCCTGGCCTCTCAAAGTGCTGGGACTACAGGCAAGAACCATTGTGCCTGGCCAAGACGAATTTTTTGAAGCATGTATCAAAAAATAATAGCTTTTCTTTTTAGACAATATCTGCTCTGGGTTTACTTGGAGGGTAGTTTGTCAGCTAATTATATAAATTTTGTAGATAAATTAAAAGATACCATCATGTGGTAGATATTTTCATGAGCTTGCATGATATTCTTCAACATATCCATTTTTAGAAAGATCCTAGTGATGATATATTCAGTGAGCGAACATGAATGTCTCAAACTAAACTAAAAATGTACTACTGCTCTTCAATCTGCAGGTCAAATTCTATCATTATGAAGACACTGTATTATAAAAACATTGACATATGTCTGCTTGTGGCTTAGGTTAAAGATAATTCCTAACTAGTCAATACTCAGCTTAAAGCTTCTACAGAAACTTTTCCCTCTGCAGCAATTATGTGGATGTTAGTACTATAGCTATAACTGCTGATGAAGTTTCCACTGATAGGACCTTTGTAGAAGAAGCAAAAGATGATATCAAGGCTCCAGTTGAAGGTGAGACAGATGAAGCTTTTCTAATGTCTCTTGCTTGGCCCTTAGAATTACTGCTGAAGACATCAGTGAAGTTCTTTTCCCTCTTGTAGTAGTAGGGAAGTGAGGGTCAGGAGGACAATTTGTTCTTGGGGTCCCCAGATAAAACTCAGTGGATATTTTCTTATAGAAACTAGTGTTTTAATTCAGTGCTCAGCCATTCTATGAGTGAAGTGGCATAGGATTCTAACTACTATTGGCATCATTGTTTCTATGGGAAAATACATTCCAAACTCTAAGAACTTTTGGAACTAAATCTGTTTGTGTGTTGGGGACTTCTGATATTTCCAAAGACTATAAAACTACATTGTTTTAGAATTGGAGGGAACTTGGAAGTCATTTATTTCAAGTTTATTTTATATACAAGGCAAGTTATAGAAGAAATCTAAGTCCAATTTGGCTGGAAAAAAATGTGATCTTATTTAAAAACTGTTTTAAAAATTCAGTGTTATCTATAGCTTTATTTCTTTTAGGTTCCTAGACCCTTGGTTTTTAAAATTTTCATTGTTCTGTGATGTGCAGGCCTAAGAAGCCACCATTTGAGAATTTTCTAGGTTTCTTTATATGAGGACTCCTGCATCACCAACCAATATTGTGTGATATAAAGATTAAAAGATGAATAAGAATTTGTATGTTTTATTGGACTTTTTGGTTCTGCTATGTCATTCTATCTAATATAGTGTTGAAAATGTGTTATGGTGGGCAAGTCACTACTTTTAATTGCCAGCTATCAATCCTGAATTGATACATTTAAAAAATTTCTAATTGTGTATTACCTTGAAACTTCATGTGCTTTTGAGACATAGACCAGTATGTAAGGTGCACACAAGACAAGAACATGTGCTCAACAGCTGTAGTGTTATTTGTTTTAAAAAACTGATGATTGGGGGAAGGATCCAAGATAGATGAATAGGAACAGCTCTGGAGTGCAGGTCCCAGTGAGAACAGCACAGAGGGTGAGTGCTCACTGTATTTCCAAACAAGTTTTCCTGACCCACAGACCAGGAGATTCCTGGACCAAAAAGCACCACGAGTTTTCAGTGTGGCAGTTTCAGCTGGTACTAGGTTGGCGCACAGAAACTCACACAAGCCTGGGCGGCCGTTTCGACTGGCACCTGGAACACTTGGGAGACAGAGCCGCCCATTCAACTGAAAGGGACAGGGCTGAGACAGGGAGCCAGGCGATCTGGCTTGGTGGGCACCACCTTCACAAAACAAGCAATTTGAAATGCTCTGGATTGAGAATTTCACAGCAAGTGCAGCTGGACCCAGGAAGGTCAAACTCAGAGGGGGTTAGGGCGTTCCCCACTACCAAGGCAGTCTGCCACTACCAAGGCAGTTCACACAGCAGCTGGGCAGAGCCTGTGGCAGCTCAGCAACACCTCTGCTGGCAGACTGTGACTAGACTAATCCATGTGGGGCAGGGCATCTATGAAAAAAGGGAGCAGTGTGACAAGAACTTATAAATAAAGCCGACCTTCCTAGGACAGAGCACCTGGGAAAAGAGGTGGTAATGAGTTCAACTGCAGCAGACTTAAAAGTATCTGCCCAGCAGCTCTGCACGGAACATCGTAGCTACCAGCACAGCACTTGAGCTCCTATAAGGGACAGACTGTCTCCTCAAACAACACCCTGACCCCAAAGAGACACCACATAAAGGAGAGCTCAGGCCGACATCTGGTGGGTACCCTTCTGGGACGAGGATAGCAGAGAAAGAAACTGGTGGCAACCCTTGCTGTTCTGCAGCCCTTGCAGGTGATCCCCAGGCAAGTGTGGTCTGGAGTGGACCTCCAGCAGTTCTGCAGCAGAGGAGCCTGACTGTTAGAAGGAAAACTAAGAAGCAGAAAGAAATAGCTTCAACATCAATAAAAAGGATGTCCACTCAGAGACCTAATCCAAAAGTCACCAACTACAAAGACCACAGGTAGATAGATAAAGCCACTAAGATGGGAAGAAACCAGCGCAAAAAGTAAGAAAACACCAAAAACCAGAACGCCTCTCCTCCTCCAAGGGATCACAACTCTTCACCAGTTAGGGATCAAAGATGGATGGAGAATGAATCTGATGAATTAACAGAAACAGGCTTCAGAAGGTGGGTAATAGCAAACTTCTCAGAACTAAAAGAACATGTGCTAACCCAATGCAAAGAAATGAAGAACCAAGAAAAAGTTAGATGAGATGCTAACTAGAATAAACAACTTAGAGAAGAATATAAACGACCTGATGGAGCTGAAAACACAGCACGAGAACTTCTCAAAGCATATACAAGTTTCAATAGCCAAATCAACCAAACAGAAGAAAGGATATCAGAGATTGAAGATCAGCTCAATGAAATAAAATGAGAAGGCAAGATTAAAGAAAAAAGAGTGAAAACAAATGAACAAAGCCTCCAAGAAATATGGGATTAAGTGAAAAGACCTAATCTACGTTTCATAGGTGTACCTGAATGTGACGGAGAGAATGAATCCAAGCTGGAAAACAATCTTCAGGATATTATCCAGGAGAACTTCCCCAACCTAGCAAGGCAGGTTGTACTTGCCTTATATTCCAGTCCAGGAAATACAGAGAACACCGTAAACATATTCCTCAAGAAGAGCAACCCCAAGGCACATAATTGTCAGATTCACCAGGGTTGAAATGAAGGAAAAAATGCTAATGGCAGCCACAGAGAAAGGACAGGTTTCCCACAAAGGGAAGCCCATCAGACTCACAGCAGATCTCTCAGCAGAAACCCTACAAGCCAGAAGAGAGTGGGGGCCAATATTCAACATCCTTAAAGAAGAGAACTTTCAACCTAGAATTTCATATCCAGCCAGACTAAGCTTCATAAGCGAAGGAGAAAGAAAATCCTTTATGGACAAGCAATTGCTGAGAGATTTTGTTACCACCAGGTCTGCCTTACGAGAGCTCCTGAAATAAGCACTAAACAAGGAAAGGAATAACCAGCATCAGCCACTCCAAAAATGTACCAAATGGTAAAGACCATTGACACAATGAAGAAAATGTGTCAACTAATGGGCAAAACATCGCTAGCATCAAAATGGCAGTATCAAATTTACACATAACAATATTAACCTTAAATGTAAGTGGACTAAATGCCCCAGTCAAAAGACACAGACTGGCAAATTGGATAAAAAGTCAAAACCCATCTGTGTGCTGTATTCAGGAAACCCATCTCACATGCAAGGACATACATAGGCTAAAAATAAAGGGATGGAGGAAGATTTACCAAGCAAATGGACAGCAAAAAAATAAAATAAAATAAAAAAAAAAGCAGGAGTTTCATTCCTAGTCTGATAAAATAGACTTTAAATCAACAAAGATCAAAAGAGACAAAGAAGGACATTACATAATGGTAAAAGGATCAATGCAACAAGAAGAGCTAACTGTCCTACATATATACACACCCAGTACAGGAGAACCCAGATACATAAAGCAAGATCTTAATGACCTACAAAAAGACTTAGACTCCCACACAATAATATTTGGAGACTTTAACACTCCACTGTCAATATTAGACAGATCAATGGGACAGAAAATTAACAAGGATATCCAGGACTTGAACTCAGATCTGGACCAAGTGGACCTAATAGACATCTACAGAAATCTCCACCCAAAATCCACAGAATATACATTCTTCCCAGCAACACATGACACCTACTCTAAAATTGACCACATAATTGGAAGTAAATCACTCCTCAGCATATGCAAAAGAACAGAAATCATAACAAACAGTCTCTCAGACCACATTGCAATCAAATTAGAACTCAGAATTAAGAAACTAACTCAGAACCGCACAACTTCATGGAAACTGAAAAACTGACTCCTGAATGTCAACTGGATAAACAATGAAATGAAGGCAGAAATAAAGATGTTCTTTGAAACCAATGAGAACAAAGACACAACATACCAGAATCTCTAGGACACATTTAAAGCAGTGTCTAGAGGGAAATTGATAGCAATAAATGCCCACAGGAGAAGTGAGGAAAGATCTGAAGTCAACACCCTATCGTCAAAATTGAAAGAGCTAGAGGAGCAAGATAAAAAAAACTCAAAAACCTAGCAGAAGACAAGAAATAACTAAGATCAGAGCAGAACTGAAGGAGATAGAGACACAAAAAGTCCTTCAAAATATCTAATAAATCCAGGAGCTGGTTTTATGAAAAATCAACAAAAAAACTGCTAGCCAGATTAATACAAAGGAAAAGGGAGAAGAATCAAATAGATGCAATAAAAAACCATAAAGGGGATATCACTACTGATTCCACAGAAATACAAACTACCATCAGAGATTACTACAAACAACTCTATGCATATAAACCAGTAAACCTGGAAGAAATGGATAAATTCTTGGACACTCGCACCCTTCCAAGCCTAAACCAGGAAGATGTTGAAACCTTGAACAGACCAATAACAAGGGCTGAATTTGAGGCAGCAATTAATAGCCTACCAACCAAAAAAAGTCCAGGTCCAGACAGGTTCACAGCCGAATTCTACCAGACATACAAAGTGGAGCTGGTACCATTCCTTCTGAAAGTATTCCAAACAATACAAAAAGAGGGAATCCTTCTCAAATCATTTTATGAGATCAACATCATCCTGATACCAAAACCCAGCAGAGACTCAACAACAAAAAAGAAAACTTCAGGCCAATATCCATGATGAACATAGATGCAAAAATCTTCAATAAAATACTGGCAGACTGATTGCAACAGCACATCAAAAAGCTTATCCATCACAATCAAGTAGGCTTCATTCTGGAGATGCAAGACTGGTTCAATATATGCAAGTCTATAAATGTAATCCACTACATAAACAGAACCAACGACAAAAACCACATGATTATCTCAATAGATGCAGAGAAGGCCTTCAACAAAATTCAACAGCGCTTTATGCTAAAAATTCTCAATAAACTAGATATCGAAGGAACATATCTCAAAATAATAAACGCTATTTATGACATGCCTACAGCCAATATTGTACTGAATGGGCAAAAACTGGAGGCATTCCCTTTGACATCTGGCACTAGACAAGGATGCCCTCTCTCACCATTCCTATTTCAATATAGTGTTGGAAGTTCTAGCCAGAGCAATTAGGCAAGAAAAAGAAGTAAAGGGTATTCAACAGGAAAAGAGGAAGTCAAAGTGTCTCTATTTTCAGACAACATGATTGTATATTTAGAAGACTCCATTGTCTCAGACCAAAATCTCCTGAAACTGATAAGAACTTCAGCAAAGTCTCAGGATACAAAATAAATGTGCAGAAATCACAAGCATTTCTATCCACCAATAACAGACTAACAGAGAGATAAATCATGAGCAAACTCCCATTCACAATTGCTACAAAGAGAATAAAATACCTAGGAATACAACTAACAAAGGATGTAAAGGACGTCTTCAAGGAGAACTACAAACCACTGCCCAAGGAAGTAAGAAAGGACACAAACAAATGGAGAAACATTCCATACTTGTGGTTAGGAAGAATCAATATTGTGAAAATGGCCATACTGCCCAAAGTAATTTATAGATTCAATGCTGTCCCCATCAAGCTACCAATGACCTTCTTCACAGAACTGGAAAAAACCACCTTAAACTTCATATGGAACCAAAAGAGAGCCCACATAGCCAAGACAATCCTAAGCAAAAAGAACAAAGCCAGAGGCATCATGCTACCTGATTTCAAACTATACTACAAAGCTACAGTAATCAAAACAGCATGGTACTGGTACCAAAACAGAGATATAGACCAATGGAACAGAACAGAGGCCTTGGAGGCAATGCCACATATCTACAACCATCTGATCTTTGACAAACCTGACAGAAACAAGCAATGGGGAAAAGATTCTCTGTTTAATAAATGGTGTTGGGAAAACTGGCTAGCAGTGTCCAGAAAGCAGAAACTGGACCCCTTCCTTACACCTTACACTAAAATTAACTCCAGATGGATTATAGACTTAAACAAAAGACCTAACACCATAAAAACCCTAGAAGAAAATCTAGGCAAAACCATTCAGGACATAGGCATAGGCAAGGAGTTCATGACTAAAATACCAAAAGCATTGGCAACAAAAGCCACATAGACAATGAGATCTAATTATACTCCAGAGCTTGTAGACAATGGGATCTAATTATACTCCAGAGCTTCTGTACAGCAAAAGATTATTAGAGTGAACTGGCAACCAAGAGAATGGGAAAAAAGTTTTGCAATCTACCCATCTGACAAAGGGCTAATAGCCAGAATCTACAAAGAACTAAAACAGATTTACAAGAAAAAAATAAACAAACCCATCCAAAAGTGGGAGAAGGATATGAACATATACTTTTCAAAATAATACATATACGAGGCCAACAAACATATGAAAAAATGCTCATCATCACTGATTATGAGAGAAATGCAATCAAAACCACATTGAGATACCACCTCATGCCAGTTAGAATGGCAATCATTAAAAAATCTGGAGTCAACAGATGCTGGAGAGGATGTGGAGAAATAGGAACACTTTTACACAGTTGGTGGGAATGTAAACTAGTTCAGCCATTGTGGAAGACAGTGTGACACTTCCTCAAGGACCTAGAAATGAAATTCCATTTGACCCAGCAATCCCATTACTGGGCATATGCCCAAAGGATTATGTATCATTCTATTATAAAGAAACATGCACATGTATGTTCACAGCAGCACTGTTTACAGTAACAATACATGGAACCAACCCAAATGCCCATAGACTATAGATTGAACAAGGAAAATGTGGCACACATACACCATGGAACATTATGCAGCCCTAAAAAACGATGAGTTCATGTCCTTTGTAGGGATATGGATGAATCTGGAAACCATCATTCTCAGCAAACTGACACAAGAACGGAAAGTCAAACACTGCGTGTTCTCACTCATAGGTAGGTGTTGAACAATGAGAACACATGGACACAGGGAGGGGAACATCACACACTGGGATCTGTTGGGGGTGCCAAGGGAGGGATAGCATGGGGGTGGGGAGGTCAGGAAGTGATAACATTGGGAGAAATGCCAGATGTAGGTGACGGGGGGATGGAGGCAGCAAACCACATTGCCACGTGTGTACCTATGCAACAATCCTGCATGATCTACACATGTACCGCAGAACCTAATGTACAATTAAAAATAAATAAATAAATAATCATCAAAATTATCTTTGTTTGGAACGGTGAACTCTATGTAAATTTTTACTTTATATCTTATTGGTTATAAATAAAAAAGAAGAAAACATATGTTTATTTAAAAAAATGACACAAACAAATGTATTGTCACCAAATGATATAACATGATTATTCTTGTGTTTGGGGATTTTCATGTTAGTATTTAGGTTTTTCTTATTATCTCTCTCTCCTGTTCAAATGTGCATCCCAATAAGGCAAAGTTAAAAGTTAGTAATATTGCTCTTTCACAGAAGACAAAATTTCACATTTTCAATGAGGGTCTACCACCTTTAAAACTTCTCTCACTTTGAAATACCTAATGTAGATGATGGGGTGATGGATGCAACACACCACCATGGCATGTGTATAACTATGTAACAAACCTGCATGTTCTGCACATGTACCCCAGAACTTAAAGTATAACAATTGAAAAAAACTTTTCTCACTTCAAGTATCTTCAACTTAGAGTGAAAAATGTAGCAAGCATTTGCTTCTTCGGCAAAGGAATGACAAGGAGTTAATAGGTGACTTTTAAGTATGTTTTCTACCTTTAACATCTTCAGAATTCAAATTTCAGAATATGACTTCTCAGATCTCAAGATGCATTTTTTTTTTTGGTTTTAATCCTCTTTATTGAGATTTCTATTAATTCTCCATTTTACTTAGTTTTTAGGAGTTATACAGTTTTTTGGTCAGCTATCATCTTACTCAGCGTCATACACTAAAGTGTGCCAAAAATATTAAAGATATTTTCATTTAGCTTTAAATATTATGTTTCCATTGGAAGGTACTGATATTATATACTTTTGATTTATGTTGAATATTTTAATGATTTTTTTTTGCTGAATGAATATAATCAGTATGCTAAGTATTATGTTTTAAAAAGATGCCAATCTGTAATTTTGTGTCTAAGTATTTTTTTGATGATACAGGGCATCAATATTAAATGAAATTTTAATTTAGTGATTTAATTTTCTTGAAAATATTTCTATCAGAAATTCACATTATACTTGCATTATGCTAAACATGCTGAAACATTCTCTTCTCTTTCCCTTGGTGTGTCCTTATTGCAACAATCACCAAAATACACAGATATTTAATTTATACTGAAATATTTCTCCATAGAATAAACAGAATATCTCACCTATGAAGGGTGATTATACTTTGTAAATTTGTTTTAAGACCTTTGTAATTCACAGCTCATAGCTTTGTGTGTTCAGTGTGTGAAAATATTGGCCTATCAAGCTTCAAAAGACATTTAGGATATTTTTGAACCTTGTCTTTAGATCATTGAGACCAGAGGTTGATATTTAGACTGCATTTTATTTTGGGCTTAAACCTTAAGGTATATTATGTATAGGTCTGTTTTTATAAAGGATTTTCCTTCAATCACTCTGGAATACGTATTGTTATTTTAAAATGTTTTGAATCATGATGTAGTGGACATGCTCTAAGTAGGATTCAGTAGTTGAGATTTGCTAAGGAGACTGCAAGAAACCAAAGTTTTCTTTTATTATTAAGAGAACAAGATTACTATGAGATATAATTGTATATTAAACACCAGGATTGAACATTTGTTACAGAATTGAATAAGTTTTTATGATTTCTGAAGAATTGAATTTAGAGCCCAGTGCAGAAGAGATAAAGTCATAGGATTACAAGCCAGTTAGCTAGCTTTGTCTCATTTCTTGATCATATAGCGGATTAAAAAACTGAAGAGTAAGGATAAATAGGCCCTTTCCTAAATAGAGTAGTGTTAACAGAGAGGGTTCTTTGGGATTTGTTCTAAGACTTAGTCACTTAAAAAAAATGAATTCGAAGAGGAAGTATAAAGAAATTTCTTATTTCCTTGGAATGAGAAGCATATTACAAGCTTTTTCAGGTAGAAAAATGCTAGTTGTGAATGGATAATATAAAAAGAATGCCAAAGATAGGAAAATAAGAAGAAAATGGCAAAAAAAAATCTTCACTTGGCCAAGTGGAGATTATTTCCATTTTTATTTATATTTAATACAAACACAACAAAGTTTAACTCTTACTACCTTAATTAGGCAGAATTATTTTAGAGATTTCTGTTTGTATGTGACCAGAGACTCAGAAGAAATACTGGATGTCATGAGGAAAAATATTAGAAACAAAATACAATAGAATCTTGTCCTTAGGCGAAATAATGTAGTAGCAAACTGGAAAACCAGGTTTTGTTATGTATATTCAGAAAGAAATAGAGATCAAAAGAAATCAAGAAAATCATTAGAGTATGAGTGAATTCACATTAATATAGACTATACATAGTGTAAGCCTTTAGTTTGGGAAGACCAAGTCTGAGAGTGGATGTTATTTAAGTGTAAATACTCATGAAAGGTTTATTTAGAGTATGGGCTTTTAATTCAGAAGACGTGGATTTATATCCAGATTCTAACATTTAACAGCTGCAAGTAGACCTTAAACTTCAAGTTTCCTCATTAAAAAAAAATAGAGGCCGGTAGCAGTGGCTCATGCCTGTAATCCTAGCACTTTGGGAGGCCAAGGTAGTCGGATCATGGGGTCAAGAGATAATGGGGTTTCATCCTGGCCAACATGGTGAAACCCTGTCTCTACTAAAAATACAAAAATTAGCTGGGTGTGGTGGCGTGCGCCTATAGTCCCAGCTACTAGGAAGGCTGACGCGGCAGAATCACTTGAACCCAGGAGGTGGAGGTTGCAGTGAGCCGTGATTGCACCACTGCACTCCAGCCTGGTGACACAGCAAGACTCCGTTCCCCCACTCAAAAAAAAGAAAAAACCCAAAAAACAAAAAACAACAAAAAAATAGGAATCTAGTACTTATTTCACAAGGTTGATATATATAAAGTAAGGTTAAATTTGTTATGACATGAGTAAAAAAACATGACACAGTAGAACTTAATACATTCAGCTTGAATTAAATATATGCCCATCACTTGTCTTTAAATTATATTCAATTTTTATTATATATGTATATATGTGTCCAGTGCTATTTTTTTTTCATATTGCTTATCTTCATATGGGGACATTTTAGTACTAGATAGCTGTTTGCTGTAAAACAATATTAGGAGGGGTTGTGTAGGGGAAGCTTTTAAAAGTCCCAGCAGATTTAACTGGGATTTGTCTTTTTTAAAATCTTCATATATGTATATTTTTACTCACTCTCTCTTTCTCTCTCTCTCTCTCTTTCTATATATATATATATGTACACATATAAATATATATGAGGAAACATTCTCTTCCCTTTCTTTGGTGTGTCCTTATTGCAACAATGACCAAAAAGTACAGAAGTTTAATTTAAACTGAAATATATATCTGTATATCTATATAGAGATGTATATCTATTTATTTTTCTATCTATATATCTACAGAGGAATATATACATATAGGAATACATATATAAATATATTTTTAACATTATATATTTACATTCTCTCTCTCTCTCTATATATATATATATTTACATTCTTTTCTTATATCTCACCTTGGTTTTTGACATTAGAAGTTTGGTGTGGCTTACAATGAAGCATCTTAAGTCAGGCTGTGTTGTGATCTGGTCATCTCTGCTTCCTTTCCTTCATCTCAGACAGTGTCTTAGGAGATTAGATTATAGGCAAGATGGTCTGTCTGCATTTTCTTCTTTATTCAGCTCTACTTTACCTGCAATTTGTTAGAGTGGAGTTGGGATATTTCTTCACAGGAATATTTCCTAGTAGCTCTGTTGTCTCTAATGTCACTAAATCTTATCACTTTAATAAAAGGATAATTTGATGTCCTTTCATACTTTTAGATTAATTTATTCTTACTTGAATATTAAGTGGTTGGTGTCAGCTTGCATTCTCCCTTATTCTGGCTCAGTTATCAACATATTTGGCAGATATTCTTCATATTGTGGTTTGAGCTTGTAGGTGTTTCATTGTATCACTGAAGAGTCTTCCATCTCCCATTTTTCATTCTTTTTAGTTGTTTCCAAAGAAGAAGGGTAAAGAAAAAATTGCTATTATTTCTTCACTTTTACAAGAATTCTGAATTGTCACTTTAAAAAAAGTTTATATCCTCTACTCCTTTTATGTCAAGGATTTTCTAACATTTACTTAGTATCTGCCATGTGGGATTAAGCCTTGTTCAATGAGGTTTATGCATCTATTATTTCTCTTGATCCTTAAAAATCCTGTATATTTTCAATGTTGCCTCATTTAAAGATTAGAAATCTGAGGCTCAGAGAAGCTGATTGCTCAGCCTCACACAGTAATAGATCTGGGATTAGAAGCTAGATCTATCTGACTGCAAAGTTGTATTTTTTCTGCTATATTTCATCCAGTCCTTGTTTAGATAATCACAAATTTTGGACAAATGAGATTTTATGCCATGTTTCATAGTTAGACTTTCTACTGCCACCTTTTGGCTAATTTAAATTTAGTAAATGTTTCTGTACACTTTATCCACCCACACATATAAGCAATAATAATAATAGGTCATAAATTTACTTTGATGGTTTGCATCTGAGTATGCACAAACACATACTGCATTAGTAAGATTTTTCTCTCCTTTGGATTATCTGTTAAAGGGATCAGTGGAACTCTAGGTCTGAGTGCCACCAACTAGAATAGCCCACTGATACCTGAGAATGAACAAGGTAATATTTCTGAGATACGTTATTTATGCACCAATTGATTCCATTCTTATTCTATCTACCATGTAATTTATTTAACATTCTGAATTACAGAAAAACATCTAAAGCCATGATAGTTAAACACAGCTTAGTTATTTTGCTGGAAGATTATGAGTGGTTAGCTGGATAGCAACATTTGGGGATAAATGTGGGGGTTGAAGAGGAGAGTAGTTAGGCCAAGTTGTATGGACAAGAATTGACTGCTGCAGTTTTTTTCTCATGCCTGGGAAAATATTTTCTCATTTTTCTTTTTATTCTCCATTGTGTGTTTGAGTAACAGGATCTTCCAATATAGTCAAGCAAAATAGCATGGAATGCTTGTACAAGACTTAATTAGTGGTAATGTACAGTATCAACTTGGAGATTTTGGCAGTCTGGATATCTGGCTTGGAAGCCTACTATAAGATTCTCCAGCCTTCTGTTTCAAGTACTAATGTCCTATGGTGCTTCTATAACTCTAATTATTATTTACCTGATGGTTAGACAATTTTCTGCTAGCATAATAATGTATTCAGTGTTTTAATTCTTGAATTATTGATATCAACAATAACAACTTAGAAGTTACATTGCTATTATAGTACGTTAATATTTCAAATAGATTAAAACTGTGGTAAAAATTGGCAGATATATCATGGTCTGAAGCTCCAAAGATGTGACTCAGATGAAAAATGTGTTAAGAGCAGCCCATCCAGGCGCATCAGGATGGTATAGGTTTTAGATTTTTAAAAAGCATTCAATGCCCATAAGCTAGGAGACCACCAGTCTCAAAACAGTCACTAGAGTGAATACATGGTAGTATTCAGGCAGCTGCAAAAAAAACTGGGTGTGTACTTTTTAAAGGAAAGGGAAACACCCAAGTGCTTTTCTTATGGACTGTAAAATCAGAGTCTAAAAAGTTTTCCCCTGAGGCAAGCTATTTTTGAAAGTGCTCTTGCCCAGAGAAGTGCTATCAATTTCTCTTCTTATTTTCCAGTTCTTGGGTTCTCATTCTCATATCTTCTCATTGTTGTGCTCATTTCTGCCTATCTTTCCATAAGTCTGTTTTCGTAGATGTTACCCTCTTTTTCACTACCCTTACATTTCCCTATTTCACTTAGAGAGTTACTTATTACTGAAGTCTGTTATAGCCAATACTGGTTTTACACAAGGACAGATCCCATCTGTTAAGTTAAGGCTTATAACTTGACAGAGAAAAACTGTGTGTGAGTGTGGGTGGAGGTAAGAGCAAATGCTTTGGAGTCACATATTCGTGGACTGGGACACTAGCCCTCCCTTCACACACCTTCTGAATAACTTTGGACAAGTTACATTACTTCTCTGAGTCACAGTTTTCTAAAAGATGAGAATAATGTTTTCCTTAGAAGATTGGTATGAGGCTGGGCATGGTGGCTAATGGCAGTAATCGCAGAACTTCGGGAGGCTGAGGCAGATGGATCATGAGGTCAAGAGATCAAGACCATCCTGGTCAACATGGCAAAAACTCGTCTCTACTAAAAATAAAGAGATTAGCTGGGCATGGTAGTGCTCACCTGTAGTCCCAGCTACTCAGGAGGCCGAGGCAGGTGAATCGCTTGAACCCGGTAGGCAGAGGTTGCAGTGAGCCGAGATCACACCACTGCATTCCAGCCTGGCAACAAAGTGAGACTCTGTCTCAAAAAAAAAAAAAAGAAAAAAGAAAGAAAAAGATTGGTATGAGATGTGAATGAGATAACTTAGGTAAAACACAGCAAGTACAATGACTAGAACATAGTGTGACATACTGTACTATTTATCACAATTATTTATTTCTTCATTTCTTATAGAGTAAGTATATTTTTCCTCCTTGTCATTGATTTTGGGCTTTGGTCATGTATTTATGAGCAGACTCTTAGAAGCATTGTAAATGTCTGCCAGGCCTCTTATTCCTGTGCCCTCTGTTACAAGAAGGGCATGTTTCATACATGGGATGTATTTGCAAACTGAGATCTAGAATAAGAAAAGAATGGAGCAGACTTGAATCTGACTCACAGCCTTTAGCAGAGACACAGAAACTGACCTGCATCCACCAACATATAATACGACCTGAGAAATAAATATTTGTTATTGTAAGTCACTAAGATTTTGAGGTTGTTATGCACCATAAAACCATTTATTTTACCAATTTCTTTATTTTTGAGCTTTGCTGCAGCCACAATGACTCCCAAAGCCCCAGTAGCTTAAAACAACAGACATTTATTTCTCAGTGATGGGTTTGCAGGCTGGCTGTGGCTCTGCTTGGCTTTGCTTGGCTATATGTCATTTCAGTCTGTGATGTGGATTCAAGGAGCAGCTCCTATATGGGACATGCTGTTCTCCAAACAGAGGCCAAGAATACAAAAGACTGAACCAAACCATGCAAATACATTTATAGTTTTCATACAGATATGGCATATGTTACATCTTCTTATATTCTATTGGCTAGGTCATATATCTAAACCTTGTGATGAGGCAAAGAAATATATTTCATCTACTGGGAGGCACTAGAAGTCACATGGCAAAGGGTGGGAAAAGATAATTTGGAACATAATACAACCTACCACATGTGTTAGGCTTCTAATACATGTTAGATTCCTTTTCTCTTCAGCAATTATCTTCCCATTTCAGGATTACTGAGCAGGTATAAAATATGAATACATCTGGGACAGGTAAATTAGATTAACTTAATTTCACCCAAGGTAGAAATTAAATAATGTTCCCAGAGTAGGTTCCAACTGAGGGTTGCAACAAAAAAGAGTAAAGAAATAGTTAAATATTAGAAAGTGGATTGAATCCATGCAGATTATGATTTCCAGAAAGCATTAGGGGAAACTTTTCATCTTAGAAATGAAATTTTATGAAGCTGTCAGTTTCCAGGATTCTAAAATGAAGTGTCTGTGGCAGTGACCCTTTTCTTTTGACTAATTGCCTAGGTTGATTTTTTTTTCCCTCCTTAGTGCTCTAGGAATTTTTATGAGCCTCTTTAAAGTAACTGAGATGCCAGTCAGGATACTTGCAATGAACAGCTGATATGTGCAATCTGGTTGTTGCTCCTGCGTGAAAAGTCCTTTTGGCCACTGGAGTTTCTTCTTTGGATTGGCATCCACTGTATTAGGGCCTGAAAGTTCATTTAAAAAGTATTTCTAATATATAACCGGCCATAGATCCTTTTCTCTACATTTATGCATGTAGATGTAGGTAAGAGTATTTTAGAAGGTGTCTGGGGAAAAACTTAAAAATTTATAGAATTAAGAGTACTGTAGTCCTTAATGGCACATTTAAGTTCATTCTGTGACCTTAATTTCTCTTTTGTGTTCTATGTCTCTATTTTCTTGCCAATATAAAAATATCTGGGTCTTATTTTAAGCAAAATTGATATAGGAAAAGATGGATTAATATTTAGATAAATTAGTACCTTTTAAACTTAGTATATCGCATCATGAAATTTGGGAGAGAGGTTTACTTTAAGAAGTTGAACTGAACCGGGTGCGGTTGCTCACGCCTGTAATCCCAGCACTTTGGGAGGCCGAGGCGGGTGGATCACGAGGTCAAGAGATCGAGACCATCCTGGCCAATATGGTGAAACCCCATCTCTACTAAAAAAATATAAAAATTAGCTGGGTGTGGTGGTGTGCACCTGTCCCAGCTACTCTGGAGGCTGAGGCAGGAGAATTGCTTGAACTCAGGAGGTGGAGATTGCAGTGAGCCAAGATTGTGCCACTGCACTCCAGCCTGTCACCTGGCAACAGAACAAGACTCTGTCTCAGAAAAAAAAAAAAGAAAGAAAGAAAAGAAGTTGAACCTAGTGAATAGAATTTGAAAGACATGGTTAATAAATAAATTGATGACTAGCCATATGCAGAAGATAGAAACAATCCCTGTATCTCACCATATACAAGAATTAATTAAAAATGGATTAAAGACTTAAATATAAGATCTGAATCTATAAAAATTCTAGAAGAAAACTTAGGAAAAACTTTTTTCATCGTTGGCCTAGGCAAAGAATTCATGACTATGACCTCAAAAGCAAATGCAACAACAACAACAACAAAAAACAAAAGCTGACAAATGGAACTTAATTAAACTAAAGAGCTCCTGTACAGCAAAAGAAACAATCAACAGATTAAACACAACCTACAGAATTGGAGAAAATATTTGGAAACTATGCATCTAACAAAGGACAGATATCTGGAATCTATAAGGAATTTACACAAATCAACAAGAATAAAACAAATAACTCCATTAAAATTTGGGCAAAGAACATGAACAGACACTTCTCAAAAGAAGACATGTAAGTGGCCAAAAAATATGTGAAAAAATGCTCAACATCACTAATTCATTAGAGAAATGCAAGTTAAAAGCCACAAGGAGTTAGCATCTCATACCCACCAAAATGGCTATTAAAAAGTCAAAAATAACAGATGTTGGTGAGGACATGGAGAAAAGGGAGCACTTACATATTGTTGGTGGGAATGTAAATTAACCTCTACTGAAAACAGCATGGAAATTTCTCAAAGAGCTAAAAATAAAACTACCATTATCTGACCCAGCAATCTCACTAGTAGATATCTATCCAAAGGAAAAGAAATCATTTTGTCAAAAAGACACCTGTACTCATCTGTTGACTGCACACTATTCACAATGGCAAAGTCATTGAATCAACCTAAGTGTCCATCAGTGATTGACTGGATAAAGAAAATGTGGTGTATATATGTATCATAGAATACTACTCAACCATAAAAAAGAATGAAATCATGTCCTTTGTAGCATCATGGATGGAGCTGGATGGAGGTCATTATCCTAAGTGAAATAACTCAGGAAAAGAAATACTGCATGTTCTTATATATAATCAGGAGCTAAACAGTGAGTACATGGGGACACAAAGATGGAAATAATAGATACCAGGGACTCCAAAAAGGAGAGGGTGGGAGGGAGGCAAGAGTTGAAAAATTACCTATTGAGTACATTGTTTACTGTTTGAGTGACAAAATCAACAGGGTTCCAAATGTCACCATTATGCATTATACCCAGGTAAAAAACCTGCACATGTACCCCCTGGATTTAAAAAAAAATTGGAATTTTATTCTACCCACCGAAAATGAAAGTTCATTTATGTTTTCTTCTTCATTGATCACCATTGTCTCAAAATCTGCTAAGTGGAGATCAATAGCCTTTCTGTCTTTCTTACTGGGACATGTACTAGTGGATTTGAAAGCACTTTGCTTTCAGAAGAAAGGTGTAACAGGAGTACTGTTAGTAACATAAGTAGAAAGGAGAGGTCTGCTCAGATATGAATAGTATATACTTTGGATAATGAATTTACTTTTCTTTTCAGCTTTTGAAGGATAATGACTTATGTTCAGGAATTGAATTCAAGAAATAGAGGTTTTTTGAAAGGCAGATACATTTTTTTTTTGCCATGAAACAATTATTGAACAAGTCACTGTTGTATTTTCAAAAATAAAGGGTATAAGTACAGCTTATTTAAGTTTGTTTTTGTTTTGTTTTGAAAATAGTTGCCAGTGATTGAAGTAGACTGTTGAAATGCATGCTCTGAATGAAGAGCCCCCCGCCCCAAACAGGCTTTGTGTGAGCAACATGGCTGTTTATTCACCTGGGTGTGGGTGGGCTGAGTCTGAAAAGTGATTCAGCAGAGGGCGGTGGCATAGGAGTTGGTTTTATAGGTTTGGGGTAAGCAGTGGAAAGTTACAGAAGTTACAGTTTAGGGCGTTTTTTTGCAAGCTGGGAGGGGGTCATAGGTTTGCAAGCTGGGATGGTGTCATAGGGTCTGGAGTCATGAGGTTGACTGAGGTCGGTTACAAAGTCCAATGGCCTTATCAATTGGGGCCAGAATAAGAAACAATAGAATAATGTCTCAAGTTAGTTAGGCACCTCAGGGGTTGATAATTCTTCCTCTTTTCATGGTCTTCCAGTTACTTCAGGTTTTCTAATTCTGGAAGAACCTCCAGAGGTGTACGTGCAGGTCACAGGGGTCACCACAGCATCCATGGTGTCATCTGTCAGCCTAAAAGACCTTACATAGACAAGACATAAAATGTGATGTGACACATAGCACAGCAGATATTTCCTTTCAACTATCATGGGAATGTGTTCATATTAATTTCTTAGCTATGATTTTTTCTGGATAAAGTTTTTTTGTATAACAATTTTCCATTTTTAACTTATTACAGAGCTCTGGATATTCAGAGAACTCTTCTGGGTTTTATGGGGGAAATTAAAATAAATAAGACAAGTCTTCTCCCCTGAATGAACTTATAGCCTAGTGAAGGAGGCAGTAGATACTATATAAATTATTGTAATGTAAAGCAAAACTTATCTGTCCAAGCAAAGTATAAATCACATGCTATCATTATGCTAAGGAATAAGAGATTAACTCCAGTTGGGAAAGTTTTAACTTCTTCATGGAAGAAGTAGCATTTCGTATTTAACAAGTACAGTTGAAAGGGGATGACATTCCACTTGTTTTGAGGAAAGAACATGAATAAAAACCTGAAAGTAGGAAAATGCAGTCTATTTTGAGGAAGCAATGAACAATCTTATTTGACAGAATTGTTGTCTGTCTTCTTCAAGATGAAGCTGTGAAGGAAATTTTGGCCAGATTTATGAAGGCCTTTAACAGGACAGTAAAGATTTCAGGCTTTATGGGTAGGAGTATTGTGGAACCAAATAGACTTTGAACTTAGTAGTGACATGTTCATATTTATATTTAAGGAAGATAACTGGAAAGATTATAGATGGGGTGAGCAATGAATTGACAGGAGAAGATATTGGACTTAGAGGTATCAATTAGGCTGCTTAGAAGTTTAGTTGAGGGGCAATAAGGTAAAAGATTAGTCAAAGGCAGTGAGAGAGAATAGAAAGTAGTTAAATTTGAGAATCATTTGTGAAATGTCATAAATAATGACAAATATTTCATTTGGAAATGAACCTAGTGACAAATTAGTTTTCTGACTCAATATACATTTTTTAGATATAGAGTAGAAGATTAGGTAACTAGTTATTCAGAAGATTAGGTAACTAGTTATATTTTTAATGGACTGTTTTAAGTAATCTCATGATGGTGGCAGTTATATTTTCTTGATCTTTGATGCCCAGGTATCTGATGTGGCCATGAGTTTAAGTCCTGACATTCGTTGTAATATATATATAGATGTTAAATGTATAGGTTATATGTAAGAAGTATTGACACTGCATTGCTAGCATGTCTGGCTCTTCCTAAGTTCATATGAGAATGAAAGCAAAAGTACTATTTTGAGTGGTTATAGATGTCTTGATTGTAAAATTGTATATTTTCAAAGAATTTTCATTCTATCACCATATCCCATTCTTACAATAACCCTGACATAATAAATACTATATATCATCTATTTTATAAATCTGGGGAAACTGAGAAACCATAAGATTAAGTAACATTTCAGAGGTTACACAGTTAGCTAATAGCAGGGAAAGCAAGATAGTGTACTTTTTTGGGCTAGTGACAACTATTATGTACCAATGTTACTCTGCTTTTACCACTTTTATCAGTTTTCTTTTGGGCTGACCTAGTTTTAGTGAAATAACTGCATGGATGTCACAGATAACTCCTCTGTTGCCTCTAAGTCATTTAAAGAGCATATAACAATATGTAAATTTTTTTTTTTTTAAAACCACACACTTTTTTTTTTTCTAGCCAGGGACTTGCACTGTTGCCCAGGCTGGAGGGCAGTGTTACGATCCTGGCTCACTGCAGCCTTGACCACCTGGGCTCAAATGATTCTGTCACCTCAGCCTCCCGACTAGCTGAAACTACAGGCATGTGATACCATGTTTGGCTAATTAAAATTTTTTTTTCTTGAGAGATGGGGTCTCACTGTGTTGCCCAGGCTGGTCTCGAACTTCTGTGCTCAAGCAAGTCTCCTGCCTCGGCCCACCAAAGTGCTGGGATTAATCCCAGCAGTTTGCAGTCTTACATTTAGGTGGCATTTTTGCTTTTACACTAAAAATCTGTGTGCCTATTAAGAATGTAAAACTCAATTAGATTTCAGTCTCATGTTTTTTATTTGTGGGATAAGAGTTGTTACTTTGTATATGTTGGCATTGTGTTTTGCTGTAATGTTCTAGTGGTGTTCTTGTTTGAATCACAGTTCAGGTAATGCCAAGATCTATGATTCCAACAACATCCTCCAAGCAACATTTCTCTATGCTTAGATGATTCTTCCTCTTACACTGTTTGTTTCTTTGTTTATTTATTTATTTATTTGAGAAGGAGTCTTGCTCTGTTGCCCAGGCTGGAGTGCAGTGTCATGATCTCCGCTCACTGCAAACTCTGCCTCCTGCGTTCAAGCAATTCTCTTGCCTCAGCCTACAAGTAGCTGGGATTACAGACACATGCCACCTCGCTGGCTAATTTTTGTATTTTTAGTAGAGAGGGGGGTTTCATCATGTTGGCCAGGCTGGTCTCCAACTCCTGGCCTCAAGTGATCTACCTGCCTTGGCCTCCCAAAGTGCTGGGATTATAGGCGTGAGACACTGCACCTGGCCCCTTTCCACTGTTTTGCTTTATCCCCTGTGTCCCTCTCTTTTGAGTGTGTGAGTGCTTTAAAGCCCTATAATTTTGTTTTATTTCTTTTTAAATTATCTATTTCTCTTATTAGCTCATGTACATTTTCCTAGTTACATTTTAGTTTGGGATCAGAAAAAGCCACCAGATACTACTGCCAGGAGACCTTTTGAGTGCAAAGTCGCATAAATGCTTGTTTTTATCTCTATCACCTTCTAACCTAACAATGTGGTGTAGAAACTAGAAACTAAAAAGTGAGTTTTTCTTTTAGTACGTAGTGTTGCTGATTTACTTTTTTCAGGTTGTCTCATTGCTTCCTTCCCATATGTTTCCTTTCTAGATTGCATGTACATTTCAAGGAACTGACTTACTTGGTACTGACATTGAGACTATTGATTTTATTTATGGTACTTCTGGAATCATTCCCTTCCTCTGGACCCTGATTACTCAGGCAGTGGTTAGAAAAGTGCATTTTCATATACTTTTGTTATTTTCCTTTACTTATCACCAGTGATTTGCATTTATCATATACTTTTGTTATTTTCCTTTACTTATCACCAGTGATTTGCATTTATTTACTTGAGTTTTTAACATTCACGATCAAGCACGCTTTAAGGTCCTGTGCCAGAAGTTGTCAAATTTTCTTGGTTCACAATGTCTTTAGTGTGTCAGTAATTTTGTTATAGTGATTTTGGTCCAAAAGAAATACCTAACAGTTTATTTCACTACATGGTTGGGATAAAAAAAGAAGTTCAATATTTATATACTAATAACTTAATAGCTCTTTGAATAAATAATACAGATATATTGAAACCATAAGCAGTACTTTAATTTCATTCTTAAATAATCACAGTTATTAATGAGATGTGTGTGCTTCTTGAGCACTGCAGACTTTTCAGACACTGCAAACGGATTGAATATTGCCCTCCTCTTTTCTTCTTTCACATCGATTTTAGCATAGTTGTTTTTTTATCTCAGGAGCTACCCAGCTTTGCAAAGATGTGGTGTCATAGAAATGAATGTAGTGTGATGTAATGTTGAAACCGTAAACTGATTCGTGTTTGTAGTTCACAAAGTGATCAACAAATATTATGTGTTACTGTTTGTCTTAAGAAGTTAAGATATCCCACAGTGCTTCTATGACTTCTTTATGGTGTCTTCGGGTGCCGTGTATACAATTTGGCACATATAGCCCTTAGTATTCTTTTCTTGTCTACCTTGACATCATGTTTTCTGGTGTACATTAAGTGTTTGGAAGATGGTAGGTTTTGGTTGGTTTCCATTGTACTTAGGCAAATGTCTGATTCATAGAAGTTGAGACAAAAAAAGAACATATATTCAATCTGCTGTTCTGAAACAAGACATTTTAAAGTGTAATACTTTGTTTAGTTATGTTTTGCTATGCTTATTGCTTTCCTCTTGAATGAATTCTGATGACTCTAAGACACTCAAATGGGCTTGTCAGAGCCATAGTTCAAAACCTTAATCTCCTTCCTTTTGTTTTTAATGTGTGGAACTCATCTTAGACATCTGCTCTAAGAACAATTAGAGAAATTATGATGCAGTGGTTTCATCCTGCATGTTATTTTGCAACTTGGCTAGCTCCTGTGCTTTTAAGTTTTAGTACCTTAATAGTCTTATTTCAAGGTAAACACTTTGAGGCAAGTGTAGCTTAAATTTCTTGTCATTAGTTTGACTGAGTCACCTTGCTCTGATTCACCACTGCAGACAACCAAATTGGGAATAAGAATTCAGTGGGTGGATGCAAGGCGCAACATCTGCATTGCCAGCATTCTAGTTACTGAATATCTATTTGTAGAATTCAGGTATTACATTAAAAAAAAAAAAATAAATAAATAAAACAGGTAAAGCCTGGGCATATAAAAAATCTCCTTTAGAGAAAGTTTTGATACATTGCGATTCTGTTTTGACTTGGCTGGAATTTTTATTGCTTAAAAAAATTGGTTTAATCCTCCCTGGAGTGTTAAGTGCTAAGTCAATATTTTACTAATTATGCAGAAGGAGCACCAGATGGTTTCTGAGGATGACACTCTATGGGTGGGAGCACTGATGACTGAAGCTTTGGTAAACTTTGTAGTTCTGTAATCATCATCATCTATAGAATACATCCATGTGCTTTTGAGACAGAAGAACAAACAATTAAACAACATTTATAGGTAAAAAATACTTTTGCCTCCAAAGAGTGAGTTTAAGTTGCTTGTAAACTGTCTGTCATGCAGTAAGAAGTCATCAATTAGAATGAAGTTCCTATTTTAATTATCAAAGAAATATGTTTATATATATTTCCTTGAAAACTTAGTTTTTTCCTTACTATCTTTCCCTTTTCCCCAGCAATAATTTCAAATTGCAAACTAATTATTTTATTCAACAAGATCAGATTCTTAACTGAGATAAAAAAAGAGTTTTATTATATTTGCCTTCAGTTAGCCTGCAAGGATTGGTTGCTTTCCTGAATCACCCACTCCCCAATCAGTTTACCCAGATGGAAAATGGAGAATAAAAATAATTGCTACACCAGAAATGTCTCTGTAATGGACACCAAATCTAAAGCAATGATGGTACCAGTCTCTAAGATGTAATCACATATAATAACAGTTCTGACAACATAGTAAGTTCAGCATAACCTACCTTTCAGCATATCTTATTGGAAGCAAGAGCCAGGGTGTTAATAATCACAATTTATCATGAAAGATGGGTTACTTTATAAATGGACCTTGATAAGTAAGTTGATATACTATACAATGAAATTTTTCTTTTTAACCAAATAGGTTAACTAAATTGTTCTTGCTTTACAAATGTGATGTAATCAAAATTTATTGAAGACTTTATACTAAGGTAGTGCATAAATTTGTAAAAGGAAAAAGAAAATAACCCTTAAGAGGATTTACAGTCTGAAGAAATGCATACTGAAACAATCTAAGAGTTGCCCCATTTATGTAGGCGAGGATCAGGTACTCAATTAATGCAAGTTGAAGGAAAAAAAAAAGGCTGGTATAGAATTAAGATAAATAGGCCATTGACTCTAACTAGTTCAGAATGATAAATTTTTCTTGATTTTATAAAGGAAGTAAATAAATAAAATTACCTGTATGTTTAAATGTAAATTCAGGAGCTTGTAGTCTTTGAAGTGCACAAACAAATGGGGTGGAATCATGATGCAATGTACTAATTTGTGAATTAACAGCTTCTGAATTTTGAGAGTGGTAACCTTTTCCTTCCTCAGATGTCATTCATTTCTCTTTGTTCTGATATGACATTAGATTGGTAAATCTTTCACACTCTTCATGATTATATACAAATGAGGTCTGTAGATATTGAATTATCTTAAAAGACAGATATAAGATTAACTGAAATGAAAGAGATATTCATAAAAGCCACGATAAAGTTAGATTTCAAGAGCATTAAAATGAAATGTCCTGTAAAAATGATATCTAGAGTGTTGTTATGTTTATTGAGTTGTGTTTACAGAGAAAGGAGTTAAGTTGAAATTATCTGCCTGATTCAACCTATTTTATAGCAACCATTTTAGTTTTGCATAAATGGATAAATAGTCCCAATGGATATATATGCCAGAAAGTGGGCAAAGTTAGCTGGAACAAAAAGCTATTTATTGCTCAATATGCCTGATTAAAATCAAATTTAAAAACTATTAAAAATTTAAAAAGGGAGTATATTTTCTGTGGACCCGCTGGGCATAATCATGACTTGTTCTCCTGTCACTTATATTAACTTGTTCTATGGTGTTTACTCTGGTGTTTATTAGCACACCACTAAAATACCTCTCATCTCTTTTGGTCTAACAATATTTTGTAGTATATCTGAAAAATAGCATGTTATATTAAAGGTGTTTCCATTATGCTTAGACCACCATCCCAGAAATATCAATCCTAACACTTTATTTTTGATTTAGTCAGTTGTACTGACTCCAGGGGAATGTAAAAGATGCTTGCAATTAATATACTATGCATATTGTGGCATAAATTGCATTAACTGTGCATATTATAGGTACCTTAAAAATAAAGCCTTGCCAGATAACCTTTATATCACTATTATTGAATAGATTAAATAATAATATGTGTCAAGAATTGTAAGGACTTCTTTAAAATTTATTTTTGAAACAAATTTGTTTATGTAATTGAATATATATGGTATAAATATATAAATTCAATGAAATAGATACAATTAAATAAATACACATATATGGTAAACATTTTTAAAGGTAAATAGATATGGAATGAAAACAGGTCTCTTATTTATTTCCTGCAACTTCCTCAGTTCTCAGGTTCTCTCCCTAGAAGCCATGTCCATTACCAGTTTTTAATGTATTTGTCTAAATATGTTCTATTAATTTTTTCTTTTTGTTTAATTTTTATTTCCTTATTGGTACATAATATTTGTATATATTTATGGAGTATACATGTTATTTACTTATGTGCCTGGAATGTATAATGATCAAGTCAGGGTATTTAGAACTTACCACTTTAAGTATTTATTATTTCTGTGTGTTGAGAACATTTTGGGTCCTCTCTTCTAGCTATTTTGACATAAACCATACATTGTTGTTAATGATAGTCATCCTACTCTGCTATTGAACATAGCACTTTTCACTTCTAACTATATGTTTGTACTCATTAACCAACCTTTAATATCTTCCACCCTCCTACACACACATCATTCCTAGCCTCTGGTCTACCCTCTCTCTCCATGATCATGATCAAATTTTTTAGCTCTCATGTATGAGGTAGAACATGCAGTATTTTTCTTTCTGTGCCTAGCTTATCTCACTTAATATAATGACCTCCAGTTCCATCCACATTGCAGAAAATGACATGATTTATTCTTTTTTATGGCCAAAGAGTATTCCATTGTGTATATAGACCATTTTTTAAATCCATTTGTCCATTGATGGACACTGAAGTTGATTTTACAACTTTGCTATTGTGAATAGTGCTGCAGTAAACATGGAGGTGTAGGTATCTCTTTGATATACTGATTTCCTTTCCTTTGGATAAATACTTAGTAGCTGGATTGCTGGATGGTAGGGTAGTTCTGTTTTTGGCTTTTTGAGAAGTCTCCATTTAGAGGAGTCTTCTTTTCTCCACATCCTCCTCACTAGCATCTGTTATTTTTTTGTCTTTTTAAGTAATCGTCATGCTAAGTGCAGTAAGATGACATTTCATTGTGGTTTTGATTTGTATTTTTTTGATGATAAGTGATGTTGAAAATTTTTTCATACATCTATTGGCTGATAGTATGTTTTCTTTTGAGAATTGGTTATTTATGTATTCATGTCCTCTGTCTACTTTTTAGTAGGATTATTTGTCTTTTTTTTGTAGTTGAGTTGTTTTAGTTCCTTGTAAATTCTGGATATTGGTCAGTTGTCACATTACTAGTTTACAAATATTTTCTCCCATTCCACATATTGTCTCTTCACTCTGTTCATTATTTCCTTTGCTGTGCAGGTTTTTGATTTAACATATTCCCTTTTGTCTATTTTTGTTTTCATTTCCTTTGCTTTTGAAATCTTAGCCATAAAATCTTTGCCTAGACCCATGTCTTGAAGTATTTATCCTAGTAGTTTTATAGTTTCAGATCTTATGTTTAAGTCTTTAATTCATCTTGAGTTGATTTTTGTATATTGTGAGAGTGGGATCTCATTTAATTCTTTTGCATGTGGATATCTAATTTCCCCAGCATCATTTCTAGAAGAGAGTGTCTTTTCCCCAATGTATGTTCTTGGCATGTTTGTCAAAAATCAGTTGTCTATAAATATGTGGATTTATTTCTGGTTTCTCTGTATTGTTCCATTTATCTATGTCTGTTTCTATATCAGTACCATGCTCTTTTGTTTTTTATAGCCTTGTAATATATTTTGAAGTAAGGTAGCATTATGCCTTGAGCCTTTTTCTTTTTGGTTAGTATTGGTTTGGCTATTTCAGACTTGTTTTAGTTTCATAAAAATTTTAGGAGTGTTTTCTTCTAGTTCTGTGAAAAAATGACATTGGTATTTTGATAGGGATTACATTGAATCCACAGGTCGGTTTGGGTAGTATGGTTATTGTATTAACCTGTTCTTATACTGCTGTAAAGAAATACCTGAAACTGGGAAATCTATAGAGAAAAGAGATTTAATCAGGTCACAGTTTTGCAGGCTGTACAGGCTTCTGCTTCTGTGGAGGCCTCAGGAAATGTACAATCATGATGAAAGGGCAAAGAGGAAGAAGGCACATGTGGCTGTCAGGAGAGAGAGTGAGTGAGAAGGAAGAGGTTCTACACACTTATTTTATTTATTAATTTTTTTTGAGACAGAGTTTCCCTCTGTTATCCAGGCTAAAGTGCAATGGCATGATCTAGGCTCATTGCAACCTCGGCCTTCTGGGGTCAAGTGATTCTCATGTCTCAGCCTCTTGCGTAGCTGGGATTACAGGCATCTGCCACCATGCCCAACTAATTTTTGTATTTTTAGTAGAGGTGGGGTTTCACCAAGTTTACCAGGTTGGTCTCAAACACCCCACCTCAAGTGATCCACCATCCTTGGCCTCCCAAAGTGCTGGGATTATGGGTGTGAGCTACGGTGCTTGGCACTGTTACACACTTTCAAACAAGCAGATCTTGGGGGAACTCCACCACAAGAACAGCAAGGGGGAAATTCATCTCTGTGATTTAGTCATCTCCTACCAGATCCCACCTCCAACACTGGGGAATGCAATTCGACATGAGGTTTGGCCAGAGCCAAACCATATCATTCTGCCCTTGGCTCCTGCCAAATCTCATGTCCTTCTCACATTTCAAATCACAATCAGGCCTTCTTAAATACCAAATAGCAGTCCTCCCAGTCAGCAGTCCTCCAAGTCTTAACTCATATCAGCATTAACTCAAAACTCCAAGTCCAAAGTCTCACCTGATACAAGGCAAGTCCCTTCCACCTATGAGCCTGTAAAATAAGAAACAAAGTAGTTGCTTCAAAGATACAATGGAGGTGTAGGCACTGGGTAAATATTCCCTTTCCAAAAGGGAGAATTTGGCAAATACAAAGGGCTCCATGCAAGTCTGAAACCTAGCAGAGCAGTCATTAAATCTTAAATCTTCAAAATAATCTCCTTTGACTCCCTGTCTCTCATTCAGGCCACACTGATGCAATAGGTGGGCTCCAAAGATCTTGGGCAGCTCCAACCCAAAGCAGTTTCCATAGCTGCTTTGATGAATTGGTGTTTAGTGCCTGTGGTTTTTCCAGGTGCACAATGCAAGTTGTTGGTGGATCTACCATTCTAGGGTATAGAGTACAGTGGCCCTCTTCTCACAGCTCTACTCATCCATGCCCCAGTGGGGACTCTGTGTAGGGGTTCCAACTCTTCCACACTGCCCTAGTAGAGGTTTGCTGTGAGTGTTCTGACTCTGCAGCAGACTTCTTCCTGGACATTTAGTTGTTTCCATACATCCTCTGAAATCCAGGCAGAGGCTCTGAAGCCTCAATTCTTGCCCTCTGTACACCTGCAGGCTTAACACCACATGGAAGCCTTGGTGGTTCTCAGCTTGCATCCTCTGGAGCAGTGGCCTGAGACATATCTGGGGCCCATTTAGCCATGACTGGATCTGGAGCGGCTGGGATGCAGGGTGCTGTGTCCTGAGACTACATAGAAAAGTGGGGACCCTGTTTATGGCTCACAGAACCATCTTCCCTCTTACGCCTCCAGGTGTGTGATAGAAGAGGCTGCCATGAAGGTCTCTAAAATGCCTTGGAGGCATTTTCCCCATTGTCTTAGCTGTTAACATTCAGATCCTCTTTACTTATGCAAATTTCTGCAGCTGGCTTGAATTCCTCCCCAGAAAATGGTTTTTTTCTTTTCTACTACATGGCCAGGCTGTTAATTTTTCAAACTTTTCTACTTTGGTTCCATTTTAGATGTAAATTCCAGTTTGAGATTATGTCTTTGCTCACAAATATGAACATATGCTGTTAGAAGCAGCCAGGTCACTTCTTGAATGCTTTGCTGCTTAGAAGTTTCTTCTGCCAAATACCCTAAGTCATCTCCCTCAAGTTCAAAGTTCTACAGATCTCTAGGGCAGGGGCACAATGCCACCAGTCTCTTTGCTAAAGCATAGCAAGAGTGACCTTTGTTGACCAGTTTCCAATAAGTTCCTCATCTCAATCTGAGACCCCCTCAGCCTGGACTCCACTGTCCATATGACTATCAGCATTTTGGCCACAACCATTCAATGAGTCTCTAGGAAGTTCCAAATGTTCCTTCATCTTTTTACCTTCCACTGTGCCCTCCAAACTGTTGCAACCTCTGCTTGTTCCCCGGTTTTGAAACTGCTTCCACATTTTCAAGTATCTTTATAGAAATGTCCCACTTCCCTGCTTTCAATTTTCTGTATTATTCTCACATTGCTATAATGGAATACCTGAAATTGGATAATTTATAAAGAAAAGGTGTTTAATTGGCTCATGGTCCTGTGGGCTTTATAGGATTTTGCTTCTGGGGAGGCCTCAGTAAACTTATAATTTTGGTGGAATGTGAAGGGGAAGAAGGCACATCTTCACATGGCCAACAGGAGTGGAGGGATTTCCTACACACATTTCAACAAGCAGATCTGAGGAGAACTCTAACCCAAGAACAGCAAGGGGGACATCTGCTCTCATGATTCAGTCACCTCCCATGAGGCCTTTTCTCCAACATTGGAGATTACAATTTGAATGAGATTTGGTTGGGGTTGGGGGGACACAGAGCCAAACTATATCAGTCATTTTAACAATATTAATTCTTCCAGTTCGTGAGCATGGGATGTCTTTCTATTTGTTTGTGTCCTCTTCAGTTTTCTTTTTTTTTTTTTAATCAGTGTTTTATGGTTTTCCTTAGAGGTCTTTCATCCTTGATTAAATTTATTTCTAGGTAATTTTTTTTGTAGAAATTATAAATAGTATTACCCTCTTGATTTCTTTCTCAGTTAATTTATTATTGGTGTATAGAATTACTTCTGATTTTTATATATTGATTTGGTATCCTGCAGCTTCACTAAACTTGGTACTCAGATATAAGAGTTTTGGTAGTCTTTAGATTTTTCTAGATATAAGATTATGTCCTTTGCATAGAGGGTCAGTTTGACTTCTTTTTCAAATTGTATACCATTTATTTCTTTCTTTTGTCTAATTGTTCTGGCTAGAACTTTTAGTATTATGTTGAATAGGAGTGGTGAAAAATAGGCATGCTTGTCTTGTTCTAGTTATTAGAAGAAAGTTCTTTAAATCTATTTATATTTGCTTTATATATTTGGGAGCTCTGGTATTGAGTGTATATAAGTTTGGAATTCTTACACCCTTTTGCTGAGTTGTTCCCTTTATCATTATATGATATTTTTGTCTCTTTTTTCTTACTGTTTTTGACTTAAAGTCTGTGTTATATGACATAAGTATAGCTATTCCTGCTTGCTTTTGGTTTTCCTTTGGATGGAATATCTTTTCCATCCCTTTACTTTCAGTTTCTATGTGTCTTCAGAGATGATGTGAATTTCTTGTAGACAGCATATACTTGGGCTATATTTTGTGTTCATTCAACCAGTCTGTATGTTTTGAGAAGAAAGTTTATCCTTTTACATTAAAGGTTATTATTGATATGTGGAGGCCTACTTCTGTCATTTTATGAATTGATTTCTGTTTGCTTAGTCTACCATTTGTTTCTTTCTTTCTCTCTTGTTGTTTAATGTTGTGGTTTGGTAGTTTTCTGTAGTGATAACATTTGAATTCTTTCTCTTATTTGTGTATTTGCTCTACCAGTTTTATATTTTCATGTTTTTTTTCCATGATGGTATATATTGCCTTATCACTTCAATGGGTAGAACTCCATAAGCTTTTCTTGTAGAGCTTGTCTTGTGATGAATTCTCTCAGCTTTTGCTTATCTAGAAAAGGCTTTATTTCTCTTTCACTTATGAAGTATAACTTTGCTGGGCATAGTATACTTAGTGGCAGGTATTTTTTTTTTTTTCCTTTTAGCCTTTTGAATATATCATCCCATTCTCCCCCGGCCTATAAGATTTCTGCTGATAAATCTGCTATTAGTCTGATGGGGGTACTTTTATAAGTTACTGGGCACCTTTCTCTTGCTGTTTTTTGAACTCCCTCTTTAACTTTTGACAGTTTGACTATAATGTACTGTGGAGAAAACCTTTTTAACTTGCATCTATTTGAGGATCCCTGAGCTTCTTATATCTGGATGTTTAATTCCCTTGCTAGATGTGAGAAGTTTTTAGCTATTAATTTGTTAAATACATTTTCTATCCCGTTTGTTTTCCCTTCAGCTTCTGAGACATTGAAAATTTGAGTATTTGGTCACGTTATGGTGTCCCACAGGTCACATACTCTTTCTTCATTCTTAAAAGGTTTTTTTTTTTCTTTATTTTCATCTGACTGGGTTATTTTAAAAGACCTGTCTTCAAGTTCTGAAATTTGTTCTTCTACTTGATATAGTGTATGATTGAAGTTTTCAAATGTATTTTTTATTTTATTTAATGAATTCCTCAGTTACAGAATTTTTTAAAACGATATTTACCTCTTTGGTAAATTTCTCATTTCTATCCTGAATTGTTTTTCTGATTTTTTTTCTTTTTTCTTTTGTTTGTTTCTTTGTTTTCCATGTTCTCTTCCATCTCATTGATCTTCTTTAATATTATTATTTTGAATTATTTTTCCAGGATTTTGTAAGTTTTCTTCATTGAAATACATTGCTGAAGAATTATTGTGTTTGATTGGACATGTCATATTTTCTTGCTTTTTCATGTTTTTGTGTCTTTGCATTGATATCTGCACATCTGGTTTAATAATTACTAATAATTTTCTGAATTTACATTCATAGCAGAGTTCATACAGTTTCTTGAAGCTGTACCTATTGGGTTGGTTGAGTAGAACACTTTGGCTTTGATACTGGGTACATGCATTAGTATAGTCTCTGTGTGATTTCTTTGGCTGTAAACAGTGTCAATGGTGTCTGAGATTTCCTCAGTGGCTTAGGCTGTGGTTGTTAGTGGAGGCTGTGGTGATATTTTGTCAGAAACAGGGACACCAGATGAGCCAGTTCTTTTCCCCAGTGGTTACTGTGGCAGGCTAAGCATGCCTGTTCTAGGGCCCCAGAGTGTTATACATTGACACTGGTGTTAGTGGATCTAAGTGGGCTGATTCTTAGGCCTTCAAGTAGCTTCTTGGGTGTCATGAGTAGTAATGGTGGCCTGGGTGGGTGGAAGGGTCTTTGGACTCCTGGCCAGTGGGTGTCATGTGGGCAATGGCAGTAGCAGAGGGGGAATAACCTTTTGGCTCTCAATAGATCTGTGCTTGTGTTGGTGGTAGCTATGACAGGCTTGGTAGGCAGTTGTTGGACCACAGGTGGCACATGTGGGTGGGTGCTAGCTATTGTAGTTGTGGTATATTGGGTAGGCTTGTCCTCAGGTTCCCAGGAGGAGTGCTTGGGGGCCAATCATGGTGGATAGGGCAGAGCAATCCCCAAGCACCCAATTGATGTGGTACTTGGCGGGGCAGAGCTGTGCCAGGTGGAACTGTCCCAAGTCCTCCTTGGTAGCACTGGTTTTGATAGGTAGGGGCAGGATGATTTCCAGACTCATAGCAGAATGTTTAAGTGGGGACAACAGTGGCTTGCTGCAGCCCTACTTTTGGGGAGTATGGGAGTATTTTCAGTGGCAGCAGCTATAGACAGGTGGCCAGGGAGCATGTGCTTCAGCTCCAGGTAGTGGCTATGGGCAGGGTTGTCTGTCCTTAGGATGTTTGTAAGTGAACTATGGCTCTGCTACTGGGAATGGTGGGGTTGCTGCCAGTGGCTTATGTTTCAGCTTTGGCAGTGACAGCAAGTAGCAGTGACTGGCTGCAGGTGGAGGATGTCAATAGGGATCCAGGGATGTGGAGATGCAGGGGCTGTTGCACTCCAAGGCAGGATGCAATCTGGTGGGTGCTGGCCTCTCATAATGGCATCTTGCTGTAGTTGCTTAGGACTTGGGGCAGTGTGTGAGGGCCAATGTGAGCTCCTTGTTTGGAGCAATGTTGTCACATAGTCTCCTGGCAGCTTCCTATGTTAGTTTGAGTGCCCACCATGGTCGACAACTTCCTCTGTGATTAGGATTGCAAGAATTCACTCTGGGAATATGGACCACTGAGGATCTTCCACTTCCACTTTCCTACATGGGGGAACCTCTCCAAGCTCCCAGCTGATACTGCCAAGCAGACTGCCTGGTTTCCCTTTTCTTCCTTGCCTTAGGTGTTTCCTATTACTTCCCTTTTGAATTCCAGTGTTCTCTCTTAGGTGATCTATTTGAAGTGTGATTATCTACTTCATGCTTTGGTTCCTTTTTGTGTAGGAGGCCTACCAGATGTCTCTAGTCAGCCATCTTGAAGCCCCTTTTTATTTCCTTAACACAAATGGTACTTTATTATGCATATTTGCCTGTATATCACTTTTTAAGAATTTCACAGTACATATTGAGGATATATGTATCAGCATGTGTAGAGCTTTCTCATTCATTTTTTTTTTATTTTGAAACAGAGTCTCGCTTTGTTGCCCAGGCTGGAGTGCAATGGTGGGATCTCAGCTTACTGCAACCTTTGCCTTCTGGATTCAAGGGATTCTTCTACCTCAGCCTCCTGAGTAGCTGGGACTACAGGCATGCACCACCATGTCCAGCTAATTTTGTATTTTTAGTAGAGATGGGGTTTCACCATGTTGGCCAGGCTGGTCTTGAACCCCTGACCTCAAGTGATCTGCCCACCTCGGCCTCCCAAAGTGCTGGGATTACAGGCATGAACCACTGTGCCTGGCCTCTCATTTCTTTTAAATGACTACATTATATTCCTGTGTCTGGGTGTACTATAACGTATTTAACCCATCCTCATTAATGGACTTTTTGATTTGTTCTAATCTTTTGGTATTACTAACAATATTGCAGTGAATATTCTTGTATATCCTCCTTTTTGTTCTTGTACAAATCTATATGCAGGAAAAATTTCTAGAGATGGAATTGTGGGTTAAAGGTTATATTCAATTTAAATTTTAGATAAAGATTATGAAATTGCCTTTCATAGCTACTGTGTCAATTTGTACTCCTAACAATGTTTGAGAGGGCCAGTTTCTGTACACCTTGGACCATACAGGTGAAAACTGATATCTCATTGTTTTAGTTTGTATTTTTGTCATTTTGAATTAGATTGCTTATATTATGTTTAAATATTAGGCATTTGAGAAAAACTTGTTTTTAACCATTTTATTATAGAATATAATACCCAAATACCAAATAGAAATGTCCACAAAAGAAGAAATTTTATCATAAAGTGAATATCTGTGTGACTACCACCCAGGTTAAGAAATAGAATGTTTATATCACCCAGAAGCCTTTCTTGTTTCTATACCAACCATTACTCAATTTCCTCCTCCAAAGGGAAAAACATTAATACCTCTCTTTTATGCTAATCAAATCTTTGTTTTCTTTATACTTTCACCCCCAGAGCATACAACACAGTGTTGGGTCTGTCTGTTATATACTTTATATAAATGAACTTTATATATCCTTTTGTTTCTGGATCCTTTCATTTCATATATTTGTGAGATACATTCTTGTTATTTTGTGTAGTGGTAATTTGCTCATTTTCATTGTTTTATGATATTCCAGTCTATGATTATATCATAGTTTGTCCATTCTGCTGTTGACAGACATTTCTAGTTTGGGAATAATATGAATAATGCATTCTTGCATACTTGGTGTGCAAGTGCCTGCATCTCTCTTGGGTAAATTCTTAGAAGTAGAATTTCTGGATGATAAGATGTAGTATTTTTATCTATATTAGATAATGTCAAGCTGTTTTACAAATTCTTCTAATTTATGCTTCCACCAGTAAAGTATGAGAGTTCCTGTTATCATATACTTTCTCCCATTATTTATATTATCAGTCTTTATAGTTTAAACATTCTGGTGGATATAAAGTGACAACTCATAATGTTAATTTTCAGTTCCTTAAATATTAATGAAGTTAAACACATTTTGATGTTTATTGGCCATATATAAATCCTCTTTTATGAATCCATTTTTTAGGTCCATTTTTCTATTCAATTTTTTGTCTTTTTCTTACTGGAGTTTTAATGCATTCTGGATACAGACCAGTTTATAGTCTTAGTTTAGATTCCAACAAAAGTAGAGCCTTGTGATGAGGACTGTGATACAGATAGCCTTTAGAGATAATCCCAGGAAGTAGAAGTGAGGGAGTAGTGATGTTTGGAAGAAGGAAAAAGTCACCTTCTTATTAAGGTCACACTATAGGCAACAGGAACTGAATTCTTCTAGAACCTCTGAGAAGCACAGAAAGGCTTCCTGAAGGAGAATCTGAAGCACTTATTTAATGCTAATTAAGAGTTTCTTCCAGTGGTGTTTACTCCCCCGTCTCCCATGCTGAGCTTGTGCTGGGCTAAACATATTTCTATGGCCTTCAGAGAAGGTCTTGAAGCAGAAGGCGGTAGAATGTTCAGTGATTGCTTGAGATGAGATACTTGCAAGGTGAGTCTGTGCTCACATGGAACTGTCCACTGCAGCTCTGGCTAAAATCAGAACTAGCCAAGGAACTCTTAAGTAGCAGCACCAATGGCATCGTTTCTGTGTTGTAGATACCTTTTTTCCACACTAAAAGATGCCTTTTACTCTCTTATGGTGTCTTTTGATGAATGAAAATACTTATTATTATTTATGTAATCAAATAAAATAGATCTACTTTTTCAATTTTGAGTAATGCTTTCAATATTTTGTTTAAAAAATCTTTTCTTACTCTGAATTAGTGAGGACATTTTTAAGCTACGTTTTTAGGTAGTGTATTTTTTTGAGAAGGTGATGAAATATATGAGTAATTTCTCCAGAAAAATACAAACCATTTTATATAACTTTAAGGTATTTGTGGAACTTTTGAAGCCCTTCCATAGAACCCCTAGTATTTTATTGATCACAAGTTAGGAATTTCTAGTCATTGTTTGGCCTTTTAAATTTAGACCCATAGATCACCTGAAACTGATCTTTGTGTTATATGATATGAGATAGGGAGCAAGTTTTATTTTGTTTTTTGATATAGATGTCTAATTGATCCAGCATCATTTATTGAAAAACAAAAACCAAAACCTCATCTTTTCCTCATTGTTTAGTAGTGCCAACTTGTTATAAATCAAGTGCATATACTTGCTTAGTTTTATCCTTCTTCTGTGCTCCCTATTTTGTTCCAAAGGAATGTTTTTCTTCTCTTTTGACAGTTACTCTGTATTAATTACTGTTGCTTTATAGTTATCTTTATATCTGATAGATCAAGTCTATTTTTTGTGCTCAAGATTTTCTTGGATGCTTGGATTTTCATATAAATTTCAAAATGAACTTAGCATATTATGCACACATACACACCACACACATAGACTGTTGGAATTCAGACTAGAATTGCATTTAATCTCTAGATTAATTTGGGGAAATTGACTTCTTTGCAATTTTGAGTCTTCCAATCCATGACATAGTATAGCTTGCTACTTGCTAGGTCTTAATTTATTCTCAAAAATGTTATATAGTTTATTGCAATGAGGCCTTGAATATCTTTCATTATAGGTCTTACCTAGGTATTTGATATTTGTGATAGTTTTATATAAATTATATTTATAAATTACATTTTGCTTTGGATTGTATGTAGAAAAGCAATATATATTTTTTGTACAATGCTCTTGCATAAAACAAAGTTGTCAAACCTATTTGTTAATTATAATTCTTTATCTGTAGGTTCTCTTGAATTTTCTTTCTATATAATCATATCATCTACACATTATGACAATTTGATTTCTTCTTTTAAATTTTTATACTTTTAATGTATTTTTCTTGCCTTATTGTACTATCTAATACTTCCATTGCAATGTTGAGAATAGAAGTAGTGGACATCTTTATTGCATTCTCTATCGCAAAGAAAATGCTGTTGACATTTTATCATTAAGAATGATGGCATCATGTTTGCTTAAAAATACTGTTTTTCTGTGCACTTGTTGCAGTTGTTGGATGTACCAGTATAAATCTGTCAATTATATCAAATTTGTTGGTCACAATAATTAAGTCTTTTATATTTTTCTGCCTTTAAAAGTCTACTTATTTTATTATTTATCCAGAGAGTATTTTAAAATATTTACTTTCAGTTATGGACTTGTCTTATATTTCTGTCAAGCCTAGCTAAAGATTTTGAGAATATGGCATTAGGTTTATATATATTTAGAACTGTTATATCTTATTGATGAATTGACTTTGTAATCATTACTATTACTGTTACTATTATTGTTACTATTATCTTTATCTCTAATAATACTATTTGCCTTTTACCCTTTTTTGTCTGATATTAGAGTTTTCTTTTGATTAGTGCTTGTACCAAGACTAAAATCTATTTAACTCAGAATTTTCTAAACTTATATGAACATAGAATTTTATCAAGGCATAACATCTATTAATATCTCAGGAAACAAGTGGTATATAAAACATACTTTGTAAAATAGTGATCTAAAAGATATGATTATTGAAAGAGTATACCTAGGGGGTCATAGATGAGAGAGCTATTTAGATGTCTCCAGATGGGTATAAAAGCATTATCCTCATTTAATGTCCATTAAAGCAGGGCTAAGCAAACTATATCCAGGGAGCCCAATCTGGCATACTACCTGTTCTTGTAAATAAAATTTTATTGGAATACAGCTATGCCCACTTATTTATGTAATTTCTATAATTGCTGTTGTCTATGATGGCAGAGTTGAGTAGAGAGGCCATGTGACTATCAAAGATTAAATTGTTTACTATCTGGCCTTTTACAGAAAATTTGGCAATTATTGTCCTGCTAATAATTGCCAAAAATTGTTGAATGCTTATTACTTTGTTGGCTCAATATGTTGCTAGATATTTTATGTAGATAATCTCATTTTATTATCCTAAAAATCTTTTAAAGTAGGTGAGATGATTGTGTTTATTTTGCAAATGAGGAAACTAAGATGCAGAGAAATTAAATAATTGCCCATGGTCACATATCTAGTAAATGTCAGAACCAGGGTTTGAAGCTAGATCTACCTCCTAGCCTTCACATTCTCACTGTACTAGACTGCCTTCTGGTTCCTATTGTTTTAGTAGAGTGTGAAGTAATGGAATAAATAATAAAGAAGGTTAAAAAACTCATACTTTGTAGTGCCATTGTTACTCTAGGAGGTTAGCTTTGTGAAGTATAGCTGTTAAGTGCCAGGTTACTGTACTAATTGCTTTACATGTTATCTCATTCTATTTTAGCAGTGAATCCGTGTGCATTTTGTAGATGAGGAAATTGAATTTATTCTTCAAGGAAAAAGTAGTTAATCTATCTCAGACCATACTTTCAGAGGAATATTGTAATTTAAAGGAAGTTAGATAACTCTATTGACTATTTCTATTCCATAATACAGCGGATACACACTACAAATGTTTTCTCATGCTGTTGTCTAGGATTCCAAACAAAAGTTTTAATAATCATATACTGACATAATATTATGCCTAGTGAGTGAGCTGTATTTTAAACTTTCCCTTATTTTTGGATGTAGGATATAGAACTCAAATTATTGATTAGGAGATTTAGTTGCATTTAAAAAAAATTATACTCTAAGTTCTAGGGTACATGTGCAGATCTTGCAGGATTGTTGCATAGGTACACACATGCCATGATGGTTTGCTGCCTCCATTCCCCCGTCACCTACATCAGGCATGTCTCCCAATGCTGTCCCTCTCCTAGCCCCCCACACCCCAACAGACCCCAGTGTGTGATGTTGCCCTCCCTGTGCCCGTGTGTTCTCATTGTTCAACACCCGCCTATGAATGAGAACATGCGTTGTTTGGTTTTCTGTTCTTGTGTCAGTTTGCTGAGAATGATGGTTTCCAGATTCATCCATATCCCTACAAGGGACATGAGCTCATCATTTTTTGTGGCTGCATAGTATTCCATGGTGTATATGTGCCACGTTTTCTTTATCCAGTCTCTCACTAATGGACATTTGGGTTGGTTCCAGGTCTTTGCTATTGTAAACAGTGCCGCAGTGAACATACGTGTGCATGTGTCTTTATAATAGATTGATTTATAATCCTTTAGATATATACCCAGTAATGGGAATGCTGGGTCAAATGGAGTTTCTATTTCTAGATCCTTGAGGAATTGCCACACTGTCTTCCACAATGGTTGAACTAATTTACACACCCACCAACAGTGTAAAAGTGTTTCTATTTCTCCACATTCTCGCCAGCATCTGTTGTCTCCAGAATTTTTAATGATCACCATTCTAACTGGTGGGAGATGGTATCTCAATGTGATTTTGATTTGCATTTCTCTAATGACCAGTGATGCTGAGCATTTTTTCATGTTTGTTGGCCACATAAATGTCTTCTTTTGAAAAGTGTCTGTTCATATGCTTCACCCACATTTGAATGGGTTTGTTTTTTTCTTGTAAATCTGTTTTAGTTCTTTGTAGAGTCTGGATATTAGGCCTTTGTCAGATAGGTAGATTGTAAAAGTTTTTTCCCATTCTGTTGGTTGCTGGTTCACTCTAATGATTGTTTCTTTTTCTGTGTAGAAACTCTTAAGTTTAATTAGGTTCCACTTGTCTATTTTGCCTTTTGTTGCCATTGCTTTTGGTGTTTTAGTCATGATGTCGTTACCTTTGCCAAGGTCCTGAATGGTATTGCCTAGGTTTTCTTCTAGGATTTTTATGATGTTAGGACTTATGTTTAAATCTTTAATCCATCTGGAGTTAATTTTAGTGTAAGGTGTAAGGAAGGGGTCCAGTTTCAGCTTTCTGCATATGGCTAGCCATTTTTCCCAACACCATTTTTAAACAGGGAATCTTTTCCCCATTGCTTGTTTTTGTCAAGTTTGTCAGAGATCAGATGGTTGTAGATGTGTGGCATTACTTCCGAGGCCTCTGTTCTGTTCCATTGGTGTATATCTCTGTTCTGGCACCAGTACCATGCTGTTTTGATTACTGTAGCCTTATAGCATAGTTTGAAGTCAGGTAGCATGATGCCTCCAGCTTTGTTCTTTTTACTTAGAATTGTCTTGGCTATGTGGGCTCTCTTTTGGTTCCATATGAAGTTTAAAGTGGTTTTTTCCAGATCTATGAAGAAGGTCAATGGTAGCTTGATGGGGATAGCATTGAATCTATACATTACTTTGGCCAGCATGGCCATTTTCATGATATTGATTCTTCCTAACCATGAGCATGGAATGTTTTTCCATCTATTTGCATCCTCTCTTATTTCCTTGATCAGTGGTTTGTAGTTCTCCTTGAAGAGGTCTTTCACATCCTTTGTGGAGAGGAGTGAATGACCAGATACTCTGAATGTTGCTCAAGATTGTGACCTATGCAAGTGTGAACTCTGTATAAAATAGTAGAACCTTTTTTTTTGCTTAATTTTTTTCCAATTGAAAATGTTCAGCATTACGGAAATTAGAAAAGTGTGAAAAATGGAAAGAGTTCACCTATTGTCCCATGCCCAGTGGCAGCCTTTGTTAACAGCTTATTCCTCTCAGTCCTTTTCCTAAAAACATGGTCTTTTATTATTTTTAAAAAAGTATGTGAATATAATTTTTATCCCTTCTTTTTGGCTTTACATTGTAAGCCTAGTAATGGGAAACTCTGAGTTAAAATGAAAGCTCTGTCAGCAACTTGTCATGTGGTCCTAAGTGAGCTATATGTCTGTTTTCTTGAGTGAGTTATTTGTCTGTTTCTTGCCTGTAAACTTGGGCACATCTCATTCTGTTATCCCTGATATTTTTACTTAGGATGTGAGGCAACCTCTGAGGCTAGGCCAGATCTTGTCTAGACTTAAGGTGAAATCTTCAAATTTTTATGAAGATAACAGTAAAATGATAAACAGGATCTCTCCACATGATCCTCTTTGTTTCTTTGCTTTTGAGAGTGACCAAAAGACCTAAATTAAGGCTGAGAAGGATTAACCTATAGTGTGCAACTAAGCTCCTAGTAGGTCTACAGTGTTTATTTGTTAGGTGTGATCATGTGGTAGCATTGGCAAGGACACAACTGTAGGGTCTTATACCCTTAAGGCATTCCTCTTTAAAAAGTGGATGACTATGCTAGCCACCACATCACCTAAGATGTGACTTGAGCACATTTCATTTGAGTCTTAGAGAAAAAGCAAAAAGGGAGTTACATTTACAGAAGGCATATCTCCCATCTAAGAAGCATTTTTATATGTTGAATCTCCACAAAAACTTTGGGAGGTAAATGTTAACATCCTCATCTTTAAAATCATTTTCTTTATTTTAGAAAGTGAGATTATATAGTTTTATAATCTGCTTTCTTCTCTTTACATGTTTCACACAAAACTGTAATTATTTGTCTTCTTTACTAGGCTGTGAACTCCTTGAAGTCACCAACTCTACTGCATTCATTTTTGTTTTCTCAGGGCTTAACACAGTGCCTGGCACAGAGTAAACATCCAGTAAATGATGAATAAGGATGATTTACTCTAAGAATTAGGACTCTTAGGTAATTAGCCCATAGTTACCAAATCTTTATTTTTCTCTTCTTTCAACATCTCTCTTCCTTTTAATTTCTACCATGAATTTAGAAATGCTTGAAAAATGTAAAGTGCCACATACATGCAAGTTCAGACTATGTTGATTCTGTATTCCCATAAGTTGTTCTGGTCTGTATCCAGTTGATAATGCAGCTGTTATTTTTATAGTAGTCTAAGTACATATTTGCACAACAGGCGGTGTCAACTCCTCTAAGTTACTTGCTGTTATTTGCCTGATACTTTTAAATTACGGAGCTCCATTACTGAAGTCATTATTTGTGGTTAAAAGGGAGTGGTACTGAGAGTGGTAGCAAGAAGACTTTTAAAAAATGAGGATTAAATTGGCCATCTTTAGCTGTCTTTAAATTTATCTTGCTTTAACTATCTAGAACAAGTACAAAGAATGGCCCTGCCTCAGTTTTTTCTATATGTTTACTCTATATAAAATACTACGCTGATTAAAAAGAGGTGTGGACGTAAAAATTAGAATTTATTTGCAAGATTTTGTTAAATGATTGCTTTTTAAATGCTCTGCCACTCTACCATTACTCTGTCTTGTGAGCAGAACTCAGGAAGAGAAAATTCAGCAGGGATAGGAATCCTCTCCTCTTTCTGGATATGATAGTGCACTGCAAATGCAAGACTATTCTAACTATAGCATCTATCTGACAATGAATCCAAATTGTCATTCCTGGAGGTCTGGGATTATGCTTTATTGTCCTGTATCCCTAAATATCCTTATTCATGCCGTGTATTCTGTGGGCTCTTAGAAATGTTAATTGAATTGCTGAAGAATTGCTTGTATCTTTATCTCAGATTTTTTTAAAAAAGCACCCTGCAATAACTAAGACTTAATTTTTGACCTAAATTCCATGTCTAGTTTCTAATACCTCCTTACATTTAAGAAAAAATTTTTATTTTATTTTTAAAAAACAAGAACTCTGAAATCATTGAGAATCTTTTCAGTAATATAAGACATTTTATAGAGTTACAGAATTTTCATTTTTCCACAAAAGTTTTTGTGAGTATACCTATATTTAGCTCAGTTACTCTTTAGCTCAGGAGTTTTTGAATTTTAGTATGCTAGGAATTACCTGAGGACAATGCTTAAAATTAGATTCATGGGCCAACTCTCAGAATCGATTGGTTTGGGTGGAGCTTTAATAATATTTAAATTTATTTTATTTTATTTTATTTTATTTTTTGAGATGGAGTCTCGCTCTGTTGCCCAGACCAGAGTGCAGTGGCGCGATCTTGGCTCACTGCTGCCTCCACCTCCAGGGTTCAAGCAATTCTTCTGCCTCAGCCTCCCCTGTAGCTGGTACTACAGGTCTGTGCCACTAGGCCCAACTAATCTTTGTATTTTTAGTAGAGATGGGGTTTCACCACGTTGATCAGGCTGGTCTCGAACTTCTGACCTCAAGTGATTTGCCTGCCTCTGCCTCCCAAGGTGTTGGGATTACAAGCGTGAGCCACCGCACCTGGCCACAATTTTTTTATTTTAATAAGCACTCTAGGCAGTTCTGATATAGATAGTCTGTGGATTATGTTTTGATGATGACTTTCTCTAGTCCTACTCATACAAGACCCTCTTTGCCTTTTAAAAACTATTACTATTAAGCTGTTATCTCTGAAATCAGGCTGTAAGAAGAAAGATTATAAAAAGACACAATAATAAGTGTTATTTCAAGGAAGTGTATTTTGATAAGAAAAGCGAGGGGCATGAAGCAATAAAGAACAAGTTTATTGAGTGAAAAGTTACAAAATATATTATTTTTTACTCACTGCCAAATTGTTATTTGATTTTGGTCAGGTTGCCTTGCTGCCTTGTGTTTATGAAGTATGTGGAATTTTTCTGTAATCAAGATGTCAAAATACAAGTTTTGTGGATTAAGTCACATGGTGATTTTGTAAATAGCTTTTGGAAGTTTGTGGTCTATATTTTGATCTTGGATCATAGTGATAAGCTGTCTTTGTAAAATACCTTTATAAAATACTGATATTCTGTCATCTAAATAATCTCCCTCCCTCTCTCCCTCCCTCCCTCCCTCCCTTCTTCCTTCCTTCCTTCTTTCCTTCCTCTCTCCCTTCCTTCCTTCCTTCCTTCCTTCCTTTCTTTCTTTCTCTTTCTTTCATTCTTTTCTTTCTCTTTCTTGTCTTTCTTGTCTGTCTCTCTGTCTTTCTTGACAGGTTCTCACTCTGTTGCCCAGGCCAGCGTACAGTGGCGTGATCATAATTCACTGCAGCCCCAACCTCCTGGGCTCAAGCAGTCTTCCTGCATCAGCCTCCTGAGTAGCTGGGACTGCAGGTGTGTGTCACCATGCCTGGCTAATTTGTTTTGTTTTTGAGATGGAGTCTTGCTCTGTTGCCCAGGCTGGAGTGCAGTGGTGTGATCTTGGCTCACTACAACCTCTGCCTCCCAGGTTCAAAAAAATTCTCCTGCCTCAGCCTCCTGAGTAGCTGGGATTACAGGCGTGCAACAATATGCCTGGCAATTTTTTTTTTTGTATCTTTAGTAGAGATGGGGTTTCACCATGTTGGCCAGGCTGGTCTTGCACTCGTGATCTGCCTGCCTTGACCTCCCAAAGTGCTGGGATTACAGGTGTGAGCCACCACAACCAGCTGCCTGGCTAATTCTTAAATTTCTCGTGTAGAGACAGGGTCTCACTTTGCTGTCCAGGCTGGTTTTGAGCTCCTCACCTTAAACGACCTTCCCACCTCCGTCTCCCAAAGTGCTGGGATAACAGATGCGAATTACTGCACCTGGCGCTCATTTTTTTTGTTTTGTGTACACACTATTTTTATACTGACCATCTTTGTTCACAGATAGCTCTTATTGAATTACTCTTTCAGGAGAGCAGTAAAGTGTTGGCAATTGTGAAAATGTGTCAAAATTATGCAATCCTATCTCTGATTTACAATTCAGCTACACATGTTGGCAGAGGTGAATGGTAGGTCTAAGGAAATGCAACAATAATTCCTCCTCTTTTGACCCAGAAATACCTTGATTCTGACCATTTAATTTATTAAAGTAGGCTTAGGATATGTTACATTAAAGTGCAAAGGTATTCTTCCTAGTGGGTGTGGATAGTATAAAGTTGTAGAATCTTAGGGTGGTAGTTGCTTTAGAGGAGAACTGACATTGCAGTTCCTAAATACCAATCTACATCCAAGCGAGCTGTAACAGTCACCTCCAGAGCTTTTAAAAAAATGTGAACTCCTGGTCCACTCAAGGAGAATCTGGTTTAGGAGGTCTGGAGTGGGACCCAGAAATTTGAATTTTATAAAATCTTTCTAGGTGATTATATAATCAGCTAAGTTTTGGTACAACTTTCAACTCTGTAAGAATTGTTTCTACAACATTCCTGGTAAAGAGTCATGCAGTCTCAACTTTGACAACTTCTATTTGATGAGTCAACTTATTTCATTGCTTTAAAAGATTTATCTTGGACTGAACTAGGCACAGTTTTGGGCAGGGTAGGAGAGCGCAGCAGCCATGACCAGTTACCTCGTGCTCAACAATGGTGCCAAGATGCCCATCCTGGGGCTGGGCATCTGGAGATCCCTCCAGGCCAGATGATGGAGACTGTGAAGGTGGCCATTGACATCAGGTACCACCACATCAACTGTGCCCACATGTACCAGAATGAGAATGAGGTGGGGGTGGCCATTTAGGAGAAGCTCAGGGAGCAGGTGGTGAAGTGCGAGGAGCTCTTCATCATCAGCAAGCTGTGGTGCACGTACCAGGAAAAGGGCCTGGAGAAAGGAGCCTGCCAGAAGATGCTCAGCGACCTGAAGCTGGACTACCTGGAACTCCACCTTATTCACTGGCCAACTGGCTTTAAGCCTGGGAAGGAATTTTTCCCATTGGATGAGTCGGGCAACATGGTTCCTAGTGACACCAACATTCTGGACACATGGGTGGCCATGGAAGAGCTGGTGGATGAAGGGCTGGTGAAAGCTACTGGCATCGCCAACTTCAACCATCGCCAGGTGGAGAGGATCTTAAACAATCTTGGCTTGCAAGATTGTTTAAGTATACTTGCAAGATTGCAAGTATAAGCCTGCAGTTTACCAGATTGAGTGCCACCCGTACTTCACTCAGGAGAAGTTAATCCAGTACTGCCAGTCCAAAGGCATTGTGGTGACCGCCTACAGCCCTCTTGCTCTCCCAACAGGCCCTGGGACAAGTCCAAGGACCCTTCCTTCCCTCCTGGAGGATCCCAGGATCAAGGCAATCACAGCCAAATACAGTAAAAGTACAATCCAGGTCCTGATCCGATTCCCCATGCAGAGGAACTTGGTGGTGATCCCTAAGTCTGTGACAGCAGAACACATTGCTGAGAACTTTAAGGTTTTTGACTTTGAGCTGAGCAGCCGGGATATGACCACCTTGCTCAGGTTCAACAGGAACTGGAGGGCCTGTGCCTTGGTGAGCTGTGCCTCCCACAAAGATTACTCCTTTCATGAAGAGTTTTGAAGCTGTGGATGCCTGCTTGTCCCTAAGTGACCTATACCTGTGTTTCCTGCCTAATTTTTTTCCTTGCAAATATAGTATGGCCTGTGTCACTCAGCAGTGGAATAGCAACCTGTGGAGTGGCCAGTGAGGGTGTGTCTAGCTTGATGTTGGATCTGAAGAGCCCTGTGAGCAGAGTAGAAGTCTCTTTCAGTTTGCTTTGCTCTTCTTTTTGCCCCACTAGGAAAAGTATAACCTGAATACCCTTTTCTGCCCAAAGAGAAGCAAAATCTACCATGTCAAAATAGTGCCACTAACAGTTGAGTTTTGATTGCGTGAAACTGTAATCCTTTCAGCAAGACTTCTCTTTGCCTCAAATAAAAAGTGCTTTCGTGAGCTTGAAAAAAAAAGATTTATCTTGGACTGAACTAAAACCTACCACTTTGTAATTTCCACCTACTTTTGATCAGCGTTTATTATATTACACTTGCTGTGCTAGGTATCATTGCCTCTTATTTGTGTGCTTGAAAATATTAAACTAGGTTAATTTCCTTGGCTGCAAAATGGAGTATCAGAGTAGACCAGTGGTTATCAAAATGTGGTCTATGAACACTGAGGATCCCTGACACCCTTTCAGAGGGTTTGTTGTCAAAACTGTTTTCATCATAATGTGAAATTGTTACTTGTCTTTTTCACTGTATTGACATTTGCACTGAGGATACATAGCAATTTTGGGTTAAAACTGCTGGTGCCTTAGCACACATCAAGACAGTGGCACAAAATTATATTAGTAGTCATTGAATTCTTTATCCTTACCACTCACAGAAAAAAAACAAACAAAATGCCAGTTTCACTTAAGAACATTGTAGATGAAACAGTAAAATTATTAATTTTATTAACTCTGGACCTTTCTTTAATTCTCTGTGTGCTGAAATGGGAAGTATGCATAAAGGACTTATACTACATATTCAAGTACAATGGTTATCTTGAGGAAAATCATTTGTAGTTGAGTTGAACTAACTACTTTTTTCATAGAATGCCATTTTTTACTTTAAAGAACAACTAACAAACACACAATGGTTATTTAGACTTAAAAATATGGCAGACATATTCTCAAAAATGAACAAAGTGAGCCTGCCTATTTTGAGGAAAACAAGTGATTTTTTTTTGTCAATAAAATTTGAGCTTCCAAGAGAAAATTAATAGTTTGGAAAGCTTTTACTCACCACCACAATCATGATGGCTTCCCAATACTTAAAAACTTTTCTGATAATATTCAGTGGTAATATTAAGAAATGTGGTTTTAACAATATTGCATAATAAAATATGTCAATGGTTTAAAGATCTGCATAACTCAGTGAGTCAGTATTTCTCAAATGAACTAATAATGTATGATGTTACAAAGTCATGCATGGCTAAAAGATCCATTCAAAGGCTATTTGATTTTAGAGTAATAGAATACAAAAAGTTTATTGATATTCAAGATTTAGATTCCATATTGCAATTAACTTTTGAGAAATTATTACTTGTCAAATTTTGATATAATATAAAAGAATAGCCACAATTATTTTAAAAGGATATTAAAACATTCTGCCTCTTTCTAACTACCCATCTGTGTGAAAATGGATACTTTCCACATGCTTCCACCAAACCAACATATCACAACAGATTGAATGCAGTAGCACCTATGATAATCTAGCTGTATTTTTCTAAACCAGATATTTAGGAGATTTGCAAAAAGGTAAAGTAATGCTAGTTTTCTTTCTATTTTTTATTTTGGAAAATGTGCTTATATTTCATAAAATACTTCCTATTACTATGTAATAGGTTTATTTTTGTTATTTAAAATAACTATTTAAAAATTTTAAAGTTTTAATTTCTAATGTAGTAAATATTGATAAGTGTAACAATAGCTCTTTGGGACTCTCATTAATTTTTAGGAATGTAAAGGAGTCCTGAGACCAAAGAGTTTGATAATCACTGGACTAGATGATCTCCAAGTTCATTTTAACTACCATAATTGGAACATGCAACCATTCTGTTATAACGTGGTTTCTATAACGTTTTCTAGTCATTCACCTCTGAATGCTTTATCAATGTGCCTTCTAAGTTGTGGCCCTCAATACCGAAATAACATTGAAGAGATATAGGTTGAGCAGCATAGAATACATAAATAGGCTACTATGAGGTGGCTTCAATAATAACTACCTTTGGATACCTTTGAGAATAGGAGAAATTCCTATTTCTTTGAGGAAACAAGTTCTTCCAGAAAAGCAGAGTGGTGGACTAGGTAGCATCTTAAGTTGTCTTCCTTGATACATCACAAATATTCTAACCTTTTGCATTAGAAGACATAAATACCAATAACTAAACCTTCTTTTTCTATTCAGTATTGTGATGTTCTTAGTTATTAGCAACTGCATTAAAAAAAGTTGGATGTTAGCTTAATGTCAGTTCTACTGAAAGTCAAATTTCACATTTTGTTATTTATAGTTAATTCAAATTCTGCATAATTTAATATAATTATTAAGGAAAAAAGAAAACTAAGCATTATGAAGTATGGTAAACATGGGTTTAATCTAGTAAAGCTGTAAACAAAAAAAGTGATAATAGCTGTAAAAATTGAAATTTTTTAATTGATGCAGTTTTGGAGGAAATAGCAATAGTTTTTTGTTACATATGTATATATATTTTATTGCACTTTAGGTTCTGGGGTACATGTGGAGAACATGCAGGATTGTTGCATAGGTACATACATGGCAATGTGGTTTGCTGCCTGCATCCCCATCACCTATATCTTCCATTTCTCCTTGTGTTATCCCTTCCCAACTCTCTTCCCCCTACTGTCCCTCTCGTAGTCCCCCGCAACAGAATCCACTGTGTGATGGTCCCCTCCCTGTGTCCATGTGTTCTCATTGTTCAACACCCACCTATGAGTGAGAACATGTGGTGTTTGATTTTCTGTTCTTGTGTCAGTTTGCTGAGAATGACAGTTTCCAGATTCATCCATGTCCCTACAAAGGACACGAACTCATCATTTTTTATGGCTGCATAGTATTCCATTGTGTATGTGTGCCACATTTTCCTTGTCCGGTCTATCATCGATGGGCATTTCTGTTGGTTCCAAGTCTTTCCTATTGTAAACAGTGCTGCAGTGAACATATATATGCGTGTGTCTTTATAATAGATCGATTTATAATTCTTTGGATATATACCCAGTAATAGGATTGCTGGGTCAAATGGAGTTTCTATTTCTAGGTCCTTGAGGAATCTCCACACTATCTTCCACAATGGTTGAACTAATTTACACTCCCACCAACAGTGTAAAAGTGTTTGTATTTCTCCATATTCTCTCCAGCATTTGTTGTCTCCAGATTTTGTAATGATCGGTATTCTAAGTGGTGTGAGATGGTATCTCAATGTGGTTTTGATTTACATTTCTCTAATGACCAGTGATGATGGGCATTTTTTCATATGTCTGTTGACTGCATAAATGTCTTCTTTTGAAAAGTGCCTGTTCATATCTGTCACCCATTTTTGAATGGATTTGTTTTTTTTTTTCTTGTAAATCTGTTTTAGTTCTTTGTAGATTCTGGATATTAGCCCTTTGTCAGATGAGTAGATTGCAAAAATTTTTTTCCCATTCTGTTGGTTTCCAGTTCACTCTAATGATTGTTTCTTTTGCTGTGCAGAAGCTCTGGAGTTTAATTACATTGCATTTGTCTATTTTGGCTTTTGTTGCCATTGCTTTTGGTGTTTTAGTCATGAAGTCCTTGCCTATGTCTATGTCCTGAATGGTATTGCCTAGGTTTTCTCCTAGGGTTTCTATGGTGTTAGGTCTTATGTTTCAGTCTTTAATGCATCTGGAGTTAATTTTAGTGTAAGGTGTCGGGAAGGGGCCCAGTTTCTACTTTCTGCACATGGCTAGCCAGTTTTGCCAACACCATTTATTAAACAGGGAATCCTTTCCCCATTGCTTGTGTTTGTCAAAGATCAGATGGTTGTAGATGTGTGGCATTGCCTCCGAGGTCTCTGTTCTGTTCCATTGATCTATATCTCTGTTTTGGTACCAGTACAATGCTGTTTTGATTACTGTGGACTTGTAGAACTTGTAGTACTTGTAGTATAGTTTGAAGTCAAGTAGCGTGATGCCTCCCGCTTTGTTCTTTTTGCTTAGAATTGACTTGGCTATGCAGGCTCTCTTGTGGTTCTATAGGAAGTTTGAGGTGTTTTTTTCCAGTTCTGTGAATAGGGTCGTAGGCAGCTCGATGGGGATAGCATTGAATGTATAAATTACCTTGGGCAGTATGGCCATTTTCACAATATTGATTCTTCCTAACCACAAACATGGAATGTTTTTCCATCTGTTTGTATCCTCTCTTATTTATTTATTTTTTTTTTATTGCATTTTAGGTTTTGGGGTACATGTGAATAACATGCAAGGTTGTTGCATAGGTGCACATGTGGCAGTACGATTTGCTGCCTCCCTCCCCTTCACCTATATCTGGCATTTCTCCCCATGCTATCCCTCCCCAACTCCTCACCCCCCAACTATCCCCCCTCCCCCGCAACAGACCCCCGTGTATAGTGCTCCCCTCCCTGTGTCCATGTGTTCTCCTTGTTCAACACCCGCCTATGAGTGAGAACATGTGGTGTTTGATTTTGTGTTCTTGTGTCAGTTTGCTGAGAATGATGTTTTCCAGGTTCATCCATGTCCCTACGAAGGATGTGAACTCCTCCTTTTTAATGGCTGCCTAATATTCCATGGTGTATATGTGCCACATTTTTCCTGTCCAGTCTATCATCGATGGGCATTTGGGTTGGTTCCAGGTCTTTGCTATTGTAAACTGTGCTGCAATGAACATTCATGTGCATGTGTCCTTATAGTAGAACGATTTATAATCCTTTGGATATATGCCCAGTAATGGGATTGCTGGGTCAAATGGAATTTCTATTTCTAGGTCCTTGAGGAATCGCCACACTGTTTTCCACAGTGGTTGAACTAATTTACACTCCCACCAACAGTGTAAAAGTGTTCCTATTTCTCCACATCCTCTCCAGCATCTGTTTTCTCCAGATTTTTTAATGATCACCATTCTAACTGGCGTGAGATGGTATCTCAATGTAGTTTTGATTTGCATTTCTCTAATGACCAGTGATGATGAGCATTTTTTCATATGTTTGTTGGCCTCATGTATGTCTTCTTTTGTAAAGTATCTGTTTATATCCTTCGCCCATTTTTGAATGGGCTTGTTTGTTTTTTTCTTGTAAATCTTTTTTAGTTCATTGTAAATTCTGGATATCAGCCCTTTGTCAGACGGGTAGGCTGCAACAATTTTTTCCCATTCTGTTGGTTGATGATTCACTCTATTGACTGTTTCTTTTGCCATGCAGAAGCTGTGGAGTTTGATTAGGTCCCATTTGTCTATTTTGGCTTTTGTTGCCAATGCTTTTGGTGTTTTGGTCATAAAGTCCTTGCCTACGCCTATGTCCTGAATGGTTTTGCCTAGGTTTCCTTCTAGTGTTTTTATGGTGTTACGTCTTATGTTTAAGTCTTTAATCCATCTGGAGTCAATTTTAGTGTAAGGTGTCAGGAAGGGGTCCAGTTTCTGCTTTCTGCATACGGCTAGCCAGTTTTCCCAACACCACTTATTGAACAGGGAATCCTTTCCCCATTGATTGTTTTTTTCAGGTTTGTCAAAGATCAGGTGGTTGTAGATATGTTGTGTCGCCTCCGACGCCTCTGTTCTGTTCCATTGGTCTATATCTCTGTTTTGGTACCAGTACCATGCTGTTTTGATTACTGTAGCCTTGTAGTAGAGTTTGATGTCCGGTAGTGTGATGCCTCCCGCTTTGTTCTTTTTGCTTAGAATTGACTTGGCTATGCGGGCTCTCTTTTGGTTCCATATGAAGTTTAAGGTGGTTTTTTCCAGTTCTGTGAGGAAGGTCATTGGTAGCTTGATGGGGATAGCGTTGAATCTGTAAATTACTTTGGGCAGTATGGCCATTTTCACGATATTAATTCTTCCTAACCATGAACATGGAATGTTTCTCCATCTGTTTGTGTCCTCTCTTATTTCGTTGAGCAGTGATTTGTAGTTCTCCTTGAAGAGGTCCTTTACGTTCCTTGTTAGTTGTATTCCTAGGTATTTTATTCTCTTTGTAGCAATTGTGAATGGCAGTTCGTTCTTGATTTGGCTCTCTTTAAGTCTGTTATTGGTGTATAGGAATGCTTGTGATTTTTGCACATTGATTTTGTATCCTGAGACTTTGCTCAAGTTGCTTATCAGTTTCAGGAGATTTGGGGCTGAGGTGATAGGGTCTTCTAGATATACAATCATGTCGTCTGCAAATAGTGACAATTTGACTTCCTCCTTTCCTAATCGAATACCCTTTATTTCTTTTTCTTGCCTGATTGCTCTGACTAGAACTTCCAATACTATATTGAATAGGAGTGGTGAGAGAGGGCATCCTTGTCTAGTGCCATATTTCAAAGGAATGCTTCCAGTTTTTGCCCATTCAATATGATTTTGGCTGTGGATTTGTCATAAATAGCTTTTATTATTATGAGATATGTTCCATTGATACCTAGTTTATTGAGAGTTTTTAACGTAAAGGGCTGTTGAATTTTGTTGAAGGCCTTCTCTGCATCTATTGAGATAATTATGTGGTTTTTGTCTTTGGTTCTGTTTATGTGGTGAATTATGTGTATAGACTTGTGTATGTTGAACCAGCCTTGCATCCCTGGGATGAAGCCTACTTGATCATGATGGATAAGCTTTTTGATTTGCTGTTGCAATTGGTTTGCCAGTATTTTATTGAAGATTTTTGCATCTATGTTTATCATGGATATTGGCCTGAAGTTTTCTTTTCTTGTTGAGTCTCTGCTGGGTTTTGGTATGAGGACGATGTTGGTCTCATAAAATGATTTAGGAAGGATTCCTTCTTTTTGGATTGTTTGGAATGGTTTCAGAAAGAGTGGTACTAGCTCCTCTTTGTATGTCTGGTAGAATTCAGCTGTGAACCCATCTGGACCTGGGCTTTTTTTACTGCTAGGATATTAATTGCTGCCTCAACGTCAGCCCTTGTTATTGGTCTATTCAGGGTTTCGACTTCTTCCTGGTTTAGGCTTGGGAGGGTGCAAGTGTCTAGGAATTTATCCATTTCTTCCAAGTTTACTAGCTTATGTGCATAAAGTTGTTTGTAGTAATCTCTGATGGTAGTTTGTATTTCTGTGGAATTGGTGGTGATATCCCCTTTATCATTTTTTATTGCATCTATTTGATTCCTCTCCCTTTTCTTTTTTATTAATCTGGCTAGCAGTCTGTCTATTTTTTTGATCTTTTCAAAAAACCAGCTCCTGGATTTATTAATTTTTTGAAGGGTTTTTTGTATCTCTGTCTCCTTCAGTTCTGCACTAATCTTCATTATTTTTTATCTTCTGCTAGCTTTTGAGTTTTTTTGATCTTACTCCTTTAGCTCTTTATATTTCGACGATAGGGTGTCAATTTTAGATCTTTCTTTGCTTCTCATGTGGGCATTTATTGCTATAAATCTTCCTCTAGACACTTCTTTAAATGTGTCCAAGAGAGTCTTGTACTTTGTGTCTTCATTCTAGTTGGTTTCAAAGAACATCTTTATTTCTGCCTTCATTTCATTTCATGATATCATGTGGTTCTGAGTGAGTTTCTTAATCCTGAGTTCTAATTTGATTCCACTGTGGTCTGAGAGACTGTTTGTTATGATTTCCATTCTTTTGCATTTGCTGAGGAGTGATTTACTTCCAATTATGTGATCAGTTTTATAGTAGGTGTGATGTGTTGATGAAAAGAATGTATATTCTGTGGATTTGGGGCGGAGAGTTCTGTAAATGTCTATTAGGTTTGCTTGGTCCAGTTCTGAATTCAAGTCCTGGATATCCTCATTAATTTTCTGTCCTATTGATCTATGTAATATTGACAGTGGAGTGTTAAAGTCTCTCACTATTATTGTGTGGGAGTCTAAGTCTCTTTGTAGGTCATTAAGAGCTTGCTTTATGTATCTGGGTGCTCCTGTATTGGGTGTGCATATATTTAGGATAGTTAGGTCTTCTTGTTGCATTGATCCTTTTACCATTATGTAATGCCCTTCTTTGTCTCTTTTGATCTGTGTTGGTTTAAAGTCTATTTTACCAGAGACTAGAATTGCAACTCCTGCTTTTTTTTTTTTTTTGCTTTCCATTTGCTTGGTAAATCTTCCTCCATCCCTTTATTTTGTGCCTATTGTGTCCTTGCACGTGAGATGGGTTTCCTGAATACAGCACAACTGAATGGGTTTTGAATTTTTATCCAATTTACCAGCCTGTGTCTTTTGATTGGGGCATTTAGTGCATTTACATTTAAGGTTAATACTGTTATGTGTGAATATGATCCTGCCATTTTGATGCTAGGTGGTTGTTTTGCCCATGAGCTGCTGCAGTTTCTTCATTGTGTCGATACTCTTTACCATTTGGTACATTTTTGGAGTGGCTGGTATTGGTTGTACCTTTCTATGTTTAGTGTTTCTTTCAGGAGCTCTTGTAAGGCAGGCCTCGTGGTGATGAAATCTCTCAGAAATTGCTTGTTTGTAAAGTATTTTATTTCTCCTTCACTTATGAAGCTTAGTTTGGCTGGATATGAAATTCTAGGTTGAAAGTTCTTTTCTTTAAGGAAGTTGAATATTGGCCCCCACTCTCTTCTGGCTTGTAGAGTTTCTGCCAAGAGATCCACTGTGTGTCTGATGGGCCCCCCTTTGTGGGTAACCCGACCTTTCTCTCTGGCTGCCCTTAGCATTTTTTCCTTGATTTCAGCCCTGGTGAATCTGACAATTACGTGCCTTGGGGTTGCTCTTCTTGAGGAATATTTTTGTGGTGTTCTCTGTATTTCCTGGACTTGAATATTGACCTGTCTTGCTAGGTTGGCGAAGTTCTCCTCCATAATATCCTGAAGATTGTTTTCCAGCTTGGATTCATTCTCTTCGTCACATTCAGGTACACCTATCAAATGTAGATTAGGTCTTTTCACATAATCCCATATTTCTTGGAGGCTTTGTTCATTTCTTTTTACTCCTTTTTCTCTAATCTTGCCTTTTCATTTTATTTCATTGAGTTGATCTTCAATCTCTGATATCCTTTCTTCTGCTTGGTCAATTGAGCTATTGAATCTTTTGTATGCTTCATGAAGTTGTCATGTTGTGTTTTTCAGCTCCATTAAGTCATTTATATTCTTCTCTAAGTGGTTTATTCTTGTTAGCATTTTGTCAAACCTTTTTTCAAAGTTCTTAGTTTATTTGCATTGGGTTAGAACATGTTCTTTTAGCTCAGAGAAGTTTGTTATTACCCACTTTCTGAAGTCTGTTTCTGTCAATTCATCAGATTCATTCTCCATCCAGCTTTGTTCCCTTGCTGGTGAGGCGTTGTGATCCCTTGGAGGAGGAGAGGTGTTTTGGTTTTCGATGTTTTCATCCTTTTTGCACTAGTTTCTTCCCATGTTTGTGGATTTATTTACCTGTGGTCTTTGTAGTTGGTGACTTTTGGATTGAGTCTGAGTGGACATCCTTTTTGTTGATTATGAAGTTATTTCTTTCTGTTTTTTAGTTTTCCTTCTAACAGTCAGGCACCTCTGTTGTAGGACTGCTGGAGGTCCACTCCAGACCCAGCTTGCCTGGAGATCACCTGTGGTGGCTGCAGAACAGTATGGGTTGCTGCCAGTTTCTTCTTCTGTTATCTTTGTCTCAGAAGGATACCCACCAGATGTCAGCCTGAACTCTCCTTTATAAGGTGTCTCTTTGTTTATATGGGGGACGGGGAGCTGCTTCAGGAGACAGTCTGTCCCTTATAGGAGCTCAAGTGCTAGGCTGTGAGCTCCATTGTTCTGGTCAGAGCTGCTGGGTAGGTACATTTAAGTCTGCTGCAGCAGACTTCATAACCACCTTTTTTTTCCCAGGTTCTCTGTCCTGGGAAGGTGGGGCTTTATTTATAAGCCCCTGACATGCTGCTGCCTTTTTTCAGAGATGCCCTGCCCAGCAAAGGCATAGCCTAGTCACAGTCTGCCAGCAGAGGTGTTGCTGAGCTGCTGTGGGCTCAGCCCCACTCCTGTGTGAGCTTCCTTGTGGTTTTGTTTATAGAAGAACTGCCTCAGTAATGGCAGTCTGCCTCAGTAATGGTGGACTGTCTCTGTAATGGAGGACTGCCCTGGTAAAGGCAGATTGCCTCTGTAATGACAGACTGTTTCAGTAATGTTGGACTGCCTCAGTAATGGTGGGTTGCCTCAGTAGTGGCAGATGGCCTCAGTAATGGTGTATGCCCTTCCCCTCACAGAGCTGGACTGTGCCTGGTCCAACTGTGCTTGCTGTGAAACTCTCAATCCAGAGCATTTCAGATTGCTGGTCTTTGTGGGGGTGGGACCTGCCAAGCCAGATCACCTGGCTCCCTGTTTCAGCCCTTCTTTTATTCAGTTGAATGGGTGACTCTGTCTCCCAGGCATTCCAGGCACCAGTTGAAATGGCTGCCCAGATTTGTGTGAGTTTTTGTGTGGAGACCCACTGTGCCAGCTGAAACAGCCATGCTAGAGACTTGGGATGCTTTTCTGCCCAGGAATTTCCTGGTCTGTGAGCAGTAAAAATTCCTTTTGGAAATGCAGTGATCACTCCCTTCTGTGTTCTCGCTGGGAACTGCACTCCAGATCTGTTCCTATTTGGCCATCTTGGATCCGTCTTTTTCTAATAACAATAGTTTTAATGCAACAATCACATGTCCCGGAAAACTCACGTGAATTTGCATACAGGATATTTTTAATGTGTAATTTTTATTTTCATATATAAAATACCAGGCATTGATCTTGTCCCAAAAGTTAGTTGAGAAAATAAATGCTTTTAAGACAGTTGTTTTATTTCAGTGACTCACTATGTATAATAGTAAAATCAATGCATCAATAAATTAAAAAAGTTATTTAATTAATGACTTCAGTTTTAATCATGCAGTGCCATGATTTAATGTAAAATTGGACAAAATTTGTTACAGGCATTTTGGAAGCACTTTAGTACTTTAAATAATACATTAGAATCATTTAATCTCAGGGCTGTAAGGTCATTTAATCCAACCACCCATTTGATGCTTGAACTTTCTTGCTAACTCAAATAATAAAAAGAAGGTAAGGGGGAGTAACTCAAAACAGAAATGGGTGTGGCTTAAAGAGAGAGCTTTCAGCAGGATTTTAAAATGTAGCTTGAAACCTTTTAAAGTGTAATTATCCAGGGAGGTGGCAATATTTTTATTTGCTATTTACCTTTGATCTATTACCTATTTTTGGTAGAGTGGGACATGCTTTTGTGAAAATATTTATGGTTTCTTCATTTGATGTTAAGATACTCATTTGAATTTGCCCTGTAGTTTTGAGAGTTTTTTAAACTAATATTAATATTTGACTTTTGCTCCCAGACTAATAGCAAGTTATCCTAGACCTGGGTGATTTCTTTTGAATGTCTAAGTGATATACTGAATTTTAGAAATAGCTTCTTTGTTTTGGGACATGTTAGACATGTTAAGTATAAAAAATCTAAATAATATCAAACCATAAGAGTAAGAAAGTAAAAATAACCTATAGCACCTTGCCCAATGTTAACATTTTTGTTAAATTAAATTTTGTGAAACTTATACATGCATATATATTTGATTTCCACATAAATATTTGCTATTCTATAAATTGATGGGCTTTTATCATACATGTATTTTTTTATTCAAAAATGTATTGTGGCCATCTTTTCTGTCAATAAATATAGATTCATATAATGATTTTTAATAGTTGCAGAGTAGTGTTATATGTATGTACCACAATTTACTTATTCAGTCAATAGGTTATTCCAAATTTTTGGCTATTACTAAAAACTATAATGAATATACATATTAAATGTATGTATCTTTATCATATCTGTAATGAGCTCCTTAAGATAATTTTTGAAAGTAGCATTGCAAACTCAAAGGATATGGACAGTAAAAGTTTTAAAACTTATTGTAAAATTACCATTAAGAAGTCATACATTTATAATCCCATCCATAGTACATGAAAGTGCTTATTTTTTGACACTCTTACAAATACCAGTTTTTGTCCAGTTTATAAAATGTTTTGCAAATATTATGAGTGAAGATATTTTATTTACATTTCTTTGGCTATTTGGTAGATTACACACATTTTTATATTATTGGACATTTGCACTTCTTCATTTGTACATTTCTTCTTTGTATCCCTTGTTCATTTTTTTTTTTTTTCCTGAGACAGAGTCTTGCTCTGTTGCCCAGGTTGGAGTGCAATGATGCAATCTCAGCTCACTACAACCTCTGGCTTCTGGGTTCAAGTAATTCTTGGGTCTTAGCCTCCTGAGTAGCTGGGAGTACAGGCATGCACCACCATGCCCAGCTAATTTTTCTATTTTTAGCAGAGATAGGGTTTCACCATGTTGGCCAGGCTAGTATCAGACTCCTAGCCTCAAGTGATCCACCTGCCTTGGCCTCCCAAAATGTTGGGATTACAGGCATGAGCTACCACGGTTGGCCCCTTGTACATTTTTATATTGAAGCATTTGTAGCAATATATTTTTTAATTTAGTACATTAAGAATATGTCAAAGACTTGATGTCTAAATGTTATGGAGCAAATTACCACCATGGTCAGATGTGTAATAGACTGTGACCCAGGTTGGATTATTGATTGTTTGAAATCCTTGATGGGAAAGGCCATATTTTTTAAATTTAAATTTTTGTGTTCTTACTGTACAGTGTGATCTTTAACCCATGGTCACTATTTGCTGAATGTATAAATGAGCAAATAGAGGACTGGAACAGTCTTTGGGTAAATGGGTGATCTGAGGATTCATTTTGCTAAACATTGAGATTTTCCAGAACACGTAATGATTTGCTCTGGCATTTCCTTTTCTATCTTCTCACATTTGTGCTGCCTTCAGGACCGTAGTAACCGGTTTTATTTTTGGAAATATCTTTTTAAGAATATTCTTTTCTAGTTGTTAAAAAGGTACCTTATTTCAAGTTGTGTGTGTTTCAGTTCTTAACTCTGCCCCTCATAAAATGTTGCTTGTTTAGCCTTCAGTTATCTGCATGTGGAAGTATGCATTAAAGTCATTTTAAAAATTATATAATAATGTACTCTTTGACCATAGGAACTTATTATTTTTAAATTCTTTGCTCTAAACTTCACCAATAGTGCGAATCAGTTGATAATGAGATTCACAGTTGCTTTTACCATATGTAGCAAGACTTCACTGATATGATGAATAAGATTTACTGACTTTGTATGTTGTATGTTAAAATGTTATTTGTTCTAAATGTGTGGAATCTGACTTGTTCCAAAATTAAAAATATTTCCAGAGTTAGAGTTCTTAATTTTGAGACAGTTCATTGATTAAAAAATTAAATCTATCCTGACCACAATATTTTTCTGGCTGCATTTTCTTTTAGCTTCCCATTCGTTATGTGGAAGTGAAGGAATAGGATGTATTATGTATATTGCATAATTCCAATTAATCCTTTAAAAAAAGTAGTTGCCAGAAAAACAAGGTGTGGTATTTTAAAATGTACAAGTACTAAAAACTCTTTTGGATTCTAGAATTTAAACTTTTGAATATACAGCATTTTGCTGTAAAACTTATTTTGTTGGTAATTTCTTTACAAGGAAATTGTAATTTGTAACTCAGTGGAGGATAGAATGTCAGGATGGTTTGTATCAGAACTAATACTCTTTGATGGTTTTGAATACTACACATAGTATGTCCAGGTAGACTTGTGTGGTGTCCCAGATAAAATTACTCTCCCAGACCCCCAAACAGCAAAGCCATGAGGATGAAAAGTACATAATACCGAAAATTAATGACAGTGACATGTCCCTTTGGCCAGACTATCCTATACTTTTTGCACTGTGGAAGTAGGCATTACAGAGTTGCTGGAAACTGGTGAAAGTTGAGTGGGGAAGCCCTGAGACACCATTTCCTACAAGGACAAGGAGGTGTCGTGAAGAAGTCTAGTGGGTATGTTAGCTGTCAATGCTTAAAGCTGTCCAAATACCCAGACCTTTGTCATCTATCAATCTTTAAAAAATTTTTTTATAGATGGGGTCTTGCCATGTTGCCTAGGTGGATTTTGAACTCTGGGACTCAAGCTATCCACTTGCCTCAACCTCCCAAAGTGCTGGGATTGCAGGCATGAGCCACTGCACCCAGCTCTATTATCTGTCAATCTTGACTAGAAAATAGAATAAATTATCTGGATCATTTAGGCAAAAGCATATTTTGGGGGTTGGAGAGGGCTGAGTTAGATATTTATTTCATATTTAATTTTAATTTCAGATGCCTATACCTAATCTATTAAGGTCATTTGTGCTATAATTGCCAAGTTGGGTGCAGTGGTCCCTACAAATGTTGATCAAGATCCATTGTTTTTCAGAAAGATTTTATTTAAATCTAATTAGCTGTAACTAACCTAGATATTTACTGGCTATATTTAAAAACTGCAGATTGAATCAAACCAATCCCCAAAGCCTAGGAAAGTTTCTGACCTAAATTAGGAACCTAAGCTCTATTATTATTTTTAGTTGACTACTACTCGCAGCCATCCTCACATTTTTGAAAGAATACAGCCTCTGTAACAAAGTTTCTTTGTTTTAATGGAACTAAAAAAATGCTGTATTTAGACCAAACAATAACAATAAACTACCTTCTAATTCATGGGGGTTCTGGATAGAGGAAATAATAGATATTTAGAGGCATAAAATGACTCTTTGTACGTTAAAAATTTTTATAAGGCTAGCCCTGTGTGTTTGAGTTGCATCTGTTACCTCTTCAGCCAGAACTAAAGTGTGTGTGAGCAAAATAATTTTGGATTGAATTACAGCTTATACAGAATGCACTGTATATAGCCTAAGCATCTAATGAGTTCCACACCTTAGGTAGAACAAACACTCCATCCTTTCTGATTAATTCTACCTACAAGATATTCCTGTCTAACACATTTAAGGTATTCTCTGTGAAGCTAATTCATTTCAACTTGCAGACATAAATTAAACATGTTTTTCAAATATAAATTATAAGCCTATTTCTTTCTTTCTCTTAATATTTTTCCCTTTTGTTTTTACTTATTTGTACTTTCAACATCTACTTTATTACCGACAAATTTTTTTAAAAAAGCAATATTGGAAGGAGATGTGGCATTCTTAGATGTAGAACAATAAAATAATTGTTTATTTTGGCATTATCATCCTCGAAAAAGTTGTTACAGTAGATTGGGACAATTGCCTGAATTAAAAATAGTATGATTTCTAGCCAGAAAGTATACTTCTTTAATAAAGCATACAAATGCAATTTACTTATCCTTTTTTATTTCATTTTCTATTAAAATTTCAGGTCACTTTCATGAATTCAAAGGCAATTTACCAGTGATTTCTGGGTGCTGGGGCTGATATTTTTTGGGCATATTTGTAAGTATTGGTTTATTTATCACTTTTCTCATTGTGTAATGATACAGTTATAGTTTATAAACAAGTTCTTAACTCCTAGTGTGTGTGAAGTTTTATTAGTTGTTCTGCAATCATTTTGTAATTATTATTTTTTGATAAGTGTTTTCTTGGGAGGAGCATAGACAGAAGTACCAGCTGGTAATAAAAAAACCTCAATTTGTTGTAATTTTTTAGACAAATTAGAGGTTTGTGGCAACCTTGCATTGGGCAAGTCTATTGGCACCATTTTTCCAACAGCATGTGCTCACTTCATGTCTGTTACATTTTTGTAATTCTCACAATATTTCGAACTGTCTTATTATTATGATGTCTGTTATGATGATCCGTAATCAGTGATCTTGATGTTACTATTGTAATTATTATAGGGCCCCACCAAACAGGCCTATAAAAGGTGGTGAACTTGTGTGTATTGTGTGTGTTCTGATTGTTCTGCCAACTGGCTGTTCTCCCATCCTTCTCTCTCTCCTCAAGCCACCCTATTCTCTGAGGCACAACAATATTGAAAATGGGCCAATTAATAACCCTACAATGATGTCTAAGTGTTCAAGTGAAAGGAGAAGGATATTAAAGTCTCACATGAAATCAACAGCTACAACTGATTCAACTTTGTGAGAAAGGCATGTTGAAAGCTGAGATAGATCAAAAGCTAGGCCTCTTGTACCAGTTAGCCAAGTTGTGAATGCAAAGGGAAAGTTCTTGAAGGAAATGCAAGTGCTACAACTATAATAAAAAGCAAAATAGCCTTATTGCTGATATGGAGAAAATTTGAGTGGTCTGGATAGAAGACCAAATAAGCCACGACATTCCCTTAAGGCAAAGCCTAATCCAGAGCAAGGCCCTAACTCTCTTCAATTTTTGTGAAGGCTGAGAGAAGTGAGGAAGCTGCAGAAGAAAATTTGAAGCTAGCAGAGATTGGTTCACAAGGTTTAAGGAAAATAGCAGTCTCCATAACATAAAAGTGAAGGTGAAGCAGCAAGTGCTAATAGAGAAGCTGCAGCAAGTTATCCAGAAGATCTAGGTAAGACCATTGATGAAATTGACTACATCAAATTACAAATTTTTAATGTAGATGAAACAGCCTTATATGGGAAGAAGATGCTATCTAGGACTTTTATAGCTAGAGAGGAGAAGTCAACACCTGGCTTCAAGGCTTCAAAGGATAGGTGAACTCTTTTGTTAGAGGCTAATGTAGCTGGTGAATTTAACTTGAAGCCAATGTTTATTTAACATTCTGAAAATCTTAGGGCCTTTAGGAATGTACTCTGCCTGTGCTCTATAAGTGGAATAAGGAAGCCTGAGTGACAGCACAGTTGTTTATAGCATGGTTTACTGAATATTTTAAACCCATGGTTGAGACCTACTACTCAGAAAAAAAGATTCCCTTAGAGATATTATTACTCATTGAAAATGCACCTGGTCATCAAGAACTCAGGTGGAGATGTACATGGAGATAAATGTTGTTTTTATGCCTACTAACACAACATCCGTTCTGTAGCCCATGGATCAAGGACTAATTTCAACTTTTAAGTCTTATTATTTCAGAAGTACATTTTGTAAGGCTGTGGTTGCCATACCTAGTGATTCTGCTAATGAATCTGGGCAATGTAAATTGAAAACTTTCTATGAAGGAGTCACCATTCTAGATACCATTAAGAACGTTTGTAATTCATGGGAGGAAGTCGGGATCACAATATTAAGAAGAATTTGAAAGAAATTTATTTCAACCCTCATGGATGACTTTGAAGGGATCAAAACTTCATTGGAGGTGGTAACTGCAGATGTGGTAGAAATAGCAAGAGAAGTCGAATTAGAAGTAGAATAAGAAGTGGAGCCTAAAGATGTGACTGAATTTCTGCAATCTCATGATACAACTTGAACAGATGAGAAGTTGCTTCTTCTACATGAGCAAAGAAAGTAGTTTCTTGAGATGCAATCTACCCTGGTGGAAGATGCTGTGAACATTGTTTAAATGACAACAAAAGTTTTAGAATATTACATGAACTTAGTTCATAAAGCAGCAGCAGAGTTTGAGAGGATTGACTCAACTTTGAATGATGTTCTGCTGTGGATAAAATGCTGTCAAACAGCATTGTATGTTACAGAAAAGTATTTTGTAAAGGAAGAGTCAATCAATGAGGCAAATGCCATTGTCTCATTTTAAGAAATTGCCGCAGCCATCCAACCTTCTGCAACTACCACCTTGATCAGTCAGCAGCCATCAACATCAAAGCAAGAGCCTCCACCCATAAAAAAGATTATGTCTCACTGAAGGCTTAAATGATCATTATGATTTTTTAGCAATAAAGTATTTTTAATTAAGGCATATACATTGTTTTTTAGACATCATGCCATCACACACTTTAGAGTATAGTATAGTGTCAACATAACTTACATGCACTGGGAAACCAAAAAGTTTGTGTAACTTGCTTTATCACAATATTTGCTTTATTGCAGTGGTCTGGACCAAACCTGCAATATCTCCAAGGCATGCCTATACTAAGGCATACTGTATTCTTCCCCATCCACAAAACACCATTATATTTTAAATAATATTTTGAAGAACAAAGGTACTTCTTATAAGTAAAGAAGGCAAATTTCAAGAAAAAAATTGAATGAACTTTAAAGATCTATTAAAGTACTTGAAATTAATCGATATATATTTATTATATAGAAGTGATGTAGAGTATGAGGCAGATATTAAAAATGTCTGTGTATATTTAAACCTATATTTAAGTAACTTGAGTTTAAAATATATGTGTATGTATACATTGTTGTAAACTATTGGTATTTAAGGGGCTTTTTTACATTTGATAACAGCAAAGACATAGGAAACTTTTCTTTTGCTAGTGTACTGCTCTAAAGGAGTTTTAAAGAATATACTTCCAGGAAATTATTTGAAATAAGCAATGTTATAAATTAGAGTTTAAGTGATTCTGTATTTAAGCAGAGCTATTGAAAATGTATTTAATATCATCTTTACCTTTGTTTTAATGGTAGTATTGATTAGGACAGGCATTTTGAACCAGTTAAAAAAGATAGATGTTCATGTTTAATATAGTTTAACACACTTTATGTATTTTTAATGCTTTAATAATAAATAGTTCTTTTATGAAACTATCAATTTGCTTTTTATTATTTTTATACTTAAGTCTTATGTAAAGCACAAAATTATATAAACTGTGGGATCACTTGGATTAAACATAAGCTGTTAATTTATACAAGATATTGTGGTGAGGATTAGGAGGCAAAGAAGATAGGGAGAGAAATATAAAGTATCTTTGAAGGGCTTTTTGTGAAAACAGAAGATTCTAAGGAACTGAACTTATTCTATTGGAAATCTGAATGAAGGGAAATAATTTTGAGCTGTCCAAATCTTAGTTGCTTTGTCTCTTCTTTACTTCCTTTCTCTCTTCTTTCATATTATTTAGTCATTCCCTTTAGTAAGTTTTTAGGATGAGTAAAGTTTTTGAAGTGATAAATACAATTGCCAGCATTTCAACCAAGATGGCCTTTATTAAAATATAGTTTACATTTCTTATCACCCAAAGGCTCTGTTTCCTGAATTCTTCAGTTTATTCCCTCCACCAAGACATATTTAGACTAACTTTGAATGGTGGTGATCCAAGTAATTGAGCATTTTCTTTTCATTTAACAAAGATAAAGGCTAAAATTAGAAGGGACACTGTTGATGTAGTTTCTGTATGGTTATTTCTGGAGTTCCACTTACAAACAAAACAAAACAAACAAACAACAACAACAACAAAAAACCCAAAAAGCCTTTAGTCAGTTTTTGTCTGGCCACTTAGGCAGAAGTCATGCTAGTCATACAGCCTTAAGGCAATTATTTTCTAGTCTTGAGAATTTCTATATGCTTATTTAAGGGCATGGACTTTGGTGTTCCTTTGGTCAGTCATCTCAGGTTTTGCTAGGACTGTCTCCTGACTACAGAACCTTTTGATTAAAGAAATATAGCTGGATACTATGACTAAGATAAGTCAGACAAAATTAACATGGCATCCAAAATTCTTGAGTTTCTATTTCTCTCACTTGATGTGGAAACTGTCCACTACTTATACTGAAAGATGAGGCATCTAAAACAATAGAAATATTTATCTAGTCAGGCCTAAGAATAAGCAAGTGGGTTCAGCGACAATGACTTTTTTATGAATGTTAATTTCCATGTGCTAGAACTGCTTATTTGCTACATGATCTAAGGCAGAAAGTTATACCTCATGGCTATGGGAAGATTTCTTAGTAAGGTGTGCAAGCCGGTCTGTGAGATAAGGAAGATGGGATATTGTTTTGCACATCCATAATGAATGGGCCACACCAAGAGTGTGTGAGAACCGATTGGAATCTTTCCTACTCAAATCAACTACCCAGGCCAGAAGAGGAAAACACTGTGAAGGAAAATGGCTTTCTCTTCAGAAGCTGCATCTTATGCTAGTGTTTTAATCTTTTTTTTCTTCAAAATATAAAATTTATTTTTTTTTTCTTTTCCTAAAGTAGACATTGTGGAAGATTGCCTTGTTTTGCATGTTGTTATCTCACATTTGATTTTTTTATCTCTAATGAAAAATAATTATGTAATTTTGATCTGGTAATCTTACCAGAGCAGTAAATGATTGGCTAAAGAAAAAAAAACCCAGACATAGTTTATTAGCTACCCTGCTTTTTCAGGTAACCCAAGTCTTTCTGGTAATTTGATAATGAATTCCTTTTTAAAAAATTCTATCTCTGCTCCTGGTCTCTAAGAGCAATCTTTTTCCTGAGGTCTCTGACAAGGATTTTATTGTCTAGTACAAAAAGTGATTATTGCCTAACTTCAGGCTTGAGGAAATAATAATACCAACAGAGTATTAAGATAGTATAACACTTGATTTTGCAGACATTAAATTGGCTGAATTTCACAAAAACTCTGTGGAAAGAGTACGAATTATCTTTATTTTTGTAGAGTAGCAGGATTCAAACCTGGAATTCATGGTATAAATTTAGTGTTCCTTTCATAACACTGTGCTGTCCTCTTTCAGAGAGAATTTCAGCTCTCTTCTGTTTTTGATCACTATCTCAGTCTTCACTTGGTTGCTGTATGAATATTTTTGAAAATTTGAGATAGACTAAATCAGGGAGGAGATTATAGAGACACTTCTACCACTTACTTAATTTCCTCAGGTTCCTGGACCATTTGGTTCTCCCTGATATTTTCCTACTCCTTTATTCCAAAACTGCCACATGTCGTGCTTCAGGTGAAATATTTTGAATTACATAGATTTTTAGGAAACAAACAAACAAAAATCACAAATTCATGTCTGTATGGCATGTTAAAATGGAAAGAAATCTGTTTAAAACTGAGCATAGCTCAGACCAAAGATCCTTCAGTGAGAACATCTGTGATTTTAAGGACAAGTAGGTCTAAGTACGTTATCTTTAAAAAATATTATTCCAGGCTAATCTTGACATAGAGCAGGTAAATAAAAAAGATGAGCTGTGAAAATCCACAAATAGGGCTTGAATGCCATTTTCCATGACAACGGGAGCTGCCCCATGAAAGCATTAATGCTGGGAATGTAAGGAATTTAAAATTGTGCCTTCTCAGTTTTACAGTTGTGTGCTCATGTTAATTAGAGATATACTGACATTTGAAGTATCTACATTAATACACACAGCTACTATACATTTGTGAACTGTGGCCAGAAATCTACTTTAATTGAAAGGAGTTTGCTAATCTGAATGTGTATACCCATTACATTTTAAGCTTTTAAATTTTATATACTAGAGCCCTTAGATACTTGTTCTTTCTGCCCTCTCTATTTCTGTTTCTAATTTATACCTGAAAGGACAGCCTGGCCTATTTTTAATCTCCTAGTGGTGTTTTGGAGCTGTATTGATGGAATTTTGAGAAAAAAAATATTTTTAATAGTGCTTTTTATTAGCTGTAGTTTTGAATCTTTTTTTCCCTCTCTGACTTTCTAAATTACTGTTTTTTCTTGTAAACCTTTAAAATGGCCTGCCACCAAAATAAGGTAGGATTTAGGCTTATGGAATTTGCTTCACTGACTGTATTTAAGCACAAAAAAGCTACTCTTTATTGTCACACTATGGTTTTAGTCAGAAAAGCCCAGTATTAGAGACCTTAATGGAATGAACAGTGAAGAGGCATTCTGGTTTTTCCAGTATAGCTGAGTTTCATCTTTCAGTCTTCATGTCAAGCCATGTGTCTTAATTTTTGACTTGCAAATAGATTCACAATAGCTTGATGACTTCTTGAGGTCATCTTTAACCCTTGAATTTTTGCTTTGTCTGTCTTACACTTAAAGTGAGACCTTCCATCTATTTTTTTTTTTTTTTGTAAGCTTGTATTTCTTAAGAATCTGTCAGGATTTTTAACCTAATTGTTTTGTACTTGTTGTCTAAAGAAACCCCCACACTTACTTTTTGGACCAGTCCCTGAATATTACACAAGGCCAGTTAGAAAGAGGCTTCATTTTTGTAGCACCAGAACAAACTGCTCTGAAAAGTTTGTTAATACTCTGGTCTTGTTTCATTAAACCATTTTACTGGCACTATTAAACCACTAAGACCTGGGACCATTAAAATTTACTCAGTACTATTATTATTATTATTATGGCCTATTTTACCCTTTATTACTTTTTTTTCCACTGTACCAAGTTCCTCTGTTCTTTATTCTTTCATGTTGCTTACTACATGTTGTGCCACCACAGCACATTTGGTAATTTCAAGTTAATTGCTCAATTATCAGTGATAGTCATGAAACATTTGAAACATGCGCAGTGGAAGATTTTCAAAATTTCAAAATAAGTTGGTGTGTCATAATCTTAAATGTGAAACATGCCAATATCTGCAGGCATAAAAATACACAGCCTGAGCTAGGCATTTCAGGAAGGCAAAAACCTACTCTTAAAATCAGGGCTTTTGTCTGGCACTGAAGTGTTTCATCTTTGCTAATTTCAAACAACGTGTCTAAATTTGATCTTGGTTTACTTTTCAACTCTAAAAATTTGGTCGTGGTTTATAAAGGAAAATGGAAGTAGAACTGTATTGATTCTGTCTGAATGTTTTACCATAACCTCACAATCCTATATTCACCCTAAAGTGGCATTGGCGTGAGGTGGATCCATGTTGGATGCCAATCAAGGAAGCTGACTTATTAAAGAAACAGAATAATCTGTTTATAACGTTTATTCACTCATAAGGCAATCCTCTAATCAGAGGACAGTGTTACAGTGAAGATCGTATATTGATGATTGATTGATACTAAAAAACAAACAAGAACAATGACACTTTGGGGACCTACTCTGAATCCTACACACTAGTGTTCTCAGATGCCTTCAAGATAACTTCTGCATTATAGCAAAATAATTATTGTAACTCTTTTGGCAACTAGGCAACCTATCATTAAATTTTTGCATTAGTATTCAGTTTAGGGTTTTCTCTAAACTAACATAGTACCAACAGCTCTTTTTTTTAGATGCTATTATGGTTCTCTCACATTTTTATAGTACTGTAGTAAAGTTGAATTTACTGGATACATTTGAAGGTGGAGTAGAGTTGCACAAGAGTCAACATTAAAGTGATTCAGTGCCCAATGGAGAAAAATTCTTTTTAACTTGAGATTGAAAACAATATGGGGCTTGGGGGCAGTTTTCTAAGAGCTGCTAATAAATTTGAATATTTCCCCAAAAATCTTCTCTCTCATCTTGTTTTTAACCAAGAAGATAAGCTTAATCACCTTCTAGTATTCTTACATAGCTTTCCTTAATATTGAAAGGAACTAAATGCATGTAGAGAAGGGGAAATAAAGCCATTATTTGAGCTTAATGATGGTCTCACATATAAAGAAGTGAAGAAGTGTCAATAAATACACGAATTGGGTATAGCTGGCTTTTTTGTTGTTATTTAACTGTTAGCATGTTTTTTGTTTGTTTTTTTTTTTTTAACTTTTAAGTTTGGGGGTACATGTGCAGGTTTGTTACATAGGTAAACTTGTGTCATGAAGATTTGTTGTACAGATTATTTCATCCTCCAGGTATTAAGCCAAGTACCCATTAGTTATTTTTTCTGATCCTCTCCCTTCTCCCACCCTCCACCCTCTGAGAAGCCCCAGTGTGTGTTGTTTCCTCTATGTGTCCATGTGATCTCATCACTTAGCTCCCACTTATAAATAAGAACATGTGGTATTTGGTTTTCTGTTTCTGCATTAGTTTGCCAAGGACAATGGCCTCCAGCTCCATCCATGTCCCTGCAAAGGACATGATCTCTTTCTTTTTATGGCTGCATAGTATTCCATAGCCTATATGTACCACATTTTCTTTATCCAATCTATCATTGATAATCATTTAGGTTGATTTATTGTCTTTGCTATTGTGAATAGTGCTGCAATTAACATATGCATGCATGTGTCTTTAACAGAATGATTTACATTCCTTTGGGTATATACCCAGTAATGGGATTGTGGGGTTGAATGGTATTTTTGTCTTTAGGTCTTTGAGGAGTCGTCACACTGTCTTCCACAATGGTTGAAGTAATTTACACTCCCCCAACAGTGTATAAGCATTCCTTTTCCTCCACAACGTTACTAGCATCGGTTATTTTTTGACTTTTTAATAATAACCATTTTTAATAATAACCATTCTTACTGATATAAGATGGTATCTCATAGTGGTTTTGATTTGCATTCTCTAATGATCAATGATGTTGAACTTTTTTTTTCATATGATTGTTGGCCGCATGTATGTTTTCTTTTGAGAAATGTCTGTTCATGTCCTTTGCCTACATTTTTATGGAGTTGTTTGTTTTTTTCTTGTAATTTTGTTTAAGTTCCTAACAGATGCTGGGTATTAGACCTTTATCAGATATATAGTTTGCAAAAATCTTCTCCCATTCTGTAGGTTGTTTGCTTACTCTGTTGATAGTTTCTTTTGTTACACAGAAGGTCTTTAATTAAATCTCATTTGTCAATTTTTGCCTTTATTTTATTACAATGATCCATAAGATGTGAAATATAGTCTGTCTATAATTCAGGAAAAAGTGAAGTCATTGTTTACTCAGGTATTTAGACAAATATTTTAGTGACTATTCAGCATATAAAGATGGAATAATAAATAAAATGTATCACTTTGAGCATATAGTTTTATCTGAAGTCCATATTGTATGTTATTTTGGAATATTGGTATAAATGATTATCATTTCACCAAATTGTTGCTAGCTCCAAAGCATCAAAATGTGAGTTAAAGATTTCCAGTAAAGGGAAAACATTTTGTGTATTCTCTTTCTCTCTTTGAGTGTGACTTACATATTTCTTGCTGGAGGTATTCAAAGACATGAGGCAATTACAGTGTAGAAAAATTAATTTCCAAAGCATCACCTTTCATAGATAACTGGCAAAAGAGAATATTCTTAATGTTTAATTATTCAGAAAAGTTTGTTCATATGATGTAATGCTTGTTATTATTATTATTTGCTTAGCACTATAGGCTTGGCACAGTGCTTATAAGAGATGAAAAGATGGTTTCTACCCAACGGCTTAAAACTTGTTATGTTACTAGAGAGTTTATGTGGGTGGAGTTTTCTTTGGACACAAACTGTACTGGAGTTAGCTCTTTCTCTTTCTTTTCAGCTCACACAGTTTGATATAAACTTAAGTGAATGAATTCATTAATAAAAGCAGATTTTCTATTTTTGTTTCACCTCTGGGCTATTTTATACCTTTGGAGCACACAAGCACAAGAAAAGGTATGTTTTACAGTTAATTATTATTTGTCCCTTTTTTATCCTGACATCATAGATAATTAAGCTACAGCATTAATGGAACCCAAGTCTGCACACATATAAATGCCTACATTGGGCATAATATAGACTCTTTCTTTCCTTAAAGCTAAGGCAGTCTGGTGACAAGCCTATGAATTAGTTTTAATTACTGCCACTAGCGTTCTGAGTTTCACTGAACAAAATGAAGAAATCCAGATATATTATTTTTCTTCCACTATTATGTATATTATAGAATCATTAATCAGAATGGATTGTTTTAAAGATGAGATTGATCTCATATATTTTGATATCTGATATAGTAGTAAGTATATGCTCACTGGATGGCTGACAGTTTTAAGGGATTAAAACATTCTGAGCTTTGTCCTGGTAGAGGCAGTATGTGGAAGTCACTGATTATGTGGACTTTGTGACTAGTTAGAGAGAGTTTTTCTCTGGAATTGTAGTCACAAGACAGTTAACTAAATGGCGATTTCTGAGAGAAGGCTGAGAAAGTGAGACATGAAAAATGTGGGTACGAATAAGAAAGTTGAGTGTCAGAAGACTTTGAGGGCCTTGAAGCTTTTTGAGACAATATGATTGAACAAATGGAGGAAATACCTGTTCCTTCTACTTCATTTCAGTAATTAAGAAGAGGAGAAAAAGGCAGAGAGATAAGTTAAACACTAAATGATTGAAATAAGAGATTTTTGTAGAATCACAGAATGGATTTTAGGACTGTTTTTTTTTTTTTTTTTTTTTTTTTTTTTTTTTGAGACGGAGTTTCGCTCTTGTTACCCAGGCTGGAGTGCAATGGCGCGATCTCGGCTCACCGCAACCTCCGCCTCCTGGGTTCAGGCAATTCTCCTGCCTCAGCCTCCTGAGTAGCTGGGATTACAGGCACGCGCCACCATGCCCAGCTAATTTTTGTATTTTTAGTAGAGACGGGGTTTCACCGTGTTGACCAGGATGGTCTTGATCTCTTGACCTCGTGATCCACCCGCCTCGGCCTCCCAAAGTGAGGACTGTTTTTTAAGATGTGAAAATACTTGTTTGGATCAGACAATAGCAATGTAAAAGGGCTCTACAGGTTTTTACCCCCTAATTTATGTAAAGTTTATTGATTTCAACTCGGTGTCTTCTAAGTACAACTTTAGGAATTTTATGAAATGTGTGCTTGCCTGGTAAAAACCAATGAGAACTTTTTTTTTCCTCTGGGTAAAGATTAATATAGATGTGTATGAAAATAATCATCTATGTATTATACTCTGACATTGTATATGGGAGACCTTTAGAAAGTTCTCATTCATTGTAACTATGACCAAGAAGCATCCTTATATCTGATAGATCAAAGAGTCAGGGGAATTAGGTTTCTAATATGGTATATGATATTTTTGGTTTTGGGGGTTGGGAAACTCTTTGGAATCACTTTTCTGCCAAGTGGCTTACAGTGTAATGAATCTTCTCCTTTTCACTTCCCCTTCCTCTTCCTTTCTCCTCTCCCTCCTATACTTTCTTTTTATCATTTAGAAAGAGTTTGTTTCTAATTAGTCTGTATGCTATGCGCCAAGTTGTATGATAATACCTAACACATGTCTCTTAAATTGTATGCAGGGTCACCTTTTTGATTAAGAACTGAAGCATACTGATTGGGTTTCTCATATAAACTAAAGGCACTCTAGTCCACTCTGGGCAATCAAAGAAACTGAGGAACTGTTGGAATTAGTTTTGCTATTTTGTGGTGACAAAGATAGGATAATTAGAAAGAAATTTTAGTATTTATTGGGCCAGCAGTTTACTAAACTTGAGTTAGGATTTGTGAAATTTTAAGGCTTATTGAATGGTTGCTTTCTAAGAACAGGATAGAGAAATAATTGTGATCCAAAAAGGAGAATTTGAAGTTTTTAGAAACTTCAAATTACAGTGAGATATCCTATATAACCATACAGTTATAACCATCAGGATGTCCTTAGTTGCGTTTCTCTGGTGTATCTTCTACACAGAATGAGTTCATCTTAGTTGTTGATGTTGGTCATTTGTTGAGTGTAATTTAACTTAGGGATAAAAGGGATAAATATTCAATTGAACCAAAAAGGTAAAGTTCATAAATTATCTCAAGGATGCTACACAGAAGATGAAACCCAAATATGCCTGAAAGAAGGTTGAGGATTGGTTGAAGTTATAATTATATATAAGACTGTTAGAATGGCAAGCTATGAAGCAATTTGAAATATCTCAAGGGAACAGCCTGCAACTCTCCAACAACAGTACCTAACAGTGCTCTAACACTTTCCAGTTTCTGTGGCCGGGGAGGAATGGGAGCGAATAGACAGTCAAGGGTCTATACGTGGCATAGAGAAGTTAACAAAAAACAGTTGCTGCTTGTATTAAGAACCTGCATGTGCTAGGCATTGTGCTAAGCACTTATACGTTGTTTTTAATCCTTTCAACACTATTGTAAGATAGCTTCCTTCCCTGCAATACCCTGTTATTTTCTCTGAATTCTGATTTCTTATTTGCCTTCTTAGCACTTAAAGTGATTGGCATTTATCATATATTTGTATATTTATTTAATGTGTAGTCTCTTCACTAGTCTAAAAGCTCTGTCAGGGCAGAGACCATGACTGTTTTGTTCAAACTTGTATGTGGCGTTTCTAGCACAGTGCCTGACGTATAGTATGTTCCCAATAAATGTTTAGAATGAGTAAATGAACAAAAATATATAAAGATAAGGAATGAATGAAAGGACAAATAAATAAAAAGGCAGAGCTGGGATTTTAACAGTTGATTTGAGTTTGGAACCAATTTGTTCCCATTCCAGTACAACAGCAGGATTTTATTTCATTTAGAATATTCTCAATTACAAAGTTAGCTAATAAAATTTTCATAGGTTGAGCTGTTCCAGAGCACCTCAAATATTTGGCCTCAGAAGTGTTATATTTTAGTCTGAGGCTGAATGCCATGAAAAAGGCCTGCCTAGTCCTTTTCTCATCCTGTTGGAATATTGCAACCATCTTATGCTGATAGTTCTCTCTAGAAATACAGATGTCAGAGCCTGGATTTTTAGGTTTCTGTTCCTCTTACTCAAAGAGAGTGCACTTCTCTCCCTCTTTCTCTGCAACTGACCCTTAATTTAGGTCCTTGGGCTGCTCAGTTGACTTTCAGTAACGGACAGAGTGATTGTTGCCTGCCCTGCTGAGTTTTTTCCTGTGTCACTGTGAGAGAAGTTGGGCTCAACCAAATGAGCTTTTAGCCTGGCAGGTGCCAGGGACTGGGGCTTGGTTTGGTCTTTCAGCAGTGACCCCAGGTGGGCTGCTTGATTTTTTTCATTGTTATTAAGAAATATAATTGACAAGAATTGTTTTGTTTTTGCATAATGCTTTTATCCATTTTCTTTTCTTTCTTTTTTTTTTTTTGAGATGTCAGCTGTTTTTCTTTCTTTTTTTATTTTACAAAATATGTTTCTTTTTTTATTGCATTTTAGGTTTTGGGGTACATGTGAAGAACATGCAAGATTGTTGCATAGGTACACACATGGCAGTGTGATTTGCTACCTTCCTCCCCATCACCTATATCTGGCATTTCTCCCCATGCTATCTCTCCTCAGCTCCTGACCCCCTACTGTCCCTCCCCTATTTCCCCCCCGACAGACCCCAGTGTGTGATGCTTCCCTCCCTGTGTCCTTGTGTTCTCATTGTTCAACACCCATTTTCATGTCTTTTTATTCCTTATGTCATCTTTAAAAAAGCTTTACTATGTCTTTCCAGTCTTCTTTCCAGGAAAGGAGGAAAGGTAAGCATGATGAGAGTAAACACTTTGTGGATGTGATTAGGTCAAATTGGAAGTGGCTATTTCCCAGATATATTGAATAGATACTTATTTAAATCTTGAAGTCAACTTAAAGAGTTCTATATAAACTCCCAAGACAGTAACAGAAACAGATGTGAAGTAATAACTATCTTTACCTGGACCAAATTGCAATATTGAAGCTGGGGCCATATGGTAATTTATTGTTTGAAGCAGTCTGGCTTGCTTGGAAGTTAATAGCATAGTGAGAAATGTTCTGACCCCATTAGGATCTTCATTCTGGGGGGTATAACCAGTGGTCAATCTAATTTCCAACTTGACCTCTGAAAGCTATTTAAATATGTGATTATTTGTTTTCCCAGTTAAGACAAATCTTTTTTTGGTAGCAAATGTTTTCTTCCAAGAATAATGCTTTGTATCTGTTGGAAATTAATTCAGCTCCACAAGTATATACTAATTACTGACTTTATTCAAAGCACAGCATTATATGCTGCATCTGCATTGGAAACAAATGCAAATGTATTGTACCAAGTCCCTGCCTTCAAGAATCTTAGAGTCTAGACATAATTATTAAACTCTTTTATTCCTTTTTTATATGTCCCTAGTGTTTAAGTGAACCAGTACGTGGCTCAAAGAAGGAAATGTTAATTAAGTTGCATTTATTATTGCAGAGGAGATGCACAGAGGAGAGGAGATGGAATCTCCTATGCAGAATATGTTAAATGCCTTAAGAGAGTTAAAAATACTACTCTAGAATATTAAAAAAAAAACTTGAAGATATATCCCTTTAAGAGAAAGTACATTAGGAAGTGACTTTTTGATATTCTTTGAAAGTTGGGTGGAATTTTGTCATTGGAATAGGAGATGAAAAAATGAGTATTCTACTAGTAAAGGGATTGGCACAAGTGTGGGGAATATGCAGCAGATGAATGGAAGCACCTAAGTATGGGATAGGAAACAATATGTACAGGTTGATTGAGGTATAGATATGTATAGGCTAGAAATTTTAGTGTGGTCATATCATCGTGATCTGTAAGGCTAAGCTAAGGTGTTTGGTAGATCAAAGGGGACTATCATAATTAAATACTCCAGTAGTATGGTAAGAGCATCGATTTTAAAAAATTAATTCAGCAAATAGTTAGTAGAGTTGATTAGAGAGTAAAAAAACAAAACAAGCTAAAGAAGCAGCTGGTGAGGACTATTGCAGGTAGAAGGTAAAAGGTTTAAACAAGTGATGAATAAGACTGGTAAGACTCTATGTTATGGGAAGCATAAGGGAGAGGAGTTAAAATGACTCCTATTGCTTTCTTCTTGTTCATCACATTATTGAATTTTTGAAATGGCAGAGGGAAATGATTGTACTAAATATCTCTTGTCAATGTGCAAATCCTTTTCATCTCATTAATTAGATCCTCACTGAAAATTAAGGATTTTTTTTCTTCCCATGGAAGACTGGGAAAAAGATATATTTTTAAAGGAACGAGGATATCCTTAAAGATAAAATTGCCTTGAGGATTTAGAGGCATAACATAAACACAAAAGATGTTAGCACTAGGACCTAAAGTGCATAGGCAGCACCTTGTTGATTTCAGAGATGTAAGGTAAAACTTGGCTACCATAAGTATGAGAAAAGTGAAGATACTTGAGATTATGGCATTTTCATCAGGTGGCTCTCACATGGGGATTAGTGCATGGCATCTGTGAAGAATAGAACAGGTGCACACGGAATTTGGTTACTTTTAGAACTCTCTCAGATAAAGTGATGACTATGACTCCCTGGTTGTATTGCCACATTCTGTCCTTGTCCACAGAAGATATAGTTGCAGCAAATATTATACTTAAGATTCAGGTTCTCTTCTACTTGTCCTTTTCAGGATGAGGGAATAGTGCAGGGAAATATATTTATAAGTGAGAAAAGACTTATTGAAATAAAAATTAAAAAGTAGACTTTAAAAAAAAAAACAGAATAAAGTCGAAGTGACCTTGTGGGGGATCCTTGTCATTCATATTGCTGTATCATTCATACTAACATTAACATTCATTTATTCATTCACTCTGTAAAAATATGAATTCAGGAATCTTCTGGACATGAGGTGGGATTCAAAATAAAAAAGGAAGTATTAGTCCTTAGGAGTTTATAATCAGTTTGTGAGTGGAGATGAAACATATGGCTACTGATATAAAACCTAGTAATTCGTCCTTGGGAAACTCATTTTATATTTCTGAAAAAATTTTATTCCACTAGGCATAGTAATTTTAGATGGACTTTTTGGTTGTCCAATATTTTAAAGATGTTGATTGATTCACAGTTTTTAGCTTGCATTATTTTCAAAAATCAGTCTACTGTAATTCTTATATATGTTTCTTTATATGTAATATACCCTTTTCTTCTGGGTGCTTTTTTCCCCTCTTTATCATTGGTTTTAAGCGATTTGATTATCATGTGCCTTAGTGTAGTTTTCTTAATGTTTCTTGAGATTGAGGCTCTTTGAGATGCTTGGATCTGTGGGTTTATGGTTTTCATTATATCTGGAAAATTTTCAGCCATAATATCTTAAAAATTTTTGTTCATACCCCTCCATATTATACATGTATATTATGCAGCTTGAAGTTCTCCTACAACTCACTGCAACTTCCTGATTTTCTGTTCATTTTTTTTTCATCTTTTCACCCCACACTTTGTTTCATTCTGGATTGTTTCTATTTATAAGTCTTCAAGTTCACTTATCTTTGTCCTGCAGTGTCTAATCTGCTTTTAATTCTACCCAGTTAAATTTTCGCCTTGGATATTCTGTTTTCATCATTATAAATTCAATTTGAATCTTTAAAAATATGTGCTTTTTTTTTGCTTAATATATTCAGTCTTTTAGCTCCATGAACAAATGATATATATATATCAAATGATATATACATATGTATAACAAATGATATATATATATAACAGCTATTGTATATTTATAGATATATAAAATAGCTGTTATATATATATATATATATATATATATATATATAATATCTGTTTTAATATCCTTGTCCACTAGTTTTATCATCTGTGTCACTTCTGGATCAGTTTCAATTGATTGGTTTTTCTTTATGAGTTGTATTTTGTTTGCATGGCTTCATGATATGGCTGGCAAATTTTTATTGGATGCCAGATACTGTAAACTTTGCATTTTTAAGTGCTCAGTATTTTTGTATTTCTATAAATATTTTTGAACTTTTTTTCTGGGATGCAGTTAAGGTGGAAATAGTTTGATTCTTGCTTTTAAGCTCTGTCATTTGGAACCAGGATGGCCTTTAGTATAGGGATCATTGTCTTCACTACTGACACAATACCATTCTAGTATTCTGATTAATGCCCCTGATATTATGAAGATTTACACTTTTGATAATGGGAAAATGACCTATTCCTGGCCTAGGATGAGCTCTGGGGTTTGTTCCTTCTGTTCCTTTTAAGTGTATCTTTCCCTAATCTTGGTTAGTTTCTCCATATACATGTACTAATCAATAATTGGTTAAGTTTTTGTGAGAAACTCTTTGCATATCTCTGTAATTTTCTATGCAGGTCTCTTTTCTCCATTGCTCTGCCCTACAAACTATAGACACCTTGGCCCCTCTAGACTCCAAGCTCCATCTTCTTAACTCAATGAAATCATTAGAATTCACCTCTGGGCATTGTAGTCAGTAGTTTCTCTCTATATACAGTAAGCTGGGACAACTGTAGGGATGACTTCATTTGTTTTATCTTTCTCAGGAATCACTGTTTTTTGCTGCTTCTGTTTTCATATATTTTGCCCAGTTTTTTCATAGTTTAAGCCAGCAGGATAAACCTGGTCCCTCTTAGTCTATCTTGGCCAGAGGCAGAAGTCTTCACAAATGTGAGGAATGTTATATAATATAAATATAAATAATGCATTTTAATTAAGAGTGCTTTACACATAGAAAGTATTCAATAAAAGATGGTTACTATTGCTATTTCTCTTCCTGCTTCCTGTTCATCAGTGAAGGTTTATCTTATCAAGCCTCTTAAATGAGGCTTTCCTGGACTACTTCTTTTCCAGGTGATTGCTTATTCTTTATCTTCGTACCCATATTACTTTTTTGCATACTTTTAAAATAAATTTTTAGTTTTTAATTTTCGTGGGTACACAGTAGGTATATATACTTATGGGTCAGCATACTTTTATTGCAACACTTACAAATTTATGTTACAAATTTTGGTTTAGTTTTCTGTATCTTGTGGCAGATTGTAAGCTCTTAGACAAATATCTGCCTTCCTATCCAAGTGCTTAGGTATTTGTTACATAAATGAAAAACTAAGGGTGTCTTACACCTTTCATGAAATCTTCAGAAATAGAATTTTTGATTGGGAAGGAAAGAGAGGTGATTTGGAAATCTGAGAACATTTGAGTAAAATGAAAGCAGAGAGGGAAGTAAGGTTTTGGGGCACCAGAGAGCAACATGACAACAAAAGATGGTTGATTAAGCTGGATGGTATATATATAATAATAATAATGATGATGATAATGATCATCATCATCACCATCAAATTCCTGAGAAGGTGAGAGAGTATAGTGGGATACAGAGTGGAAGAAGGGGAGAGATATATTGTGATGTGTCAATGAAACAATTTTGTGATACCTTCAGCACAATGCTGTAATATAAATCGTAACATTGGTAACATCACAAAATGTAATTGTGAGGGCCAGTGTAACTTGAACCATTGCTGTAACGGAACGGCTTTTAAACAAAGTGCTAAAACACAACATACTTTTTGGAGTAGGTGTATCTTGGAAGAAAGCAGTGGGGATGGATAAACCAAGAAGCAGAAAAGAATTCTAGATAATAGAAAATAGCATGAATGTAAACATGGTGTAGGCCTTAAGTAAGTGTATTACAGCAACAAGAACAGGTGCCCTTGGAGTTGAATAAACTAGGGCTTCACTTGATGTGATTCTGATAAAATTACTTGGCCTGAGACACAATTCCTTCATCTGTTAAATGGATGTGGTTTTTGAGAAGATTATATGATGAATGGATAACATTTATTCTATATTTGGTGATAGTGGGCCCATTAACTATTAGTTCCTGTTGTTTTAGACATTATCTTTTGTGATTACTTATCACTTTGTATAAGAGCTCAAGTATAATATACATGAATGTAACTAGTGTTCACATTTATTTCCTATTTCCATGGAAAATTAAGATTGCATTGCATTTTTATGATCCAGTATTAAGGAGGTCTACATAATTTATATACCTAAGTTTCTCACATATTCTAGGTTTCTCACATGTTCTAGGTTTGTGTTTAAACGTATTAGGATTATTGGTTAAATTTTATACACAAGGCCAGGCGCGGTGGCTCGTGCCTGTAATCCCAGCACTTTGGGAGGCAGAGGCAGGTGGATCACGAGGTCAAGAGATCGAGACCATCCTGGTCAACAAAGTGAAACCCTGTCTCTACTAAAAATACAAAAATTAGCTGGGCACGGTGGTGTGCTCCTGTAATCCCAGCTACTCGGGAGGCTGAGGCAGGATAATTGCTTGAACCCAGGAGGCGGAGGTTGTGGTGAGCCGAGATCGCGCCATTGCACTCCAGTCTGGGTAACAACATCGAAACTCCGCCTTAAAAAAAAAAAAAATTTATACACAAATTAAATCATTTTATTACCACAACTGAATATTTTCCAGGAATGCTTCTATTTATAGGCAGCATATCTATTGAATGAATAGTGAAGAGTATCAGAAATCCTGTTTTTCCGAGTCTTGAACTCTTTTGTATTCATTAAATTTCCAATCAGTTAAATAAAAAACTGCTGTTAATGAGCACTTACCCACAAAACTAATTTGGATATATGAGAACTTCAAAGGTGGTTCTAGCTTAACAAGGAAATCTTTTATTTCTTTACTGGAGGAAAAATTCAGGACTCCTTCACTTAACTTACTATATTTCGTTAAGAGAACTAGGAATTTTCACAGTCAATAGAATAAATTGATAAACCATTGTCATTTGGAGCCATTTTTCAGCACTCTTTTTGGTCCTCAGATACTTGCATTGACATACACAACTAATAGATTTTGTACATAATGCTGTTGATCCTGGCAAAAGAACAGCCACCTGAAGTCATCTGCCTGTCTCAAGTGACTTGGCATGGATCTGGCATGAGGTGTCACCTGACTTCATCTGCTCCCTTCATTCCAGATTGGTTCTTTGCATTTATGAACCTTAGCCTGGCCTCAATTGTGGTTTCCTTGGTTGAGAGTCATTTTATTTTCAGTTGAAGACATGTTGCCTCCAGGATGCTGGTAAACATGTTGCAAGACTAAGTTTTGATGAATCTCATAAGACTCCTCTATAGAGAGTGAGCTGAAACTGAGGAGCCGACAGTGTTAATAATTCAGCATTTGGCAGCACTGTGGATATTAATGCGTCTGTGGTTCACCTTGATAAACCTTGGCCCAATCACTAAAATGGACTAAACCTGTCACTAAAATGAGTTTAATCATCTCAATTTAGTCTCTGGTGAGAATTTTTATACTTTTGTCAACCTATAAATGAGATAGAAAAAATGTTAATCTTGCCTAAGACATACAAGGTTCATAGCCCACTGGACTATGTGTTATGAAATAAAATTTGTGTTACAATACATTGACATCTTGATTTAGTGAAAATAAGGTTTAAGAATTTTTATATCACATAATGGCTGATTTGGGGTATTTTTAATTGCCCATTTATTAAAAATTTCAGGTGAAGTACCTATTTTGGCACTTTAGGCAAACATATAACTTTTATCTTTAAATAACCAGTAAATTTATGTACTCTATGCAGGTAAACTGTATAAAGCATTTATTAGAAAAAACAACACATGTTAATAGTAATAAATACATATAATAGCTAAGTATATTCAGTACTTAGGACTTAAAGTTATTTTATAAAAATTACTTTCATGGGGAAATAAATGTATCTCCTTGTATTAAAATGCCACAGGAATGACACAATTTCTATTAAATTATTAATAGCTCCAGACACACCTCATAATTAGTTGGTACCTAAAAATAATATGGCAATGGCTGGAGTAGAAACATCCTGCTCCTTAAAATTTGATTTGTTGAGCTGTCTGAATAATTTGTGTCTTTCTGATACATACCCCAAACACTTTATGATTGCAAAGGAGTTATTTTTAAGCTTTCTCTAACCCAGCCCCTTTCAGATTGATATGACCACTTTGCTGTCAGATTTTCTATTTTAAAGAGTAGAATTAAAGAATTTAAACTTTTATATAAAGAAAAAGTATTTATATAAAGTAAAAGTACTTGAAGTATTCAAATTCATATTTCTATTTACAAATCCTAATTATCATATTCAAGTTGAACTACAAGGGGTTAGGTTTATACATTTAAAATATTTAAAGTAATTTTTTGTGGTGATAAACTGTGGTTTACATTACTGGGTGAAAGACACAGACAATAAAACTGAAAGGAAATAAAGAAATCAAATTGAGACTATTTTGTTTTGGCTTCTTATGAAACTGATTTAAATTTTTAATAAATTTCAGTAGTCAGATATTTGTATTTAAATATTGTATTTTTATTAACATAAATCTTCAAAAGGGAAATTATATCCACATGACAAATATGTGGGGTTAATGATGGTAATTTGCCACCTATGTCATGAAGCATCTCCTTTTGACCCATAGGTAAAAATTTCTATAGTTTTCTTGCTTGGTCTTCAGAGTCTAAGAGATATAAATTAAAAGGATAAAAATTTAGCACTATAAACATCTCAGTCTTATAATGCATAAGGTCTATAAATAAGTAGAAAAGAATTATCAGTATGTTTTAAATAGCAGATTGGATCCATTAAAATAATTTGTAGATGTGTCTTCCTTATGCTATGGTAGTAATAAATGGCATTGTGCTACAACTTCGTAGTACAAATGGAATAGATTTTCAACTGTAAGCTAGTTTGGTTACTTTGGCTCAATTTCTTTCCACTTCTGTATTCCTTGCAAAGGAGAATGCACTAGATCTCTGTTAACAACCTGAATTTCTCTGGCCCTGGAAAATCATAAAGTCCAACTTGCCTTTTGACACAGTCTAAGCTGCTTGGATTAGGTAAAGCTGATCTTAAAAGAGAAAAATCCGATACTCAGCAAACCCTAGCAGATATTTTGACATACTCTTAGAATTGATAAGAGTAATCATAAATTTACATTACATTTCCTAGTACAGAAATCACAATAATAAATGTAGTTTGAATATTTTATGAATGACTGAGCACCCTGCTTTGCTAATAAGTCCTTTGGAAAGTTATGACTTTTTTGGGATGGTTTTACTTTTGGAAGAAGAAGTGTTGAAGAGAAGCTACTGATGAGGTGTCATATAATTTTACAAGTTGCATAACTACTTTTAACTATTAAACTATCTCTGATTAAAATAACAATTGAGCTTGTAATTTTTTCTGAACAGCTGCTGCTACAGGGGGTCATTACCTTGGAGAGTTAAAAAATAATCGTACTCCTGGTACATGAGTTATGTAGTCTTGTGTTTTACAGCAAAGCACAAAGTTTAAAGTCTAGAGAAGTATGTTATTTGAAAGCTGTCAAACCATGTTAAAAAAGACTGCATCGTCAAAAGGCCCTAGTGGCCACGATTCTGCATGTAGCCTTGTCTTATTCATTATAAAATGCATGTTTATAAAGTTCCACAGAGCATCCAATTCCCAATTCACTTATATCAGCAAGACTTAACTTGCTCATTAATCTAAATTCTTTTGCAACTTTAATCTACATGTTTAATTAATCATAAAATGAGGCGGTAAGTAATTTCAGCAATGTGTGGCTTGTTATCAGATGCATTTAATCACTCTTCTGTGAGCTCATTTGGAAACACCTGAAGATGTCGAGTGCAGTTTGAATAAGCATAAATTATTCTTTGTCAGTGTACTTCACTCAACTAATAAGACATTAATTTAAAAGGCACTGTTTGTCATTTTTAGATCTTTACCAATATTTTTAGCTTAGCAATATAACTCTAATTGTATATGTGATTCACAACTAGTGCCCGACATAGGAAAGGGTAAGAGTTTAATTCATTTTTCTTATTTACATGTAATTATGTCATGTAATCTTAGTTTTTAATGAGGATTAACCATCTTGTAAGTATTCATATGCTTTTGGAATAAGGTACTAATGAATTATAGTTGGAAAAATTATTTGTTGGTACAAAGGCTTGTGATTTCTTGTTTCTTGCCTAGGTTAGAACTGAGAAGAGGTAAGTTTTGGAAGAGGGCATAGATTTGAAGATATAGGTACTACACAGGGATTAAAAGATGCAGATGTTAACTTTAAAAAAATCCAAGTAAGATAGTGATATTCACTTTTCTCACATAATAATATATATAGACTTCATATGGGACTAGGTAGCCTAAAATAAAAACAGTCCCATTTTCCCCCCGCCGCTAGTTTCTCAACGGTTGATGATGGTATTTTAGAAAAAGGCAAATATAGCAACAACAATAGTAACAAAAACCCACTCATAGCTTCAGAGGAAAAAAGTCATGAGAGCTGAATGAGTCATATGTCTCAATGTCAAGGGTATCGGAATAAAAATTGAGTTTTATAGGATGTCATCACCTGTCCTGTTTATGCCATGAGAGCAGTGACACACGGCAAGAATAATTATCTCAGTGGAAACAAATTTATTTACCTGCCGTGGAGCACCCCTGTTCATCTTACTCATGAACTCATCTCACTCATTCGCTGTCTATGGATTGTCAGCAGTGAGCCAGAGGGGATGATTCCTGAAAAAGGAATATTGGTTTGAGTTGAAATATAGCCATACTCTCCATTTTTATTTGATGTGCTCATCTCCTGGGCTTCTTCCCTTTCTTCAGGGATCCCTTACACTGAGCTAACAGTTATTTATATGTCCATTTCTTTGCCCTGTACCTCATGACTATGAAAATTTTTTTCGTCTTTTCTTTTCTAAGGGAAAACAAAGTCCCAGGAAATCTCCTTTGTACAATTCAAGTCATATAGGCCGTAGCAGCACATTGCAATGAAATGCCATTTACCCTTATTTCACTTAAAGCACTATAGAACTACAGATTTTTTTTTAGAACTACTGAAGGAAACTTCAAACAGTGGGAGCTTCCTCAAAATCAACCTTAAAAAAAAACATTTCATTTGAACTTAACTTTCCTGATAAGAATATTCTTCTCATTCTTGTATAATCTTTGTGAATAAACTCATATGGTCTAATGTGAAGGCTTGCTGTCAGTTTTTTTGAATATGAAGCCTCAAACTTCCTTAACTCCCCCTTTTTTTTGAAAACCTAAAATAATTTTTCCAAATAGGTTAATTTTCTAAGTTCTTGCTGTGGGTGCAAGGAAAGAACAAAACCTGCCTCCTCTAAGCCCAACTGATATGTGAGAGGCTGCCCTGTTGTCCTATTAAGACTCTTCAAACAAAGACATTGATTTATTTGATAAAATATCACGTTAACTGTAGCTTTTTGTTTTGTGACATACTTCAAGAGGAAAACGATAAATTCAGTTCCATGCAGCACTTATATGTGCTTATGCAGATACACACCTCTACAACTTTTTTCATCTATACTCAACACACACATACCTTTGCCTCATCACAAACAAGGCCTTATCACTTAAACATGCTTCTTTTTTTTTTTTTTTTTAGATAGGGTCTTGCTCTGTCACCCAAGCTGGAGTACAGTGGCATGACCATGGCTCAAGTAGCTGGGACTCCAGGTGCATGCCACCATGTCCAGCTAATTTTTAAAATTTTTTGTTGAGACCGGGTTTCACTATGTTGCCAGGGCTGGTCTTGAACTCCTGGGCTCAAGCGATCCTTTCTCCTCAGCCTCCCAAAGTGCTGGGAGGCATGAGCCAGTGCACCTGACCTTAAACATGCTGGTTTAATGGATACTTCACAGTTTATTAGGGTGCACAATAGCCAGAATGATGGACTGCTTCAGTACGTTATTTAGCTGAATGAGTGGGCATTCCATCCCCAGCTGCACTGGTAGGATGGTTAGTAGGACTCTTATTTTAATGCGTAACTTATATGGCTGAAGAACAGCATGCTGGTAAAGAAAGAGATTACTAATGGCAAAGCGAGTGGTTGAAGAATGAGTAAGGAACATGTACTATGTAGTGTTCACTAGCACATGTGCTCTGGGGGAAGGTTTTAGGAAGTCCTGAGTAGACATCCAGTCTTCACTTGTTGTGGGACTTCAAGCTCATTAGACAAATGAGAACGTCAGGGCGCAGTTAGTCACAGGCAACACTCTGACTTCATATTATAAGTCTCAATCCAGTATATTAAAAATATATTCAGTATGATCTATGCTACTTCAGAGAAAGTTCTCTTCTCAAAATTATTTTTTTGAGATAGGATCTTGCTCTGTTTCCCAGGCTGGAGTGCAATGGCATGACCTTGGCTCACAGCAACCTCTGCATCCTTGGCCTAAATGATCCTCCTGCCTCAGCCTCCCAAGCAGCTGGGACTATAGGCATGTGCTACCATGCCTGGATAATTTTTGTATTTTTTGTAGAGACAGTGTTTCGCCATGTTGCCCAGTCTGGTCTCCAAATGCTAGGCTCAAGCAATCTACCTGCCTTAGCCTCCCAAAGTGCCAGGATTACAGGTATGAGCCACTGCACCTAGTGTCCCCAAAGTCATTAAACAAGTAAAATTTTCTAATTTTTACTGAAAAGTTCATGTGTTCTTTTCTACAAACACCCTCATAATTTATTTCCATGCATCTTCGCTTTGGATTGGTGAACATTTATGCTTTTCTATAGCAATCTGGTTTTTCTTAGTTAATTGAAATTGGCATTTATTAGATATTTAAGCATCATATCAATATAATATATTTGGTGACTTTATGATAAGTTCTTATGATAGATGTTCAGAACTCTGCTCAGGTGACGTTTTTCTGGATTCATATAGCTTTTGTCTTATATGAGAACAAAGTACTGAGTGGTGGAAATGGTTAAATGTGTGAATTATTTCTCTGGAATTTGCATGAGAATGGACCAACTTGTGGTTGTAGTAACTTTTCTAGTGCCCAGGTTAGAAAGTTTAATCTTTGTAGTTTTTAAAGGCATCATCTGAATCACTTATAGTCAGAAGAAAGTGGTAATAGATTTAGATGCTGTCTATATTTTCCTCATTACCCACAGTACATAGTATTGACAATATGATTTTCACTCTTTGTTGTCAACATATAAACAATATGCAATAGCCACTAATAATCATTTGTTCATGCATACTTCTGTGTACTGTATTTGAAAATCTCAGAGTTCATATATAGTAAATGATGGAATTCTTGCTACTTTAAAAAAAAATTGTGCTTCTCCTTTGTTAGCTGTATTCCTAGGTATTTTATTCTCTTTGTAGCAATTGTGAACGGGAGTTCACTCATGATTTAGCTCTCCATCTGTTATTGGTATATAGGAATGCTTGTGATTTCTGCATATTGATTTTGTATCCTGAGACTTTGCTGAATTTACTTATCAGCGTAAGGAGATTTTGGGCTGAGACAATGGGGTGTTCTAAATATACAAACATGTCGTCTGCAAATAAAGACAATTTGACTTCCTCTTTTCCTAATTGAATACCCTTTATTTCTTTTTCTTGCCTAATTGCTCTGGCTAGAACTTCCAATACTATATTGAATAGGAGTGGTGAGAGAGGGCATCCTTATCTAGTGCCAGTTTTCAAAGGGAATGCTTCCAGTTTTTGCCTGTTCAGTATGATGCTGGCTGTGGGTTTGTCATGAATAGCTTTTATAATTTTGAGATACATTCCATCAATACCTAGTTTATTGAAAGTTTTTAGCATAAAGAACTGTAGAATTTTGTCAAAGGCCTTCTCTGCATCTATTGAGATGATCATGTAGTTTTTGTCTTTGGTTCTGTTTATGTGATGGGTTATGTTTATAGATTTGTGTATGTTGAACTAGCCTTGCATCCCTGGGATGAAGCCTACTTGATCATGAGGGATAAGCTTTTTGATGTGCTGTTGCATTCAGTTTGCCAGTATTTTATTGAAAATTTTTGCATCAATATTCATCATGGATATTGACCTGAAGTTTTCTTTTTTAGTTGTGTCTGTGCCAGGTTTTGGTATCAGGATGACGTTGGTCTCATAAAATGAATTAGGGAGGATTCCCTCTTTTTGTATCATTTGTAATAGTTTCAGAAGGAATGGTACCACTTTCTCTTTGTATGTCTGGTAGAATTTGGTTGTGAACCCGTTTGGGCCTAGAGTGTTTTTGGTTAGTAGGCTATTAATTGCTGCCTCAACTTCAGACCTTATTATTGGTCTATTCAGGGATTAAACTTCTTCCTGGTTTAGTCTTGGGAGAGTGTCAGTGTCCAGGAGTTTATCCATTTCTTCCAGATTTACTGGTTTATGTGCTTAGGGTTGTTTGTAGTAATCTCTGATGGAGGCTTGTATTTCTGTGGAAACAGTGGTGATAACCCCTTTATCATTTTTTGTTGCGTCTATTCAATTCCTCTCCCTTTTCTTTTTTATTAGTCTGGCTAGCAGTCTCTTTTGTTAATCTTTTCAAAAAATCAGCTCCTGGATTTATTGATTTTTTGAAGGATTTTTTGTGTCTGTCTCCTTCAGTTCTGCTCTGATCTTAGTTATTTCTTGTCTTCTGCTAGCTTTTGAGTTTTTTTGATCTTGCTCCTTTAGCTCTTTCAATTTTGACAATAGGGTGTCAATTTTAGATCTTTCCTTTCTTCTCATGTGGGCATTTATTGCTATACATTTCCCTCTAGAAACTGCTTTAAATGTGTTCCGAAGATTCTGGTACATTTTATCTTTGTTCTTATTGGTTACAAAGAACATCTTTATTTCTGCCTTCATTTCATTGTTTATCCAGTCATCATTCAGGAGCAAGTTGTTCAGTCTCTATGGAGTTGTGCAGTTTTGAGTGAGTTCCTTAATCCTGAGTTCTAATTTGATTGCACTGTGGTCTGAGAGATTGTGCTACTTGACTTCAAACTATACTACAAGGCTACAGTAATCAAAACAGCATGGTACTGGTACCAAAACAGAGATATAGACCAATGGAACAGAACAGAGGCCTCAAAAGTAATGTCACACGTCTACAGCCATCTGATCTTTGACAAACCTGACAAAAACAAGCAATGGGGAAAAGATTCCCTGTTTAAAAATGGTGTTGGGAAAAATGACTAGCCATGTGCAGAAAGCTGAAACTGGACCCCTTCCTTACACCTTACACTAAAATTGACTCCAGATGGATTAAAGATTTAAATGTTAAGATGTAACATCATAAAAACTCTAGAAGAAAACCTAGGCAATACCTTTCAGGACATAGGCGTAGGCAAGGACTTCATGACCAAAACACCAAAAGCATTGGCCACGAAAGCCAAAATAGACAAATGGGATCTAATTAAACTCCAGAGCTTCTGTATAGCAAAAGAAACAATCATTAGAGCGAACCAGCAATCAAACAGAATGGGAAAAAATTTTTGCAGTCTACCCATCTGACAAAGCCCTAATATCCAGAATCTACAAAGAACTAAAACAGATTTACAAGAAAAAACAAACAAACAAACAAACCCATTGAAAGTGGTCAAAGGATACGAACAGACACTTTTCGAAAGAAGACATATATGAGGCCAACAAACATGAAAAAATGCTTAACATCACTGGTCATTGGAGAAATACAAATCAAAACCACATTGAGATACCATCTCATGCCAGTTAGAATGCCTATCATTAAAATATCTGGAGACAACAGATGCTGGAGAGGGTGTGGAGAAATAGGAACACTTTTACACTGTTGGTTGGAGTGTAAATTAGTTCAACCATTGTGGAAGACAGAGTGATGATTTCTCAAGGATCTAGAAATAGAAATTCTGTTTGATCCAGCAATCCCATTACTGGGTACATACCCAAAGGATCGTAAATCATTCTGTTGTAAAGACACATGCACACGTATGTTCATTGCGGCACTGTTTACAATAGCAAAGACCTGGAACCAACCGAAATGCCCATTAATGATAGACTGGATAAAGAAAATGTGGCACATATACACCATGGAATACTACACAGCCATAAAAAAGGATGAGTTCATGACCTTTGTAGGGATATGGATGAATCTGGAAACCATCATTCTCAGCAAACTGACACAAGAACAGAAAACCAAATATGGCATGTTCTCATTCATAGGCAGGTGTTGAACAATGAGAACACATGGGCACAGAGAGGGAAACATCACACACTGGGGTCTGTTGGGGGTTAGGGGGCTAGAGGAGGGACACCAGGGGGTGGGGAGAAAAAAAAAAGAAACTTAAATCTTTACTTACAATAATGGAAAGTCAATAAATGATATGCAAAAAAGAAATAAAGAAATTGTGCTTCTCCTTTTTTAAAGCATATGACCTACTTAACAGCTGATAATTACCTGGATTTTTAATATTTCTTTATATCACAAAAAGATTTCTCTGAAGTTTGTGCAGGGCTCTATTTGTAGGCAGTTTCCAGCTTACTAATAGGTAAAGTTCTGAAAGTTGTAAGTTAGTTGTCTGGAATAGATAGTCTCACAGAAACCAAGTTATAGATGGTGATTTCATTCCTTGAGAAACTGACAGAAACCCATTTACTCCATAATGTGGCTGAATAATATTATTGATAGTGCTATAGTAGTTGACTACTGTCTTTTAAGTGATTTTGAAATCTCATTTTGAAATCTAGCTTTCATAGCATTATTATAATTAATTTTTGGTACTAGGATTTAACTTTTTCTACCTCCATTCCAGCAGTTCACAGTGCATTCTAGCAGTGGAAATCAAAAAACCTATTGCGATGGAATTTGGGAGGTAAGGAGGACTTACTTATATCCCTAGGTATAGAAAGAAAGAAAATGGGTGTCCTGGCTGAACCGTGAAGGAACTGATGATCCTCATGGCCCTATTGTGGAGACGTATGTCTGCTTATACATGGCAGGCATCCAACGGGAGGTTTACATATTTTAAAAATGAAGAAGTAGCATTTTATAATTTTACACTGATCAGCCAAAGGATGGAGAAACCCAGTACTTCTGCTCATTCACCATTCCTCACAGAATATTCCAAGTATTTTCATTTTATGTCTTCTACTTACTCTACCACCCTATGCTCCACAATTTTGACTCTTGGTTTTTAAATGGTAGCACAGGTAAAAGTAGTTAAGTTTCTAATACCAGAATAGTTTGAAATATATTATTATTATTATCATTATCTAGAGACAGGGTCTCATTCTGTTACGTGGGGTAAAGTGCAGTGGTGTAATCATAGCTTGCACTGTAGCCTTGAGGTCTTAGGCTCAAGGGTTCCTTAAGCCTGAGCCTTTTGACTAGCTGGGATTATAGGTGTACATCACTGTTCACAGCTAATTTTGAAGTTTTTTTGTAAAGACAGGATCTTACTATGTTGATCAGACTGGTCTTGAACTCCTGGGCTCAAGTTATCCTCCTGCTTTGGCCTCCCAAAATGCAGGGATTACAGGCATACACACTGTACGTGGCCTGGAATGTATTATTTAATAGGTCTTATATGAGATAGGGTGATATATGCATATAGGAAGTAGCTGAAGTTGACCCAAAATTAAATATTCTTAAATATAGGACAATTCTCTCAAATGAAGAATAGTAATTACTTTTTATGAAGAATAGTAGTTAATTACTCTTTAATTATATTATATCTATTAAGAGTATTAGAAGAAAGTCATATGAAAGTGTAAGCAGATGATGGAAAAGTTATTTGGTCACATAATCTTGAAACTAAGAAATTTTGAATCATATTCACTTCTTTCACTTAAAATCTGGAAAATTGAATTTTTTTTATTGCCAAGGGGGAAAGGTGAATAAAAGGAAAATAATGGGGGAAAAATGAGAGGAGTGATATTTAAAAGGCTCTAAAGATTTATCAGTTTAAAGAAAACAATCTGATGAGTTATGAGTAAAATAGAAAGAATTTAGTTTCCTAAGAAACACATTAGCTCAAAGTGTAGAGGAAAGGTGCTTGGCAATACAAATCATGTATTTTTCGTAACCTGGAGCATTTGAAAAAGTATTCAGAAACATTTGGCAAACTGAAAACTCAGCTGACTTCATGCCCACCAACCAAGTGAAAAATCTGATTCTTCGTCATCTAAGCACATAGTTGGGTTCCTCGTGAACAGAGTTATCCAGTGTATAGGTTGCAGTGGCAAGAAGCCAACAGTGAAATCAAACTCATAAGCATGCTATAGAAAATACCTCAAATTACTTCTGTGCTGTTGCCAGCTGTACTGCCAGGGAACAAGAACTGTACAGATTTCTGTGCAATGACTGAGTTACTTAACACAACTTGATTGTTGATTGGCTCTGTTCCTGCCCTTGTTCTCTTTGGCTGACAGCTGACTGCCATACTGATTTGGTGGATGTAAGACTGAAGTGAATACAACCACTTATATGCACCTTCTTCTTGTCACTATCACTATCTTGTATAGCACTCATGCTGGTTGACTCCAAAAATTCATTTTGTCACTCATTCAACTCATAGTTTGAAAAATACTGCATTAAAGTGAACAAATGTTTTCCCTCTTTTTTGATCTTCATAATCTTTGGTCTACCATTCATTTCAAAGAACTGAGTCTCCTCCACAAGACATTAATTTCATTGCCTGTTTGGATAAAATCATTAGGAAGATAAATTTTGTACTCTACTAGTGGAGTATAATTTATTAATAACAGTATGTATTAAGTGATTAATTGTGCCAGGTCTCTCTCTCTCTTTATGTATACTAAAGTGAATATAACAGAGATGTGAGAGAGAGAGAGAGAGAGACACACAGAGAGAGAGAGAGAAAGAGAGAGAAGGAGAGAGAGAATTTTCTCATTTAATCCTCATAATTACTCTGTAATATAGAAACTATTACTGTACCCATTTTAAAAATTGAGGCTCAGTAGCATAAACTTTCCTGAGAGTAGCACAGTAAATGATAGAGCCAGAATTCACATTGAGGATTGGTTTATTCAATGACCGTGCTCTTTTCCTAAATCCTAATAACTTCCCAATTTTAGCTTAAAATTACTTAAGTAATTTTTAATTTTTTGTGAAGTGTATTGCAAAGCAAATAAAAACAGGCTTTTAATAATGATTATTGCATGTTTCTAATAAAGTTGAAACTTCTTGATAAAATAACTTTTTTTCCCTGCAAGGAAGAAAAGAAAAAGAAAGGAAGTGAGGAAAGGAGGGTGGGAGAGAGGGAGGAAGAAAAGATGGAAGAAAAAGGGAAAGGAGGAGGGAGGGAGGGAAAGAGAGAGGGAGGGAGGGAGGAAAGAAGGAAGGAAAGAAGGAAGGGAAGGAAGGAAGGAAGGAAAAAACAAAACAAAAACAAAACCAAAAAACCAGACCCTCCAGAGCACTGGATAGAAAAACTTATTACTCTTTTAAAACCTTAAAAATTAAATTTTGTATACGTCTTCTTTTTATGTAAAAAAGAAATAGATAATATGGGATTACATCTTATGATGCAGGCCAGTATGTTTTGGCAAGTCAGAGGAACTCAAACATGAATGAAGAGTGGAATTTTCCTTTCGTTTTCTATAATAACTATGTTTGTTGAAGAGAAAATGGAGGAAAAAATGACCATCATGCCTGGTTTTGAAGAAAATCTTGTTTATGTGTGTAATACATTGGAGAAATTTTTTGGGACCACTTTGACTCTGCAGAAATATGACCATTAAAATTCTTAACCAAGGTGTGGTGCTATCAGATCTATGAAGCTAATTAAATAAATTAAGAATGAGTATTTGTGAAGGTAATTTGCTTACCTCATTTTTCCAGTCCCTTTCTGTAAAATAGGAAATATTTTAAAAAGAAAGTAATGGGTGCAGTTGGCTTTTATGATCTCTTTTTTTCCTCTCTCCAAACCCTGCCACCTTCCTAAATTTAATAATAGACTGTTTCTATCTTTGTTTCTTTTCCCTTCTGTCTCTTTCTCTTCCCTTCTTTCTATTTCTCTTCTCTCTTTTCTTTCCTCTCTTTTTGTTCTCTCACCAACACTGTCTCCTCCACCTTGTCATCTCCTTTGCCCCTTCTTTTGTTTTGCATTCTTACATACAACCCTTATAATAATTTCCATTATAACCTTCATTCTTTTATTAATAAGATGATTATTGAATCTTCTAGGTAAGGTAGGTGCTAATGGGCCTTGTTTTGGCTAGTTGAAAAGATAAATCTAGAAAAATATCATCTATTCTGCATTTTTGCATCTCTGTCTTTCTCCCATATCCCAAACACACACTTTTAGAAAGAAATCTATTGTCCTATTTCTGGAAAATGTTGAAATGATGGCCTTTGCTTTGTTATCTTCTCAGGAGTAAGATTTGTCTGTAGTTATTATATGACCATTAGAGAAAAATCAAAGACTCTACACTAAAATTTGGCATTAATCCAGGCACCTCTTGCCGCATTAACTATAAATAAACCTTTGTGGGCATACTTTTATACAAGGAGATAGGCTTGTTCAATATGTAATAGCTATGTGATGCTACCCCAGAGGAGAATTGAAAACAAGCGGGTGTACTAGATTGAAGCTTCATTGAACTCAAGGTCAGGATTCTAAAACCAGCCTTCTCAAGGGTAATCACACAAAGAAGAATAGGATGAACTTGGATTAAAGGTATTGAACAAAAATATGCCTTGAGGACCAGAGGAAGATAAGGAGTTCTTTTAGTGATGATACAGTGCAGTAAGAACATGACAAGTGATAGGTAAATGAGATCTATTGAGATGTTCTCCAGTAGTTTTGTGGGCACACAGATATGGTTTATGAATAAGGATATATAAATGCCCACAGATACATGGCTGCAACCATGTTGGACAAATATGCAAATCGCAGGGCAATTCAAAGTGTGTTGGTAGGTAGAGTGAGTTGCAGAACAAGAAATAAAGCATTGGTATATTCTGATGAGACTGAAGTTGAAGGAGAACAGTAATTGCTATTTGTTGGGAAATAATTTGCAGAGTTGGTGGATTATATAAATGACAGTTTCCCTGATTTATTGAGCCTACAGTAATAGGTCTAATGTTACTCTAGTGTTGCCTTGATTATGTATTTTAATGTGAATCTCTATGTAGAATGCAAGCCCATGCAGTTTTAGAAACGTATTCTATTCTTGATTCAGGATTCTTCTGGGTCTTAGAATCATATAATGATATCAAGATATTTCTTCCCTATAGCACCTTAGATTCACCAGTTATTAAGGTGACAAGTTAATTTTTATGATGGGGCAAATACGGCAAAAAATTGAGTAAGATGTCTATGTGGAAGTTAACTTTGTTTTGTTACATGACTTTGGGTTTTAAATCTAATCATGGTCAGCCTTTTTGGTCACAGGGAAATGGCTGAGTGAAAGTGAGCACATTTCCAGCAATCTGTAACCCACTTAGGCAGATCTCATCCTCACTTTTCGTCACTCTTAATTTCACTATTAATTTTTTTATCCATTCAACTATTTCTAACAAAGATACATATTATACTTCTCTCTTTAACCTTTTATTAAATAGTTTCATCAAATATCTGCATAGTGGAAACCAATTGTGCACACTATGTCAGAATGATTCTATAATAACAACTTGCTTTAGGACATATTTTATGAGTTTATATGTGTTTTCAGGGTAAGAGGGAGGGAGGGAACTAACATGTATTGACTTACATACATATGTTATCTCATTTAATTCTTAGACGAATTTTGTGAACAAAATTGCCACAGATTCTTATGTAAAGGTTAACACTTTAAGAAGATGCCAGCTTATCCTTGCCATTATAGTGGGCTAAGAAATAAGTAAGATGTAAAGATATAAGTGAAAAAATGTGAAAGATAAGACAAGAGCCATTACCATTTGCCTTACCTCCACAATGAATTATGGGAATAATGCACCTAAGGGAGAAAATAATACTGTAATTAGTATTTCTTTATACCATGCTATCTCAGAAAAGACAAAGATTCATTCTTCTGCCAAAGTAGGTAAAGTAGTGTTGGCAGAACCACAGACATAAACCATTTTTAACACATTCATATAATTTGACTCCTAGCAAATGGATCTTTTGATGGCAAAGGGATTTTGACAGAAAAAATAACATACTAAAACAGCTTACATTATTTTTTGTTTTAAACAGTTTTTGCTTCTTGTTTTCTTATTCCAAATTTCATTATGTAATAATTACTAATTTTTAAATAAAATTATATAAAAAAGGTCAGGGCAAATGTTAAAAATACAGACACTACCTATTGGGTACTGTGCTCACTATCAGGGTGACAAGATCATTTGTACATCAAACTCTAGCAACATGCAATTTATGCATATGGCAAACCTGCACATGTACCCCAGAACCTAAAATAAAAGTTACAATTAAAAAATTTAAAAAGAAATTTTAAAAAAGAAAAAAATAAAGACGATCTTTCTTTTTAAACTTAAAAAATTTGTGGAGATTTTTGTCAAGGACCTAGCACTGTGGTTTGTTTATAACAGGTGCTAAATAAATATTATTAAAATGAAATGTGTAGATAAAAGTGTGCATGTTAATTAATTAATTAATTCTTTCTTTCAATAAACAGACATTTATGGAGGGCCTAAAATGTTCCAGGTAGACGTTTTTGAGATTTAAATGTGCATAACTTAAAGCTCTAATGTAGAGACAAGTGAAAAAGAAATCGTAACATGTTAGTCTTATAATTGAGATATGAATGAAAAAAGATACATAGAAATTTGTAGTTTGTTGGGAAGAATTGGGGGAAATCTTCATTGGGTAGGTTAACATTTGAGCTCCTTCTATAGAGAATTATCTGCAGGGGACATGGAGATAAAATAGTCTAAGATGGTGATATAGTATTTGTAAAAGCAGACATTAAAAGGGACTAGTGAATTCTAAAAAGTTCAGTATGATTGCTGCATGTGGGGCAGAGGGAATGGGGAAAAGGATTAGGCTGAAAAATATATTCTTGAGATTTTGGTGGTGCAATTGATTGTTTCCTGATATGAACCTGGAAAATACTTAATTTCAACTAATTGATTTTAATAAGATGTGTATTTTTCTTTTTTTATTATTCAAAAGATATTTTATTTTATTTTTATTGCATTTTAGGTTTTGGGGTACATATGAAGAACATGGAAGATTGTTGCATAGGTGCATACATGGCAGTGTGATTTGCTGCCTTCCTCCCCTTCACCTGTATGTGGCGTTTCTCCCCATGCCATCTCTCCCCAACTCCCCACCCCCTGCTGTCCCTCCCCTATTTCCTCCCAACAGACCCCAGTGTATAGTGCTCCCCTCCCTGTGTCCATGTGTTTTCATTGATCAACACCCGCCTATGAATGAGAACATGTGGTGTTTGATTTTGTGTTCCTGTGTCAGTTTGCTGAGAATGATGGTTTCCAGGTTCATCCATGTCTCTACAAAGGACGCGAACTCATCGTTTTTGATGGCTGCATGATATTCCATGCTGTATATGTGCCACATTTTCCCTGTCCAGTCTATCATCGATGGGCATTTGGGTTGGTTCCAGGTCTTTGCTATTGTAAACTGTGCTGCAATGAACATTCGTGTGCATGTGTCCTTATAGTAGAACGATTTATAATCCTTTGGATATATACTCAGAGATTGCTGGGTCAAATGGAATTTATGTTTCTAGGTCCTTGAGGAATTGCCACACTGTCTTCCGCAATGGTTGGACTAATTTACACTCCTACCAACAGTGTAAAAGTGTTCCTATTTCTCCACATCCTCTCCAGCATCTGCTGTCTCCAGATTTTTTAATGATCGCCATTCTAACTGACATGAGATGGTATCTCAATGTAGTTTTGATTTGCATTTCTCTAATGACCAGTGATGATGAGCATTTTTTCATATGTTTGTTGGCCTCATGTATGTCTTCTTTTGTAAAGTATCTGTGCATATCCTTTGCCCACTTTTGAATGGGCTTGTTTGTTTTTTTCTTGTAAATCTGTTTTAGTTCGTTGTAAATTCTGGATATCAGCCCTTTGTCAGATGGGTAAGCTGCAAAAATTTTTTCCCATTCTGTTGGTTGCCGATTCACTCTATTGACTGTTTCTTTTGCCGTGCAGAAGCTGTGGAGTTTGATTAGGTCTCATTTGTCTATTTTGGCTTTTGTTGCCAATAAGATGTGTATTTTTCTAGGGAATTATCTGTTTTATCATAATCTCTTGATATATACCTTTTAGTGTCTTTCTTATAGCAGATGAGATGTTAAACTTAAAATGATGAAGTTCTACGGAGTATGATGTGATATGAAAGGAATTTGGAATGATGTATTGCAAAAATTGCTAATCATTTTTCTTTAAAATGGTCCTTTTTGGTAACTTTTTGAATTTTCTTATACTTTGTTAGCCAATTAATTTGCTAGAGCAACTTGTAGGTCAGTCAGATGGTTCCAAATTCTAAGAAGAAAAGGCACTAAATATGCACATAAGTATAATTTATTTGTGGTTAGTAATTCATATTTATATATTTAAGATAAAAAGATTAATACACAAAATATGTGAATGCATGTCATTTTAATAACTTCAGGGAAATGTTAGCCGGACATAACTTTGATTTCTTTATTTCTGTGTTACTTGTGATATATACTTTGATACAGTTTTCATTTTTACATAAGCATAAAGTCAGGCTTTACAATATTTGTTATTTAATTTTTTTCTTCCAGAGAAACACCTCAGAGGCTCCAGACTTCATTTTAGAGAAATTATAATTCCTTCAATTTGAAATTGCTTGGTTAGGTCACTACCAGATTATAGAGAGCATGATGGGCTTTACAAGTTGAAAAGTTTTCCACCAAGTAATAGCAGCAGTGAAAATTGTCAGAGAAACAACCAATTAATCTCTGCTCCTTTACAGCTGTTTCATGCAATGCATAACTAAAAGTCCTGTTAAATTAATTAATGATTTCAATTATGAACTTTTCTCCAAAATGTTATGATTCGTATCAGGCTGATAATGCAGTGACCTGGGAGTGTGAAATCTGTGTTATGAAGAGAGTCACCAGTTAATTGATTCACAAATTATTTAAAGTTTGTTGCACCCAAGGGAGTGCTCAGTTTCACAACAGTCATTTCTTAAAGTGTACAAATTCCTTTTTCACCTTAAGAATATCTTCAGTTATTAAGCATGATAAAATACCAGCATGTTTCTGGAGCTGTGAGTAATCTTAACATTTATGATTTAGAATTTGTAGGGGAACATGTGGAGATTAAATCTATGCTAGGAGGAAAAAAGTTATTTAAGTTTATTAATAATCTCTTTTGTGACAGCTTTTTCATTGCTTTTGCTTTAGTCATTTTAAATAGTTTACTAAACATCACCCTTTATAATTTTTTAATATTTACCCTACATTGATGATACTTTATGTTAAAAGACAATATGATTATGCATTCTTAAGAAATTCTGAATAGTAAATAATACAAATTGTTTTGATGATGGTATTTGAAGCATTTATATTGCTGTAGGGAGGTATAACTTGATGCTAGCCTTCAGTGTTGGAGAAGGTGCTGACCTCTCAATGCAAGAGCATCAATATCTACAGGACACCTTGAATATTTTTTGTAGCATATAGGAAAAAATTAAGAGTCACATATACTTGCTTCTAGTCTGGTTATTTTATGCATAATTTAAATAACAAATAAAATTGTACATATATGTGCAATGAGAAGGGAGGGCATCAATAATGGCATTAATATTTTATAATACATTTATTAGTTTTATTAATGGTTTTACGCTGCACTTGGGCTGAGTTCAGAGTAGATGGTATGGTCATATGCAAGAATCCTTTACTGAGTGCACATGTCTAACTGAGGTGGAAGGAAAAGAGGTGGTGCCTGAGGAGAGATTCTTAATCAGGAAGAGAGGGCAGCAGGAAGTTTCTGGATGTGACATGAGTGGTGGCTATAGTATTAGTGCTCTAGAATCTCTTCTGTTCTACACATATTTGGGCTTCATGAATAGTTAAAAAGTCCAGTGCTTTTAGGATGGCTGAACCATACCCTCAGTAGTTTCACTCCAATTTGATAGGCAGTATGAAAAAGTCATTTTTCATTTAATATGAAAAACAAATTTTCCTTTGGAGAAATTTGTCTCTCAGCCATGAATACCTGGGTAGATGTATTTTCAGGATGGTGCAGGAAACTTGTATTCTGGACGACACTGTGTTTGCAGATTTCACTTATCCTGGTAACTCTTCTGTTCTACCTCTTACATTTTTTTTTTTCATCCAAGAAAATTGCCCAAAGTGAAGACAAATAGAGAAACAGTATTATTAAAAATAAGTTTATCTTTGTTAAACTTGCTGCAGGGCAAAAAGAAATGGACTTGAAAGGGAAGTAAATTTATACTAATTTTTGCATTGTAGGAAATGTACTATTTTAGACACTGACTGACTGCTTCTGTTTTCTAAAATTAAGGAGCCTATAATCTCAGCACCATTAACAAGTGCTGTCATTCAGATACACAGTGTCTGGCTGATTTAAATAAAATGAAATGAAGATAGTTGTTTCTGGTCCCTTGGCTTCACTCATTGCCATAAACATATGCTCTGCGTCCCCCTTCTTTCCATCTTATTTATGACTTTAATTTGTTGTGTGGGCTGCGCTAGAAATTAAATTTAATATAATTCTCCAAGGGACCCTGTCATATAATAACATGGTAATTTCTGTGTATCCTTTTGAAAAATGAGGAAATTAATTCTTCCTGACATGTTCTAATTATTCCAGTGTGAACGGCAAATCCGTTTTTCCTAGCCCCTGAAGTGTTATAGGCAAATGGCTGGTGTTCAAAGCTGAGGTGCTAATGCTGACCAGCAGTGCGTTTAATTTGAAACATGAGCAGACACCTTTCAACACACCTTTGTAATATTGGAGTACTTTACAGAAATTAATTCACTACTTATTTGGCAGCTTAGCCTCCAGGTTATGTTTTTTTATTCATCAATGCTATAGTCATGTTGGCATAGTGTTTCCTGTTTCCTTCAGTGCTTGGTGTCTATATATGGAACTTAAAGTGTGCAATAGACAGTTCAACTGTATAAAAGAAGGAGAATCCAGACACTTCAGAAAAGCCAGTTGTATGCCAAATTGTGTTTACACTTTATAGAGAGGTGTAGTGAGGTCTTGAATGTTAAACTTAATTATAGTCTATGGTTGGCAGCTTTAACTAAAATTACACAGTGTAGGAATTATTGGGACAATCTTGCTGTGTAAAGACAACTGTATACTGTGTTTCCCTGCTGTAAATTTCAGTTATAAAAATTCAGTTTCTTACACAGGGAATGATATCATGAAAAGACAGTTCGTGAATAAAATTTTATGGAATAGGAATCTCAAGATCTGAACTCTGCCAGGAAGGAAGTAGCTGTACTTTGCAAGATAAAGGATTAAAGTCATTTTTTTGGTACTGTAGCTGTGGAACTTATTATTCATTCAGATTAATTGGAAGGTCTATATAGTATTCTTTAGAGGAATTACAAAATAACCTACTTTATCTATAATCTTTATTGTGAAACTAGCTATTATATACATTTCTCTAATCAGGTCAAGCATTTGTGTCAGCCTGATACAACTTCTTTGTTTTAGTGAGCAGTTGATAAATGCCATTACACATTGGCTATGTATAGTGATAAAAAAAATGAACGCATGAGTTTCTACTTAAAATAGAAGATAGAAATACAATTAAACTTAAATAAAAGAAATAGAATTGTATTTAGAGTGACTGTAATTAAGGCTTTCTGTTTATCAGGTTCTGTATCTCTGCATTATATTCCCTTTACATTTTAACTTAAGTAGGAAAAATGTGAATAGTAGCATAATTATTCTGATAAATAGCATTAATATTACCCATATTTTTTCTGTTATTCATCCAGCTGTTAGATATTTAATTTTATTCTCTCCACCAGTCTACTGGAGGCTACTGTCAGATTTAGATTACAAACAGTGAAGAAAATGATGAAAACTCTCTGTCTTAACTTTCCCTTATACTTGCCTGATGAAAAAAGTTCTTTTGACTGGAAACTGGGAAGAACATAACAATATACTTCTTATTCACGTACATGCCCTCCTGTACTTCTTGTCAGGAGAAGGTTATTATAAGGTTACTACTTTCATGGCATTTAAAGGGTAAGAGCTGGTATCAGGAGGTAAGGAGTGAGCAAGGGGATCCCTTCTTAGGCCTGTAGACTATACAGGTTGCTCAAGATTTCCTGATCATGGACTTCTCCTTTGTGCCCTAGGGAAGGAAGGGAAATCTGCTGCCCATCTGGCCCTTATTTTTTTGTTTTCTTACTGATATTATAGAAACATTAGCACCCAACAACAGAAATAACTAGATCAGGTCCTGATCCTCTTCAGAGCCTGATACACCATTTATATGGGTTCTAAGAAAGACTTGAAGATTTCCTGTATTCCTAATGTTCTTCGAAATAAAGGATTCATAGAAAGTCCTTGACTAGGTTAGATCAAGCTGCTCATATATCCAATTCTGCATATACCTAGTTCCATTCTCTTTCTAGGAAAGAAACTGCAAACATTTTTACATGCTTCCATCTCAGGATGCTGCAATCAGTGTGTCCAGCAAAATAAATGAAAAGAGGTAAATACTTCCCAGTTTTGAAATTTTTTCTCTTAAAATGTTTCTTAGGGTCAGTTTTTAGTCATTTTAATTTTTAAAAATCTCTTATTAAAATTTCAAATTAATGTATAGGAAACTGTTGCACGTATTTCTATATGCTGTTTATTTTAATTGAAGCAAATTATTACATATGTTAAATTTCATTTAAAAATAAATAAGTTACAGTTTATTTTGCATATATAGTGTATATATGTATACACATACATATGCACAGTCACATACACAAACACATACATAACTTCCAAAAGGCCTACATTTGATTTATCTTTCCTCATTAAACTCATTGATACTTTCTTTTTACACTAGTAAGTTTGTTTCATAAGTCAAATTTACTTATTTTATAGGCTTATTCAATTCTGTTTACTGATTGATGACTATAGTTAAGAAAAAGGTCCTCCCTATACTCATATATGCTTATTTTTACAATAACAACTTTTATTGAGCATATGCCATATGCCAGACACTGTACTAATCACTTTAAATGAATTGTCTCATGTGAAACTATAAGCAACTCTTTGAGGTAGTTATCATTGTATCTATTTTTGCAGTTTTATACATGAAGAAACTCAGCAGAGACAAGTTAAGTAATTTTCCCTGTATTACATAGTTTACAGGTGGAAGAATGAACATTTTAACATATCAAGTGCTTAGAACAGTAGCTGGCACATAGTAAGCTTTCATTGAATGTTAGTTGCCCTGTTCTTGTGGTAGAATGCTATATAGGTCCTGAATTTCAAGAATGAGATTAGGAGACTTCCTCAAGAGAAGATGATGGAGAAACTAAACTATTTAGTATTTAAACCTAGTTTATGAACCTAGGTACTTATGATTTAATATAAAGTTATCTTTTAGGTACTAAAAGGTATGCAAAAATGTCTCTGCTGTCATGGAGCTTACAATCTAGTGGGGTTGGGTATGAGGATATGGGAAAATATATAATGACTGTAATACTGGGTAGAATAAGATTAATTTTAAAATAGCTCAGGAGAGAATTTCTAAGGCCCTTGACTTTTTTTTTTTTTTTTTTTTAATAGAGACAGGGTTTTGCTCTGGCACCAAGGCCAGAGTGCAGTGGCACAATCATAGCTCCCTTCAGCCTTGAGCTCCTGGGCTCAAGTAATCCACCTACCTCAGCCTCCCAAGTAGCTGAAACTACAAGTGTACAATGCCATGCTGGCTAATTTTTTTTTAATTTCTTGTAAAGATGGAGTCTCATAATGTTGACCAGGCTGGTGGCAATCTCCTGGCCTTAAACAATCCTCCCACCTTGTCCTCCCAAAGTGCTGTGATTACAGGTGTGAGCCATAACAGCTAGCCAGGCCCTTATATTCTTAAATGTGCCTACATTCTTGGCCAGATTTTATGCTTGGTTCACAGAGAAGGCTAGGATTCCATGAATAGATAATAGTTTGAGGAAAGAACATAGTGGAGTGGTTTCATCCATATTGAATTTAAGAGGCTACTTGTAGCAATATATGGAGATGTAAGACAGTTAAAATGACAACAAGATGTCATTTACTGAAAACTTCGTATGCAAGAGGTACAATTATTCACTGCTCTGAATCTATTTTCTCATTTAATCCTTCCAACATGCTAGTAAAGTAGATATTATTATTACAAAACCTATTTTACAGATAAGGAAACTGAGACTTAGAAAGATTAACTATTTTGCCTGAAGTTGCAGAGTTGGTAGATGACAGAGCCAGGACTTAAAATTAGGTGTACATGATGTTGTGCTCTTAACTACAAAATTACATTGTGTGGAAATAGGAGTAGGGAACTCAGAAAAGAGTTCTGGGCTAGAGATAGAGATTTGGGAGTTACCTCCAAAGGAGTGATAGATGATAAATCCCTGAAGACAGAGAGCGAGGGAAGAAGGAGGGAAGGAGAGAGGGAAAGAGCAAGAGAGGAACTCAGAGATAGAATACCTTAAGATTGAAACCCTGGGGGAATGATAAAGGACAAAGGGAGAAGAGCAGTGAAAGAATAGAGAAAAATAAGTTTTTATGTCAAGAGGAGAGAATTTCAGTAAGAAGAAAGTGACCAACAGCAATCACTATTTATTTATTTTATATTTTACTTTAAGTTCCAAGATAAGTGTGTGGAAATATGCAGGTTTGTTACATAAGTAAACATGTGCCATAGTGGTTTAACAGCAATCACTATTGATTTGATGTTTTAGTATCAAATTCTGTTGAGATTATTAGAAGAATGAGGATTTATCAATAGGAGCTTGTTGCTAAGACCAGGGCTAGATGGCAAAAGATGCACTGTGAGGAAATAGTAGTAGAGGAATAGAACACTTTCTAAAGGAGGTTGGTAGCTGAGGTAGCAAGTGACTGGGGCAGTTCCTTAATGGAGAGAGTCCACTGAAGGAAGGGTCTTTTTTTGGGTCACGGGGAACATAATTAATGTTTATAAACAGTGGGAAGGCAACCAGGAAAGAAAGAGAGGAAAGAAGGAAAATAAAAACAAAAAGAAGAGGCAAAAAAGGGAGAAGAAACATTTTTTTCTGCTACTTGAAATAGTTTTGCTTGAAGACTTTTGGTAGGTGCATTAATTTCCTAATTTGCTGCTGCTGCTGTGACAATATAGCATAAACTGCGTGCCTTCAAAAAGAAATGTATTGTCTCACAGTTCTGGAGGCTAGAAGTCTGAAATCAAGGTGTTGGCAGGGCCATAATCCCTTTGAAACCTGTAGGGAATCTTTTTTTGCCTCTTCCTAGCTTCTGGTGGTTTGCTGGCAGTCACTGTCTCTTTTAGATCTAAAATTCTATGATTCTGTGACTAATAGACTATACTATTACATAGTTCATATTCTTAAAGGGAAACTTACATACAGGTTTTTTTTTTTTTTGAGACGGAGTTTCGTTCGTTACCCAGGCTGGAGTGCAATGGCGCGATCTCGGCTCACCGCAACCTCCGCCTCCTAGGTTCAGGCAATTCTCCTGCCTCAGCCTCCTGAGTAGCTGGGATTACAGGCACGCGCCACCATGCCCAGCTAATTTTTTGTATTTTTAGTAGAGACGGGGTTTCACCATGTTGACCAGGATGGTCTCGATCTCTTGACCTCGTGATCCACCCGCCTCGGCTTCCCAAAGTGCTGGGATTACAGGCGTGAGCCACCGTGCCTGGCCTACATACAGGTATTATGCTTTCGCTATTAGCCTGCAAGTTGATGTCTTATGTGTATATCATTATGTGAAGACAATTTAAAGATAATTTGGAATTTGCAAAATATATAGAAAAACCAATTAAAAATAAATATAAAATATGTTTTAAGGCTAACTTTGCAGTTTTTAAAATTACAATCCTCTTCAGAAGAAATTAAATTTGATTACATTTAAAATCATGTGATTTAACACAGAAAAAATATACATATGCAAATTGTTTATACCCCGAACAATTATTGGTATTCATATGCCTTTATTTTTAATCAATAGTTATTTTCTTTGCCATTGCAATCAAACACTGAAAAAATAATACCTGCAATTTCATTGGCAGTGCAGATGAGCTCTCAATAATAACTTTAAGTTTCAACTGTGGTGAATACTATTATTTAACTTACTTATTGAACTATGAGGCTGCGTAATAGTTGTATACTTTTGTCATCTGGTTAAATATGTAAGTTAGACTGTTATTATTGAATATTTAATATAACATCTAATATGAACTTGATTATTAAAAAGCACCAAGGCAAAAAGTAAATATATCTTTAAATATTTGTGACTACTACTTTTTTGTGGCTGATTTTATAAATTGTAGCCCATTTTCTCTCAAGTATCTGTAATGTTTAGTTTATATGGCATCTCAGACCAATATTTGGTCTAGTCTTCTATTCACTTACAAAACTTTTATTGAGCACTTACTTATGAACAAGGTATTCTGCTAAGGGCTAAGGATACAAATCTAAATAGAAAAGGTCCTTTTATGTCAAAGAATTTTGTAGGCTGGAGAGGGAGATGAGATAGATACATAAACAATAATAGTACAATATGATATACTGCAATAAAGGTCTATATAAAGTTCTAGGAGAGAATAGAAGAAAAAATTAAGAAGGCCTGTAAAGGGAATTGTCATCAAAGCAGTGACTTTGAGTCAGGTATTTGTAGAAGAGTAGGAGCTCAAAGAAAGAGCAAGCCTCATAATGGCAGCATCTTTATCTTGCTTTCTAGTCTATCTCTTGTGCCTGTAACAATGCCAGGCACTTTAGTAACTTTTTTTTTTTTTAATTTTGACCATCTGGGTGGACAAGGATAATAAAAGGACATTCCAGAAGCAGAAAAACTTGAGCAAAAGTATGGAGACATCAAAGGTCATATGGTAGTTTGTCATGGCTGGAATGAGGAAGATGACTGAGAGTGTTACTTTGGAGTCAGTCAGAGCAGAGTTGACTTCATTTTATACTACCTTTATGATTATGGCTAAAATGCTGAGCCTGTTTCCCTGCTTTAAAATATTAATATTTACAATGTTGCCAAACAAATTGCCTGGATATAGTGCCTGGTAAATGGAAAGTGTTAAATAAACTATTAAACCATTATTACTTTTCTTTTTTGAGAAAGTGATGTGGCCTAAGACTAGAAGGATACATACAGTTAAAATCCTGAAGTCCTTTGTGTCTTATTAAGGAGGTTGAACTATCTTGTAGATGATTGGGAGTTGTTAAATTTTAGTTTGCTACTGAACATTAACTACAACATATATGCAAGGCACTCTGAAGAGGACATTTAGTAGCTTATAAACTGTACATTATCCTTTTCATAATATTCTGTTACACAAGTTCACCATTCCTCATCCTGCTCTATTGCCTAATTACTTGATGCTCAGTCCAAGTAGGGAATAGCCAGCATTAATTTATTAACTTGGTTAAGCAAAGTGACCTTCCTCAAGTCTCCTGAGGTTGGGGGATGGGTTAAATAGCACATAACAATAACCCAAAAATTGAAAAAGAAGAATTAATAATTAAATTGGAAACTGTTATTTATAGGACTGATATATTAATAACCCAAAATATGACTAGAAATGGCAAGTGTATGATCCATTGGTTGATAATTGAAAGTTCATTGCATTTTTATAGGTCGTGTTCCAAATCTAGTTGACCCAATAAAGTCTTTTAATAGACCACATGTTCTAGAGTTAATCTGCGTACCAAAACCTTCTTGCACAATGTCTTACATATCAAACATTCAGAATTGTATTTGTTACTAACTGCTATATTTCATATTTCTGTTGATAAAGTCAGTGTTCACTCTATCTTTAAAAAATCTCTGGAATGGCTTCTTTTTTTTTCTTCAAAAGGGTGAAAAGAATGGAAAAATAATGAATAGATGTGTTTTGTCATGAGAAAACTATTTGCTATTGTTAACATTTTCAGGGTAGAAAAGGGCAAAAATATTACCTGTCTTCATAATTTCAGGTGAAATTAATACAGCTAAATTAAAGGATTTGATTAGTCTGTCTTTGGCAGTTCAACCTGGTACAAGAGGTTTCTGTAGGGAGAGAATAATTATTTTTAAAGGCCTTGATATGTCATTTTGAATCCCGAAGCACAAATCATGTAGCCCTATACACCTTAAACATTAGAAAAATACTCGTACAGCAAGCCCTCACAGAATGCCTATTGAATACATAGTTTTAGTATTTGAGTCATGAATGTAAAATGAAATGTACTAGGATCTAAAATTCATGAGAGAAGAGTAGTTTGTTAAGAATTGGTAGGAAATGGCTGCTACTACCAACGCTTTCTAGATCAGCATTTCTCCTCCTATGATTTGAGCACCACTAACTGGATTAACTAACTGAATAACTGGATTTTGGTGCTTGTTACAAAGGCAGATTCTTGATGCCCCGCCCCAACTTTTTGAATTAGAATCTCTAGATGCCAGGAATCTTCATTTAAATGACTTCTACAGATGATTCTAATCATCACAAAGATTGAGACCCACTATCCTAGAAAAATAATGTGGTAAAAAGCTGAGATTAAAAAAAATAAGACAAATGTAAAATTAGGTTTCTGATTAAGGCAGTTTGTATCATTGGATACAGATATATCTAAATTAACTCTTACTGAAAAATAATCTTTTTAATTCATTTGTTTTATATTTAAAACTCTTAAGAGTGACAGCATGTGGACAGCTAATTCATACATTATTTCAGTATCATTCACAAATTGCTTGAGTCCTTTGACTTAAAGAGAGACAGTTATACTTTCAGCTGTAATTAACTTGGCATGTGCCTTTGAATTAAGAACTGGAGTTCTGAACTTTCTTAAAGAGCTTTTAAAATGGTGCTGGTGTCTTTTCATTGTTCCTACTTCACTGGGCATGGCCCAGATATTTGTCATAAGTGAAGCAGTGCTAATTAAAGACAGTATTGCTATCCATCTCTATCAATCAAGATAACTATATTTTTCAGTTAGTGGAGTAGAAGGATAGGAAGTAAAAGAGGTGACCTGAAATTCCATGAAATGAATGCCAGTTGAATATAGAGAAAGTATAATTAGTAAGACTTGGTGGTGATTGGTTGGCTAAGGGAATTTTTAGGGAAACATCCCCAAACAGCACCATTTCTTTGTTTCTAAATATAATACAGTTTTATTTTCCTTCCTTTTTATGATCTCACGTCTTATTTACTATGGAGAATTTAATGATTACCAGAATGTGGGAAATGCTTGGCAATGTCTAACTGAATGTTAGTGTGTTTAATAGTAAAACTGTCAACATGATAACAATGCCTTATATAATTCAATAGAATATAATAAATTGGGAAAGTTATCTATGATAAATACTTCACATGAAATCTGAACCACAGTGGGACAAATAAAACCCTAGAAGGTTTAGTAAATTCAAGTTACCAATAACAATTAACATTAATATGCTTCATAGTTGTTAAAAGGTACATTATTTTTTCTTTTATAATCTGTGATTCCATTTTCTTTTTTTTTTTTGAAAGAAAGAAAGAGAAAGAGAAAGGGGGAGAGAGAACAGAGTCTTGCTCTATTGCCCAGGCTGAAATGCAATCTAAAAATAGGTATTAAAAACCTCTTTTATGCCAATAATTGTGCTTAACAGCGGAGACAGGAAGGAATAAGGGAAGAAAATAACAAACAAACAGCCAACCAATATTTCATTTAAGTCTGTGAAATGCTATGCAAATACTGAAGAGTGATTTACTTCCAATTGTGTGATCACTTTCAAAATAGGTGTATTGTGATACTGAGAAAAATATATGTTCTGTGGACCTGGGGTGAAGAATTCTATAAATATTCACTGAGTTTACTCGTTCCAGGTCTGAGTTCAAATCATAGATGTCCCTGTTAATTTTCTATCTTGTTGATCCGTCAAATATTAACAATGTGGTGTCAAAGTTTCCCGCTATTATTATTCGGGAGTCCAAGTCTCTTTATAAGTCTTTAAGAACTTGTCTTATGTATCTGGGTGTTCCTATAATGGGTGCATATATATTTATGATCATTGACTCCTGTTGTTGCATTGATCCTTTTACCATTATGTAATGTCCCTCTTTGTTTCTTTTAGTCTTTGTTACTATTAAAGTCTATTTTGTCAGAGATGAAAGTTACAACTCCTGTTTTTTTTTTTTTTCTCTCCATTTGATTGGTAAGTCTTCCACCGACCCTTTGTTTTGAGTCTTTGTGTGTCCTTGCTTATGAGATGGATCTGGATACAGCGTACTGATGGGTTTTGACTTTTTATTCAATTTGCCTGTCTGTGTCTTTGATTGGGGCATTTAATCCATTTAAATTTAGGATTAATATTGATATTCGTGAGTTTAATATTGTCGTTTAATGCTAGCTGGCTATTTTTCCCATTAGTTGATATAGATTCTTCATTATAGAGATACTCTTTACCTTTTGGTAAGTTTTTGGGATGACTAATACTGGTTGCTCCTTTCTGTGTATAGTGCTTCCTTCAGAAGCTCTTGTAAAGCAGGCCCGGTGGTGATGAAATCTCTGAGTGCTTGCTTGTTTGTGAAAAATTTTATTTTTCCTTCATTTATGAAGCTTAGTTTGGCTGGATATGAGATTCTGGGTTGAAAATTCTTTTCTTTGAGGATATTGAATATTGACCCCCACTCTCTTCTAGTTTGTAGGGTATCTGCTGAGAGATCTGCTGTGAGTCTGATAGGTTTCCCTTTATGGGTAACCTGACCTTTCTCTCTAGCTGCCCTTAGAATTTTCTCCTGTATTTCAACCCTGGTGAATCTAACGATTATGTGTCTTGGGGTTGCTCTACTTGAGGAATATCTTTGTGGCATTCTCTGTATTACCTGGACTTGAGTGTTGTCCTGCCTTACTAGGTTAGGAAAGTTTTCCTGAATAATATCCTGAAGAATACTTTCCAGCTTGAATTCTTCATGACATTCAGGTACATCTATCAAACATAAATTAGGTCTTTTCACATAGTCCCATATTTCTTGGAGACTTTGCTCATTCCTTTTTACTCTTTCTTCTCTAATCTTGTCTTCTTGTTTCATTTCATTAAGTTGGTCTTCGACCTCTGATATCCTTTCTTCTGCTTGATCAATTCGACTGTTAAAACCTGTGCATACTTCGCGGCGTTCTCATACTGTATTCTTCAGTTCCATTAATTCACTTATATTCCTCTCTAAATTGTCTATTCTCGTTAGGATTTTGTCAAACCTTTTTTCAAGGTTCTTAGTTTCTTTACATTGGGCTAGAACATGTTCTTTTAACTCACTGAAGTTTCTTATTGTCCACCTTCTGAAGTCTAATTCTGTTAATAGAATGCACTCGTTCTCCATCAGGCCTTGTTCCCTTGTTGATGAGGAACTGTGATCCCCTGTAGAGGGAGAGGCATTCTGATTTTGGGTATTCTCAGCTTTTTTACGCTGGTTTCTTCCCATCATTGTAAATTTATCCACCTGTCGTCTTTGTAATTACCGACTTTCAAATTAGGTCTCTGAGTGGACATCCAACTTGTTAATTCCCAGCACCAGAATCTGAGCAACCCACTGCACCGGCTAAACAGTGGTGTTAAGATTCATGGTGCTTTTCTGCTCGGGAATCTCTGATCTGGCTTCCTTCTTGAGTCCCTTTTTCAATCAGCTGAATAGGCGACTCTGCCTTCCCAGAGCTCCAAACGTCAACCAAAAGGGGACCCAGTTCCGTTTACTCTGCAGCAAGAACCGCCGCGCTGAGGCACTGGCAAAACCGCCGTGCCGGCCACAAGAGTCACACTGGCGACCCGTGGGGCTCCTCTGCTGGGAATCTCCTGGTCCGTGAGCAACAAAAATTCATCTAAAAGTGTGGCGCCCTCTTGTTCTCTGCCCTTTCACTGGGAGCTACAATCCTGAGCTGCTAGTAATCGGCCATCTTGGATCTCTCTCCCCATTTTATTCTTATGTTTTTTTTCCCCTCATCTAGTTTATAAATTGGAATATTTAAATTTGTTTTTGTTTTACCTTGTATCGTCTTAACTATAGTTTGGCCTGAAATTCCCGGAGAGCATTGGGATGGTGCCTAGCTATTATGAGATGACCAGAACTTTAAAAAGTTTTGTTCAGCTGTATACATTTTTTATTTTGAAAATTTGTCTGGTTTGTTGTATGAAAGTTATCATCTTAGATGTAGAGTCAACTCTGTGCTGGGTACTGTTTGAGACAATGGGGAGATAGTGAATAAAGCAAAATACCTGCTCTCTTTAAGTTTGTATTCTAGTGGTAGTGGTAGAGGAGATATTAAAAAACAGCAAATAGCAAGTAAAATATATTAAAAGGTGATGAGTGCTATGAAGAAACTTCAAGAGATGGTAGGGAGGGCTAAGGTGAGGAGTTTGCTATTTTTAAATTTATTTTTATTTTTTATTATACTTTAAGTTCTGGGGTACATGTACAGAACTTGTAGGATTGTTGTATAGGTACACACATGCCATAGTGGTTTGCTGCCTCCATCCCCCATCACCTACATCAGGCATTTCTCCCAACGTTATCCCTCCCCAACATCCCCACCCCCCCGCTATCCCTCCCCTAGCCCTCCACCCCCAGCAGACCACAGTGTGTGATGTTCCCCTCCCTGTATCCGTGTGTTCTCATTGTTCAACACCTGCCTATGAGTGAGAACATGCAGTGTTTGGTTTTCTGTTCTTGTGTCAGTTTGCTGAGAATAATGGTTTCCAGCTTCATCCATGTCCCTGCAAAGGACATGAACTCATCCTTTTTTATGGCTATATAGTATTCCACGGTGTATATGTGCCACATTTTCTTTATCCAGTCTATCATTCATGGACATTTGGGTTGGTTCTAGGTCTTTACTATTGTAAACAGTGCCGCAGTGAACATACGTGTGCATGTGTCTTTATAATAGAACTATTTATAATCCTTTGGGTATATACCCAGTAATGGGATTGGTGGATCAAATAGTATTTCTATTTCTAGATCCTTGAGGAATTGCCACACTGTCTTCCACAGTGGTTGAAGTTTGCTATTTTATAAAATACAGTAAGATCATCTCAACAGAAAAGGTGATATTTAAGTTGACACCAGAAAGAAGTGGAGAAGCAAATCATGCAGATATCTGGGGGAAGATGGGAAGACCATTCTAAAAAAAAGAGAGAACCAGTATCCTTACATAGAAGAGTGAACTTGATGAGTTTGAAGAATAGTAACTGTAAGGAGACCACGATAGCTGTGTGATGTGATCGGTGAGGACAGGCATGATTTAAACCATGGTAAAGACTTTGGCTTTTACCCTGAGGAAGATGGGAAACCTGAACAAGATGGGTTCTCAGCAGAAAAGAGACATGATCTGACTTTCATGTTAAAAGATTTGCTCTGGCAGCAAACTGTGTTGACTAGGGACTATAGCAGGGAGACTAGTTAGGAGGTGTCTCAGTCTGCTTGGGCTGCTGTATCAAAATACCATAGACTGGGTGGCTTATAAACAGCAGAAATTTATTTTTTACAGTTCTGGAGGCTGGGAAGTTCAAAATTAAAGCACTAGCTTATCCATTGTCTGGTGAGGGCCCCCTTCCTCATAGATAGACATTTTCTCACTCTACAAGGTGGACAGGGCAAGATGTGTCTCTTGAGGCTTTTTTATAAAAGCACTAATTCCATTCAAGAGGGCTCTGCCTCCATGACGTAATCAACTTCCAGATGTTCCACCTCCTAATACAATCACTTTGAGGATGAGGATTTCAACATATGAATTTTGGGGAAACATAAATATTCGGACTATAGAAAAAGGCTTTTGCAGTAATCCAGGTAAAAGTTGATGGGGTCTTGAATGAATGAGTGAGAAAAATGAATGAATGAACAACTGAATAAATATGGATTATATCTGTCTTTCTAAACAAATATAATGAGAATTGATGTAGTTAGGTAAGTCTTCCCTGAGGAAGTAGGGATTGAGACGAGATCTGAAAGAAGAGCAGGTAATGACAAAGTAAAAGGGCTGGGGTCAGGGTAAGGAATATGTAAAATATTTTAGGCAAAGGAAAGAATATATATATATTTCCTATGGTGGGAGGAACATGTTGTGTTCCAGGAACTGGAAGATTGCTAGTGAGGTCAAAACTCAGCCAACATATATGTGCTAATTATATAATGTGTTTTATTTATTTATCACAATAGTTTGAGTAGTTTCTATTGTTTCTATTTTATAGTTGAGGAAATTTAAACATACAGAAGTGAAGTGACTTGCCCAAGGTCAGATTACTAAGACATAGATGAGTTTTTTTGTTTATTATAGCTACCTTCTACCCTCACCAGAGTGCGGGTAGTTCAATGAAGGCAGAGACCTTATTATTATTATTTTTAACTTCTAAGTTCATGTGTACATGTTTGTTACATATGTAAACTTGTGTCATAGGGGTTTGTTGTACAGGTTATTCATTACCCAGGTATTAAGCCTAGTACTCATAAGTTAATAGTCTTCAGCTTTATCCATGTCCCTGCAAAGGGCACAATCTCATTTATTTTTAATGGCTGCATAGTATTCCATGGTGTATATGTACCACATTTTCTTTATCCAGTCTATTATTGATGGGCATTTAGGTTGAATCCATGTCTTTGCTATTGAGAATAGTGCTGCAATGAACATGCACTTGTATATGTCTTTATAGTAGAACAAATTATATTCCTGGGATTGCTGGGTTGACTGTATTTGTCTTTAGGTCTTTGAGGAATTGTCACACTGTCTTCCACAATGGTTGAACTAATTTACCCTCTCACCTACAGTATATAAGCATTCCATTTTCTCCACAACTTTGCCAACATCTATTATTTTTTGACTTTTTAATAATAGTGATTCTGACTGGAGAGAGTTGATATCTCATTGCAGTTTAGATTTTCATTTCTCTAGTGATCAGTGATGTTGAGCTTTTTTTTATATGATTGTTGGCTGCATATATAGTCTTCTTTTGAAAAGTGTCTGTTCATGTTTTTTGCCCACTTTTTAATGGGGTTGTTTTCTCTTGTAGACTTGTTTAAGTTCCTTATAGATGCTGGATATTAGATCTTTGTTGGACGTATAGTTTGGAGAATTTTTCTCCCATTCTACAGGTTGCTTGTTTGCTCTGTTGATAGCTTCTTTTACCTTGCAGAAGCTTTTTAGTTTAATTAGATCTCATTTGTCAATTTTTGCTCTTGTTGCAATTGCTTTTGGTGTCTTAGTCATGAAATCTTTGCCTGTGCTTAAGTCCTGGATGATATTGCCTAGGTTGTCTTCCAGGGTTTTTATCATTTTGAGTTTTACATTTAAGTCTTTACTCTATCTTTAATTAATTTTTGTATACAGTGTAAGGAAGGGATCCACTTGTAATCTTCTGCATATGGCTAGCCAGTTATGCCAGCACCATTTATTGAATAGGGAATCCTTTCCCCATTGCTTGTTTTTGTCAGGTTTGTGAAAGATCAGATAGTTGTAGGTGTGTGGCCTTATTACTGATTTCTCTATTCTGTTCCATTGGTCTATGTGTCTGTTTTTGTACCAGTAAGTACCATGCTAATTTGATTACTGTAACCATGTAGTATAGGTTGAAGATGGGTAGCATGATATATCCAGCTTTATTCTTTTTGTTTAGGATTGCCCTGGCTATTCAGGATCTTTTTTGATTCCATATGAATTTTAGAATAGTTTTTTTTTTTCTAGTTCTGTAAAGAATCTTAATGGTAGTTTATTAGGAATAGCATTGAATCTATAAATTGCTTTGGAGAGTATGGCCAGTTTAGCAATATTAATTCTTCCTATCCATGAGCATGGAATATTTTTCCATATGTGTGTGTCATCTCTGATTTCTTTGAGCAGTGATTTTTAGTTCTCCTTGTAGAGATCTTTCATCTTTGGAGTTAGCTGTATTCCTAGATATTTTACTCTTTGTGTGGCAATAGGAGTTTATTTCTGATTTGGCTCTCAGCTTGACTGTTGTTGGTGTATAAGAATGCTACTGTTTTTTGCACATGGATTTTGTATCCTAAGACTTTGCTGAAGTTGTTTATCAGCTGAAGAAGCTTTTGGGCTGAGACAATGGAGTCTTCTATATATATGGGATTATGTTGTCTGCAAACAGGGACAGTTTGACTTTCTCTCTTTCTATTTGGATGCCCTTTATTTCTTTCTTTTGCCTGATTGCCCTGGCCAGGACTACCAATACTATGTTGAATAGGAGTGGTGAGAGAAGGCATCCTTGCAGAGACCTTATTTTGTTTGAAGCTGTTTCCAGCAACTAGAACAGTGCCTAGCACATGTTAGATGTTCACTAAATATTTGCTGAATGAATAAATGAGAGAATGAATTTGAATCAAGGTGTATTTAACTCCAAAGTCCATGTTCTTAACCAGTCCATGTTCTTAACCATCTTGCATAACCAGATGCAAATTAGAGCTGTCAGATTATTTCTTAGAGAAGGTTTTGGTAAGGGGCCAAAGCGTCAGGCTGGTCCAAAGGGAATGAAGGAAAAAAAATGCTAAAGGGGAGCTAGAACTCAGAAAGAATAAGTGGTTCAATATAAATTTGCTATAAACTAGAAAAGATAAGAAGGGAGGAGAAAAAGAAGGCTCTAGTTCTAAAGTTGAGTGGCTAACTTCCATAGTAGCTTTCACTAGAACCTGGGCCTGGAAGTTTTTTGCTTTGCTATCCCACACCTGCTCGTGGTTTTGATTTAGCCACTTTGCTTCCTGGGAAGCAGAACACAGTCAATATGCCTTTCTGGTGCGCTTTAATTCATTCATTCACCAACTCCCTTTCCTCCAACATTTTTCTTATTGGATACTCTCAGATAATTTGTCCCCAGAGCAATATGGCTTGTGGAACACACAAAATATCTCTTGACTTACTGGTTCTGAGTTGGTAGTTCAGCCTATCTATAGATATTTCTCTTTGAAATGGAAATTTGTGTATCTCACTCCTAGGAATTCCATCATAATCTTTTCTGTTTTCTTCACTTGACACTGCTTCATGGTTTTTTGGCCACTTAAAACTATTTATCTTTTTTCTTTTTTCTCAGAAGAAATGTTCCATTTCTGTTCAGAAGGTGACATCACCACTTATACCTTTTTACTTCCATTCCCTATAGAGAGGATCCCCTCTCTTACTTCTCATGGTGTTGGAGATTCAGGATCCATTTTTATTTGCCACTTTCTAGCTTTGGGAAGTTGAAGGAGTTATTTGCCTTTTTTGAATCTCAATTTCTTATCTTAAAATACCATTCGTCCTGCTAACCTTGCAAGTTTGTAGTGAGTCAGTTTCAATAGAGTATATGAATCCACTTTATAAGCTAGAAAACACCATTCAGTTGTAAGATGGTATTATTACAACCTATGTGCACAAATAATTCAGATTTCTTCTTAAAATAGTTTTCCTTGATATTTGTAACCCTTGAAATATCCTTATTTCCTTCTTCCTTTTACTGTCAAACCTCTTGAAAGAATGGTCTTTGTTTTCTATCTGTATCTCCTTATTCCTGTCTATTGAAATCTGGTTTCTTTTCATTCTGGCTAACTGTATTGAATGTGCTGTCTTCAGGATTACTAGAGACTGTCTAATTCCATATTTAATGTCTTTTTCTCAGGCCTCACTCTTCTCACTTTCTGTAGTAATTAATATAATTGACTAAAAATGGCTTATCACAGCACTTAACACATAATAGGTATTAGACAAGGTTTTAGTATATAAATGTTCCCCGCCTTTTTAGATTAATCTATTTTTTCTGCTCATAAAACAAATATATGCATCTCTAAGTTTAGTTCTTTCTCTGATGTTTTCACTCTGTGCTTTCTAGGAGGTCTGATTTGTTCTAATGCCTTTTAACTCTACATGGATGGATCTCACATCTACTTTTCCAGTTCTGTCCTCAGCCTTAGTTCTGCCTGTTTAGCTCTATATTTTTACCTGGATGTCTCATTGTGACTTCAAATTCAGCAAGTTTACCATTTCTTTCCCCAAGTCACTTTTTTTCAGCCTTTTGTATTTTTGACAGTGATACAAGCACTTAGTCACCTAGACTTGAGACTTTAGAAATGCGTTAACTCCTCTTTCTTTATATATCACTGCTATGGTCATTCATTTGTTCATCAAATGTTTATTCGATATTCATTACACATTCTAGATGCTAGGAAAGCACTATTCTAGATGCTAGGAATATGGAAGTGAAACAAAACAGACAAAAGTAACTTCGCGAGGATCTTATTTTCTAGTGATTTACATTTATTAATCCATTTATTCAATAAATATTTATTGAGAGTGATGGTAGTGCGATTTTTTATAGGGTTGTCAGAGAAGGCTTCTCTGATACAGAAGGATTTGAAGAGAAACCTGAACAAAGTGAGGGGGCAGGCCATGAAAATTATTGGAAGAAGAGTTCTCAGGCAAAGGGAAAAATGTATAGAAAGGACTTAAAGTGTGAGGAGCTTGTCCGTTCAAAGAAAAGTTGGCACCAATGGAGTGATGAGAGTCAAATGGGTGAATAAAAGGGAAGTTAGAGATAATATTAGAAAGATAGCTGGTAGCCAGGTTAGGTAGTTCCTCAAAAGCATGATGAGGTTTTCTTAGTTTTCTGTAAGTGAGATGGGAAGCCATAGGAGAATTGGAGAAGCAAAATGATATAATTTACATTTAAAAAATAATCTGGTATTAGAAGAATAGACCATAGAAGAGCAGTTTCGGAAGCAGAAACACCAGTTAGGAGACTAATATAAATGTGTTTGAATGAGAAATGGTGATGGGACTAGATTCATAGCAGCAGAAAATGGTACATACTATGAATACATAAATTAGAAAAGAAAGAAAGGGTTTTTGAGTAGATGCCACTTCCTTTATTAGCATGACTTTACAAGTTAGCAAAACTTTTCCTTGGAGATGCTTTTTCCATAGATATTTACAGCCCTATACAGGGTGCATGGTTTAGTGAGCAGTGCTGGCTAGGTTTGCAGCCTACTTGTATCTTCAGCTGAGCCATTGTGCAGTGAATAAATGGTATAATGGTACACAACCATTTGGATAGAGGTGAAGGGAGTGCAAAGTAATTCTTAAAAAATGTTTTGATTTCCGTTATTCTTAGCCAGGCCCTCATCACTTCACATATACACTATAAGGTCACTGAGGACCAGAACTATGTCCTATTATTTGCTTTAGTAGTACCTGACGTGGTGTCCTAGTGGTAGTCTGAGGTTTGTTGATGGTGAATAATGAAACTATTTTATGTCAATCCTTTTCACAGATCATTTTACTAAAGTTCCTGAGCTCTAAAATAGTTCTGCATGTTAATAAAATCTACTTATAGCAGCTTATGTCCATTGTTAAGAGACATAAACTGTCAAATATAAAGGCCATTAGTGTGACTTATATAAAAGTGGATGTCTTTATTTCCTGTCATGTAGTATTAGTTGTCCTCTAAGAGACTGACTAGTTCAATGTACCAGGACTAATTTTAATAGCTCATACCAACTGTAAAGAAAGTGATAAAATATTTGATTTTATTCATATGTCCTTATTTCAATAACAGAGCAATATCTTGAAATGACATGGTATGGATGAAGTAAGTCTAGGGACTGCTGCCGAGTCCTACATAGCAGCAGTGTGGAAGTAGTTTAGTCAGTTTCAGAAAAGTTTGAAATCTATTGTATTAGAGGCACGTGCAGAAGCTGTGTTAATTGCTAGCTTATTTTCCATATGGTTCTGTTTTAATGAAGCATATTTAATGCAGATGGTTGGAAAGTAAGTTGGGCAATGTCTAAACTGGCTCTAATTCTTACAGTGCTTTCACTTCAGTACTTAACAGTGCCTTTGTAAAGTTCCTTCATTCACAGTTTTTATTTTACTTAAAATGTGACGTGAGATAACTAAAAACTATTATTTCTTTAAACTTGATCTCTGAAAAGAACAAGAACAGTCATAGTTCCTAACTTGAAGTCAAAACGAATCAAGTCAAAAATACTGCAACTTGTTTTCTTTTGTATAATGTCATTGAATTCTCTTCATCATTACTATGGCTATTTCTGAAGGGTTTAACTGAGATAACGAGCATTATGAAGGGTTACATGTAGGAACTGAAATGACTTTACCAAATGCTGAAGTTGGCTTTGTTCACATGACAATAATTTTACCTCTTTAGGGATATGAAATCGGACAGTCTAGAATATTAATATTTCTTATTTGCACATTTTCTATATTTTATGCATTAAAATTGGACTTACTAGATGATAAGATTAAGTTAGAAATAAAATCAAGGATAAATTGTCCAGCAATACTATCATATCTTTTTATTTTATTTTTTTCTATGAGACTCAAATGTCAATGTATAGTCATTGTGTTTGTCTTCAATCTTTTGGGAGTTCAGCTAAGTTATCTTGCTTAACAGTGATGTGCTGATTTCTTCTAAGTACTTTATTTTCATGTGTTTTGGTGTACTGTAAATATGTACAATTGTCTTCATATTTGCTCAAGAATATGGATAATGACCCTGTTAGACTTGATGGTGAGTTCTGAGAGCAAAAAGGGAAACATGGTTCAATGGGTTTGTATCAATTTTGCCATTTTTTTTCTCACTTTGTCACTAAAGTGTTCTCTTTGTTACCTGAATAAGACATCTGCTAACTAGTCTGGCCACTTTTACCTGATTATATGAGAAGTCTTAGCTAAATATTAGGCCTTGGAGGCCCAGGAATCTGCTGAATGCTGCTGAGCTTGAAAGACACAATGTCCTTGATCTGTTTTGTCTCTCCCACTCTTGGATATCTTTGATAAATGACCCCAATGTAGATGTGGGATAAACCAAACAATGCTGTATTCTAAGCAGTGGTTGGCCCAAGTTTACATCTTAATAAGCAATAGAGTTTTCTCATATTCTGGAGAGGTTGAAGAATACAATACAAAAATTAAGTTTTCGCCCAGCTTATGAGGAGTCCTAACACTGAAGAAAAAAAATTTTTTTAAAAACTAGTTTGTGAGAAATCCTCTAGAATAACAATCCTACCTTTTATCTACCTTCTTTCCCTAGTTGTCTTTCCCTTGAGGAGATTAACATTAGATCAGACAGTTCTCTGCCCAAATGTGTTTGGGGAGTTGTATTGAACATATCTCTTTGCCACAGAAACTAGTCATCTTTAAATGTCAGCTTCAATATTGAAATTTTATGAGAATGGAAAGGAATACACATTTTTACTTATTTTAGACCTTTGAAAAATGTAGTCGGCTGCTGTTGTCTCAGGTTGGAAGGGTTTACAAAGTTTTCTTCAAATATTCATCTCAAATACTTATGGAAAGCAAATGCAATCCAGAATTAGACAAGAAGAATAAATGTACCTTCTCTTTAAAAAACTTAATAATTGTAGCACATCAGTCTTAGTCATTTTTTTGACCTTTCTCTCAATTTATATTTACCCTGGATACTTTTCTTTTATCTTGTCTTGTTTATTTTAAGCATGGTTTGGCTTTTCACTGGAGCAACAGCTTAAAAAGGTCAGAGTAAGAAGAGAACAATGACATTCATGACAATTGTCAATTAGCTGTACATTATTCTAGATAAAATATATTTTCCAATTAATGTTAAAAACAGAATTGTAGAATTACTTTTGAGTTTGATTTACCTTGAGAAATCTAAGAAAGAATGTAAAAATCCATTCTGTCACCTTACCCCCTCTCATGTAGGGGTGTTCTTAAAATCAAAGAGAGGTGCTGTTTGGAATTCTCTCTGAATTTCAACTCTGTGGAAAACCACTTATAAGGTACAGGGAGCCTTATGTTGAGTTAGGCAGCTGGAGGGCAACTATTACCATGGTGTTGATAGTATGGGAGGGGCTCTGAAAATGAGGTTTAAAATAACAGGTTGCTCCAAGTAGCAGTTTATGGATAAGAAAAATCTAGCTATATTATTCATCATTATTGTCTAGATGTCATTGTAATGTAGATGTCAGGTATTTTTCATCATTATTATCTAGATGTCAGGTAGTTGGGAAGGTCTTTTTCTTTTCTTTTTGCAGAAACAATGTTTTTATTTTAGAGAAAACAGGATATTTTGCATTTAATTGTTTTTTATTTTTTAAATTTCTCACTATGGTTTTCAGGTCTAATCCTTGAACTGTATCTCTTTTGGTCTTGATTTTGTTTTCAGAGAAATAGCAGAGCTAAGCTTTTCATTTAATTGTAATAAAATACTGCCCTAAAGAAGAAAGAAATATGATTTTTTTTACTAGTTTATATGGAAAAGCATATAACTGTAATAATATTTTAACTATAGTTTGTATAGGCCATACTCATTTAAACTCTATGCAAATCTTTGTTACTTTAGGGCAAACAAGCTACAAAACCATAATGTGTGGTGTAGTGAGCACACACCATAAATTTGACAATCATACTTGTGAATTCATCATATTTTATACAGGAGATCGTTGTAACATTATGAATAGTAATGTGCAAATGGCATGAAAAAAATGTTGCCACACTCTTGAATGTGTGCCAAGTTGCATTGATTGATAAGTGACGATATTAAAATAGCAGAAATTTTACATTGACTTTAATGCATGGAGTTTCCATAATTCCCAATGAATCTGGAATGTTAATATAAATACTCTTTTTGTGAGGCGGCAGGAAACATGCTGCCCAGACTGCACATGTTACCCAGCTAGAACTGCCTCTACTGTTCAGAGAAATAGGAGTGGGAGACTGTCTTAAGTGAAAGTGAAAAAAGACATTTGTTTAGCTGCGTGGCAACACAAATATTTCACTTAGTGAGGACTGACAATGCATCTCATTATGTGAGCGGGTGCCAGCTTGTAAAAAATTTCTGTTTAACTTTCCATATTAGTTGAAGGTGCCCATGCTTAACTGTTTGAAGCCTGGCATTCAGGTGCTCTCCCTTCCCCTGACCCCCTCCCTCCCTCTGTTGTTGCCCCCCAATTTTTGTCTACTGCTGTTTTTTTTTTTTACTTTAATCCCACAGTAATAGTTGAAAGAGCTAAGGATAGCTGGTTCATTGAATGCTGTTAGGAATATATAGAGAACTCTGACAGATTGAAGTCGGCCTCAAGTGACATGTTACTTCTTCCAATTTCTCTTATTCCTGATGCACTTTTCTTAAGGCTAATTGTTATATTCTGCCTTGACAGTAGAAACATTCAATGGTATTATTTTAAGTTGACAGTTCCCTTGTAGTTCTACCATTGTCGGAGTACCAGTCCCATGTTCTCAAGATAAAAATTCTTGATCTTAAATTCTCCAATCTCTTGCAATGGATTTGGATCCTAGGCTGTTTCTCCTTTTTGTAGTGATAGAAAGCAGAAGAAAATGAACTAATGATGATTACCATATTACTTTTTAAAAATTAGTTATTTTATGAATTTCAAAATACCTTTTACTTCAAGGAGTACTTGAGATCAAGGTCTCTGTGTTTGAATTGGCATGATTCCTGCATTATGTGCAATTTCAGTAGCTTTATCAGGATGTGGTACTATAAGGGGAAGGCAAAACACATTTTTAGATGTCTGTGAATATAATATACAACTGAAAGATTCTTACCATTCACAAGCATAGAATGATGTACAAGGACCCACCTAGATGAGTAGTCGAGGAAATGTACATTTTTTTCATAATTTCATCATACTTTTAAAAGCTTTGGCATCAGGAATATTAAAGTTTGTTTAAATATTTCAAAATGTCTTACCCAGTGAGAGAGTGTTGGTTACAGAATGAATTAAGGGAAATAATTTGTAATAGACAAAACACTTTAAAATTATATAAACCAATATCTGCATAAAGTTTAAGCAATTGTGTTCCATGGCTATGTTTATATTTCTTTTATAAAAATAGTTGGGACATTCAACTTTTAAAAACTGAGATGTGTATTCAGATATGAAAATTAGAAGCCTATTCTAAAACTAATTTTTTTTCCAAATTAATTTACTGGAAGATTGCAGTAAAATATTTTCCTTTTCTTACTTCCCACTGCTGCATTCTGGTTCTTATCCTATTGCATCTCTGTCTATTTTTAGTATGGATGTTAGTCCTTTTGGAAAAGAGAATCCTCTTAAATCTAGAAGACTATGGCATCAACTGTCAGGCAGAAGCCTGAACTGACTGACGGGTTGTAAATGTCTGCTCTGCCAAGGATCTTTTTGACCTCTTTACCCCTATTTCACCAATCACAGCTGTGAATTTTTGCTGAATTAATGGCATTCTGGCCCTGTGTCTGGGCATTTCAGAGAGAAAACACAATATGCTGTCCATTGATAGGATGGGCTAGAGGTATGGATAGCTAGAAGGCAATGCAGTTACAGTCTGGATGCATCCCAACGTAAATGTTTTGCCATTAGCTTTCTTGTTAATTAGATACTCATGGTAAGCCTGAAAGTGACAATCTATGGATTTTTTTTTTTTTACAAAGCACATTTGGATTTTCCTGTTCTGCATATTATTTCTTAGTTCCTCCTCATCAAAAGCAACTCATTATCTTTCTTCAAGCAGGACATACTTCCACTTTCCCACCAAGGCTGGCTAGTTAGGGTAGCTAAACTGGTACAGTATGAAAGGACATCACATTTACATAGGGGGTTCTGACTCCATTCTGTGCTTCAACATGAAAGGTAGAAGGAAGGTATTGTTCTATTGAATACTTCTGTCTCTATGTTTTCCATCTGCCCATCCAATTACTAGTTGATATTTAAAGTATTTGGTAGTGGCTTTATGGGACACTATTGTGATATTCTGTCAAGATTTCATAGTCCCCAAAGTGGAAAAATACCTCTGGTTTCTTGTCAATTACAGTTCTTGGCAGATAGTAAGTACCTAATAAATATTTGTTGAATGAATAATTGAGTGAATTTGTGAAAGTATAGGAAATGTTAACAAGAGAAGAATATAAAGTTCTTGAAAGATACTGCTGATAATGATTTAGTATTGTGGACACTTGAAGTCCCAATTCTGATATTAGCTGGTAACCTGTTGAAATGAAGACTCCTTAATTTAAATAATTTGGGACAGATTTTCAGACTTCCTTTTTTTTTTAAGGTGGTACAAAATAGCCATTATTTGTTTTCAAGAATTTTCAGGTAGCATTCAGTTTTCCAAATCTGATATTTTAGAAGGCAGTGGAATCCTCTAAAATGTTATACTTGGAAGACTGCTTACAATTCAGAATAAATAATTTTTGTAGTTCCAGAGAGACTACAGACTTCCTGGAAAATTCTGTTCCTATATGTTGTTTTATATTTCCTTTGCTAAAGAATACTGCTAGAAGCATGATGCTCACCAGTAGGAAAAATTGGCATTTCTGTCTACAGGAAGCTTGGCAAAAGTCTTTTTCTGAACATACTTTTCTTTCTATTAAAGTTTGATTATGAATCATGTGGGTCTAAATGTGAAGGTGTATTTTTCAAGCCAACCACAGTACATGTGATAGGCAGATTGTCTGCAGTGCTCTATTAGCCTACTGTGGTGCTAATGCCTTATGGGGTAAGCACTGTGATCATGTTCATTGTACTGAGAGGTAGAGAGAAGAGTAAGTGTATATTCTTTAAAGAGCTACATATTGGGACAAATCCCTTGTGAAGTCACATGTGCTAAATTTCATGCTGAATATTTAAAATCAAAGGACTATCTAGAATCCCACATCCCACCAGTGTTCCTCATAACTTTACTTTTTTAACCCAGGAATTGATATACTCAGGAGACATTTTTTTCTTTAGTATTCTCTTTGCTATTATTTTCTTCAATGACATGCCATTTAGGTTGCCAGATAATCTCAAAGTTTGCTGGTATTCCTTATGATTGATTATTTATTCTGCCTGTGTATTCCATGGTGTTCTTTGTGCATATTATTTTTAATTAAAATTGTACATATTTATGGGGTACACTGATATTTCAATACAAGTATACAATGTGTAGTGATCAAATGAGGGTAATTAGCATATCCATCACCTCAAACATTTATCACTTCTTTGTTTTGAGAACATTCAAAATCATGTTGTCTCCTAGCTACTTAATAATATGCAGTAAATTGTTAACCATAGTCACCCTTCAGTGCTATAGAAAACTAGAGTCTTCAGTGCAGTATTCTATAGAAATTCCTCCTATCCAGGTGTAATTTTGTATCCTTTAACCAACTTCTTTCTGTTTTTTCCTCCCTGTTACCTTTCCTATCCTCTAGTAGTTACTATTCTACTCTATTATGAAATCAGCTTTTTTTTTTTGCACCTACATTAGAATGAGAACATGCAGTATTTATCTTTCTGTGCCTGGCTTATTTCACTTAACAAATAGTTGTATTTTATTTGCTGGTCACAAGGTAACAAAAGTCTCTGTAGGGGCCCAGTTATTTTATTTACATGCTGAGTTAAGCAGGTAATTTACATGTCTAGGCTCTCAAACATTCAAACATACTTCCCATTACATGTGGGAGGATTCGTATTTTATTAGTCATTTGCAAAATAAAAATATTGAAAAAAGAACATGTATCTTGGGTATCTTCTGCATATAATGCCCAACACAGACACATTTGAAGAGTTCCATTTTTTGTACATTGTGAATATAATGACTACCAAAGTATTCTAACATACATTATTTATAGCTCTCAAAATCTTCTAATACTGAATAATATAATGCATTAAAATGTAGAATATTGCAAAATAGCTTCTATTTATATTATCTTCATCCAAAATTCTACAGATACTTTGGAACTGACTGGAATAGAAGCAGTTTGTATTTTCTTGATATATTTCATGTCATTTCTTGTACCTGGGATACTTCTTGAAACTACTTTTTGCATAACTCTCAGGATAACATGAAAATAGTAAAAGCTAGCAGCACATTTAAGAAAAGTTAAATGTAAGAAGAACAATGCATATTTGGTAAATTATGAGAAGAATTGGGAATATGGAAATTTGCATAATTTGTAATTACATATTTACTTGTAGGAATTTCATCCATCTTTCAAGGACTAGCTACGTGTAGTCTTCTGTGATCTCACATCTATGATCTAAACTACTATAGCATTTTGTCTCTCTCTTTTTGTTTTTGTCACAATTTATCTTTTTAGTAATTTTTGTGAACAGTCCTTTTTATTAATACTGGTTTCTGATGGAAACTTTTGTGGTTTTTTTTTTTAACTTGCAGGGATGTTAAGTCTAATTTCATCTTAATACATGACAATATGTAATGCCTACTATTCAATAAGCACTCAGTTTATAATTACCAAAGAAATTCATTACAAATTCTGCAAATTTCCATATTCCTAAATCTTTTCATAATTTACCAAATTTGCATTGCTGTTCTTAGATTTAGCTTTTCTTATATGTGCTGCTAGCATTTACTATTTCCATGTTATCCTGAAAGTTAGGCAAAAAGTAGTTTCTTGAATTTGCAGATGAGTTAAATGAAACAATTTAAAGAATGTGAAGAGTGTTATTTATCCTGAGACCTGAACAAAATCTGAAGCTTTCAATGAGGGAAAACAAGAAGACGGAATTGGCATGTCACTGTCATTATCACTGTTCATGCTTCTTCTCTCCTGCTGCCAGTTACGATTTTGTAGGAGTGGGGACTATGGCATGTTTCTTTGTATGGTCTCTAGCACAGTCGTTTGCTCATTGTCAGTGCTTTAAATGTATGCCCAAAATGAATGGGTGAATGAATTTGACATCAGTGAATGTTGCTTTTGGTACCTCAGCCATTCTTTCCTTTAATGACTTTCCAGTTAGCTCAGGCTTCTTTTGCATTTATGTTCTCCTTCCAGTCCCTCATGTAAAACCCTCCTTTCAGGAAAGAATTGGAGAACCATACTCAACCCAATATATTAACGACCAATAAAAGCTAGACTTTTATGGTATATGCATTTGAAAGTGTAGAAGTTGGCGAGGTGCAGTGGCTTACGCCTGTAATCCCAGCACTTTGGGAGGCCAAGGTGGGCAGGTCACTTGGGGTCAGGAGTTTGAGACCATCCTGGCCAACATGATGAAACCTGATCTCTGCTACAAATACAAAAATTACCTGGGCATGGTGGTGGGTGCCTGTAATCCCAGCTACTCAGGAGGCTGAGGCTGGAGAATCGCTTGAACCCAGGATGCAGAGGTTGCAGTGAGCCGAGATCATGCCACTGCACTCCAGCCTGGACGACAAAACTGAAACTCTATCCCCCCCACCAAAAGAAGTAGAAGTCTTTTCAGATAAAAAATAAATAAATGCATTAAGTTATATGGGATCCTCATTCATGTTTATAGTGGCCTCTAAGCAGTTTTTGTATTACTTGAGGATCCATAAATATACATTTCTGGAGATGGTAGATAGCCCTTTTTAAATCTTTGCAAAACTTCTAAGAATTTAGACTTAATAGTGAAAGGGGATGATGGAATGAGTATTTGGAGTAGCTGTCTCTGAAGTAAGAGAAGGAACAAAAAGTTATCAAAAGAAGAATCCTTTTATTCTAATTTGCCTTAAGAATTGCTAGATTCATGTTTTTTTGTCCCCCTTTTGGGACTACTAGAAACAATTCAAAGAAATTTTTGCTGTGTAATTGCTATTAAATGACGTTTGCAATTGTTTTTATATTTTCCTCTGAAGTTACCTCACTGGAATAATTACTGTCAAAAGAAATTCTTATGAATTTTGCTGTTTAGTATTTTCACTATGTAGCGTTTGTTCTGGTTTTCTTTTGGGGAATAACCCTTCTTTCACTTTTGGTTCATGTGGTTGAGGTGGAGCTGCCTTTATGCTCCTGTCATAGGGAGTGGGTATTTCATACTTCTGACAACAGTGATTGGTTCAGAAATAAACATGCTATCCAGGCCAGGCCAATGAGACTTAATCCTGGGATATTTGCTGGAATTATTGGGAAGGAAGCATTGTCTTTCTAGTGAGGTTTCTAACCTTGAGCTTCTGATAGTCATCTTTGCCACTGAAGGAGGAGAGCCTGCCTGAGAGAGATGGGGAGAAAACCCAATTTCCTAACTGTACCATTTTAGTACTGAGTCCAGCTGTGTTAGAAGGCAGAACTTTTCAATTAAGTGAATTAATAAACTACTTTTTGTTTGCTTGTTTGTTTATTTATTTATTAGAGTTGGGGGTCTCACAGTATTGCCCAGGCTGCTGTCAAGTGATCCAGGCTCAAGTGATCCTCCTGCCTTAGCCTCCTGAGTAGCCGGGACTGCAGGTGCATGCCATAGTGCCCAACTAACAAAATTATTTTTTACTTAAAAAAAGCTACTTTGAGGTTTTTTTAAATCAGTTACACAACTAAGTATTGTAATGAATACAGCCAAAGTTGCATAACTGACTGCAGAACTGTTATGGTAGATGCATATATGGATATATCTGATTTGAATAAATATTTTGATGTCCATTGGCTCACCTAATATTTGCAATTTATTATAGTTTACTTTTCATGAGGGTAAATGAATATGAGTGATATGATGAAATGCATTACTGTTTAAACAAGCATAGTTTTAGCTGAAATAATGTTATTAGCATTGTCAAGGAATAAAATGCCATGAAATGATATAAATACATAATAGATAAAACGGATAAAATCCCGACTTTTAGTTTACATTATTTTGAAAATAGAGCAGATTTATAGAATTTCTATATGTAGCCTTCCATATGTAGCTTTCCTTTTTCCTAAATAAAAGAAGTTGAAATTTGCTTATATTTTTGATATTCACTTATTTGTAGCAATTTATTATTTTCTTAGATACACAGGTTCAACAGGAATTGGAGACAGTACTTTGTCTATGCTCTTAAGAAATATTCTCTGCTTGTGACATTTTCATATGTTAATCCCTTTCATTAATGTATAACTGTACTTAAGATCAACTTTAATGGATTTGCTTCAAATAAGAGATCTCACTGTTTGGAAAACAAAACAAAAATGAATATTGTATACATTTTTCTGTTCACCTAGAAAACATAATCTGGGTTTGAAAGAAAATTTATTCTTCAAATATAGCTATGCAAATTCTGCTTGACTTTGGTAAGTCACTTTTAAGTGGTAATGTTTTTAATTTAGATTTCTTGCTTTTTTAGGAGGTCTGCATTTTGTTTATGTTTTTATATTGAAATATGCATGTAAAGACTAGGTTGATAGTTTAATTATCTCTCTTAAGCACAGGCTGGACCATTTGTAGTAAGATTTTATTACTTAAAAAATCCTGACATTTAAATAAGATCCTATTTTGTTATCCATTAAATTAAAAGATGTATATTCTCAATCAAATTTGGTCTTTTTTTCCCTGGCAAACCTTAAGTGCCAAGGTCTTAAGTTGGCAGTTTTTTCCCTAACCCTTATAGATATGTCCCTCAGTTATAAGAGCCTCAGATCAAAGTCCCTTGGGTGTTGATGCTCTCATTAGGAAAAGATTGGGGTGCTAACTAGTTTATGAGAGTAAGGGCCTCATTAGAACAATTTTAAGATCAAGCCAAAATTGAAGAAGCCAATTAATTTTGAAAGTCCACGGGGACAACCAAACATTTGGAATGGCATGCTCACTTAGTTATATGGGTGTAGTTTCTCAGAGGTAGTAGATTTTACAGTTTTACTGTGAGTCATTATGTAGAATTTCCCCTTTCCTCAAATGACCCCAAATTTGCAACCTAGACCAAATACAATTTAAAGTGGATAAAATTCCATCTAGGAAGAGCCTTCTCTGACACTACCCCTTTCCTGTTCCTTTAACCCATCTATGTGGTGATTTTTTTTTTCAGTCTCTCACTGTCTATTTAGCTCCCTTACCGTAAGCTGTTCATAGGAGAGTATCACACAGTAATCACATGCACCTTTATTATTATTATTTTTGGTTAAAAGTTATATTAAAACAACAAGAAAAAAGATAAAATCTCTCATATACTTCCACAGTATATCATCTTTTTTCATTTTTACCTGCTTATTTCCAGTCCTTGTTCATATCTTTTTTTTTTTGAGACAGGTTCTCACTCTGTTGTCCAGGCTAGAGTGCAGTGGAGTGATCATGACTTACTGCAGTTTTGACCTCCTAGGCCCAAGTAATCCTCCAATCTCAGCTCCCCCAAGCAGCTGGGACTAGAGGGGTACACCACCACGCCTGGCTAATTTTGTTTTTTTTTTTTTTTGGTGGAGATGAGGATTCACTTCACTGCCCAGGCTGGTCTTTAACTCCTAGGCTCAAACAATCTTCCCACCTTGGTCTCCCAAAGTGCTGGTATTACAGGCGTGAGCCATTGTGCCTGGCCCCTTGCTCATATCTTTTAAAAGCTAATTTAATATAACTGCAATTAGAGCATAGATGTCATTGTGTGTTTTTTATTTAATGTTAAATAATAAATATTTCCCACCACAAAGAGCTTGTTATGACCTACACAAGCATTTAGGGAAGCCCTGGTGTGTCATACCTTTTTTGGGTCATTACTACTATTTGGGCCTTACTTTATTTTATTATTTTAAACTCATTTAAGATTTAAAATTTTTTGAAATTTATTTATTTAGTTTTTGGGTAAATTATAATCATATGTATTTTCCAGATACGCTGTGATATGATATATATATGCATGTGAAATGTATACGTGTGGAATGGTGGAATCAAACTAACATATCCATCGCCTTAAATACTTACCATTTGTTCCTCCTGCTTAACTGCAACTTTGTACTCTTTAACCAACATCTCCTTATTCCTCCCCATCCCCACCCAACCTCTGGTAACCACCTACTGCTTTCTGCTTCTATTGAGTTCAGTTGTTTTAGATTGCACATATAAGGAAAACATGTGGTTTTGTCTTTCTATATAATTGGGCTTTATTTTAGATAGTCTCCCTCTTGGCCTTGAGTTATTTTATTTAAAATTAGCCAGAAGCTTTTTTTTTTATTAAACTGAGGGAAGACATTGTTCCTGTCTTTGATGTCAGTACGTCCTAAATTTTACCAATAACTACACTTTTTGGTAGGTTTTATCTTGTATCTCTTGCATCTGTTGGGATGCTTATAGAGTTTTTCTTCCCTTCTCTGTGAATATGGTATTATTGGTAGATTTTCTGAACTATTTAGGATAACCAGGACAAAACCTATTTGTTCTTAGTGGATTTTCATTTACACAATAGAATTAGTCCATATTTAAAGGATATTTGTAACTGTGTTCATAAATGAGGTTAGTCTGTAATTTTCTCTTCTTCTAGTGTGTTTATTTTATTTTGGAATCAAGGATAGATATTCTAGCCTTATAAAATGAGTTGAGAGTCATATATGTCTTAGTGTGGAAGAAACTCATTATATTACCTCTCCTCGAGGCATTTGCAATCAATTTAAGTTAAAACTCTTAACTGGGAGAAAAATATTTTTAATTTTAAAGAATTTTGAAACATAAACCTAACATAGCTGGTTCCCTTTAACCCTCTGCCTTTTTTTTTTTTTTTTTTTTTTTTTTGGTGGGAGTACTGCAAGAAGAAAGTTGGGGATAGAGAAAATGTTGGTAAAGAATAAGGTTGTTTCCATAAGGCTCTGTCATAGCAATGCAATTATTTTGGTGATTATCTTTGACTGTTTTTTGTCAGACCTATGGTTTAATCAACTGGGATTAAGAAGATAGCAGGTTGATGGCATTAGTTAGGGAAGATATTGATTATCAGAGAAGGTGTTAAATGAACAGAGAAAAAGGCTCTTGCACCGAAGTTAAAGGTGATCTGATATTTACTTAGTCTGTTTACTTACCAAATGTCCTTTATAAAGGCAAAAGGGTGGAACTTCTTCTTCAGGCCCCACAATTACCCCATTGGTTGCATTAAGCCATTTATGACCTCATTCTTTATCTGAGTCTTTCCTTGGGGTTAGTTTTAGTCATATTTTTATCTCTATAAAACATCAGGATGGGAGGTGGTGTGTGTCTGTAGTCTCAACTGCTAGGGAGGCTGAGGCAGGAAGACTTCTTGAAAACAGGAGTTCAAGGCCAGCCTATGCAACATAGTGAGACCCTATCTCTCTGAAAGAAAAAAAAAAAAAAATCTGGGGCGGTAGCTGTGGCTTCACATATGATTTGATCCATATTTCATCTTATTTAATCCTGTAAAAAATAGTTTAAAACAAATGTTAGGAACTCTAAACTTGGGGCTTCTTAACTATCTGATGTGATTGATGATGTAATTTCTTTAAAGAGAGTATGCTTACTTTTTTTGTTCTTCTAATTGTATGATAATTTTAATCAACACAACTTTTAAGCAGGTACTATGTACCAGGTAAGATATATGTATGCGTGTGAAATATATATGTGTGAAATGATAGAATCAAGTGAATGAATATGTAGAGACAATGTTCTTAAGGAGTTTGAGCTTCCCTTTTCCATCTTTGTTCTTTATTGCCCTTTCCTTTTCTGATATCCAGGCACTTTTGTTTCTCTTTGCCTCTCTGTCAAAGCAAAGAGACTTTTAAAGGAAATTTTGAGTCAAACCTAAGCTGCTTCCATTGAGAAGAATTAGTACAGCTTTCTGACCATGGACCTATTGTTTGTTTAGAACGCAGTGTTAATAAGGGCACAATGCTAGCCTTGATTTTTATATGGACCAATTAGCTTTGCTCTTTTCCATGACCTTGGATCATGACTCTAATGATTGATACTTGCTAAAGACCAGGTAAGAGGAGTTGGTTGATCAAAGCACTAGAAAAATAGTACAAATTGCATTCTTGCCTGGTATCATTCTTATTTATAAAAGGCAAACCATCACTTAGGGCTTTGCTTTAAAACAATTATTATTAAAATAAATTGTAATGGAATGTGGAAAAAAGGTAATAAAAAGGATTTTATTATGTTATTTATTTTTTTCTTTCTGTATTAGTTAATTCTTAAGAACGTCTTCTCCATGTCATTTAGTTTCCTTTTTAATACCTTTGTATGCAAGATTGAGCTTTGCTGGCCTTTATTTCTTGTTCCTCGGGTGTTAGTGCTAGCTTTGGCAACCTCATTGTCAGTGCTGGCTCAAATGAAGGAATGGCTGAAGGCTCCTTTTGGAGACCCACTTCACTGGTTATTTTAATTGCTCAGAGGGATAATTGTCGAGTGGTGCCATAGGATAGTATTTCCCTTGCCACAGGGGTTAGGAATTCTGCCCAATAATCACTCCTATTCCTACTGGATATGTGTCTGTGAGTAAAAAGACATAACTGGCTCGAGATATATCCCTAAAGCTATATGTAGGGACCCTGTTAGATTAACTTTGGGAAACTAATGCAGTCATCATGGATACTTTCCTCATTGATTTTTTGTAGAAACAACAAATTTGCAAAGCTTAAAATTAGCTTCTTAATTATCTTACTCTAGGACACCTTCTCATGTAGTGTCCTCGGACTACTTTTCTTTGCTTTCCTTTTTCACAGACAAAGCTCTTGGAGGAACAATAGGGATGCAAGTGATAGGGATTGGACTTCAAAAGAATTTTTATTTTCACTGCTATTGTGGCTATATCTGCTGTTGTAAAGGACCATGAAATACTGTTTTCTGGTATTCTGTGGAATAAAACTGTCTATACTTTCTAAGACACAGTAGTGAACAAAATTCTGGGTCTAGTATCTGTTAGATAGCTCCTCAAACTTAGCTGCTTCTGTGAGTGGAAGGGAAGCATCTGAGACAAAAATGTTTGTAGTTTTGAAACCTCTTATTAAGGTATAACTGATTCACAATAATGTAGTACACAAAAATAAATGGCGAACTTGTATAGGTCACATTTTAGGATTAGCTTAATAGTTGTAATTTCTAAAGTGGAAGTCAATGGAGATAAAGTATAATGGGGCTGTTTGTTTATTAACTTTTTAAGAATTTTTTTCACTTATTAAAATAAAAATGACATCAATTTTGAGTGGCTATGTAGATAGCATTAGTTAAAATGGAACAAAACAGAAGCTTCTGCTGAAGATCTTAGGGAGTCATCAAATGACCCTGACCTCTTTGCTAAGACTGAATACTTTGAAGGACCCAGTTCTTCTTCATTCTTCCTTGTATTTATGACCTTTGCCGTAAAACTTTACCGTGCCCTTCCAATATTGATAGGGCATTTGTCCTCATGACTTGACTCTGAGATCAGTCATTTAGCTTACATTGTCCAATGGGATGTTAACACATGTAGAGGCTTGTAAAAGCACTTGTACATTTCTGTTCACACTCTTGCTCTTTTCTGTTACTATAGAAGAACAGTCCTGGGCTAGCCTGTTGAAGGATGAGACATATGGAGCAGAGTTGAATTATACTAGTCCCAGCCAAGGCCAGCCAACCACAAGACATGTTAGTGAGCTCAACTGTAACCAGAGAGGTGTCCAGCTGACCTACAGATGCACAAGCTAAATAAATGCTTATTGTTTTAAGCCACTAAGTTTTGGGGTGGGCAAACCTGTAGCATTCTTCTGGCTATAGATAATTGATATAACCTCAAATAACCCTCCTTTTTAAAGGAGTCCATGGGACAGATATCACTGATGATCCTCAGTGACTTCTTGTTGTTCCAATGACAATATTTCATGTTAGTTTCAAGAAATTCCTAGACCAAGCTACTCAGGAGTATTTACATAAGACTCGACTTAAAGTGGATTATGTTGTATCTGTGGGGAATTCTAAAGATATTTTCCATTCAGCCCACATATTAATCTAATGTATAGTAGCCTTATGGGGCACAGAACCATTTAGTTCATAAAGAAAGATAAAGCAGAAAATACCTATAAGTAGGCAAGTAATTGAGGTAAGTTCATAAAGTAGGAAATGCAAAGGACACTATATCCTTTGTCGAGAGCAATTTTGACTAAGGAGAGGTAGCAGTGAGTGGGTTCCATAAAACAGAAGACAAAAACAACGATTAGAAAAAGGAAACTTGATTTACCTTTGAGCTGGTTAAAGACAACATGGTGTAAAAATAGCGCTATGAACAAAGACTGAACTTTCAAACCTTAGCTCCATTTACATTCTGCAAGCTCAACTTATTAAAGAGAAAAAGGGATAAGGGATAGGTTGGGGAAGGTTGGATGAAAAGAGACAAAGAGTTGGTTTTGTTGGGGCATGGTTCTTTAATTCATTGTGCTTTGCAGTCAAATGACAGTTGCCTTTTCTAAGTTCAGGTTGTATATAGTATTGCTATTTCATTTACTTTCTTTTGTAATAGGAGGAAGTCTGCCTTTTAGTGATTATATGAAAAGTAGCTGGCTGAGAGTCTTCTGGACAGAAGTAGGGGCTTACTGAACATATCCAAACAATCTTGGCCCTCCATACATCTGAAGCTGTATTCGGAGAAAGGGTGTTAGATGGGGGACCTGTACTTGGTTAATTCATCATATTACTTGGAAAGGTCCTTATTATTGCGCACAGCAGTGTGGTCACCTGGCGGTAGGTCATTAGCATTTTAGTCTTCTTTTCCTCACAACAATGTACAACATGCTAATTAGAGTATTCTGAAAGCTAAGTAACCTGTTTTAAAAATCAGACATTTTAATTTGCAGCTTTAATGGCTGTTTTTATAATAACTGGCTTTATTGGGGGTAAAAGCACTTCTCATGTTCCACTAGCAAGGCAGAGTATAACAGAAGCTGACAAAATTAAAAACCTCATAATGTGACCTTTGCCTGGGATAAAAGGCTGTTTCATAACAATTTCCTTTTGTTCTTTGTTTAAGCCATTACTCTAAAAGGAGCCTCCGATTAATCTAAGTAAATGCATCATTACAGTACTAATCCATGTCCTTCTGTCAGTGTCTGTTTTAATTAAATAAGAAATGCTAGCAGAAAGATATCATGCACAAAGCTGTGATTGGAGAAAGAAGCACTGGTTGATCAAGGAAAAGATTAAAAAGAGCTTTAGTGTTTTGTCCATTTGCATAACTCCATATGCCACAGAGTTTCAGGTTGAAAAGAAAACTTACAAAAGAGTTTAGAACATTTCATTCTTATAGATTTAAAATAATGGGATTTACCAATGAAATTCTAATCATCCCATTTATCACGTTAGACATTTCACAGCAAGGAGCAGAACAGCTTGGGGTGTGTCTTTTAAAACTTTTATGCAATGTTGTCTTGTATCTGTGAAAACATACTTGTCAAATTTGCATGTGTTTCTTCTTATTTTAGGTGAAGTTCATGGTGAAACCTGGTTGTGGGCATACAATGATTTATTTTTCCTTTTTAAAGTGTCTTGCCACTTTTTGTTTTGCTTTTATAAAAAATGGCTTTCTATTGATAACATGTTAAGAACTTAGGTGCTTAATTGGTTGCTAACAATAAAAGTACATTTAATAATTGCTTATGAAATTGAATATTGTTACATTGTTACACAGAAACTCTTCTTAGCGTAGTGTTGCAGAATTCCCGTGGTGAGGGCTTTCTTAATATACTGGCCATTATTTGATGTAATGAAAAGAGAAAGTGTACAACAGTGAGATTGTTAATTAATTTAGCCTAACAAGATGAAAATAAATGAAGCAAAGCACAGATTGAATGAAGCAAGAGGTCTTATTTACAATTTAACACATTTTTATATAATGCAGATTTCACTTGGTAAAAGACAAACAGACCCTCACCCCAAATACCCACTAACAACAAAAGTATGTCCCCTTTCCACAACTCAACACTAAAATCTTGGTTTGACTTTACAGAAAACATGTACTGTCTCCATATAGGAGACACCTTTACAGTGTGTAAACAGTGCTTTTCTTTGGCTAAGAATCCTACACTAGTTAACCTTTAACTTCAGTATTTTGTTATTCCCAATGTAGACTGGAGATGACCATGAGAATAATTATCTAGAAACCTTTGGGTTTCTTGTTCTCCAGGTTATCCAGAGACATCTTGCTTTAGTTATTTAATAATAATTTTATTTTAATTCTTTTTTTGCCAAAGGAAAGAAGCTCAAAAGTGGGAAAAGGAAAGAAAAAACAAGCTGTGTGCCTTTTTACATGTGATTGAATCTGTAGCAATTGTACGGAATTCTTAAATTAGCATTATTTTTTAAGGTCTCCCTTTCAGTGATTAATGAGCTTTATCCAGTATTTGACCTTTTATCATTCTTGCTTTCTGCTCAGAAGTACTTCCTTCCTTCCTACTGTAGTTAGAAAAGACTGTCTCTTATCTTATGTTACTGTAGGCAGTGGTAACAGGGCTCTCTACAAATGGTGTTATTATGGTCACTATGTTTTTATCTCAGAGGTCACGAACAAATCCATGCAACTGCTTCTAAGGATTTCAATAAATAGGACTTTTTATCCAGACAATCGCCTTTTATGTTACTTTTAAACAAAACTACTAGTCCATCAAGAGTTTCAAAAGAAAACAATTCTACAGAGTGCCGGTATGGCCGCACAGACCAATCATCATGGCACCCATTCTCCAGTCCTTTATTTTTCAAGTCCACAACAATAGGTTGTTGATTCAATGGACAAGACCAGAACAATTAAGTTCTCTGTTTAGCAGCAGTGCAGCATTTTAATGCCCTTCTCTAATAATGGTCTCATTATTGTTATTCTAAGACTGGGCCTCAGGAGGAGGAATATTTGCTGGAGGTACGTCATTATTTTGCAAATTTCGATTAGCTCATCATGTTGTCTGTAGTGTGAAAATCGTAGCTAATTAGAGCAGCCAGTTAGACTACCAGCTTTTGAGCTTATGAGTTAAAAGGTAGCATACTTGATAGGCCAGTGATGTGAAAAAGGTGGTAAAAAAGGAGGATTAGAGCAGTTGCCTTAGTAACTCCAACTTCCATCTGTGAGGGAACAATGGACTTGTGTTTCTCCCCCACCTTGGTGTAAAAATTGGTTTTGTTTTGAAAGGACAGGGTTCTTTTTATGACAAACTGGAATTCAGCCCAACTGAGTGTAGTTTTAGTTGTTAGGAGAGACCATTGGGGATAGGAAAGATGAAAGGTCATGGTGAGCTTCAAGGACATGAAAGGTTGTTGTCTCATGTAACAATGGTAGATTGTTTTTTTTCTAATATTTCTAGCCAGTCCCTAAGTCAGGTGATGGAACAAATACCTACAGTTTAGTCAGGTGAAACAGGAGGGGGTGGAGGAAGGAAAGAAGAAAAATGGGGTAAGAGAAAGTTTGTATTTTGTTAAAAAAATATGAAAGGGTAACTCCAGTTTGCTTTTATTAAACAAAGCGATATTTCTTTGTCACCATCTCTGAGATTCCAGTATGCTTTGGGTGGTTTGCCTCTGTGGACCATCACAACTCTGGGAAGCTCTCCAATGTGTTAGGAAATGTGATTTAAGCTTTCTTCCTGAACTCCCAGGAGACCAGTGATGTGATACTTAACAATAAATTTAGTTGTTGTAGCTTTCTCACATTATTGGTGTTCTTAAAAGGTTTTCCTTCAAATGTACACTGAATAAAATGAATGATAAATATGAAAGAAATTTGTTTCACCACTCTACAGGGTTTTATCATAAATTCTATGGCTTCCATCACAGACAGTTTACAGGAAACTGTTTAGATATTGCTTCAATAGTGACACAAATTTTTCTATATGTACATGAGAAAATGCTACAAATTTAAGAGCTTTTGGGGGTTTGTATACAGAGGAGGCAATAGAAAAGGAGTGAATACAGTGTTTTATATATATATATATATATATATATATATATGTTTTAAACCCTCAAAACCAAATCACCCTTTCTGAGTTTAAAACACTTTATTTCAGCAAAATGAGTGACTTGTATTTTCCTTCCATATCAATATTAAAATATTTAGGGTTGTTGGTGGTGGTGATGTGTGTATGTATGTTTTAAGAACTACAGAGTGTATAGGAACAAGTGTACTTTATCTTTTCTAAGCAAAAAAATCGTCTCTTGATGATTTAAGAAACCTTCATATTTCTTCTCTATTGTCCCAAAAAAACCTTTGTGTTGTTGAAGCTGGATTTGGTCCAGGGGGTTGGGGAGATTTTCAAATTCTCTTTTAATCCTTGGTCTTTGTTTTCTTGTTCTAGCCAACCATCCTATTGCTGTAGCCTTTATTCTTTTGAGAAGCTGTGTTCCTTTGATTTATTGTAGTTACCTCATAGACTCAAAGTAATATAATGAAACTTTAGAGCTTAATGACTTTTGAGGTCTCCTAGTTCAAATCTTATGTTTGAGAAATTTAGAAAGTGAGACTGGAAAGTTGAAATGACTTGCCCAAGACAACTTAACTAATTAGAGGTAGACAGCTGCCATTTGTTACCTGGTTTAAATATAAACACTGAAATCAAAAGAAGACTGGAAAAGCATTATAAAAACATGTCTAACTTGTTTACCGGTCATTTTAGCGGTTGAGGGGAGATGGAATAAAGCTAACATCTGGTAGTGGTGGTGGGGTTTGGCATTCAGATAAGATTATTTTTGGTAACTATGAAAGCTCCATTTTAAATAAATGGAGAATTTTTTTCCCTGTCAAAAACAAACAACAAACAACAGCAACAACAACAACAAACTCCAGCATAACTGGGAAGGTACTAGCATAGTATCCAGAATCTGCAAACCTTTCTTGGTCCAGGCACTGTGTGAGATGCTTTCATAAGCATTATTATAATTTACAATTTGAACACTATTTCCAGTGTGGTAAATTAGTTAACTGTTCTTTTTCCTAGTTTTTGTATTTGTAGAAAGGGACCCAATGTTATTCAATTTCATTAGATGTTATGAGACATAAGAATTGGTATATGATTGAAAAATATAGTATACATTTGGCAGAATATTGTAAGATTGCAAATTTGTGCTTTATGCAAACACAGATATCACAAAAACAAATATGGACTATAATATTTAGATCAATATAAAGGCCATGGTTTATTTTTGGAACCATTCAGAAAGTATTTAGAAATTTGGGACTATATTTAATCATAAAGGAGGAAATAAAATAACCCATAATTGTACCTTATTATTTCATTATGAAATTTGCTTCCTAGTAATATTTTGGTATATTTCATGTAAGTGTTTTATCTATGTATGTATGAGAAGAAAGAACATGTCTAGCTTGTTTACTGCCCTCTCTCTGGTGCCCATAATAGTGCCTGGCTCATAGAAGGTACTTAAAAAATAGTTGTTGAGCAAATGAAAAAAAATTTCTGCAAGATTGGATCATATTGTAGGTACATTTTTATATTTAAAAACTCATTGAATTTTTTTATGTTAATAGTCTTGTAAAACATTTTAAATCACTACATCTTATACTGTCATATGGATGTACTACAATTTGTTTTACCATTACGTTACTGACTTAAAACTTTTCAATATTATAGTACAAAAGTCCACTTATAAGAATATTTTGTTTATTATTAAAGTGGTAAATATGTTAAAATGGATGAAAAATAACTCCCATGATTGTAGTGTAATGATCTCACCAAACTTTGTCACCTCCTTCAAGTTTTTGCTTAAATGTCTTCATAGTGAGATCTGCCTTGACCATCCTATTTAAAATTGCAACCCTCTAAACATTCCTGTTCCCTCTAGTGCTGTTCTGTTTGTTTCCAGAATCTTTTTTCAATATTGAACATGCCATATAATTTGTGTATCCTTTAAATGTATCGCTTTTCTGTCCAACTGGAATATAAGGTCTATGATGGCAGATGATGTTTGACTGTTTTTGTTGCTCATATTCCCCAATGTCTTGAACAAAGCCTAGAACATTGTACATGTTCAGCAACATTTATTGAATGGTTTATTGAAACTTTAAAAAATGAAACTTTTTAAAAATTCAACATTCTTACTTCAGTTTCAGAATCCTTTTTTCTTCACATGGGCAACTCTCATCAACCAGTTTTTGCAGTGGCTAAAACTTCCATTTTCTCCCTTTGAACGTGTACATGTTATCCAGTTAAATCAAATCATGGCACTTGATTGAATCTTAGGCCAATGTTGGATAAAGTCAAATGTCTTGTAACAAATACCCCAAGCTTTTACCCCTTCAAGTCAGTCTGAACCCTGTTTTTAGGTAGGTGGATGGTTTTAGATGAGTAATGTCACCAGTATCACTCCAAATAATCCCCTTCCTCATCTGGAAGTCCTTCTGGTAAGAATCTTGAGGCTTAGGTCTGAACTGGGAAAACTTAGGTTAACCTGATTATTTATCTGTACTTTGGGATGATTTTACCTTCGTCTTCCTCTAACTAATATTGGTCATATTCTTAAAATTTCCTTAGGAAAGACATTTTACAAACTTCTATTTGCTTTTTCACTATATATGGTTTATAGTTTTCTTTAAAAATAACACAGTACTTGGGAGGCTGAGGTGAGAGAATTGCTTGAGTTTAGGCATTTGAGGTTGCAGTGAACTATGATAGTGCCACTGCATTCCAACTTGGTCAATAGAGTGAGATCCAGTTTCTTGAAAAAAAAATATAAAACAATAAACATATTACCACTTTATTTGTGGATATGTTAATTAAAATATTTTATACAATAGCAATTTATATAGCTACAGTAATCCCTTATATTTATATAGTATTTATAGTTTCAAAGCTTTTTAATAAACCTGATCCTGTTTAATTATAACCCTATGAGACACACAGGACCTGGTTTATTATATTCATTTTACAGATGAGGAACCAAAGCACGGAAAAGTTAAGAGACTTATTCTAGATCATAAATCTAGGAAGTGGAAGCAAGACCATGAAAAATCTAAGTTTTTTGAGTTCTACTAGTTCAGTACTGTTTTTTTTTTTATTTTGGTCACTTTAACTTTCTGTCATAATCATGTTTTGAATCATCTTTTTGTTGACCTTTCTTAAAAGATTCTATGAAAATGAAAATAAATGATTATAATTTATTTTTTTTTTGATTTTATTTCAGTCTACTATTTATTCTGGTTCTCAAGGGTTTTCCTTTAGTTTTTTGTGGTTCTTTTTTTTTTTTTTTATAGTCTTTACCTTTTCCTTCATTCTGGCTATGAACGTGGCCTTTTGTAGCAATTTGTGAAACTACTGGCTACCATGTCTGCCTTTTGACCTTATAGAGGAAAGACATGAAACAAGAGATTAGAGTTTCATAAAGCAGAGAAAGGAAAAAAAAATCTAGGGTAAGTGGTACTTAGAGACATAGGTAGCTAGGCCTCAATAAGACCCATAGATAAAAAGTGAAGTTGAAGGACAGATTCTAGTATTTTTCTATAATGGAGTATAGTTTTTGGTGTCAATTGTTCAATCTTTTAATACATTGTGTCTGCTGTATTAAGTTTCTCCTGAGGCTGTTCCTATCCTAGTAGACCCTTACTACTCTGTCCCATACCTGCTGTGGTGAATAGGACTTACTTATTCACATCCAGAAATGTGAAATGGACAAGTAGCTAAGAGGCCAGGGCATGGTCATGGTCTTAGATGGACTACTGGCACTCAGGTACAGAAAAACAAGGTGGAATCTTAGTTATTGGAATGAAGGCAAAAGGTCAAGGTCAAACGAGCAATAAGGTATATAATTTTATTCTGAGTTCTAAGGAATTATGTTGGAGTCCTTCTTAGGTGAATTTAAGGTGGTCCTAGAGCATTGGCTCTCTAACTTTTGAGGTATGTAAGAATCACTTGGGTGGTTAGGACTTCTCATGTGGGGGCCAGGTGTCTATATTTTTTGCAAGCATTCCAAGTTATTCTGATGCAAGTGTTTATAGATTGAATTTGCAGAAAATTTCCATAAAACCTAGGATGACATTTATTGTAGGATAAGGGGCCATGTCACTACAACTGTTGAAAGAGGGGGCATTTGGAATTTGAAAGTCAGACCTTTCTACTAAGAGAAAAATGTATGTCTTGTGCCAGAGCTGAGTTTTGTTTATCTGCATGTAAGAAAGCAATAAACATGGGCTGGTATGCACTGGACTGGTGTGCTATAAATCTGTTAGGTTTTTCTCTTCATGTATCTTGTTTCTTGTGTTTATGATCTGAATGCTTTTGTAATATCTAAAAAAGATTTATACCTTTTAGTGTAAAAAAAAGTAAAGCTGATTATACTCTTGGGCCTAATCTAAGTTGTTCCTCATTTTTATTTTCCTTTTCATATCTGCCTGATTAAATTTCCCCTGTTCCTTCCACTTTCATAAATTGATTAGCATGAGTTGGGCAGACTGCTGTAATGCTAAGGGTTAACCAGAAGAGAATTACAAATGAACTATCTAGAAAGTTGATTATTAATCCAGCTAGAGAAGAAATATCCTTTTACTTAGCAAGAATGAGTATCCGAAGAGCTGATAATATTGTTCAGGCAGCGGGGTGGAATGGCAGAGCTTGGTAAGTAAAACAAAACTTGGATTTAATCTTTTATATCCACTTTTTAAAATGATTAGAATGTTGATATATTTAAACAATTAAGTCTAAGATGAATTTACAAGCTGCTGTAACAAATCCAAAAAGTTCTAAATGTGTTTGTTAATGAGATCCCCATACATGCTATTGGTAGACGGTAACTAAAAAGTATTTACATAAGTAGATAAATATATTTAATTTTGAATATTTATAAAAATACATGATTAGATTTGTGATTAAGAGCAAGGAAGTGGGCATGGATAAATGATTACTAAAACAATATAAGTCCAAACCTCAAGGAATATAAACTGAAGAATCTTGAGTGACAAACTCTTTTGTGTTTTTCACAAGAGGAAGTTCTGGATTCTTAGGTATTAAAATGTAATTTAAAGTAAAATATTCACATAAAGATTCAGTGAGATATTTTCCAGATGTCTAGTTAACAAAAACTGTTATAGGTTCTGATATTTTTGGGGTCCCAGTACTCATTTCATCATGATGTTTAATAAGGACTTTTCTAAAGACAGCTTTTATGGTATTTGTGAATTGGAAGGAAAGAGAAATGAGAGGATCTGTGCTATTTGTACAAAGAAAATTAAGTGAAAAGGTATGATTTTAATAATGTTCTTCCACTAAAGACTGCTCCTCCTGTTGTAGAAGAAATTTTGATGACAATATTTAATTCTGTAAGATTGAGATTTTGCATGAATTACTTCATATTATAAAAATGAGCCTTTTAAACATAATGTGGACCATACATTATTGGATATTATTGAAACTCTATGTAATCATAAGTCATTTCAATGTACTATTACTGTACTTAGGAGAAGTTAAGAAGCATATTAAACTTGACTTACGTTGCAATTCCACACAAACAAATGCACATTTAAAAAATCTTTTCTTTCAACGTACATCTTGAGTAGGAATAAAAACAATTCAAATTAACATTTTGTCATTTAATGCTTAAATGAGCACAGAAAAAGTATCTTTTCAAAAACTAAAAATTCAGTGTTGGAAATCTACATGATATGTGTATGTGTATTTGTGAAAATACATTCAAAATGCACGTATATAGGACTAAATAGTGTACATTTAGTCCTATATACTCGGCTTTTGTTAGTTCTAATGTTCTGGCCTATATTTAATACTGGGAATAGCAGATTATTGTAAGTGAAATAATAAAAATAGTTAACATTTATTGAGCTCTTGTGTGCTAAATGCTGTGTTTTTAATCTCATTTAATCTTTGGATTAACTCTGCGCTTGTTGGAAAGCTGTAAGGATTATAGTGTATGCTAAAACAAAAGATAAGCTAATTAAAGAACCCCTAACATCTGATGCTAAAAGTCTGGAGAATAAAGGCCCAGGAAACAAAATGTGTAAGAGGGGAGGTCCCTAAATTCTGTATGCTTGTATTTCTTAAAATTGAAAGATTTGATATGAGCCTGGGAAAGAAGAGGGAAAGGAAATGAAGTAGCAAATTCTTAGCATTCATTAATTCTTTAAATAATTTTTATTAAGAAAATTTCAGTCATACAAAAATGTTTAAAGAATGGTATAAATACCTATGTGTTTATAAGAAATAAAACATTACTAATACAGTTGAAGCCTTTCCTAGTTTTATACCTCCATCTCTTCATGCTAGTGGTAATGACTCTTGAATTTGATGTCTTTCATTCCCATGCTTCTTAAAAAATATTATGCTTAAGTTCCATATTTCTTATATGGTAGGGAAAACCCCACCTACCATGCTTTGGGATCCAAGAAATACTTTTTCTTGGCTTCCTATTATACTTTAATTAAACAAACAAAAATTATTCTTAACATAAAGGACCCTGGCCCTGCAGAATCTGACCCCTGTATTGCCAGCCTCGGCTCTTATCTTTCTCTCAAATAGTTCTTTCTGATCCAGCTACTGTACTAGTCTACTGTCAGTTTCTTGGACCCTCCAAATTCTTTTCTACACCAAGGTATTCACATAATGCCGTCTTCTCAACTGGAATGCACCTCTTTCCACTCTTCGTCAGAATGATTCCTATTCATTCTTTAGGTCCCTGTTTAAATGTCATTTCTTCAGCGAAACCCTCCTTGCTCCTTCCAATGCAGATCTTGTCTCCCTGCAAAGATCTTGTTTCTTATCCTTTAATTTATTTCATAGCAGATATTGCAGTTTGAAATTATGTATCTGTGTGGTTTTTTAGTGTCTGTCCTTCACTCTGGACTGGCCCATTTTGTTCTTGGATGTTTTACTTACCATGTAGCACACACGGTCTTGCATGTTACAAGCATTCAGTAAATATTTGTTGTTGTTATCAGGGAGAGGAATGTAGTGAGTGAGAAAGAGTGAAAAAAGGGAGATTGAGAGAACGCAAAGTACATAAAAATAGAGTCTGTTGGTTGGTTTGGATATACTGTTTAGAGAAAATTATGCAACTTGATGCTAGCAAAGATTGGGGTGAGGGTGGTGGTAGAAACGTTTTTGTTTTTTAATATCTAGCTGTAGAACATTTAACAGCTTTTCTTCATTGTTGTTTTTTTTTTTTTCAGTGTAGTCTATCACTTTTGTGTCCTCGCTTTGGGGAATCTGTATTCCTGGACACAGGAACTGAACTTTCAAGTTGTAAACTTGTGGAGCGGCCCCAGTGGCTATAATCTTATTGTGGAAATGCTATAATGGGCTCTAAAAATCTGGAAAAATTTAGGACACAGTTGAGAAAAAAATGCTTGGTATTTTTGTAGAGAAAAGCCATGAGACCACATGGAAGGGTTTTAAGGTAGATAACAATAACGAAAATATTCGTAGTGTTTCCAGTTGCTAAAATATTGCTAGACTTCCTTCAGGAGAATATAGAAAAGGTTATAAAAAAGGAAAAAGAAAATGAAGTCAGTCTGAGAGGATGGCTGGGTTTATGAAATGTCAGAATATACTTATATTGTATTCTATGTAAATCTTTGCTGGCATTTGCAATTAAGTCCAAGGCTAAAAGATTATGCTGGGATTTTTTTTGTTGGTGATGCGGGAAAAGGAGATAAAAAAGAGGATTTAATTAAAATGTTTTGGTGTTAAAAGGAGGGGATTTATAGAGTGTCTCACTTGAGGTGCCAGTATTATTAATAACATTGCACCTTATGTTTTTATTACATGTTATACTTTCAAGTGAACTTTTTCTTATATTATCTTATACATTTATTTTTACTTATCTGCATTTTATTTTAGACCAGTAAATGACTATGGAATTATAATAATGTCTTTTTTCATCTTATTCAATGTAAAAATTTCTTCTTCATAGTAAAAATACAATTAAAAATTTCAATCTCACAATATTTGGAAAGATCAAAAGTCAGTAGATTCCTCTGAGGCCTTATGGTAACCCTGTGAGATGGTTAAAGTAGAGCTGTTATTACCTTTGTTTCACAGCTAGGAAAATTGGGACAGAAATCAGACAAGAGCCAGGACTAAAACCTTTTTTTTTCTTTTAAAATGCATAGGTGTAACTTTCTAGGTAAGATAAATATTCACCTCACCCCTGCATTCCCCAAAAGATTTAGATTGGAGGTTAAGTTTTTCTAAGGACCAGGATGAATTAAGTGGATGTCCTCCATAAGTTTTTTAGATTTGAAGGTTTTATTTTTTCTAATTTCCTAAAGATGCAAAGTAGTTAACAATTTCCAGCATAAGGAACTGAGGTTAAAGGCATATAATTAACAGAGGCACATTACTAAGCCTAATTATAAGTTAAGCCTTCTTGGATGAAGTTTAATGGTTAATTTGTTGCCCAATATTTTAGGGTTCCAAAAATAAGGAGAAACAGTTGTGGGCTTAAAAGAATGAAATATCTTAATTTTTAGTAAATGAGCTGTGGCTCAAATGAAGTCATGTGATAAGGCAGAATATAGTAGCTTATTAGGTAGGCAACCAAGTCACATGAGCTGAAGATGGGTTGGTGCTCATTTAGATATTTTAAAAGAGACAGTGAAGAGCAATGTGTATGTCATTTATATATACATGTGCAGGTGGGTAGAGAGATATTTTTTTGAAAACAAATGCCAGGAAGTATTTTTAATGATTACCCAAGAATGCTTCTGCTTCATTAAGGTAAAAGTCAAATCTTGTTTTGTTTTGTTTTTTCCATTGGACAAATTGCCTGGTTGCAGAGAAATTCAGTTTCTCACACTTTTCTGGGCTCACTGGCAAAAGCTTCCCTTAGGTTAAAAGAACAAAGCATGTTTATTCTGTAAAACAGAAATCTTAGGAGAATTCAGTAGGCATCCTGGGATGGCTAGAGTGCTGTCATAGCAAAAAGAGTTTATACTGTGAAGTGCTAGACTGGAGTTTGTAGTTGAGTCTCAGAGAACCAGAGTCACAGGCAAGCAGAAGAAGTAACTTTGTAACAGTTATGGTTGACCAAAAATGGAATGGGCTTTTTGCTGAGATGATGAAGTTCTTGTCACTAGAAAGAATTGAGGAGACAGATTAAAATGTTGAGTTATTCCAAATTATTTCAGTATTAAAGTTTATGAGAAGATGTCCTCTGTGAGTCACCTGGCTGAGACAGGGAAGTGAGTCAACTTAAAGGACAAAGATATATTCCTCTATTATGTGAAGCCAAGAATGAAGTTCATGAAGGCCAGATGTACTTTCTGAATTGCTCAAGCATATGAATAATAAAAAAAGGTGTGTTTTTATCTGTAGACAGCCAATTGATATCTGGAATTACCTTAAGTTAAGAACTTTAGACTTCATGTATCCCCAAACCTCTTAAGAATTGGTGTGAGTGGAACTGTTATTATAAAAGGAAAAAAGATAAACCATTTTGTTTCTCCATAGGGTCCAGATGTGGAAAATAAGAATTTTAATCTGCATTTGGGAGAACAGATTTTAAAAGTAATAATAAATTAATTTACTTATCTTTAAAAAACTTCTGATCTTTTGGCACATTAAAAAGAGAGTAGATCACATTTTAAGCACTTTAGAGGTTTTCTGTTATTTTTGTTTCTCTTATTGGTAATATTTCATTTAAAACATTAAGAATATTTTAAACTTAAGTAAGACGTAAATACATTCTTGTTGTAAAGCAATGCCTGGCATGTAGTGGACTATCATTAAGCATTTATTGAATTAATAATTATTGAACAAAAGGTGAGGGAAATTTTTCTTCATGACTTTTTTCATCCTAAAGATGATTTCTTTTCCCAAGCATAACTGCTATTTCCAATTTTGTTTGTGTCCTTCCAGATTTCTTCTATAATCACATACACTTATATACCATTATATAGAAACATGCAGTTTTATTTCGTGTCAGGGTAACAGTCTCCCTTTTTACACCTATTGCTTTATATTTTACATGCTTTTTTCACTTAAAATTATGACTTGGAGCTCTATGTTAGTTTATATAGCTTTATCTCATTTTCTTCTACATAATATTTTGTACTATATATGTACCATCGTTATATTAATAGAGATCTGAATTATTTCCAGTTTAAATATTCTCAACTGAAATTTTAGGCATTTCAGTATTGAGGATGGCAAAATTTGACATCTTTTAAAATATATAAAATTGGTATAGAAGATTTCTACTTGGTGAGTTATGAAAATTAAATAGAAAGATAAAGGCACCTAGCACTCGGTGGACCTTTAATAAACATTAATACCCTTCCTTCCATCTTCTCTTAAATCATTTGCATGAGGGTAGGATTGAAAGAATAAAGAAATGTTATCTCTCACTTCCTCATTTTCATCTTCCCCTATATGTTATTTGTATTGCATACTGAAATTTTAATTCTCAATCTGAAGGCTGTTGAAGGTGTTGACTGACTTAGTGCTTTTTCCTTCATTGTTCTTTAATTATTGGCTGATGAGAACATGTTTACTAATAATGAATTAATTCATTCACTGACTAAAACATCAATTTGTACCTACTATAAGCCAGGCACAAAGGGGATAAAATGAAAAAAGATGTGATTCTTACATACAAGAATCTTACAAATTTGTCAGCAAGACAGACACATAAACTAATAAATACAGAATAATGTGATAGGAGCTTGGGTAAATCAGGGATGGGAACAACTAGATGAGTAGTCAGGGAAGGTTTTCATGGAGTAGGTAACAGTTGAGATTAAACATTAAAGGTTTATTAACATTTCATTGAACAAATCAAAGAAAAGGACATTAGAGGTAGAGGAATAGAATGTGTAAAGGCATGAAGGAATGAAAAAGCATGGTATCATTTAATTGTCTTTAAGGAAATACAAGAAATATTTATTATTAGAGAGTAATTGGTAGTGGGAAGGGGCCTCTTAATCCACTGAAAACTGAGTAGGGATAACAACTAGAACTCTGGACAAAACACAGCTATCTGAAGGCACTGAAGAGTGACTTGAAGCAGACTAAATCTTGAGAGGAGAATGAGCTTTGCAAAACTGGAGGGAAAGAAACTGGGTAAGTTTGCCATTTTCAAGCTTTCTAGTATGAGGGCAGGCTGCAAAAAAAAAAAAAAAAAAAAGAGTTTTTTTTTGTTTTTCTTTTTGTTTTTCTGACCTGGAGAATCAAGGGAATAGACTTTGGGCAACCACAGATCCTAAGAGGTAAGGAGGCAATCCTGTCAAAAAGCCACAGAAAGGGAACCCCAACTTTGATATTACAAATCTCTGACTGATCCCCAAACCATCCATGTGCAGGATTGGTCTCAAGCAGTCCAAGTAAGGTTAAAAGTGCTAAATAGATGTTTGAGCTACTGCTCACTGCAGATAAGACAAAATATGCAGTTTTAGTCTCAGCAAGTAAGCTGCTTAAACAACAATACTATTTAGAATACTATAAATGAATCTAGAGTCTCTACAGCATAGTGGTGGCAATGTCTAAGATATAATCCAAAATTGCTCAACATATGAAGAATCAGGAAAATTTGAAAAAAAATTAGGACATCTCAGCAGAGAGAGATAAATTATTAAGAGCCAAAAGGGAAGTTTAATCTAAAAAAAAAAAATATCTGAAATAAGAAAATCACTTGAGAGAATAATCAGCAGAATAGAAATGAGAGCAAAAATTCAGTGAAACTGAAGATAGATCAATAGAAATTATGCAGTTTAAAGAACAGAGAGGCCAGACATGGTGGCTCAAGCCTGCAATGTCAGCACTTTGGGAGTCCTAGGTAGGAGGATTGCTTGAGACTAGGAGTTTGAGACCAACCTGGGCAATGTAGCAAGACTCTGTCTCTACAAAGTGATAAAACTAGCTAAGGGTGGTGACACGAACCTATAGTTCTAGCTATTTGGGAGGCTGAGGTGGGAGGATCACTTGAGCCCAGGAGTTCAAGGCTGCAGTGAACTAAGATGGTGCCACTGCACTCTTGCCTGGTTGTCAGAGTGAGATCCTGTCTCTAAAGAACAAAAACAAAAAACCCCAAAATGACAGAGAAAAAAATTGGAAAATAAAATGAATATAGCATTAGGGATATGTGACAATATTAAAAGGTCTAACATACATGAGTCCCAGAAAATAAAAGGAAATGATGTTGGGGCAGGGAAAAAAATTGAAGAAATAATGTCACAAAATTTCCCAAATTTGGTGCAAGATACGTATGTACAGTTTTAAGAAGTTCAACAAATTCCAAGCAAGATAAATGCAAAGAAAAGTACATCTAGGCACATCATAGTCAAATTGCTGGAAATAAGAAAATAGTACAGGCAAAAATTGTTTTTCTTTTGTAAAGACCAAGAGAAAAAGACAACACAACTTACCAATATTAAGAATGAAAGAGGAATTATCACTATATATCTTACAGATACTAAACAGACAATAAGAGAACATTATGAATATCTTTATATCAAAAGTTATACAACTTAGATGAAACAGACACATTTCTTAAATAATAACTTACCAAAACTGACACAAGATGAAACAGAAAACCTAAATATCTCTTTCTGAAAGAAATTAAATTGGTTCATAAAAACAATAAAAATTTCTATAAAGGAAACTCCAGGCCCAAATGATTTCACTTGTGGATTCTATCAAACATTTAAGAAATAACACCACTCTTACATAAACTCTTTCAAAAAAATAGGAGAGATGGGAACAATTTCTACCTCATTTTATGAGACCAGCATAACTCTAACATCAAACCTGAAAAAACATTACATAAAAGGAAAATTATCGACCAATATCATTCATGGTGATAGATGCAAAGATCTTTAACAAACAGTAGCAAATTAAATCCAGCAATACAGAAAAAGGATGAAATATCACAACCAAGTAGGGTTTAGTCCAGAAATACAAGATTGGTTTAACATTTGGAAAATATCACTGTATTAATAGAGTAAATGAGAAACCATATGTCATTTCAATAGATGCAAAAAAAACAGTTGACCACATCCATTAATAATTTAAAAACTCCCAGCAATGTAGGAGTAGAATATAACTTTCTTAATCTGAAAAGGGTGTCTATGAAAAACCTACAACTAACATCATATTTGATGGTGAAATAGTGAATGCTTTCTTCCTAAGATGGGAAAGAAGATACTGTCCATGCTCATTCATCCTACTTGACATTGTATTCAAGGTCCTAACCATTAGAGTGAGGCAAGACAAGGAAGCAAATAGTGTAATAATACAAGAGGAAAAAAGTAGAACTGTATCTGCATCTTTGTGAAGGTCATGTGATACATGGTAATATCTTTAGTATTTTAATATACTAAGTGGGCAGGGATAAAAATTGCATGGTAAACAATGGGAAAGATGATTTCATTTTGACTTAACCTTTACAAATTAAAATTAGTAAAAATAAGTTTAGATATTGACAGTATTCATTTATAATTCTAACTATGCATTAATTCTTAGAAGAGAGATCACGTTTTTAAGAGTAATTGTTCAGGTCAAATATTATGAAAGCAAAATTAATTTCCACAAAGTAGTACCATCCATCATAATAAAGGCCATTTTTGCAAAGAAAATTTCCTAAGGACTTTAATCTTTATATATTCAAATAATTCTTTGCAAATAATCTACCATACTGACTATCATTCCTGACAATTTCTATTTCTTCAGTTTTTATCTTGTCTAACTGTAAATTGTTGATTTGTCCATGGTTTGAGCTGTTCTCTGATACTATATTTCTTTGCTTCATGAAATCTTGCATCTTTTGCAAGATTTATGATTTTGCTTTGCACTCACCTTGCAATTTTATTTTGAATACTGGTTTGATTGCCACAATGCAATATCTAGTAATTGACTAGCCTGATTCTCAAACTTGACTGAAAAAAAATTACAGGTTTGTGGCAGTTTTAAGAAGTATTCTTTTGCTTAGGTTACACTTCAACCAGTTAAATCAATCTTTTGAAATGGGACCCAGGCATCAATAGTTTTTAAAGTTCTCCATGTGACTCCAATGTGCAGACAAGTTTGAAACCACTGAGTAATGATTATCAAAGGTATGAGGACATTAAACCAGATGTGTGAGATACATGTTAAGTTAATCTGTGAGGGATGTTTACGTGAAGACTAATTTTACAAATGATAAGTTTATTAATGAATGCCTTTTACCTTCTGTATAATTTTGGTGACTCACATAATAAATATTTGGATAACCAGAGAATCTCCTAAATCCATTGAGTGCCAAGTATATATGGGCCGTGGTGAACTAACATGTATGTTGTACCTTTCCTAGTTTACAATCCAAATAAAAGGATGGCATTAAATAAATACTTTATTATAGGATAATAAATACTATGAAGGAAAAGGGAGACCTAATTGGGTTTGGGATCAAGGATGATGACTATACATTAGTGATATTAAAGCTGAGACATAAATGATAAGAGGGAACAGTGTTTTTGAGGATCATAAATGGAAAAGAATCTTGTAAGCTCTAAGAACAAATAGGGAAAAGTGATTTAGAGAACAATCAACAGAGAATAGTTAGAGAGGATCAGGTCTTATGTTGCTAAGTGTGTGTATATGTGTCAGGAAATAGGAATAGAAAGATAATGTGGAATCAGCTTGTTAATGAGTGTTATATCCATAAAAGAGAATCTATATCTTGTAGGTTATGGGAAAATAATGAAGGTTTTTAAGTAGGATATTGAAATGATTAGATTTTATGTTTCAGAGCCATGACTCAGTTACCTCACCACTACCCCCGTCCCCTGCAAAAAAGGTTTTTTCAATGTGGTATTCTCAACTTAGAATCAGGAAAGTAAACTTTTCTTTGTTTTGTGTTTCCTGCATTACAGTAAAATGATTGAAGTTGAATGGATTTATCCTTCAATTCTCATTATTATCCCACTTTCCAAGCTAAACTCAAAACCACATGTATAAGAACAACAACAACAACAACAAAACCCAATTATGCTAGTATTCCAAGCAGAGTCTTCCTATGAACATTCTATTTTGCCAAAGACACCTTTAAAATAAGGCTGGAAGCTTGAGAGCCATACTTGAGGGGTTGGCCCCAGAGAACAACATAGCTCCAGATACCACAGATCTCTCAACATGTTAATGTGGCCTAAGGCAATTCAACAGCAGCAAACATGAAAGTATCCTCTTAGTTTGAATGACTAGTAGGAAAGAAAGTAGGAGAGAAAAAAATACAAAATTTTAATTAAATAATGTTTTATATGTTTTTCTCCTTTGGACTCAATTCAGTCACAAATTATATAACAGTTGCCTGGGATTTACACACCATTAATTAATTCAAAAGAGCAAAAAATGAGTAAGAACCAAAAACTTATTTATTATGCCCTTCTTCCTTTTTTTTTGGAGACGGAGTTTTGCTCTTTTTACCCAGGCTGGAGTGCAGTGGCGCGATCTCGGCTCACCGAACCTCCGCCTCCTGGGTTCAGGCAATTCTCCTGCCTCAGCCTCCTGAGTAACTGGGATTACAGGCACGCGCCACCATGCCCAGCTAATTTTTTGTATTTTTAGTAGAGACGGGGTTTCACCATGTTGACCAGGATGGTCTCGATCTCTTAACCTCGTGATCCACCCGCCTCGGCTTCCCAAAGTGCTGGGATTACAGGCGTGAGCCGCTGTGCCCAGCCTCCTTCTTTCCTTTTAAGCATCATGAAGAACTCAGTATCTCTTGTGATCCCAGGAGTTTGCATTTCTAAGACTTGGGTGTATCCAATTTAAAATGTATTAAAATATGCTCCCAACATAATAATAAAGGCAAGATATTTGTTTTAGTTTTTCTTTATCTTTTTGTTTACTGAAAAGTTTTTCTTTTAGATGATGGAAATAAGACTTGAAAATAATGACACTACTGAGAGTAAAGCATACCTCAAGAGCATTTTTGTTTATTTTCCAAGGATAAAATGCACTTTAGTAAACATTTTACAGGCATGATTTAGACTTACCCTCTTTTTATTAAAAAATATAGATGCCTCTGGTATTAAAAATGTTATATGTTGCTTTTAACCCACTGACAATCAGAATCCAAGAAAAGAAATAAAATAGTCACAGCTGAGTCAGCTGAAGTGACAATTAGATCTGGAGATGTCAAGTTTTGGAGGAAATTATAGAAAGGGTGAACTGAATATTAATTGTGATCAGGGAAGCACATAATCTAAATTCTAGTTATGATTCTGCCGCAGAGTCTGTGTGACTGTGTTTCATTTAGTTCATCTTAAATCTGTACTAGCCCTATACTATTACTACTGATAATAATAATAACAGTATTTGAAGTAATTGAGAGTTTACAATGTCCTAGTACTTTGTGCCTTTTTATTCTGTTTTTCACTCTTTTTTCTTTTTTTTTTTTATTACTATACTTTAAGTTCTGGGGTACATGTACAGATCGTGCAGATTTGTTCATAGGTATACACGTGCCATGGGGGTGGTTTGCTGTATCCATTGCCCCTGTTTTTCACTCCTTTAAAGTTAGAGCTCTGGTTAATGAAGAAAAAGGAAAATGATTTCCATTCTGGGAAAATGCACTTTTTTTTAAGATGAAAAAGTCCTTTAGGACCTGCTGTATAGCTCTCTGGCATGTTCTCTATTAATTGTACATGGTCTTCAGTGGGACAGTTCCAAAGACAGATACATACTACAGGTCAGAAAGAAAAAAAGAGCCATATGTTCATTTCTGATATTTAGTTTGCTTTCTATGCTGCCATTCTTTTTTGTGCCCATTGTTCAGTGACAGTGATTACATGATAATAGCTAAATTTGCTGAAAGCATTTTTATTTCTATTTTAGAATGTAAAAAGGTGCATTTCACTTATGACTGTGCTTCTTGAACTTTCTTATCAGCTTATTTCCATTTTTTCCTAGAGTTGTTTAAACATTTTTTTTACTCTAAAAATTAGGGTGTGTCAGAATTGTTGCAAGCAAAGATAGAGATAATCATATGTGGTTCTTAAAAGTTTTGTGTTGTTACTGACTGCTGTTTAAAATGGTATCTATAAGATGAATCTACTTTTAGCATTTTTTTCTTTTTCAAGTGAATTTATTGTGTAACAATTAATCAAATTTTTCTCATATGTTACATTATTTTAATACCTTTATTCTAGGATGTCATGGAGGCAATTTGAACAGGAACTCACTATAGAACGAGTTAACCTATTGTACATTTGTGTGTTTCTTAGGTTTCTAAAGACTGCCTCCTTAAGTGCAAACATTATTTTTACAATTTAACTATACATTCTGATTCCTAAACAGTTTATTGTTTAGAAAAAATAGAAAGGTTAAAGAAGATAATTAAAATAACCTATATTTCATTACCAGAGATAGTTCCTGTTAATATTTTGGTGTAATATATATGAGGGTAAAGGTTATATCATAGTTTTATCTTCTGATTTTTAAATTTAATTTTTTAACAACGTTTCTCAATGACTCAGCTATCACTACAAACATCTGATTCCTGAGCTGGTCCTTGAATTGAGGGTCTGTTAAGGCTATTTATCTCTACATTGAGTGATCTCCTAATTGCTGTGAGTTCTTGTGTCTGCAGTTTTGGTTTCCTATCTTTGCCTTTTTCAGACTTGAAGTTGTCATTTTTCTGTAATTGATGTTTTTGCCTTTAGCAATATCAGTTCTCCTTCCATACGCCTTTATAAGCTGCTACTTCTATTTGACTGTGGGCTGTTAAATTAGATAAGAAAAGAGGGAAAACTAACATTTTATAGGCCTTTTTGTTGTATGGCACTAACGTAGGTGCTTTCAAATGTGATGCCATTTAATTCTCTAAATAACTCCTTGAATTGTTATTAGTTTATATTTTAAAGATATTGAAGATCTATTTACTGAGCACTTTGTATATGCTAAGCACTGTGCTAAGAACATTCATTACATATATCTATTGGGTTTATTCCTGCATTACTCCAGCAAGGTGAACTATTGTACAGATATAGGTAACCTGGGCTCAGAGAAGTTGAGCAACTTGGCCAAGATTATATTATTGGTAAGTGGTGGAAGCAGGATTTGAACCCAAGTGTGCTCCTCAAATAATTAAAATTATGCTACAGTTATATTTAAGAGTAAATAGATTCTGAGCTGAGGAATTCTCCTTTAAGAAAAGTAAATCAACTTGAGACATCTGTTTTAGATTTTGCTGCCTTTCTGATTCTTCTTATTGCTCTATTATAGGGATGTTGCTGTATAAGGAATATATGGAGCAATGTAGTGATATAAGTGTGGAAGAGTCTAAGGAACTCAATATTTAAGCTGAATTAATCCTAAAGGAATGAACTTTAAACATTTTATGAAGGAAGGAGCAATTCTTATTATTATTACAGAAGCCTTTTTTCATGACTCATAGAATCGTGAGTGCATTCTTTGCTAAATTTCCTATATCAAAGGGTACTTACACAGAAGTTAATACAATAATTAGCTAAAACACCATTGTATAGCTACATTTCTCAGGGAAACAGGATTTAATCTCAATGTATACTTCAAATTATATATGAAAGGGGAGTAATTTCAAGAAGCAAAAAGTTTAGTTTTTTTTTTTTTAAATGGGTCTTAAGAGATTAAGTTGTGGTTAAGAGCTTGGTCTTTAGCTAGTCTGCCTAGGTTAAAATCCTAACTCTGCCGTTACTAGTACAACTAGTCCTGGAGTTGACATTGACTCCACGTTGAACTCTCTAACTTCATTTTGGGTCCATTTCTTAGACCTAAGCACAGAAGCACCTAAAGTTGCAGTATTTTATTGAGAATAGACACAAGCTTCAAGTGAGGAATTAAATATAACATCTCTTTACCTTTGGATAATTTCCCCCAAGTTGAGAGATTTCCTCTGCCTTTTGAAAATATGATGCTATATTAGGTAAAACGGTTACAGTGCAGTTCTTTTCAACTGAATTGAGTGTTGAACATGCTTGGTATCCTATAATAACAAGAAACCTTATTAATTTGCTATTTTATTATTGAAAGTGCAAATAGCAAATTATTCTCCCTCCCACTCTAGTGTGCATGTGCAAGACAAAGATAAAAGCCATGTTTCCTTCGTGGAAGGGTGTGGAGGTAGAGGATGATTTCAATTAGAAATAATGACACCAATAGAGGCTTGCAATGAAGATATCGTGGCCACGGAAGGACAAAGGCAAGAAGTTAATTCCTGAAGTTGAGGTATTTGATTAAACATTTAGGCTGCTCTTTATGTGTACAAATGCCAGGTATATTGTTATTTACGAGCCAAGTGACACTGTATTTGACAAAGGTATTTTCTGGATGTTTTGATGATAGTTGGGAGAGAAGCAATCCTGTGATATCCAGATAACTTGTAATTAGTAAAGCAAAAATAAAATATTTCGATAAGCAATGACTTTTACTCCTCTTTTATAATGATTAACTGTAAGAATTGCCTTGTTTTGATGGTGCTTTATTATTTTGGCTAATAATACTCACTTGGAGAGAAAATTACTAGACTTTGATTAGAACATCGATTCTTATTTTTTTTTCATTACCTTAACAAACTGTTTTAGAAATAGCTTCCAACTTAGTGCCACCCTCCTGTGATTTTATATCTAAATATTTATTTTTAAAAGTTTGGCATTGTGTCCATTGTGCCTCTAGCTGTGTGTGTATGTGTGTGTATGTTTGGGTTGAGGAGGGACTTGGGAATAAGGATAAATTTTAGAGATGGAAGTCAGCGAAAGATGATGTAAAAGACTCAAATTTTGTACTGAAAAAGAAAAGGTTTCAAGCATGTTTTCTCTTTTGGTGAGAAAAAAATGAAACTGACTCTATTATGCATATTTTCATGAAGAATGTATATAAATATAATTTGGAAAATTATAAGAACAAAATTACTTTCTAGAGATGAAAGAAAATATATGTGACTTAAAAATTGCAGCAGAGGTAAAGAAAAATTTGAACATATTTTAAGCATAGTGTCCAATTGGGATAAAGTTTTAACAGAACAGGCTGGGCCATTTATAGATTACAACACTTTTAATTTTCTCAGTGTTACAAAGTGTTTATTTTGATAAAGAATTTGTTGATGCTATATCAGCTTCTCCATGTGCAGAAGTGCAACTGGGTGATTAGTTAGGCTTGAGGCTAGCAGCCAAAATGTAGAAATTTGGTCCCCAGTTCTTTTTCTGGAATAAGAAAAAGCTACTGAGTTTTCCCAAGCCTTGATTCCCTATTACAGAAATTCTTCACTATCAAGGATGTCAGCTTTTTTCTCTCCTCATTTTCTTTCTTTTTTTTCTAAAATCCTCTTTTTGTCTCATGTCATTACCATCTTTGTCTGTGTTTAATTAAGTAAGTACTAATTTTAGAGGTATTCCAGGGTTTATATTAGCTTAGTCGTGTGAAACTTCTTTACATTTGTATCAATTTTTTTCTATAATTATAAAGCTAAAGAATCTATTTTTTTTTAACTGTAAGTTTAAAGACAAGGACTCTAAAACTTGGAGAGATTATTTGGTTTGCTCAAGATCATATGTTTAGAAATTAGGGCTGGGACTTTTAGTAATGCCACATGGCCAATTACTTGATTCCTGTTCATTTATTTTTTGTCTTGCTATATTGATGACCAGTGTCAGTATATTATTTTATCACCTGTTTAACTATTTTGGAATTGTTTTATTTTACTATATCTAACTATCTATTCCATCTGTTAGTAGACGGACACAGATAGAGGTGATTTGCTTGATTGCTTTTTATGATTCATTTGCAACTTGATATAGTTGACATGTAAGTGGTTTCATCATTAAATAAAATTTATGATTGGTCAGATAGAATATACCAATACATTTACGATATTTGTTTTTCTTAGAAAAACTATCATATTTGTTTGTGTTTGTTTTGGCAGTAAGAAGTTATTATGTTGTTTTTGCTTTTAGCCATAATTATGGGCTTGTTAAACAAATTAGTTGGTAGAATGGATTTGGATAAAACAGTAAATATAGTCTTTCTTAATACTTTTTTTTCTGATTAAAAAACCAAACTATGGTTATTGGAGACAATCAGAAAATATAAAAAACAAATTATAAAAGCTCTGTAATGACATTCAGAATTACTTCAGAATGTTTATTCTGATTATGTCCTTGACATTTTTCTATTTAGATGCACATATTTATTAAAGGAAAAATGGGATCTTATTGTACATGCTGTTTTGCAATCTATTTTTAAAAAGTTAACATGAGCATTTCCCTATGCCATTAAATGCTCTTCTCCTACCTACCTTTTCTTTTTAAAATGAACTTTTTATTTACTATAAAAGTAACAGATATTGAATATAAGAAATTTAGGCAATACATATAAAATAAAGAAAAAAACCTTTTCACTTTATATTAAGTTATATACACTTTTTGTATTGAAGTTTTCATGTCTTTGCCAATTTATCTAATGTGCATATATATGTATATTTCATCAAAAATGTCATCATATGCTATCAAATGTTTTATAATCTACTGTTTAATTTTATAGTATATCATTTACAGTTTCTATGATATCACCTGTTATTTTACATGATTAATTTTAATGGTTGCAGACTATTCTATTTGTGGCCATTTCATAGCTTAGCTGATTTAGGGAAGGTTATTTTTGATTCTCCATTATTATTAACAATATTGCAGTAAACTCATTTGTAACTAAATCTTTGCATACATCTGTAATTATTTCTTTAATTTAAATTATTCAAAATGGATTGTTGGGTAATCCTTTTTTAAAAGAATTTGGTTCGTGTTGCCAAAATGCCCTCCAGGAAAGTTGACCAGTTTACTCTTATCAACAATGTATAAGAGTACTCATTTTTCCTCAACCACTCTGACACATTATTATTATTTGTAACCATTGCCAACATGACAAGTAGAAAATTCCATCTTATTTTTAGTGTAATTCGCATTTCCTTATTAGCGAAACAGAATATTTCTTCATTTATTTGCGTTTCTTTTTTTAAGACGGCATTTCTCTCTTGTTGCCCATGCTGGAGTGCAATAGCATGATCTCAGCTCACCACAACCTCCACCTCCCAAGTTCAAGTGATTCTCCTGCCTCAGCCTCCTGAGTAGCTGGGATTACAGGCATGTGCCAGCATACCCGGCTAATTTTGTATTTTTAGTAGAAACGGGGATTCTCCATTTTGGTCAGGCTGGTCTTGAATTCCCGACCTCAGGTGAGCCACCTCCCTCAGCCTCCCAAAGTGTTGGGATTGCAGGCATGACCCACCACAACGGGCCTGCATATCATTTTTAAAAAATAAATTTCTTATTTCTATTCTTTGAGAGATAGTATAGATTTTGGAGTCAGATTGTTGATGACAGGGTTTGACTCTTGGCCGTATCATCATTACTTAATGGCTCTGTGAACTTGAGCATTTACTTAATTTCTCAGTGTCTCAGTTTCCTTTTCTGTAAAGTGGGAATAATAATATTATGTCATAGGTCTGTTGCAAGGATGAAATTCATGAATATATATAAAAATATTTAGAATAGCCTATCACCTCTTATTGATTTATAAGAGGTCTTTATATGCTAAAATAGTAACCCTATGTCATATATGATTTAGACTTTTTTCAATTTTATCATTTTGTCTAATTAAAATTTTTAGAAAATCAAATCTCTCTCATGAAATCTAAAGTTTTATTTTTGATTTCTGCCTTGAGAATCATGTTTAGAAATCTCTTTCCCATCTTACATTATATAAATGGTCACATATATTTTATTATAATGTTATCTTTTTTTAATCTTTAATTTTTCTAATCTATTTAGAATTTATTTTGTTGTGTGATATGCAATTAGGATATGAAGAACCAATTATTTCAACAATATCAGTTATAGCATTCATCTTTTAAACACTAGAATTTTAATTATACGAATATTTGGGTCTATTTTTTAAGTTCTTTAATGGAGCTGCCCATTTATTTGGCAAATTTTAATTAGTCATATTTTATGTGCTTTTTAATTGAATTATCCTCATTTACAAATTATCTTGGTTATTCTCAATTATTTGCTTTTCCACATGAACATTTGAGTCATTTTATCAAGTCTTTCCTCCCACCCCCATTTCCAAATCTCTGTGATTTTAATGGAATTCTATTAAACTTATAAAACAATTTTTGATTATATGACAAAATCCCAGGATGCATTGTATTTTACTTTAAGGACACATTTTTAATTTAACAAATCCATAATACTTAGCACGTTTGTTGAATAAATGTTAAATGTTTTAGTGCTTACTAACTATTGAATATTTACGTTGTTTTGATGTTTTCTCTATCATGAGTAATACTTTAATGAACATATTTAACATACAATTTTTTGAACATTACTATGATGATATCTGTGGAGTAAATTCCTAGATAGCTAGTTCAGAGAGTGTTTTTACTGGTTTTTATACACATTGCCAAGCTGCCTTCCTGAAAGGATGCACCAATTTACACTCTGCCCAACAGTTTGAAAGCGTAGTGTCTCGATCAGCTTATTTGTCTCCTCATGGTAAGATGCAGTTCCAGTTTCTAATGAGTTTGAAATTAATATTTCATGGCAGAAGAAGCATTTTAACTTTTTAAATGCTTATTTATATTTTCTGGGTATGGAGGAGGTACAAGATAGATCAAACTTGCTCAGTTTCGAGTAAAATCATGACTCCTCTGCTATAGATAGTGACACAATCAATGGAAATGTGATTCTACACGATGGGACAGAGTCACATGTACAAGAGCAAGATGATAATAACAATGAAGAGAAAACAATATTACTTTAGGATAATGTCTTCAAGTGGATTTTTTTAAATTTAAATTGCTTTTCTTTTTTTTTATAATAAAATCACTTGTTGCTCTCTTCTTGAGAGCAACAAAAACAAACATTGGTTGCCTGTATAGTATCTATGTCTATTTGATTTTAGTTCTTTTTGTGACAAAATATTTTCAGTGGTACCTAGCATGACCAACCTCACTCCTTCTATGATTAACTGGATTAAAGTGTCAATTTTTGGTGAAGAAGAAAATTCACATTTATTAATTTTTGTCTTTCATACTTGGGAACTGAGATATAAGCAAGGAAAACTAACATTACAGATTTGAGTAGTTGTACAGTAAGAACCTAATTAACAAAGGGTTTTACCCTGGTTCCTGCAGTTTTTATTTATCTACTTATTCACTTCTCCTGCCTCTTTTTCCTTCTCTTGACGCAGTATATGTAATACTGAAAGAGAACAAGGCTCAATCCTGATGATATAGTTATTATCACTATATTTTAAAATTGAAATACTCCTTGTCTGGAAACAAATACCAACATCTTCGACAACTGTAACTAACAACTTGACTTTTTTTTAAATAAAAGATTTCTTTGTAGATTGCTTTATGAGATTTTCATTTCCTGAGATAGCATTCCTTTATATTCCCTTCTTTCTTTTTTCTTTTCTTTTTCCCTCTCTTCTACTTCTTATATTCTCTCACCCCAATTCTCTCCTTTCCCTTCTCTTCTCTTAAATTTAGTGAGTCTTTAAAAATATGCACTTGTTAGTTCTGAAGTCTAAATGTTCTATCAGTAGTGCAGTAAGTTTTCCCCATTTTCAACAGTTGCCTGGGGGAAATTTAAGTTGATCTGTTCTGGGTCTGCAGAATGTAGTCATGAGTTACAGTGATGACCATGAGAAAGTCTTCCCTCATTTTCTTACTTTAACCTTACAGAGATCATGTGCAATTCTTACTGTCAACAAAAGTGCTATGATTTTAAAACTCAATTTGCATATGCTTCCTCTTCCTATATTCCTGGTGCCCATCTTCTGAAGTGAAGTTTTAGCCATTAAAAGGCAGGAGTGTAGAGGAAGTAGGCAAAGGATTTCACTTATAATCCATGCATGTTTGATAGCTAACTCTATTAGGTATTTCTCCTAATGTTATCCCTCCCCTAGCCTCCTACCCACCACCAGGCCCTAGTGTGTTATGTTCCCCTCCTTGTGTTCTGTTTTCTGTTCCTGTGTTAGTTTGCTGAGAATGATGGTTTCCAGCTTCATCCATGTTCCTACAAAGGACATGAACTTATTCTTTTTTATGGCTGCATAGTATTCCATGTGACACATTTTCTTTATCCAGTCTATCATTGATGGGTATTTGGGTTGATTCCAAGTCTTTGTTATTGTGAATAGTGCTGCTATAAACACACATGTGCATGTGTCTTTATAGCAGAATGATTTATAATCCTTTGGGTATATACACAGTAATGGGATTGCTGGGTGTGCATTAGCTTTTTAAATTATTTGGGATTAGTCTTTTAAAAAATGTGTTTACCATAAACAATAAACAAGATATACTCGGGAAAAAAAATGTGTTTGCATTAGCTCTTCAATTGCCTCCATTATGGTGACCAAATAATATTCACCACAGAAATATGCAACTTTAGAGGTTTAGTGAGTTCTTTAGGACCAGGGCAATTTCTTAACTTTTTTTCCCTCTACAGCCCTTAGTGCTTTGAAGTTTGGAGATCTGGATTGGTATTTTGGAGTTTGGAGAACTCAGTTCTAGTTTCAACTCTGCTAGTAATTTCTAACTAATTACTTGAATTTGAACAAATTGTTTAAACTCTCTAGGCCTCACTTTGATTTCATTTGTGACAACCTCTCTGGTTCAGTGATACAAAATATCTGATTTCAATTGGAGAGATAAGGTATGATGAGAAGATGTCATTATTCTGTTTAATAATATGTATATTTTTTGTATGAGTGGGTAGGGTGGAAAATTAATTGGTGTGGGCCAGAAAGTTTGAAATAGCTTTGAAGTGTTAGTTAATAATAGTAAACTTCTGAGGCCTCTTTTTTTTTTTTTAACATGAGTTGGTGGAATTTTTATCTATTTTTTCATATAACACCTAATGGCAGCAGTAATTTTTTTTTTTGTTAGACGATGCTTCATTTTGAAATTCCATTCTTAAAAGTTGCTAATAAGCATAGTGTTGCCTCAAGTTTGACTTTCATTCTGTGAATTTGGACTGTGGTTGTCTCCTTTTCTTAAAACAGTGATAGAAAATATGGAAACATTAATAATAACAAAAATGATTATGGAGAGAAGTTTGAAGAGTGAGATGGGGAGAGAGAGAATATGAATATGAAAGGAATAAAAATGAACCTGCTGTTTCCTATTTAAGTATTTGTCTGGCCTTCAAACACAATTTTATTTTATTGTTTCTTGGATTTTATGGGGTATAGAACATTGCCTAAGAATAGAGAATACAGCATAGCATGGGTAAATTTATGACAAGGGCATAATTCTTTTTGCCATGTTAGTGTTTTTTTTTTTATTACAAAAAAACCTCACCACGTGTTTTTAACATGTTTATTATTTAAAGTATTTGCATCATATGTGGCACATATTTCTTAAATAAGACTCCTAAAGTGTTAAATAGGAGAAAAAGATAATGACAATATTAATTTTTTTCTGTTTAAAAATGTATTCCACGTCTGATATTTGGAATGCATAACTGTAGAAGTTAATTTTTAGAATTACTTTGAAATACATTGTCATCATTCTATCTGAATAACTCTGAATCTGAAGAATGCAGAAGAGTTAGAAAGAAAACTGCAGACCTGTGAATTAGTGATAATATAACTAAGAGCTATTATATGTTACAATTAGCAGATATTCTAATGAACTAAAAAAGATTTGAGATCCTGACAATGAAAACATTTGGAATAGGTTTTGCAGATTTTCTTATTTTTTGGGTAGACTTCCATGGGGTTTTCATTGTTTTGTAAGAGGTAGTTCCCAGCTGTGTTCATATGTAGTCTAGGATGTTCTGAATAATGAAGAAACACATAAGGAAGCTTAGAGAAAGAAAGATTTGGCTTTATGACTTAAGTCATTGTGATATAGCATAATATTTTGAGATAATGTCTGCATGGAAGCCATAGTAACTGTATTGAGTTAAAGATGGGTAAATGATGCACAGTCTTGCATATTTATTAACTATATTAAGGGCTACATTTCTGTACTAATCAAGATAAGTTAGCTTCCTTCCTTCTTCCCTTCCTCCCTTCCTTCCTTCTTCCCTTCCTCCCTCTGTCTCTCCCTCCCTCCCTCCATCTCCCTTTCTTTTCATTTCAGCATAGTTATGACCTCATAATGTTCAGAACATAATATGTATACACATATGTGTTTATTCAATGTACTTATTATTTACTTTTATTCTTAAGGATTAGAGTTAAGCACATGTCAACCAGAAAACCCACAAACTTTTTACAACAAAAATTGGACAATGCCTGGGTATGACTGCATCTCTGGAAATTATAGAAATCTATAAATTAAATCCTCAAGTGTGATATTGCATCACTTACTTGCAAGATTTACTGTTTCTAAAGCACTAAGGAAAGATGTTACAGATGATAAGAACTATCTAATAGAGTAGGAGTCTAAGTTTATTTGGTAGTGAAAGAGTAATCCAAAGAAGGAAGTTAGACCCAAGAAACAAAACAAAGTGTGAAAGGAAGAGTGAGGTAAAGGAATGCACCTGAAACAGTGGTACAGAAATTGAAGAAGGACCCATTTGCTTGGATTGACTGCTGACACATCTCTGTATTAGGCATGTGTCTAGAACTTACTGCTTTACATTTTGTAGAAATATAGAACTGTATATTGTGAATTGTCATTCTGCCTGTGAAGGATGAAAATATATTAGGGACAAAAAGTTCAGATAGTTTTTCATAACCACAGTTTTATGTTGAAATTTTATTTCTTTTTGTGCACTGGTGCTCATAGATGTACACATATCCATATACTAACACACTATTAGGAATAACATTCTGTGCAATGCCAATTTTTCTTCTCACTATTTTTTCTTCCTAAATATATCTACACACCATGAAATTACCTTTGTGAAAAAAATGTTGTATCATATGTATGAGCATGGCAAGTTCTGAACATGGTTTTCATTAACTAATGTGAACTTTTATGGCACGAGGATAAAAAATGAATTGTCTTCAAAGTGATGGTTAGGGGTTCATATAAGTGAAATCATATTAATATAAGTGAAATCATATTAATTTTACTTTTTTTTCCTAAGGATTTTTCAGTTTCAGTCATTCCATATAGGTTCCAGCTGGTAATATCAAATTAACTAATCTCTACTGGCTCTCTCCATCCACATCTCAAGGGTGGTTAATGATGATTTTATTATCTTATTACTTTGCTTTTATTTAAATTCTTCTGCAGTTCCTCTCCTCTGAAAGACTAGTGTTCTAGCTTCTTGTAACCAGTGGTTACCTATATACTTCTTTTGGAGTCAGTTATTATAGCTGTCACTCAACTGGGCTTATCTGTGAGTGGTGTTTTGGAGAAGTAGCCTTTCCAACAAAGTTCCACCCTTTGCTGTCAACCTAATTCTTTGTTAGTACTTCGTTCTCCTTGGTGACTTCTAACAACCTTGATTAGTTGGCTCCACAGTTTTAAAGTCTGCCATCTGCCTCTACTTATCATTTTCTTGTTTTTTATTCCTATGCCATTAATTTGTCATTATTCTTTTTCTAATAGAAAATACATGTATCTCTATCATATATTAAAAAGAATTTGGTATACTTTATTATCATACCTAGTTAGTGTGATGAGGAGACAGAATTGACTAACTTGCTTTACTTAAATCCTGTTTTATTTATTATGGTCATCTTGAGTGACCTGGCTTTCACAATCTATACTTTTGGTAGATTTAACAATATATGTCATTAATCAATCAACAAATCAATTATTTATTGAACAAATATATTTACTACAGTGCCAGATACAAAAGAAGCATAAAATATGATTCTTGCTTTCAGTATACTCACAATGTAAACAAATTAAGGCAGTATAAAATTCTGAGTTTGGGAGCTTTTACCTGTCGTTTAACAAATATTAGGTGCCTTTTATAATAATGATCACTAACATATACTGAGTATCATCTAATCATCTATGACCCAGCCATTGTGCTAAAGTTCTTTAAATAAATGTATTACAGGCTGAGCAACCATAATCTGAAAATTCAAAATCTGAAATGCTCCAAAATCTAAAATGTTTTGAGTGCCAACATGATGCCAGAAGTGAAAAATTCTACACCTGATCTCGTATGACTCAGTAAAAACAAAGGCACATAGTAATTTTGGTGTAGTAATACTATGGTATTAGAGTTGGTAATACAATTCTACACTTTAGAATAAAAGCAAGATAATATTTATACATATGCAACATGTATCACACAGTATTTCTAAATACACATATTCATTCATTCTTTGGTGCCTTGGAGTTTGGAATTTTATTGAACAAGTGTTGACTAAGCACTTACTATGTGCTAGGCACCAACTGGGGATTGGAGATACATCAATGATCAAAACAGAAATCTCTGCCCTCAAGGAGCTTACATTCTAGCAGAGGGAAACAGGCAATATATTTTAAAAAACTGAACAAGTAAATTATTATATAGCAAGGTGGAAGATAAATGCTATGGAGAAAATAAAACAAGAAACAAGGATAGGGAGCACCCAGGGTGGAGGTATATGTGCAATTTTAAATAAGATAGTCAGAGCAGATATCATGGAGAAGAAAATTTTTGCCTAAAAGCTTGAAGTACAGAGAAAAGGAACCATGCAGATATCCAGGGGAAGAGCGTGCCGGGCAGAGGGAGGGGCCTGTGCAGACTCTGAAGTAGAGGTGTGCTTGGTATATTCAAGGTACAGGGAGGGATGAGATCAGAGTGACTGGAGACAAGTGAGTGAGGGGGAAATAATTGGAAATGAAGTTAGAGAAATGACAGGCCAGATCAAGTAGGAATGTGTACATCATTGTGAGGATTTGGCTTTTACTCTGTGTAAGATTGGGAGCCACTGGAACATTTTGAGCAAAGAAGTGGTATGATCCGACTCATGTTTATTTTAAAAGGATCATTTTGGTTGTTGCTGGCAATAAATAAAAATAATAAATTATAGGGAAGCAAAAGAGTAGAAACAGGGTGACCACTTAAGAGGCTATTACAATAACTTAAGTGAGAGTTCTTGGTGGCTTTGAGTAGTAGTGGAGATAGTGAGAAGTGGTTATATTCTGAATATATGTTGAATGAAGAACTCACAGGACCTTCTGACAGATTGAATTTGTTGGACGATAGAAAGAAAGGGATCAAGGATGACTCTAGGATTCTGGCCTGAGAAGCTACGAATGGAGTTGCAAGCAAGATGGGAAAGACTTTGGAAGGTACAGGGTTTGGAGGGAATATCAAGAGCTCAGTTCTGGACATGTTAAGTTTGAGATGCAGGTTAGACCTCTAAATGGAGATGTGGAGTAGGCAAGAGAGAGGAGTGAGTTGGAGATAAACTCTATGAAAGTGTACAGATGTGAACATAGCACTTCTGGACATCAATCCATTTTTTTGGTTCTATTTTAAAGACCTATTTTATCATTCTTCGGTTAATATAACATAACAAATCTGAATTATATAAATTCTAAGTGACAAAATTATAAATTTATTCTACTGTCAATCTTTTGGTCTGCCTGAAGTGTTATATTCTACAAGCTACAGCCATGTCTAGTTAGGACAAAAAACATAAGTAGTTCAAATAGATGGGATTTAATTGAAGGAATTTGTTACATGGCATTGGAAAAGTAAAAAAGCAGAAAAGGAGGCTGAGGTAACCCAGATATCAATAACCATAGGGAGCAGCTACCAGCCATGGGACTGACAGAAGAAAATGGAAAAATTTGTGTTACTTAAACCTACAAGCTTGGAAAAGCCTGTGATTGGGGCTTGGACTTGTGAAGGGGAGGATGTGCTGCATGACTTGTTTTCAGACCACTGAGGAGAACGTGGCATAGCTTATGCTGTAATCACTGAGAGGGTTGTGACCAGCTGGTGCTAGTACTTCTGAGGGGCTTAGGCCGCTGATATTGGGAGGGCTAAAAGAAGCCATTGCTGGTGGGAATATAAAATGGTGCAGCCATAAGCATCTTTTGCTACTGGAGGGATGATGGACAGTAGTTAGAGGAAGGAAGTCCCTTGTCTCTTCCCAACTTCTAATTTCTTACTAATCTCTCTCATTGTCAGAACCTAACAGGTAACCAGATGGCAATGAAGTCTGGGAAATATAGTGCCCTAGCATCACAAAGCAGAGAATTGAAGAGTGATATGGGCGTCAAGAGACAATAAGTGGATAAATGGCACATATACTGTGAATGTTAGGGCATGGATAAAATTTTGAGACCTCATTCTGTTGAAATGATTAGTAACGTGGGACACTACATTTTAAGCCACTGTATTTTGGTTGTTTACGATAAATGGAAGATAATATTTGGTGTTAAAGAGGATACGAACTGATTAAAGAATGATGTGGCTTACAAAACTTTTGCAGTCTTTTCTATCTCCAGGCAAGAGACTAATTAATTGATTCATATACTTAAAATATATTAGTGAATAAAACAAATACTTTCAGTTCTCATGGAACAGACAATGATAAGCATGACAAGAAAGTAAATTATATAGTATGTTAGGAGTTTATGAGTGCTATAGAAAAAGAAAAAATAGAGATTAGGATAAGCGAGATTGGTGCAAAGAAACAATTTTAAATAGGATGATCAGAGAAGAACTCATTGAGAATATGACATTTGAGCAATGACTTGAATAGGGAGTTAGCCATAGGTGAGGCAAATGTTATTTTCACTTTTTTAGTAATAGCCATCCTAATGGACGTGAAGTGGCATCTCATTGTTTTGATTTGCTTTGCCTAATGACTGATGATCTTGAACATCTTTTCATATGTTTGTCATTTGTATATATTCTCTTTTGTTTGATTGGTTTCCCTTTCATGGAGAACAGAGTCTTGCTATGTTGCCCAGGCTAGACTTGAATTCCTCGAGCTATCCTCCCACTGCTGCCTCCCTCAAAGATGGGATCACAGGCATAAGCCACAGCTCCTGGCCTGTATACATTCTTTGGAGAAATGTCTATTCACATTTTTTGCTCATATTTGAATTGGTTTGTTGTTTTTGTTATTGTTGAGTTGTAGCAGTTTTTAAATATATGCTAGATATTAACCCCTTATTAGATATATGACTTGCAGATTTTTCTCCCATTCTCTAGGTTGTCTTTTTATTCTCTTGATAGTTTACTTTGATGCACCAAAGTTTTAAATTTGATGAAATCCAATTATCTGATTTTTTTTTGTGTTGCTTGTGTCATATTTAAGAAATCTTCAATGTCATGAAGATTTACTCTAAGTTTTCTTCTCAGAGTTTCATAGACTTAGATTTTGTTTTTGATTCATTTTCAATTAATTAAAAAATATAATTAAGTATAAGGGTTAAAGGGTTAAGTATAAGGGTTAAACTTCATTTTTAAAATATATAGATACACAGTTTTCCCAGCACCATTTGTTGAAAATATATTTTTTTGTTTAAAAAAAATTTTTTTTATTATTATTTTTTGAGACAGGGTCTTACTCTGTTGCTCAGGCTGGAGTGGAGGGGTGCGGTCACAGCTCACTGCAGCCTTGACCTACTGGGCACAAATCATCCTCCTGCTTTAGCCTCCTGAGTAGTTGGGACTACAGGCGTGTGCCACCATGCCTGGCCAATGTTTGCATTTTTTGTAGAGATGGGGTTTTGCTATGTTGGTTAGGCTGATCTTTTCCCTCTTTAATCTGAACTTTTAATAAATCTAGATATTGGGAAAAAGCAGACTAGAGACCTATAGTTTATTGCAGTTTTATTGTGTTCAGTGCTCTTTTTGCTATGTCTTTGTTGTCTGCTATAATTTGCACAACATATTGTTGAGCACTAGTCAATTGAAGAATTATTTTGTGGCCAATAGACAATTAAGAGACTACAGTAAGTCCTCACTTAACATCATCAATAGGTTCATGGAAGCTGTGACTTTAAGTGAAATGATATGCAGGAAGTCCCTGAATAATGTTTTGTTGTAACTATGAGAAAATAATTGGTTTTGTTATAGGTTGTTTTACTTAAAGTTTCAGTTTCCAAGAAGCCATTGATGGTAAGTGAAGATTTTCCCACTGTATTAGATTTCATACTTTCTAGGAAAGATACTTTTATAATGTATGTGTATTATTTGTGTATCTACAAACCCCAAGGTGCTAGATAACAGTTTCTCTTCATGCTAATATCGGTGTTTAGTCCATTGAAAATTTAACCATTGAGCCATTTTGATTCACACTGTTGGGGTGATAAGCTCCTAGGATTTGTAAATTATGCATTTTATTTTGTGATGTATCTAAACTGTGAGATTGAGAGCAGTCTTCCAAAGTGCTTTATGATTTTTGGGAAAGTTATCTGAGATAAATCTCACACTTCACTGGGCTTATTCTCTTTCTTCCTTTTGCTTCATACTTTGGGTACACAGTACTGTCTTTACTTTGGGAGCAGGTTCTTTCCTTTAAGCCTCAAGGGAGAAAATGTGGGTACACCCTGTGTCATAACTTTGTGAAGAACTTGGGCCACCAGTGGCATTATTAAAAATCTCAGTATGAAGTATACTGTCTCTTCTAGCCTATCATGAATCTAGCATGGTGTGAGGGAGAGTGCATTTGGAGCATTGTCTTTCCTCTGTTCTTGTTTTTCTGAATACAGTCTTCATTTAGACCCAACTGAAAACTGAATGTATATTTAGCCTAAAAGTAATAATTCTAATAAAAAAGATTGTGTACTTCCAGGAACTTCACTTCTGTTTCAGAAACAGCAAAAAACAGAATTAGAACACACATAGAAGCGCAGTGTGCTTTCTCAAAATCTAAACTATATCTTAGACCCAGTCTGAGGGGCTAGCCTGTAAATTTAGATTTCCCTTCTCTACCCAGCATATCTGAATAAACTTTACATTGGATAAACTAGTTATTCTAGCAAATATCAGATATCTGTACCATCTATATGAGCAGTCATCTTAAAAATTTTTTAATTTAAATTTTTAAAATATATTTAGGGGTGCACTCATCTTTATAAAAGTTATTGATTATTTCATTTCTGCTGATCTAATAATAGAGCTTATTCACTTTGATGAAGGCTTGTACATGTTTTGACGGTTTTATGCTCTTACACTTGTGTTATGATGTTTGTATTTGGGTTACAAATTTATCACCTGATAGTATCTGTTAGATATAGAAAGGAAGTGAAGGAACCAGATAAAAAATTTATAAGTTGTGGTACTGGTGTATGTAAGAAATGTTTCAGTGTTAAACAGTGGTTTACTTTAAGTAGTAAGTTTTCCTATTAAATTTGTATATATCTCAATGAAGAAAGAAAGTAATTGTGATAGGATATGGATTATCAAGTAATTAGTTCTCTGTGGTAGTCATTGAATGGTGAAAACATGGAATTTGACCTGGGTTTAAATCTTTGTTCTACAATTTGCTTGCAGTATCCTTAAGCCTTTCTCAATATCAGTTATCATTATAGATTGTGGATAATATTACCCATACTTGTCATAGACTGGGAAGGATTAAGTGATAGATTATTTGGATCTTTTTCTCTACTTGATAGATTATTTGGATCTTTTTCTCTACTTGAAATAATTCTTTATGGTACAAAAAAAACCATATCTATATGTGTGATTTGATTCAGTTGCATGTAGATTATTTTGTAATTTGCTCCCTTTTCAGGATGTCAGGATGCAAGAAGAATAGGGAGCCCTTTCCAACCAGCAGCTGATTAAACACTGTATGGGAGAACTGGGAAATATGAAAGATGGCAAATGAAATCCTGGCAGAGAGAATAGTCTAATCCCAAAGGACATTCTCAACAATAGCCTGGGCCCTATGCCTAGTACTTAGAGGGGCCTAGGGTAAGAAACTCCTGCCCCTCACTGTACCATTCCCAGAATCTTATTTGTTAATGCTTGGCTTTATTAATAAAGTCATGACCACTTGTTCGGCACTGCATATGGCTCGTTGTGATTTCCAGCTGCCCTTTGGGCTAAAGTGTAAACAGTGAATAGATTGTTATGTTCTTCTATTAAGCTTAAAGCTGTGATCTCATGTCTGTGCCACATATGTCTGCAACCAGAAATATATCCTTTTCCCTGATCTCATGGAAGGGAAGCAGCACTGTGTCTAAAAAGAGTTTGGATTCATTAGTCTAATAGCTTTTTACTTTTTAGTGAAACCAAAGAACAAAATAAAAGCATAAAAAGTCGTGAACATCATCAACAAGATGTCAACATGACACCAAACAGCATAATATATTGTTAAGATGAGCATCTAATCTGGTGACTGAAATTTCTATACATTTGGCATTTTTACAGAAGACAGAAATGCAGGCAGCAATCCAACAATCCAGTCACTAAGAAAGCCTCAGTGCACTGGATTTGAAATAAGCACAACAGTTTGTCTGAGTGACTGAGAAAATACCCATTGATAGAACTGGTTCCTGAACTCTGGCCTGATTTCTAATATTCTGGTTAATTAACATCTAATTTTTTTTACTATGTTGATCAAGAATGTTGTTTCTGTGGTTGGTGGGGTTTACATTATAGATATTAAAAATGTTTACATGGTGGAATGCTTGATAAAACCCTGAAGTTCTAAGCCCTCTAGAAGAGGAAATTTATGATAATAATTACTATTTTATACCATACAAGATACACACATACACGCACACACACAACACAGAGTACTTCCCTGTTTATCTGATGGGGATGTGTTCCAAGACCCCCTGTGGATGACTGAAACCACAGTTAGTGCTGAACCCTACCCATGCTAAGTTTTTTTATACACATAAACCTATGGTAAAGTTTAATTTACAAATTAAGAACAGTAAGAGATGAACAACAACAATAATAAAATAGAACAATTATAACAATATACTGTAATAAAAATTCTGTGAATGTGTCTCTTAAAATATCTTATCGTGTAATACTCACCTATTTTTGGATTGTGGTTGACTGTGGGTAACAGAAACTACAGAAAGCAAAACTGTGGATAATGGCTGAAAAAAAATAAATGTTACTTGTTCTTTATAGTAGTTCCACAGTAGTACTATCTCAACTTTACAGATGGGAAAATTGAGGCTTAAATAATTTGAACAGTTTGTTAAAGTCGTGGAGTCTGGATTCATATCTATAGTTATCTGACTCAAAAGTTTTGATACTCCTGTTGTGTCACACTGCCTCTGCCCTTTTCTTAACTGGATTTACAAGATAGCTTCCTGGCCTCTGAAATACGTAGTCATTCCGAGTGATAATACTAATGATTAATTGCTCTACCTTACATTTCTATGGTGTTTTATACTTTTCAAATTGATGTTATGACCATTAGCTCATGTGTTCTACCTCATTACCTTGTGAGGTAATCAGGGTAAATATTATTATCTCTATTTTACAGACGGGTAAAAATAAACATAGGGAGGATAAGTGATTTTGCCCAATGTCAAATAACTTATAAGTGACAGAACCAGAACAGCCATGTTGCCCTCAATTTAGTGCTCCTGTGCAATCTCTGACACCTCCCTGAGGGAGGCGTGGTTGGAGAATAGATGAAGTTTGTAAGTGCAGCTCAGGAAAATTTCCTTTCAGGTGGCTAGTAGATAGGCTCTTTTCCTGAAAATGCAAGTCTTTGGGCTACTCAGTTATTTTTTGGAAAAACCTAATTGGAAGGTCTTATCCTGTAAGTCCTGGAGTTTTTTTTCAGGTAAAAGAATGTTAGGATAGTTATTCTTGTTCTGCATTAAGCTTAGCAAATTCCTGCTGGAATCTTTTATAAAGGACAGGATCTTGGTTCAGAAGCTGTTACAAATTCTCTAGCCCAACTGGAATAGAGAAGTTTCAGGGAGGAGAAAAAGTCGGGTTTGAAAAATAAAATTCTTTATAGTTAATTTGTTGGGTAATATAATATGCCAGTAGCATTATATACTTTCTGTGTGTTCGTGGAAATACCCAAAACATTTAACAAATAGTTCCTACCATTAAGGAACTTAGGAGAGATGGTATGGTGATGGAAAAAAACATCAGACTAAGTGTCAGAAGACGGGTTTTTGTGCTAGGTCTGCAATGGGTTAGCAAATTTCCATGCTTATCTGGTTAGTTCCCTCATCTGAAAAATGAGAGGCTAGAGCCAGATAACTTCTCAGGTATTTTTTAATCTTAAAACTTGTTCACATCTTATTTCTCGATGCCAATTAGAGAAAAACTAAATGTTAAATTGTATGGTACTAATAACTACACAGATAAGCAAAGATTCAGAGACAAACTATTGTGGAACTGACTGTTAATAACCAAGTAGCCCTTAAAAATAAAGTTTTGACCTGTTTTAATCAAAATTATAAGGTGTTCCTAGAATAGCACTCGATCAGGGCATAGTTCTTAGCTCTACCACCTACCATCATGATTTATTTAACCAACTGAATCTGTTTCTACATCTGTAATACAGGTTGAGTATCCCTTATCCAAAATGCTTGGGATCAAAAGTGTTTTAAACTTCAGATATTTTTGGGAGAATTTTGGAATATTTGCAGATACTGAGTTCAACATCTCTCTTCTGAAAATCTAAAATCCAAAACGTTTCAATGAGCATGTCTTTTGACCATTGTGTCAGAGCTCAAAAAATTTCAGATTTTGGAGCATTTTCGGATTAGAGAATGCTCAACCTGTATAGTGGTCTTCTCCATTTACTTAAATACCTTTATTGAGTGCTAAGCATTATGCTAGATGATGAAGTCCAAAAATGCCCTTTAAATGCCCAAATTGTTCTTCTACCAAGGACATTTGCAATTTACAAATCTTAGAGTTGGGAGAAATCTTGTAGGTGATTTAATTTGACTTTGAATGCAAATATATTAGGGCAGGTATTTTATCTTGTTCACTGCTTTATCCTCAGCAGCTAGAACAGTGTCAGGCATATATATATATATATACCTGAATGATTTAATAAAAGAAGAACAATGAGACCATATCTGGAACTATGTTTATATGTTACTGTCATGGTTCCAAGGCTTATGAAGATCTCTATGACCAGAGATATCACAAGTATATCCTTTGTGGTCATTTTCACAGTGCTTGCCTCTGCAGTGAAGTGTCTGACTTGTCATTCCTTATGAGTGTTGAAAATTTTTATGTGCTGGTTCTGAGAAAGAGTAGATATGCTTATTGACCTTGATTTTCCAGAAAATTATAGAATTCTGAAACAAGCAGTTTTCTTTACTCCGTTGCATGGAGTTCTGTAGGCATAACAGATTCTGGATGGGCTGTTTGCTTTTTCATTTTTCTTCCATTTTCCAGACTCTAGCTCCGCCTTTTTTTCACTACATACAGCATACCACACAATACTTCTGTAAAGTCATGCTGTATTACATTTCCTCTGGAGAATTATCACGCTGTGCTATAAGGGAAAATTGCTTTATTTTCCGTGTTCTAGGTTTTCTCAGGCTTTCCTTTGGCATTTTCTTTGAATTGAGTCATGGGGCATTTTTGAGTGTCTATCACACAACTCTGGTGGTACCATGTTACTATGATTGTTCCACAAGGTTCAGAGAGTGGAAGTGTGAAGTTAGGGAACATGGGGATGGAAAGCAACTGGGAGGATCTTTATTTTGTATTACTTATACCCCTTATTTTATTTATTTTACTTTTAAAGGGGAAATGTGGAGGTTCCTTAAAAGGGTAGAGAAAGAGAGCTAAGACCTGTCATTCCAATGCTTTAGTCATTGTCCATTTGCAATCACTGTTACTTTTTCCTCCTCTGTAACACAAGATGCTCTTATTTCCCTTTCCTTCTTTGAGAGGAATCACATGCTATAAGGGAAAGGGCTTTGTTTTAGAGGACTGGAATTTTAGGTGTCACCACTTCCTATCTAAACAACTGTGGGAAATTATCTTCTCTAAACTTCATTTGTAGAGGCTGATTCTGTAGAGATGATAATACTACTGATCTGACCAAATTATTATGTGAATTGAAAGAAATAATGTACAGGATAATGTCTTGCAAATTGTAAATTATGAATTACATACAAGCATATATCACTTACCTCTATTTTTCATGATTTTGAAATTATCATGAAATAAAGGGCAACAATCTTGTTGCCCTTTAAAAGTATATATATATATATATATATATATATATAAAAGTATATATATATATATAAAAGTATATATATATAAAAGTATATATATATATAAAAAAGTATATATATATATAAAAGTATATATATATATAAAAGTATATATATATATATATATATATATATATTTTTTTTTTTTTTTTCCTAGCACTTTTGTATCTACTGCTCTGGTTTTCTACTTTATATAGACAGACTCTTCTTTCTATCTTTTCCAGTGTTTATAGCAGAAGTAATGTGTGCATTTACAGTTTTTTTTAAGATGTGATAGTTCTTTAATCTTGGAACAACATCTATTGAGTGAAGGTCATATTGTAAAGTAGTCAAAAGAATGCTGGCTCTGAAGTGAGACTGCATGGGCTTGAATCTTGACTCTGCCTCCCTTATTGGCTGCATGACCTTGAACAAGTCACTTAACTTTTTGGATTTGACAGAGTTTCCTCTGTAAAAAGTAGATAACAATAGTACCTACATTACTGGCTTTTGTAAGGATTGAATATATATAAAGTCTCCATACATACAGGGAGAATTAGCTGTTGTTACTCTTATTATTGAAAACTATATACTGTTAGAGTACATTGAAGTCATTCAACACATTATTTATTAAGCCCTACCATATACTTAGGTGTCTGCTAGTTATCTTGGGGGATACAAAATATTATGGCACAATTCTTGTCCACTTCTAGAGGCTGAGTACTATAAGATATGTATGGACGGTACATCCTGCCTGAGAAACCTGCTACAGGTACTGTGGGGTTGCCTGATTGAAGATAGAGAATGTAAACATATAGGAGGAAACAAATACATATCTATTTTGATCAAACTAAATGAATGTAACACAAATAATTCAGATAGGAATGGTGAACTAATACTTTGTTGACAGACTTCTGGAAGAAGTAAGATATTAACTGTCTTGAAGGTAGGATCTGGAAATGTAGAAATGGGGAAGAGTTTATAGGGAAGGAAAGAATCAGAAATATATAGGGCATCATAATGTAGTGGAAAGGGTACATCCAAACAGACTAGGCATCACCACCCAAACTCTGGTAATGCCTCTTACTAGTTGTACAACCTTAGATCAGTTACTCAGTCTCCTTTCTCTTCTGTGAAATGGGGACAATGATATTTACTTTTTTGGGTTATTGTAGGTCATAGAGGTAGCCTGTGCAAAGCAGCTAGGATAGATTTTGA